>NC_143553.1:65377500-66005000 GCF_054136105.1 Typopeltis vanoorti | reverse complement strand
CAAAAGCTGTGGATGGAGGAGAGATGAAGTTATGGATAGATAAACTTTGGTCTAGTCGCCCTGGCAGACTGTTGAAGAAGCCTGCCCTGCTAGTATGGAATCGGTTTCATTCTCACAGAACAGAAGATGTTAAAAATAAATTCAAGGAATTGAAAACTCCGTTAGCTGTAATTCCAGGAGGTCTAACTAGTTGGCTTTAACCTTTAGATGTCTGTATTAATAAACCCTTTAAGGGATTTATGAAGGAGAAGTGGAACAGCTGGATGCAGTCTTCATATTTTCAGGAAGAAGGAAGAGGCCTAACATTATTAAAATTCCCACCTTTTAAAGAAGTACGAGGAAAATAACTTATGACTATATAGCTGAAGAGATACATAAATGCATCTCTTTTCCTGCTAATCCCTTTTTTTTCTTTTCTTGAAAAGTTGATTAATAATTCAAATGACTACATATTTATTATGAAATTTACTTCTTGGAATAAGGTTAAATATCAAATTATGTAAATAAATTATAAATTTCAACATTAGAAATTTGCATTAAGTCACATTAAATAATGCTTACTAATTAATAATTCTTAACTTTCATTTCCTTGCTCAGTTCTTAATTTCACCTTCCAAGGCCAAATGACCACTCACATTAAAACTTCAAGTAATCAATCTGATCCTTTACAAATGAAATTACTTTGATATTATTACAAAATCTAAGATGCCATTTCCTTTTGGCAAGTTCAAGTACATGTTACTTCGGATAACCACAAAGTTATCCAAAACTGTACTAACCATTGAATTTTCTGTTGCATTCTCTATATTAAAATTCCCATCTTTTAAAGAAGTAAGAGGTCCATAATAATATCATTACATCTTCCACAAATTAACATATTCCTATCATTAACCATACCTGTTATACTTATTAAGTGTCCCTCTGTCACAAACATCTACTCTGTCTAAGTAGCAGAAGTCTTTCATGACCTAGTGATATACTGCCATCTTTTTTTTAGAGGCCCAAAGTGGTTACTTCTGTATTTGATATACAGAGTAGAGATGCTGCTTTTTTGTTGTTGTTCTCCTCCACCTCACCCATAACACCCTTCAAAAGGCTGTACCCTACACGCCATAATTAATGGAGCCAGTACCGTTCTCATTTGAGGGAACAATAAAGAATTACTTTTGCAGGCCAGCCACTTAATAGTACTCAAATTTTTAACGCCACTTGTGGCATAATAATGTTTATTAGACATATGTATTCACAAGAATATAATAATTTTATTACTGCAAATGTTTCAAAAGTTAGTTTTCCATAACCAGTTAGTTTTCAAAAACTAACTGGTTATCATCAATGCATTAGCAAAATCACAAGATGAAGATAGAACAAAGAATGTTAATCCTATTTACACAGCTTAGTCACATGCCAGATGACATCTAGTGGGTGGTTATACTTACTGTTATGTTTATGAAGTGTCCCTCTGACACAAACGCCTACTCTGTCTAAGTAGCAGAAGTCTTTCATGACCCAGTAATATACTGCCATCTTTTCAATTAGAGGCCAAAAGTGATTATTTCTGTATTTGATCTACAGAGTAGAGTTGCTGTTTTGTTTTTTTTATCCGTAATACAATTAAGGCCCAAATTTAAAATTTAATTTAAAAAAAAGTAATTAGAATGGGGGGGGGGGGGAAACCTCAGTATTGCTTGCCATTTATGAGGATGACACTCTCCCAAATCTTGGCAATAGAGAAGCAGTCATTCCAATTTACTGGGGTAGTGTAAAAGTGCAGAACGTTCAAAATATGAGCAGAAGCACTCACATTAAACTTGGTACATAAGGGAGGAGGGCTTAAACTTTTGTGGATGGTAACCATGAGCAGATTTTGTTGATAGGGAGAAATGTAGGAACTAAACTGAATCTTTTACAGGATCTTAGTAACATTCATCTCAGAGATGCCAGTACCAGTGATGAATGGAATAGGGACTTGCCACACAGGTTCAGGGTTCTTGGTGATGGGTTTGTAAAGGACTAAGATGCATTTAAGCTTCCTTGAGGTGAAACCATTCAGTAGTAAGATGCAGTGGATGGTGCAAAATTCTTGTTGTGTGTGTGGGGGGGGGGGGTTGGGAATTGAAACAGATAACATGTGCTCAGCTGAGACAAGATTTGCCTGTTTTTTGAGATGGATAATGTGCGGAATCTTGCTGTACATAGCAATACAGTAAGAAGAGCTTTAGAAGACAGAAATATAAGATCTGATAATGTCGGAGTCTTGGCAGATAACAGATTAATGTGGAGGAAACTTTCTGGTAGGAAGTTAGTAATGATCTAATATTTTTTCATATAATACTATCATAATATCCTGTATAACCCCTAAGGGTAAATGAGAAATTTGATTACCTTGTTTTCAAGCTTTATTTCTAGCAATACTAATTGAATAGCTACTCCTTTTGCATTACTGTACAAGAAGACTATGATACCATTCTAACTTTCACAGTGGTTAAAATATAACATTGGTTAATCATGAATCCACCATACTTTCAACAATGTGATATTTTTTTTGACTTTCAGTTTTGTATGCAGCTGTGATTAACTAGATGATATCTGATGGCCCCAGAAGCAGACTGAATAATTACAATTTAAAACAGATTTGTTACCGACTTTTTTTCATCTTGCCTTGAATGGAACAATGGCATTATGCACAAGGTCAACTGGGCAAGTGGTGAAAATCAAATGCCATTAATGGCATATACATTTTTCAAAAATGATTCAATGTTGTGAGTGCAAATTAAGCATGGCGAAATGTGAAAAATGTGTTTGCAGAGCAGGCTGCTTAAGGGTCAAAGCTGTATAACTCAGAAGAGACCATCATATAGCCTTTTAAGGAATGTGGAGAACCGACCAGTGCTTCTGACCAAATGTACAATCCTCAACTTCTAATTGTGCACTCTGTTAAGTATCTACCTGGATAATGAACGAAAGAGGATGGGTTGGCAACTGGGATTTAGCTGACTAAATTGTATTCTTATCGGTTTAAACCACAACATAAAATGATGGTACAACATGACAGAATTTCATGCAGGATGGGGCACCACCTGGTTAAACAGGGTGTCCATTGTTTTTGCCAGGGAACCAGGGCAAACAACAAAAAAGTCAGCTACTGGAACAACTCGACATCACCGGAGTTCAAGATTGGTACTATCAACATAAGAAGCCTGAATGGCAAAAAAATGGAACTACCAGATCAACATAAGAGGAGTGACAAACAAAAAAGACAAAAACTGGTGAGATCTTCCAGAGCAATAAATACAAAATGCTATATTCAGGCAATGACAATCAAGTAAAATAAGGAGTAGTTATAGTATTCAACACTAAATACAAGGTTAATCTTCTAGAACAGCAGGCAGTCTCAAGTAGAGTGATGTGGACAAATATCAGAATGGGGAAATGCACAATGAGACTTATTTGTGCCCATGATCTCACATAAGGTTCTACTAAGGTAGAAGTGGAGAAATTTTTTGAGGCTTTAGAGAAAGCAATTCACACAATGAAAAAGGAAAAGTTGGTCCTTGTTGAGGATCAAAATAGCAGAGTAGGAAATGACTGTCAGATATACAAAAATATGTTTTGAAAATTTGGTGAAAAGAGCAAAGCTAATAATGGCAAATACCTGTAAGATTTCTGCTCAGTACATGGACTGGTTATTACTAACAATGTTCTAACATAAAAATGTGCACAAATTCATATGGAGAGAAGAGACAAGGAATAAGAAAAATCATATTGACTAATTTATGTTTTTCTTGATAGTGACATTTTCTCACTGGTGCAGGATACTAGAGTGTACAGAGGATTTGAAATTGGAACTGATCACCATTTAGTCCTGAGCACGATAAAATTGAATTTCATAATAAAAAATAAAAATAAGAACATGTAAGAAAGTTTTAAAGCAAATAAAAGTTGAGCAGCTCTCAGATGTGAACTGTAGGCTAAAATATACAAATATTATTCAAGAAAAAATGGAAGCGTTTGAGAACAGGAACCAAATCTTGGAGGTTCAGAGGCAAATCCTGAAGAAAACATGACTGAGCCAGAGAGGCATTTGGTGAGGTTGTCTGCAAGGATAGAAAAATGGTGGACACAGGAAGATAAAGAGGCAGCGAAGGAACAGAAGAAAGCATTTCAAAAGTTCCTGGCAAATAAGTCAACTTGTGTTCTTAAAGAATACAGACACAAATGTAAGAAAGCTAAACACTGTGTAAAACCAGCTAAACAAAAGTCATGGGGATACTTTGGTAAGAACTTAGAAAATAAATATCAAGAGAAGGTGGCAGGATATTCTGGTGGTTGTTGAAAAAGCTCAGAAATGGAGGAAAGAGTGCTGTAAAAGGAATCAGAGATGAGGTGACATGAAAACTGGAGAAAAAGATATCCTTGATGTATGAAGCAATTACTTCAAAAAATTGCACCATGAAACGATCAATAACAGCACAGTGGTAAAAAACCCTCAACAGGCATGCAATCAAGAATACATATCCATACTTGAAGTAGAAAAAGCCATCAAAATCCTGGAATGTGGCAAGGCAGCAGGAGTAGATGATATTCGAACAGAAATGCTCAAATATGCTGCTCAAGCTTGGTGAAGAACAAGCTGGATTCAGGTCAAATAAAGGCTGTCAGGATCAGATTTTCGCAATACGACAAATAGTTGAGAAATCATGGGAATATAACAAAGATCTGTATTTAATTTTTGTAGATCTGGAAAAGGCATATGACAAGGTGCCAAGAGAAAAGCTATTAAAAACTACAGTTGTATGGTGTCCATCGGGCATTATAGCAAGCAATACTTAGTCTTTATTTGAGTTGTAAGTCAGCAGTCAAAACTGAAGGAAATACAGAAAGATGGTTTAATGTTAAATCTGGTGTGAGACAAGAATGTACATTATCCCCTGTGTTATTCATTATCTATATTGATCACATTATGAAGGAAAGTGGTATTAAACCTGATATCAGAATTGGAGATGTTAATCTCAGTTCTTTACTTTATGCAGATGAAGTTATACTTCTAACTAAATCCACTACAAGTCTCCAAGATTCCCTGACTAAATTGAATAACTGTTGTAATAGATATGGTATGAAGGTCAGCAATAACAAGTCAAAGACAATGCGAATAGGCAGAAGCATTGAAAATATTTCTGCTACTAAGTAGCAGAAAATAGTTAAAGTAAAACATTTCTGCTACTTAGGCATGATTTTAAGTGAAGATGGCAAATTAAATATGGAAATAGACAACAGAATCAACAAAGGTGGTATGGTAGGAAGTCAACTGAATAAATTTATAACGAATAAGAACGAAATTAATCAAAACACTAAATTAGCTGAATACATGACAATGTTCAAGCCAATTTTAACTTATGGATCTGAGAGATGGGTAAGAAATAAAACACTTGACCAAATACTAGTGACCACACATATGAGAGTCCTGAGAAAGATTAGTGATGTGAACAGATAGCATCAATGGCAATATCATATTAAAAACAAGGATATTAGGAAAGAACTTGACATTGTCAGCATACAGGAATGTATTAGCATAGCTAATCTCAGGTGGTATGATCACTTAAAACAGAATGGAAGAGCCAAGATTAGCAAAACGAGCGTTCTCTGCGAGGTTAGCTGGAAAAAGAAGCAGAGGAGGACCCTGATACAGGTGGACTGATAGAGTAAAAATTGCCTTAGAAGACAGAAATATAAGATCTGATAATGTTGGAGTCGTGATTGGTAACAGATTGATTTGGAAGAAAATTGTAGATAGGAAGTTAGTGGTGATATAAGTTTTTTATGTAATACTATCATATCCTGTACACCCCTTGAGGGTACATGTCAGGAGTTTGATGATGTGTTTGTGGAGAGGCTGAACAGGAGATGAGAGAAAGTATAGCTTTGTAGAAAGTGCGATATTTTGTTAGCCTATGAGTTAATGAATGTTTAACACACTGAAGGAATGAAAATTAGCATAAATGAAAGAAAGGGAAATGGAACGAAAGCTATTGTGGCCTGAGAGAATGAAAGAACACAAGAATGAAGAAAAGAAAGTATGTGATAAGGGAGCAAAAGGAAGTATGAATGATGAAACAGAAGTAAGGTGTGGCAGAAAGAGAGGTAGCGAGACTGGGAGCAAAAGAGATTGAAATTGCTAGAATGCAAGATATGAACAAAGAGTTATTTTCAAAGGAAAAAATGAAATGAGGAATATGATAAGTAATATTATATATTTAATGAAAGCAAGTGAAAGTGTTCAAAAGAATAGCATGAAAGAAAAAAGGGTAAAAGAGGTGATGAGTGATTTAAGAATAGCAGGATATGGAGTCCTATGTTAGAAAATTGGTTAATGAGAGAGTCCATAAAGTCTGTAATCCAGGAAGGAGAATAAGCAAGACAATTTATGCTTTCATTGGACATGAGGAGGAAATGAGCAAGAGAATTAGTGTAGTTGTGAGGACCGATGATTTAAGTGGACATAAGGACAATGTCAGGGCAGACATCAGGAGGTTTTTGAGGAGAGTGAAAGATAACAGTATAGTGAAGGTTTTCAGTGTGTTCTGAGGTATGACAATGATGATTTGAGACAGGGAGAGAGAATCATAAATGGTATACTGGCAGAGCTGTCTGAGGAGAAGGGATTGGCAGTTTGTGGACATATGGCAAGTATTTGAGGGAAGAATAGAATTATAAAGACATGGTGGATTGCATTTGAATGGCTTCTCAGTGAGTAAACTAGAGAAACTTGCTAGATGGAAGTGCAGTGTGTGATGAAAGCAAGAGATCTGAAGTAAGATGTGAAGTGAAAGTTCAGGAGAGTGGTAATGAAGAGACTGGAGTGCTTGGCAATGAAAACAGTAGTAGTGTGAGAGATGAAAAGAGAATGGGAATGCAGGAGGAACAAGGAAACTAGGTGGACAGGGAGATATGGAATAGGGTAAGTGGATGTTGGAAGTAGCAGTAGTAGTGAATGTATGTATGGGGATGATCGGCATAGAAATCAA
Organism: Typopeltis vanoorti; assembly: GCF_054136105.1. NCBI lineage: Eukaryota > Metazoa > Arthropoda > Arachnida > Uropygi > Thelyphonidae > Typopeltis > Typopeltis vanoorti. The sequence goes on along the minus strand of NC_143553.1, from coordinate 65,997,975 downwards.
ATAGATCAGGATGTGAGTGGAGTAGTTGAGACTGAGTAGATATATGTAGTAAGTGGTAATAAAGGTAATTGGGCAAGGGCAAATGTGGTGGGGAAATCACAGCCAACAAAGTGGCTTGGGTAGGACTGGTTATAGACCTAAAAGTGAACTGATGTGTTACAGTTACAGATGAAATTGTTTCACTGATTGAGTTTATTTGCTCCAAAACCACTGGAATAAAGATGATATCCTAACAGGAACAGAAATGGAAGGGTGCACTGTTTTTCATGAAGATATAGAGGACAAGAAGGGAGGTGGAGTGTTGCTGATGATAGCAGGGAAATTATATCTACAAAAGGTAGACACGAATGAGAGAAATAGTGGCAATAGTTTTGAGGAAGGGTGATATGAGGTGGAAGTTGACAGGAAGAGATTTTTAGTTGGATGTTGCTATTATAGGCCAGGGAATGTGTAGGGTGGTGATAAAGAAATATATAGGCAACTTCAGTTAGTGACAAGGAAAGGGTGATTATTATGGATGATTTTAATTATGGTGGTTATAGACTGGAATGAAGAGATAGTATTTGGAAATAAGGAAAATTAATTTCTCAAGTTCTTGAGAGACAACTATCGCAGGGGGTATGTAAAGGAGAGATGGCAAGGAATGAGAGTTTTAGATCTGATCATTTCATCAGAGGATGTAATTATGAGTGGGATTTTGCACTACCCTCCAGTTGGTGGGAGTGATCGTGAAGTGATCACATGGGTTACAGATAGCAATATGAAGACTTCTGTGAGGAAATTATGTGTGGAAGTAAAAGGCAGGTGATTATGAAAAGCTTAGGTGACATTTTGGAGCTATAACATGGAAAGAGGAATTGAGTGGTAAGGAAATAAATGCTGCTTGGGAAATGACAAAGAAATACATAACAGCATCAATGTGCGAATGTATTCTGAAGGTGAAAAGGCTAAATAAGATAGGTGTAAAATGGATGAATGAGGGGATTCAGCATGAAATCTGAAAGACGTTTAGGAGGCAGCACAAGATGAATAATGGTTGCACAAAGAGATAAACAGCAGGCCAGGAGAGTGACTCAGTTAGTAAGGACAACAACAGTGCAATATGAGCAGAAATTATCAAATCAGGCAAAGAAAACCTTCAAGAGTCTTTCGGATATGTGGCAAGTAGGAGGAAGGATGATCATGGTAAGATGCAGTTAATGGATAAAAGTAGGAGATTGGTGACTGCTGCAGAGGACATAATTGAGGTGTCAGTGAGCAGTTCATCAAGGTGTTTCATTCTTAGTGTGAAATCAGAAGCTCAAGTGTGGAGAAGGAAATGTAGAGAAGGAATATAACAAGTCTTGCAACATCACAAGTCCTAAAGGAGTGGAAAAGCAGGAAAGCAAAATTGTGCTACTTCACAAAGGTTTCGATAAGGCTAAGGCAACAAATTATAGGCTGATCAGTATATCTGGAGTTGTAGTTAGATTTTGGAGAGGTTGTGAGATATAGGATACAAAAGTGGGTTGATAACAGTGATATTCTTCGCACTTGTCAGCATGGGTTTGTTAAAGGGAGATCTTGTTTTACAAACTTGCTTATATACTATAACAAGGTAATAAATCTATTGAACAAGGGAGATGCATATTTGTATATTAATTATATAAGGATGAGTTTAACTGGTGACATACAACTGTTTGCATATGATGCAAAACAAGGGAGAGTGATGAAGAATCAAGTAGATGTGGCCTTACAGGAGGACTTGAATAGATTGTACGAGTGGGCAACAATATGGAGCTATCAATTCAATGTTGCCAAGTGTAAAGATCTGAAATTTGGTAGGCAATAACAGGATGCAAAATTGCCAAACACACACACTTGGTGGTGTTTGGAAATTCTGGAAATTACCAAAATTTGGAAATTTTAGAGGACATTGAGGAGATAAAAGATCTTGGAGTGGTGGTAGACAAAGATTGGAAGTTCATAGGTCACAATGCACAAGTTGTGAAGACATCACATCAGATTGTGGCAATGATGCGGAGGACCTTAACTTGTAGAAACAAAGAGGCTCTGGTTACATTGTATAAGGCACTGATCAAGCCTCATATGAATTGCTATGCACAGATTTGGTCACCATGAAAACTAGGGAACCAAATCTGTGCACAGCAATCCATACGAGGCAAAGGGCATGTTGACAAGGGTCCAGAGAAGACTGACACTAAGATCATAATTGGACTTTGGGATGTGGAATATGAGGAGATATTGAGGGAATGCAGTTTGCAAAGCCTTGTGAAGAGGAAGAAGAGTGGGGTTATGATTGAGACACTTAAGTTGGTAACGAGTTGTTACCAGGGTAATGTGAAGAAATTCTTCGTATAATGGGGAAGGAGGTAGAAGAACAAGGGGGACATATCTGGAAGTTGTATATAGAGAGTGTGAGCAGGGGCATAAGTAGTATCTTTGCATGGAGAGTGGTGAGTAAGTGGAATGCTTTGTCTGATATTGTGGTGAATACAGATACATTGAATGAGTTTAAAGCACAGTTTGATGGGCTTTGTTGAAACAATGTTTGCCTTCCACGATGAGGCTTTAGACTCCATGGAGGTCTGGACAGACACACATTTTATTATTAATAATAATAATAAAACATCTTTGGTGATTCTGATTTTAACAAAAGAGAATTAAGTATTAATTCAAAGTATATCTTATTGGCATGGATAAGTAAAAGAGCTATGATATATCTCATCCACTTGAAAATATCTACACAAAGCTTAAAAGACTTACCTATGCAAAGTGTAGTCTAACGCATGTTGTCTGTTCTTGGTATATGCTGAAGGGAACTAAACAAAGAGAGTTTTTAATTAATTCAATACTGCATATAAATCTGAAAAACATATTCAATGAACAAAATCATTCATATAATTTATAGTTTAATTTTTTTTTTCTATGAAAAATTAGAATAACCGATCTTTCATATTTTGTAATTGTTACCACTTTAACCATGTATAATTTTGAATAATAGCAAAATAGGTTTATACTGTTCTTTCAGCTCATCCACTTCATTGTTTTATTGGACTTATGCTACTGTTCTGCTATATGAGATGGTGTTTACATTCTTCATGGTTATAGTAGGCCCACAGATATGAGAACCTTCGACACTTCTGTGCATGTCAAAAGAAGGAGAATCCATTCCGATAATAGGGTAATCAATCCGTATTATGGGATGAGTGTTTATTATTACACGTCGGAAAATTAAACTTTTCTTTTATGATCACTGTGATTTTAAAGTGGTAATTATTTTGCTTGTATAACATTTGGAAAATTTTACGTATAAAGCACATAATTTCGCGTGTTGGTGACCAATTCATACATCACCTTATTTCTTTCTTCCCTTCAACAAGAACTGACTCTTCTTGGCAGTCTGCCAACGACAGCTCTCTCTTCTGTGGTCGGACTTTAACAGGTATCAGTATCACATGCATGAGCTGCACTCTGGAAGTATTCTCTTTGACCACAACATTGTTACTAATGCAAGATTTACACACACACACACACACCTGTACTGTGTTTTCCTTACTAACTTGTATGTTTTTATTATATTTCTTCTCACTCATCTATTTTCACACTCTGAAGACCACATGCCTTCAATATCCCTTCACATGTGCATCATAAACCAGTTATCATCTTTGGGTTGCTCTTGAGGGTCAAAGTCAAACTGGAAGGAGATCTCCACATCACCATTTAAGGAATGCAGAGAACCAACGGGGGGCGTCTGACCTTATATCCCATCCTCACCTTCAGCTGGTGCCTCCTATTAATAGATATCCACAGGGTACTGGACGAATGGGAATAGGCTGGCAATTTGGGATTTAGCCAACCAAACTGTCCTCTCTACTGGCTTAAAGCACAAATAATATGGTGAGATTGCATGCTGGCTTGGGCATCAACAGGTTTAACAAGGTCCCCACTGTTTTCGTAGGGAACCAAGGCAAACAGTGAAAAGTCAGCTATTGGAACAGACTCAAGTTCACCATCTAGAAGAAGAATAAACCCAATATCAGTAGAAATTAAGATAGCAACCATCAATATAAGGAATATTAATATAAAGGAAATCAAGTTTGTTGAAGAACTGGAAAAGTAAAATGCAGATATAATGGGCATCAATGAAATAAAGAAGATAAAAACAAATGCGATCTTACTAAATAATAAGTACAAGGTGTTATATTCGGGCAATAATGATCAAGGAAAGGAAGAAATAGCAATAGCATTCAACACCAAACATGAAGATAACTTCCTGATTGGAAGGCAGTTTCAAGCAAAGTTATGTGGGCAAACTGCAAAAAAGGAAATAGGCAATGAAACTTATTTGTGCATATGGTTCCACAGAAGGTTATCCTAAGGAAGAAGTAGGCGAATTTTTTGAGTCATTAGAGCAGACAGCTGACATAAAAAAAATGGAAAAAGTGGTCCTTGTTGGAGATCTAAACAGTAGAGTGGGAAGTGAATCCCACCAGGCATATAGAAATGTTTTGGGAAAATTTGGTGAAAAGGGCAAGGCAAGCTCACATGGAGAGATAACACAAGAATTAAGAAGGCCGCCTCAATGACTATGTTGTTGCTGTTGTTGATAGCAATATCTTCATGCTAGCTTAGGATACAAAATTGTACAGAGGGTTTGAAACTGGAAGTGACCATCACTTAGTTTTAAGTAGGATAAAAATGAATATCACATTGAAAAGAACAACATGTAAGAAAGTTTTAAAAATGAATTAAAGTTGATCAGCAACTATACAAACATTACTAAAGAAAGAATGAAGCACTTCAAAAACAAGAACCAAACCCTGGAGTGGCAAACTCTGAAGAAAACAGCAATTGATTCAGCTTGGGAAGCATGTGGTGAAGTTAGCTGCAAGGATAGAAAAATAATGCCATGGTTGACACAAGAAGTTAAAGAAGAAATCTCAGACAAGAAGAAAACATAGTGAAAGTTCCTACAAATAAATCAGCACATGTACTAGAAGAAGACATAGAAAAATGTAAAACAGCCAAGCTATGTGAAAGTAGCTAAACAAAAGTCATGAGAAGACTGATAAGAATATAGAAGATAAATATCAGGAAGATGACAAAATGTTCTGGAGGCTATTGAAAAAGCTTAGAAATGGAGGGAAGAACTGTAAAAGGAATCAAAGATGAAGAAGTTAACACAAAAAATGAAGATAAGGATATCTTAGATGGCTGAAGTAATTACATTGAAAGACTGTTAAATGAAATGTATTTTTCTCAGCCTCTTTTCAAGCTTAGAAATGTCAAGCATGCTTGAAAAGAGGCTCAGAAAAATACTTGAGGTAGAAAAAGCAGTCAAACACTTGAAATGTGGAAAGATAGCTGGAGTATCACCAGAAATGTTCAAATATGGAAGCATAAACGTTTTGAAGTAGCTACACTGTGTGGTTCAGAGGGCATGGTTAGGATTGTAGTATTCCAGAAGATGAGCAGAGAGCTTTCATGGTTCCCAAATATAAAAAAGGGTAATAAAGCTGAATGTGAGAATTACAGAGGAATTTCTCTATTAAGTGTTCCAAGTGCAATTTATCGAGAAAGCTTGAAAAGAGACTGAGAAAAAAAAATGTGGGGCAGAAACTGGGAAAAGAACAAGCTGCTTTAGACAAAATAAAGATGTAAGACAAGGATACACATTATATCTACCATTATTCATCATCTATATGGGTCATATTATGAAAGAAAGTGGAATACAACTGATGACATGATTGGAGATATCAAATTTAGTTTTTTGCTTTATACAGATGTACTCTAAATCTATTTAGTGCAAGTCTCCAGGATTTTCTAACTAAATTGAATAACAGCTGTAACAAATTTGACATGAAAATCAGCAATAAAAAGAACAAAACTATGAAAATAGACAGGGAAAAAAATGTCAGCTGCATTCTCCATGGAGAATCTACAGAACCACTACTATATTTCAACTATTTAGGCACAGTTTTTAGTGAAGATGGCAAATTAAATTTGGAAATAGACAACAGAACAAGCAAAGCTGGTATGTGGGTTGCCAGCTGAATAAATTTATATAGAATAAGAGAGAAATCAGCCCAAACACTAAACTAGAAGTATATAAGACAGTGTTCAAATCAGTTTTAAGTTATGGATCTGAGTGTTAAGTTAGAAATAAAACACTTGATCAAAAACGAGACAGGTTCTGAGTTCTAAGAAAAATTAATGGAGTGATCAGATGACATTCATGGCAGGATCATATTAAAAATGAAGACATAACGAAGGAACCTGACATTGTTTGCATTCATGAATGTGTGAGAAGGGCTAATCTAAGGTGGTATGGTCACATAAATAGAATGGGAGAGGAAAGTTTAGCAACACAGGTGTTTGATGCCAGGAAAAAGGCTCAGAAGAGGAGCAAGAACCGTACATGCTTCTCAGGCACATTCTTAGACAGTTTCCAAGAGTGATATCAAGTTCTATCGGCACCAGTCATAAGCTGCTAAATCTCATTCAAATCTATAAGATCCTCTTACAAACATTAACTCATTTGTATCAGTTTCCTCTCATCTGTCTATTTGTGAGACTTTGAAGACCACATTCTTCTAATCTGTCTTCACATGTGCAATTCCATAAGCCAATTAAAATTTTAATCAAAACACAAATTTGGATTTTCTTAACTGTCTTTCTCATTTCCTCAGAATCAAGTGACCATTTCTGTGCTAGTTATCCAGATATTGTCAGGATTACTATAAAGTCTTGTAAATTTGGAGAATAACTTTCTTTTTCTTACAGGTTCTCTCAGTGCAATGATCTGATGCAAGCAGATAAAAAATACAGCTCTGAAGTTTATTATAGCTGTTTTTCAATGAATGGCATCTTCAGTTAAAATAAACTTAAGGAATAGAAACAAGCTGAGTAAAGTTTACTTTGCCACTTATGAACTTTAGTAGCTGTTTAAACATTCTCAGACTGAAAAATGATTTGAAACTGTTGATATATTATTATTATCCCAAGATCCCATGGAGTCAAAGACTCATCTAGGAGGTAATTCTTATTATTTCTTAAGCAAAGTATGCTGAGACAGAATGATGGTACAACAAGACAAAATTTCATGCTGGCTGGGGCATCGCCCGGTTAAACAAAGGCCCCCGTTGTTTTCACCAGGGAACCAGGGCAAACAGCGAAAAGTCAGCTACTGGAACAAATCTGAAAACACACCCCAACTCAACATCACCGGAGTTAAAGATCAGTACTATCAACATAAGAAGCCTGAATGGCAAAGAAATGGAGCTAGCTAAGTAATTAGATAAGTACCAGATTGATATAATAGGGGTGACTGAAACAAAAAAGACAAAAACTGGTGAGATCTTTCTGAGCAGTAAATACAAAATGTTATATTCAGACAATGACAATCAAGGAAAAGAAGGAGAAGCCATAGTATTCAACACAAAATACGAGGCAATTAATCTTGAATGGCAGGCAGTCTCAAGTAGAGTGATGTGTCAAATATCAGAATGGGGAACTGGACAATTAGACTTATTTGTGCCTATGGTCCCACAGAAGGTTCTACTAAGGTAGAAGTGGAGGAATTTTTTGAGGCTTTAGAAAAAGCAACTAACACAATGAAAAAGGAAAAGTTGTTCCTTGTTGGGGATCTAAATAGCAGAGTAGGAAGTGATTGTCAGACATACAAAAATATTTTGGGAAAATTTGGAGAAAAGAGCAAAGCTAATAATAACGGCAAATACCTGCTCAGGATTTCTGAGCAGGTATTTGCTTAGATTTCTGCTCAGGACATGGACTGGTTATTACTAAGACCATGTTCCAACATAAAAATGTGCAAAAATTCACATGGAGAGAAGAGGCAAGGAATAAGAAAAGTCTCATTATGTTATTGTTGATAGTGCTGTTTTCTCCCTGGTGCAGGACACCAGAGTGTACAGAGGATTTGAAATTGGAAGTGATCACTATTTAGTCTTGAGCAGGATAAAATTGAATTTCATATTGAAAAGAATAACATGTAAGAAAGTTCTAAAACGAATAAAAGTTGAGCAGCTCTCAGATGTGAACTGTAGACTAAAATACACAAAGATTATTGAAGAAAAAAAGAAAGAGTTTGAGAACAGGAAACAAACCTTGGAGATTCAGTGGCAAGACTTGAAGAAAACCCTGATTGATTCAGCTAGAGAGGCAGGTGGTGAAGTTGTCTGCAAGGATAGAAAAATTAGAACTCCATGGTGGACACAGGAAGTTAAAGAGGCAGTGAAGGAAAAGAAGAAAGCATATCAAAAGTTTCTGGCAAATAAGTCAGCTTGTACTCTTAGAGAATACAGAGACAAAATGTAAGAAAGCTAAACACTGTGTAAAACTAGCTAAAAAAAAGTCATGGGAGAACTTTGGCAAGAACATAGAAAATAAATATCAAGAAGGCGGCAAAATATTCTGGAGGTTGTTGAATAAGCTTAGAAATAGATGAAAGAGTACTGTAAAAGGAGTTAGAGATAATAAAGGTGACATGAAAACGGGAGAAAAAGATATCCTTGAAGTATGGAGTAATTACTTTAAAAAATTGCTAAATGAAACTTGCAGTGATGACAGCACAGTGGTAAAAAACACTAACCAGGCATGCAGTCAGAAATACATAACCATACTTGAAGTAGAAAACGCTATCAAAGGCTTGAAATGTGGAAAGGCAGCATGATTTTTGATGGTCAAAATATCAGATGATATTTGACCAGAAATGCTAAAGTATGGTGGTATAAAAGTCTTACAGTGGCTGCACTGCATAGTTCAGAATGCCTGGACAGAGGGTATGAATTCCCAACGATTGGAGTATAGTTCTCATAGTACCCATATATAAAAAGGGAAATAAAACTGAATGTGAGAATTACACAGGTATTTCCCTACTGAGTGTTCCCGGTAAGATATATGCAAGTATACTTGAGAAACGGTTGAGAAGAATTGTGGAAGAAAAGCTTGGTGAAGAACAAGCAGGATTCAGTTCAAATAGAGGCTGTCAGGATCAGATCTTCAATTTACGACAAACAGTGGAGAAAGCATGGGAATATAACAAGGATCTGTATTTAAGTTTTGTCAATTTGGAAAAGGCATATGACAAGGTGCCAAGAGAGAAGCTATTCAATGTGCTACAGTTATATGGTGTCAATGGGGCATTATATGAAGCAATACTTAGTCTTTATTTGAGTTGTAAGTCAGCAGTTAGAATTGAAGGAAGGACAGGAAGATGGTTTAATGTTAATTCTGGTGTGAGACAAGGATGTACATTATCCCCTCTGTTATTCATTATCTATATGGATCACATTATGAAGTAAAGCGGTACTAAACATGATATCAAAATTGGAGATGTTAATGTCAGCTCTTTGCTTTATGCGGATGATGTTATATCTCTAAACAAATCTGCTACAAATCTGCAAGATTCACTGACTAAATTGAATAACTGTTGTAATAGATATGGTATGAAGGTTAGCAATAAAAAGACAAAGACAATGAAAATAGGCAGAATCACTGAAAATGTCAACCGTGTTGTGAAAGGAGAACCTGTGGTAGAAGTAAAACATTTCAACTACTTTGGCACGATTTTTAGTGAAGATGGTAAATTAAATACGGAAATACACAACAGAATCAACAAAGCTGGTATGGTAGGAAGTCAATTGAATAAATTCATATGGAATAAGAGAGAAATTAGCCGGAACATTAAATTAGCTTTATACAAGACAGTATTCAAACCAGTTTTAACTTATGGATCTGAGAGCTGGGTCAGAAGTAAAACAGTTGACCAAAGACTTGAGACCGCGGATATGAGAGTCCTGAGAAAGATCAGAGGTGTGAACAGATGGCATCAATGGCAATATCATATTAAAAATGAGGATATTAGGAAAGAACTTGACATTGTCAGCATCCAGGAATGCATTAGCAGAGCTAATCTCAGGTGGTATGGTCACTTAAACAGAATGGGCGAAGAAAGATTTGCAAAACAAGTGTTCTCTGCCAGGTTTGCAGGAAAACGACCCAGAGGAAGACCAAGTCATAGGTGGATTGATACAGTACAAAGTGCCTTAGACGATAGAAATATAAGATCTTATAATGTTGGAGTCTTGACAAGTAACAGACTGATTTGGAGGAAAATTGTAGACTGGAAGTTAGTAATGATGTAAATTTTTCATATAGTACTCTCATATCCTGTACACCCCTTGAGGGTACATGGCAGGAATTTGATGATGATGATGCTGAGAGTTTCATATAGAAAGTAAATTCATTCGTGATTAGAGATACAGAAAAAACTCATTTACATTGCTAATAATCAGATAGCAGATGTTTCAGCGTTTAATTTTCCTCCTATGAAAAATCAATAGAGTGAAAGTTATTGGAAACAGACAAATTCCAGAATATTGTCCAAAAAAGGATGTACATTGTTTAGATCCGTGTTTTTTTAAGATATGAAATGAATAAAAAATTCATTTCATATCTTTACCCAGCACTCACAACTATACAAATATGAATGTAGTCGGAAAAGTTCTCGCCCTCAATCATAGATGGCAACACTATTAGCAAGATTTTTTTTTCTAAGTTGGTACATCTGTCATAAGCATCCATGTGAAAACACAAGTCATGCTATCAATTCGTTTTTTTTATACAGCTGTCTGAAGCAAAAGTGTTGTCTGTATCTCTTGAAATGGATAAAATTGAGTATCGTGCTGTTATAAAATTCTTAGTAAAAGAAGGTTTAACGGGAAAAGAAATTCATTAGAAGTTCATAAAAGTTTACGGGCATTCTTCTCCTTCATTTTTGACAATTAAGAAATGGGCTACCGAGTTTAAACGTGGCTGTACCAGCCTTGAAGATGATCTATGTGAAGAATATCCAAAAAAGTGTAACAACACCAGAAATCATCGATATGGTATTGGATGACCGGAGAGTCAAAGTGCATGAAATTGCTGAGACTATAGGCATTTCAAAAGAACATGTAGGATATATTTTGCATGAAGAATTGCAAATGAACAAGCTTTGCGCAAGATGGGTGCTGCTCTTGCTCACAGCACATCAAAAACGCATTTGCATGAAAATCTCTGAACAGTGCTTGGACCCTTTTAACAAGAATAAAATTGATTTTGTGCGTCGATTTATTACTATGGATGAGACTTGTATTCACCATTACCCACCAGAATCCAAACAGTGGACAGAAGCCAGTTGTTCAGCGCCAAAGAAGACAAAGTTGGTTCCATCAACAGGAAAGGTTATGGCATCAGTGTTTTGAGATGCTGAAGGTATTTTGTTTATTAATTATCTTGAATATTGTAAAACAATAACCGGGGAATATTATTCCGATCTTTTAACCATACTAGATGAAAAAATTCGTGAGAAAAGACCCAGTTTGCAGAAGCAAAAAATCATCTTTCATCAGGACAATGCACCTGCCCACAAAGGTGTTTTGGTAATGGGAAAATTAAGGGATCTACACTATGAATTGTTAGAACATCCAAGCTATTTCCCAGATTTGTCTCCCTCTGATTTCTATCTCTTCCCAAAACTAAAACTCTTCAGTGTTTTTCTTTGAATCAAGAGGTGATTGCAGCTGTAGAGGAGTATTTTTCAGATCTTACTGAGAACCACTACAGGGATGGGATATTGCTGGAATAAATGTATTAGTCTTAAGGAAGATTATGTTGAAAAATAAAAATAATTTTGAAATTATAAATTCGTTTTTTCATTCTTGGGCAGAGATCTTTTCAGACCACCCATGTATGTGTTAGTAGATAGCAAGTTGAAGTTCGGAGGTAATGTAGCAAAGATTGCAAATATAACTCAAAAGATAATTGCAATGCTGAAACGAACTTTGGCATGTAAAGATAAGGATGTCATTTTGTCTGTTTACAATGCCTTGATAAGATCTCACTTGGACTATTGTGTGCAGGTCTGGTTTTGTTGCGATTCTGAACAGTAGAGAGAATGCAAAGTAGAGTGTTAAAAACGATATCAGGATACTGATTTTCATAAATTCTCAATCTGTCTTTATAATCAGTATTCATAGACATATTGAGAATTCGTAGACTGCAGAGACTAGCAAACAGGAGAAAGAGGATTCTAGTAGCAAGGTTTATACGTTGGTTAGACATAACTGGTAATTAGTTTACGGAATTAACAACGCAAATGAAGTATATTAATTAAAGGTAACTTTAATGAATCACTTCTATATTTCGGCAACGTCACATTGCCATCTTCAGGAACATAAAGATATAGTATGTGCATTCAGGAACTAAACACAAAGCAAATGAGGAAGAAAGCAAGAAACTAATATTGTTCCTAAAGTCCTAATGGTGCCCTCTTGCGGGCTAATTTGGTAGTCTTGGCAGTTGGGCTGAAGTTCTCATAATGAAAGTCTCCCAAATTTGGGGCAGTTTCATGCACCCAAATTTGTTGAGGTTAGGAACGTTTTTTAGAGCTGCTGAATATTAGTTTCTTGCTTTCTTCCTCATTTGCTTTGTGTTAGTTCCTGAGTGCACATACCATATCTTTATGTTCCTGAAGATGGCAATGTGACGTTGCCGAAATATAGAAGTGATTCATTAAAGTTACCTTTAATTAATATACTTCATTTGCGTTGTTAATTCCGTAAACTAATTACCAGTTAGGAGAAAGAGGAGCTGATATGATCGAGACTTATAAACTTCTGAAATAGTCCTACAGGATTTCAATTGATGTAATTTTTTATTTTATAGAGGGTGGGGAAAGGACAAGAGGTCATTCTTGGAAGCTGAGAATGGATGCAACTAAGAAGGGGTGAGATCTAGATTTTTCCCTTATAGAGTGGTACCTGACTGGAATGGATTGCCACTGGATGTTGTGTGTGAAGGCAGTGTGAACAAATTCATGAATAAAGTATGATTAGCTGGTGCATGCAGTATGTGGCCTCCTCTCAATGAGTCACTGACTCCCAGGAGGTCTCTCTTAATAATAATAATGATATTTTAGCATTTCTGAACAATCAGCTACTCCAACTATCTTTCTACGGTATATATCAGATTCCCCCCTTTACCTCAAGTAGTGATATGTGCTCCTGACTGCATTTCTCTTGATATTTTGTATCTCCATTTTATTACTTCTTGCTTCATTTAACATTACGAAATAATCAGTCCAGACATCCAGAATATCTGTATCACCCTTATCATCTCAAATTTCTTTTACATTACTTTTCTTCCATTTCTAAGAACATTTCCCATAATTTTGATATTTATAATCTATATTACCAATTTTCTTATTACTTTTGTTTAGCTACTTCTAAACGTTGCTTCACATCCTTATTTTTTCTCTGTATTTTCTCAGAACACATGCTGATTTACTTGATAGAACCTTCTGACATGCTCTTTTCTCCTTTTTCAGTAGTGCCTCTTTTAACTATTAACTTTTGAGTCCACCATGGAGTTCTGATTTTTCTATCTTGAAACAATTTTATCACATTCCTCCCTGCCTTAATCAATCACTCAATGTTTTCCTTAGAGCTAGTTTTCAAACTCTCATTTTTTTTTTTAACAATATTTATACATTTGAATGTACAGTTCACCACTGAAAGTTGCTCAACTTTAATTATTTTCAGACCTTCTTGAAATTATTATTATTTGGTAATCTCCATGGAGTCAACAGACTCATCATGGGAGGCCCACTCAATCAGCAATGTCTATCATAATGAGCTTCGAAGCTATTTACACTACCTGCACTCACAACGTACTCAGGGCAATGCATCCCACTCACGAACAACTCTCCATGTAAAAAAATTACTCCTCACACCCTTTTTCACCACATCTTTATACAATTTCCAGGGATAACCTCTTGTTCTTCCCATCTTAACAGCCACTCTTTTTATAATTTCTTCTGTATTAATGCAACAGAATCCCTTAACTAACTTGAAGGTCTCTATAACAAAGTTCCTCTTTTCCTGCTATCCACCAATCTCTGTAATCCACATTTTCTCAAACGCTCTTCATAACCAACACACTTTGGTTATTCATCTTTGGACCCTCTCTAGTATTTCCACATCACAATGAAAACAAGTGACCTCTTCATTTCAATATGATATTCATTTTTATCCTGCTCAAAACAATTTTATGGTAACTTCCTATTTCAAATCTCCTGTATAGTCTTTTATCATGAACCAGATTTAAGATATCACAATTAACAATAACAGAGTTAATGCATCTTGGCTTTCTTGGGTCTTCAGTTCCATATGAATTTGTATGCATTTTTATGTTGCAACATGGTGTTAGTGATGAGTAGTCCATGTCCTAAAAAGAAATCCAACAGGTACTTACCATTATCAGCTTGGCTCTTTCCTCCAAATTTTTCCAAGAGATTTCTAAATGTCAGTATTCATTTCCTATCTGCTGTTGAAATATCAAGGACCAACTTTTCCCCCCCCTTATGTCAGCTGTGGCTTCTCTAATGACTTGGACAATTTTTCCACTTCTTTCTTGGTGGACTATGCACACAAGTAATTTTCCTTGTTCAGTTCCCCATTTGAGCCCACATCATTCTACATGAAATTGCCTGCCATTCAGGATTACCTCATGATGCATCCTCATAAGCAGGTATACCTGAACACTAAATCCCAAATTGCTAGATGACCTAGCAATTTGGGATTTAGCAAACTAAGTTATATTCTGCACTGACTTAAACCAAAAGACAGCAATGGCACAGCATAATGATGTCATGTAAGCTGGGATATTACTCAGTTGATTAAGGCCCTTGTTGTTTAAGTCTGAGAATCAGAGTAAACAGTGAAAAGTCAGCTAAAAGAGAAAACTAAAAGTAAACATCAATAGAATTTAAACAGGTACAATCAACATAAGAAGCATTAATGGAAAAGAAGTGAAACTGTCAGATACAATTCAACATAACTGATGCTACTGAAACAAAAAACACAACCACAGGTGCAATTCTTCAACTATAGAATGTTGTTTTTAGATTAGAACGATAAAAAAAATGAAGGATTAGCTATAATATTCAACACCACATATGAAGATAATTTTCTCATATGACAAGGAACAAGACAACAAATATGAATAATGAGTATCATTCTGAAAGTGACAACTACTGATACACTTAAATATGATTATGACAACTGTGATGATATTCGTGTATAGAGGCTTAAGTGCTGTGAAGTTCGTGTTAGTGAAAAACGAGCCATAGACTCAGCCCCACTCAAACCTTCTATCTGGCTAAGATACGTAGATGATATGTTCTCTATATGGCCTCATGGCCCAGACACATTAGACTCCTTCCTCAGTCATCTCAATAGCCTACATCCAAGAATCCAGTTTACTAGGGAAAAGGAAAAGAACAATTGTTTACCCTTCCTAGACACCTTAGTCACACACCTGCCTAATGATACACTTGCCTTCACTGTATACAGAAAACCCACACACACAGGCAGATACATTCACAAACTCTCACACCACCACCCCTCTCAACAATATGCCATTATTAAAACTCTTATCAAGAGAGCCCACAATCTTTGTTCCAGTGGAACCGCCCTCACTACTGAGCTTAACTACATACATAACACTTTCCTCTCCAATGGCTACAGCGATCACAGTATCAAAAAAATAATTAGTTCCTCTCCCATTCCCGGTCCTTCTCGTCAACAAGAATTTAAAAATGCCATCACCATACCCTACATCCATGGCACATCCGAAAAACAGCCAAGATTCTAAAAAAGTACAACCTACACACAGCATATAAACCCCACCGCAAACTTGCTACCCTTATCCGTTCTACAAAAGATCAGCTCCCTCCTCTCTCTCTGCCTGGAGTTTACAAAGTACCCTGTTCCTGTAAGCTGGCGTACTTTGGACAGACAGGCAGATCAGCATCCATCCGCTTAGAGGAACACAAGTCTTACATCTGTAAACACAACTATGGTCATTCAGGCTTGGCTGACCATGTCTTGGACACCACCCAAAGAGTATCATGGAAGAAAACCACCATGCTCCATCACAGCAAATTCAAGAAAGAGAGACTATTCTTAGAAGCAGCAGCAGCTCTTAGAAATCAACCAAATCTTAATAAATACGGTTGCATTAAGCTTCCGAAAATTTGGGAAACACTGATCACCAGAGATCCTACTTTATATTCCAGGTCACCTACAACCCCCCTTAGAGGGCGCTCCACCTAGATAGGACTTTAGTGTCACCCACGTGGTTGGGCTTAGTATTGTATGATATTTGTGTTATGTTACATTAGTTATTTTTGTAATCCCCGTAGATGTCCTAGTGACTAGGATGAAATATAGGAAGTATTAAATTCTTTTTAATCCTTTCTGAGTGTTGTAAAAACTCCATTAAACCTCCAACATTATAACTGTGATGATAAGCAGAATGCTTATCATCACAGTCTGGATGCACTGCTCTTTCATATACACATGCTTTTGTTTATCTTGTATTATTTGAAGCCCAATGAAACAATGTGCGAGCATCAAATTTGTGTTAAGCTGAGGAAAAAGCTCAATGAAACAAATGAAAGATTATGAATAGCTTATTCGCTATGATGAGTATCCAGAAACTGAATGTGGAACATACATGTCAATATCTTGTGTTCCCAATTATAATGAGGAAAACAAGATATTGACATGTTGTTTACCATATATCTGTCAACCAGCCTATTCTCAATGGTTGGAAATGCAGTTACCCCCTCTGACAAAGCTGAAGGTGGATACTGGATTGCCAATTGATTTTCAAAAGTTTAGGCTAAAAGCCAAATATTCCTTTTGGGAAATAACAAAATAGAAGATTTGTTGCTATTATTAATCCTATTTATCATTTTAGTTAGTTTATTTATTTTTTGTGACTCCCACTCATGAGAATTAAACCTCTATTATATAAGCAATGAAATCTCAATGTACTGATACACTTTCTATACTTATATAAATAAAGACATCAAAGGATTTCTGTAAAGTCTTATCAATTTCTTATGTTCTTCACTGAGGAATAATTAAAATGGAGATAATGCTATGCCTTCTGCCTAGTTTGACCAGAGTAACTGTACAGGTTACTCTGTAATTAGCTCTGCTAGCTCTAAATTAAATTCATTCAGAGTATTTCCACCTTGTGATCTAAAAAAAATCAAATTAAGTAAAAACATTAATATTTAAATGAATAAAAATAATTTTTGTAACACTTACTGATTCCATTGCAATAAAGTTGGAAGCATCATGAAACAAATGAATGTTGACAAGGTCAAAAGTAGTTCCATTAATGTTCCATCTTGTCCTCATAAAACCTTTCCTTGACCATTTACACTAGCAACAAAAAGTATATTATTATTAATCAAAATATTAATATCAATATTATCAAATAATACCAAAATATCAATATTAATATTAATTATGTTTATATTAATTAAAACTAAAGCATTGCTTACATTATATTAATAACCCTAAGAAATGCATTAAAACATATAAGTACTATTCAAGATCCAATTCTGGAATTAGTCATTTCATAACACTACTTCCATGGTAATTATTTTATTATTCAATACCAACAAATTCTCAGGCATATAGCCATCTGATACTGAATGAAATGACAACATTTATGATTCAAGTGACACCATGAAGAGCAGTTATATGGTGGATAAGAATGAAAGAGTGCAGAAGGTTAGGATGAAGGAAAGTGGAGAAAAGTCATGACAAATAACTCGAGAATAGCAATAAATGAGATTCCATAAGGTGTATGGAATTTCATTTTCAGGAAGGGAGAATCAGCAGGATAATTGATGTGTTGGATATGAGAAGCTGCCAAGAAAGTGATTTAGTGGTTGATGGGACAAATGGCTTGGTTGGACATAAGAAAGTGAGGATGGACATCAGCAAGTTGTTAAGGAGAATGAAAGATAACAGTACGATTGGAAAGGCTGTTCGTGTTACCAAGGTATGGCAGTGACCAAATGAAAAAAAGTAATCATAATGGGAGACTTTAATAATCAAATATTGATTGGCTAGCAGTAAAATCTCATGAGAAGAGTGAAACTGAATTTATTGAGCAGTAGTAGGTGGCCTGGGTTTCCGGGCTACCTACTACTGCCCTTAGAGGGCGCTCTACCTAGATAGGACTTTAGTGTCACCCACGTGGTTGGGCTTAGTATTGTTTGTTATTTGTGTATATGTTACATTAATTGTTTTTGTAATCCCCGTAGATGTCCTAGTGACTAGGACGAAATATAGGAAGTATTAAATTCTATTTTAATTCTTTTTGAGTGGTGTAAAAAATCCATTAAGCCTCCAACATCATGCAGTGGGAAATGCACAGCTGATCACTCTGGCTTCCATGAAATGTTCTCGAAGAACCTTCTGTATGGATCGACTGATGTGTGGAGGCACAGTTATGCTGCATGAAAATGACTGAATCCATGTACAGGCACTACTGTAGCTGTGACACAACAAAATTTTTTATCATATCATGATACCTCTCAGCAGTAACTGAGCAAGTCACAGGACCTAATTGGTGAATGTCCTCAAAGAAGAATGGTCCAATGATAAATGAAGCTGTAAATCCACACCAGACAGTAACTTTGGGTGAATGCAAAGGAATTTGTAGTATTGCATGCAGGTTTTATGCAGCCCATACTCTATATATTAGCTCATACCATATATTATTCCAAATTATTCAAAACAGTATAAAAATCTTTCATACACTATTCTTGAACTTATGAAGCCAAGTTGAAAAATGAACTGCTGTTCTACAAGTTATCCATATCACCAAACTCAACAGCATACTCACCAAACCTATGCTCTGTCATTTTTTCCATTCCATTTCATTCAATCCACTTCATTTCTGTGGAAACAGCTTGTCCATAAAGTATTTCCAAAGGACAACAACATCCAACTGTTTAAGAAGAATATCAACAGATTACTCTCCTCCTGACCCTAGCACCCATGGTGACAGAGAAATTCAAACTGATCGCTCAGGTCACAAGAAGAGTGTCGTGAATCCCTTATATTGTTTAGATCGGAGAAGCCAGAGTTATGATGCTGCGATATAATATAAATGTGAACACATGCAATCATACATGACACAGCCGATGGGTAGGAGTTACAATATACTAATATAAATACTTCTTTTTAATTGATAAAAGTCAACCATCCTCATGGATAATGAAGCTGAAATTCAAATTTAACTACAGTATACAGTCTGATAATGAATTTCAAGCATATATTATTATTTTCAGAATTTTTAATTTAACGATGTAAATATACATCAATAGGATTCTGGGTTCATGCGCGATCAACGTATATTTACATCGATAGGACTCAAAAGTGTTAAAGGATTAAACAAGTCTACAATTTCTTGGCAAGTATAATTTACTCTGTAACCAAGTGAAAACACTTTCTACAACTAACTCTGATCCAGAGTATATTAATAATAAGGTGATACATGTTTTTGCTACATGTACATGGATAATATATGATTTCTGCATTAATTCAACTTTGGTATCTTCCTGGGTCTGATTCCCATTGATGACATTCACATGTCCATTTAGGAGCTGCCCTCTCATTCTCTAGTAGAGCAATAGGCCTTTGTGCATTGGCAGGCTTTGTTTTTACTATGTGGAGCAGATGCTTGGACTGTAGTCAGTTATTGCATAGTGCTGGGGCTTGGCATGGCAGCAAGCTCTGCCAATAGCTACAGGTCTGAGGTTCAGCACAACATTTCAGGCCAAGTTAAGAGATGAATGGATATTTTTGTTTTGAGCTATATGAGAGAGTAGTCTCTAGGTTGCTTCTGGGTTTTTGGAATCCTGAGGATATTAAACTAATGAAATATTCAATGAAGGCTGAAACTGGTCTGGGTAGTGATCCTTCCCATAATGCATAGCAACATACAGGTCCGAAAGAAAGTGTGCTTTGCATTATTATTATTATTATTAGTCACCTCCAAGGAGTACAAAGACTCATCGAGGGAGGGCATCTATTCTACAACTTTGTCTCCACCACTCACAATCCACCAACTGAGCTCAACTACACCAATGCCATCTATCCCTGATGACCACCACTAGTATTTCCACAGACAATCACAAACATCCATGCCCACAGCAGGATTCGAACCCACAGCCTTTTGGCTGGGGAGTGGATACACTAACCACTCGGCCAGCCAGGCTGGCTATGGGATACTGAGACAATTGATGTGAAGGCAAGAACCTCTATATACAAGCAGCTCAGATATGAAAATACTTCTTGTGCAATCTTTGTTTTCTAAGCCTCTTTGAAGGTGAACATTGCAACGTTGTGTATGCAGTCACTTTAATCTCAATCAAAATGGAAGGTCCTCCACACCGCTGTTTGTCTGCAATTGATACCGTTTCCCCCAGAAGCATTTGATTAATCTTGTAACTCTCAAATTTTGAGGAACAACAGAGTCAGGATACTTATGGTGAAATTCCTCCAGAACATTTGTGTAAAAGCGATAGGCAAAATAAAATTCCAAAATAACAACTCGTTGTTCCTGAGAAAGGATCATTTTGCATTCTGCTAAATATTCTTGTTTGATCCTTTACCCAAGTGTTTGCTTACACTTGGGTAAAGGATTAAACAAGAGTATTTATTTCTATTTAATTTTCAGTATGGAGACCACATGTTTCTAAACAAGAATATATTTTATTAAAATAAACAATATCACTGAACAATTGTGAAACAATAAGTTTCACAAGTTGTTGGACTTACATCAACATGGATAAAAGATTTGTATTTAGAAAAACTCTAGTAAAAATAATTACAACAGATGTTTCACAAACTTCAACAAAAACCAGTAGACAAACAGAATGATGGCAAAAAACTGCTAGAGTAACTAACGTGCAAGCATTCAAATAAAACTAATTTATTGCTGTCATTTTCTCTGGCATAAAGAATTTGATATTCATGTTTCACAGTAGTTAGATTTTTGATGAATGCAGACCAAACTTGGTGTAGGACTGAACCTTAGTTTTTGTTATAGTATGTGAGAGTATGGAACATTTCTGAGGGTTTTTCTAAATTTCTCTATTAAATGGTTATGATCAATATATGGCATTTCTAATTTTTGTCAAAATACTTGGACTATATCTGTTGTGTGGGAGGATAATCCTAATCTGTGCTTTCTTTTCTTCTTGATATACTTTGTGTGTTCAGGCATGCAGATCTCTCCTAACCATCCCTGCAATCTAGCCTACATATAGCAAATGCCCCAAAGGTAAAAAATTTGCATGAGGAAGTGGAGGTTTTGGTGGTAAAGTAATTGCGAAACAATGCTACAACTTTGTCTGTAACATTCTTGATGTAAGGTAATCAACTCATAGTACCTTTAATCGAGGAATTTAATGCAATTGCATTTTTTAAATCTTGTTCATTACACAGAGGCATGTCTAAAATTTGATGATGGTCTTAGGTTTGTACCCATTGAAAAAGAGAGTATGCCTAAGACAACAACGTTCTTCATTCCTTTTTTCCCCCTGAAGTACTGGAAATGTCGTAGGCTCTGTTCCATATTGTTTATATTCATGCCTATCATTTGTGAAGGACAGTGATGTGAAGTAGCATGGAAAATGTTCCAGTTGCGATTGATTCTCTGTATATTGAAAAGAAAAAAAAAGAAAAAAAAAAATCAACCCTTCTTTCTCAGATACTTTGAGAAGTATGCCAAAGAATGGTAATTTTCTGTGATCTTCAGTTCAAGAGCGAATTTTATGTTTGGGTACAAGCTATTCAGATACTGTGTAAGTTGCTTTAATTCTTCCATTGTTCCTAACTAAATAATGAAAATGCCATCAACAAAACACACAAAACTTTTTGGTTTTTTATGATATTTTTCAATAGCATTATTTTTCAAAGTTTTCCATAAAGAGATTTACCAGGACTGATGACAAATGGGTTCAGATAGCAAGCCCTGTTTATTCCCATCATTTAACCTGAAATGTAATGAATGTGTTTTCCATGCAATGCCTGAATAATACCTGTGTCTGAAAGAAAAAGTTTCTTAAGAAAATTCACTGTGTTGTCCCTAGGGACATCAGTAAACAGACTGACTACATCTAAACTTGCTGGAATATCTGAGAGTTCTATATTTAAATCCTGTAAACTTTCCATAAAATGTAAGCTATTCTTCACATATGATTCTATCCCTATGTCTGGAGCTACAAGCCCTGGCAGATATTTTGCTAAGTTTCAGGTTGGGAAATCTCGCGTTTATGATAGGATGTAATTGAATATCTGGTTTATGGAATTTTTTAGTGGTGCTGCATAAATTCTTGGACGTACAGGATGTTTATATGGAGATTTCTTCAGTATTTCTGGCCAAATGAATAACTTTTTAATTAACTCATTGGTTTCATTATGTATATGCCATGTGAATCTCAATCTAAGGTCGTGTAGGTATTGGTATCTTCTAGCAGGTTGTTTATTTTTTATTTGATTTGAGTTCATCACCACTGTTGCATTTCCTTTATCTTGTTTAACTATCACAATATTTTTGTTGCAATTCTTTGAGAGCCCTTAATTCTGATTTGGGGATATTTCTTGATGGTCTGAATGTCAATAAAGGCTGCAAAATTTCTTGGAAGATGGAGTAACTCCATCTCTGTGTGCTACAATGTTTAATGCAAAGTTAAAACCTCTAGCTAAAAGGTTATTTTCTGTGTTTTTGTGTTTTTCGCTGTCATAGTTAGATGAAATTTTTGTTGAAATTATATTTCTTCCTATTGAAAAAAAAAAAAAAGACTAGGCTTTATTGGATGCAAGAGCATCTAATAAAGTCTTATAATTCTGCTAGTAATAACATTGCTAATTCTGTGTATGCATTTAATGTATCCTGAACAATATTTGAAAATTCTAATCTAGTAGCTGCAGCTCTCTCTTTAAAAAGTGCTATTTCTTTTCTATTATAATTCTTTCTTCTTTGGCTGAATGGAATGGAATGTGTGTTTAAGTCTAACAAACTTCTTTGGTATAATATCATTATCCCTATATCAAACTATAAAAGTCAATCTATTAATGTTCTTCTGTTCGATACATAATATAAGAATATTTAAATGAGCATTTAGAATAAGCTACTGGTTTACACTCATGATACAGTTTAATGAAATAATTATAGCACAAAGAGAAATAATTAAACAGCAGGCTTGTTTCAATATTTTGTCCCTATCACAGAGACATTTCCAGGTTAAAATGTTAAATTGTACTTAAAATTGTAATAACACACACAAAAGCAATAAATGGAAGAAATAAAATTGGACAAAATGAAGACTAAAGTCTATGAGCGACACCCTCTATGAGTGCTGTTGGCTAGCTTTAGAAGTTGTGAGGGAAGTCTAAGAATTAGAGTTTTCTAAATCTTGGAAAACTTAATATACCCATATTTATTAAGCTTAGGCTGGTTGTTCAAATTTGCCACTGATTCCAAAAAGAGCATTTTAAGATCATCATCATCAAATTCCTGACATGTACCTTCAAGGGATGTATAGGATATGATAGTACTACATGAAAAGTTTACATCATTACTAACTTCCTATCTACAATTTTACTCAAAATCAGTCTGTTACTTGTCAAGAATCCAACATTATCAGATCTCATATATCTATCGTCTAAGGCACTTTGTACCGTATCAATCCATCTATATCTTGGTCTTCCTCTGGGTGGTTCTCCTGCCAACCTGGCAGAGAACACTTGTTTTGCTAATCTTTCCATTCTGTTTATGTGACCATACCACCTGAGATTAGCTCTGCTAATGCATTCCTGGATGCTGACAATGTCAAGTTCTTTCCTAATATCCTCGTTTTGCTAAAGTATTGCTTGATATAATGCATCATTGACACCATATAACTGTAGCGTATTGAATAGCTAATCTCTTGGCACCTTGTCATATGTCTTTTCCAGATCGACAAAACTTAAATATAGATCTTTGTTATATTCCCATGCTTTCTCAGCTATTTATCGTAAAGTGAAGATCTGATCCTGACAGCCTTTATTTGGCCTGAATCCTGCTTGTTCTTCACCAAGCTTTTCTTCCACAATTTTTCTCAACTGTTTCTCAAGTATGCTTGCGTAAATCTTGCCAGGAACACTCAGTAGGGAAATACGTCTGTAATTCTCACATTCAGTTTTATTTCCCTTTTTATATATGGGTACTATGAGAGCTCTACTCCAATCATTTGGAATTTGTCCCTCTGTCCAGGCATTCTGAACTATGCAGTGCAGCCATTTAAGACTTTTATACCACCATATATCAGTATAAAAGTCATGTAAGACTTTTATACCATCATATTTCAGCATTTCTGGTCGAATATCATCTACTCCTGCTGCCTTTCCACATTTTAAGCCTTTGATGGCTTTTTCTACTTCAAGTATGGATATGTATTCCTGACTGCATGCCTGGTCAGTGTTTTTTACCACTGTGCTGTCATCACTGCTTGTTTCATTTAGCAGTTTTTCAAAGTAATTACTCCATACTTCAAGGATAACTTTTTCTCCCGTTTTCATGTCATCTTTATCATCTCTAACTCCTTTTACAGCACTCTTTCCTCCATTCCAAAGCTTCTTCAACAATCTCCAGAATATTTTGCCACCTTCTTAATATTTATTTTCTATGTTCTTGCCAAAGTCCTCCAATGACTTTTGTTTAGCTAGTTTTTACACAGTGTTTAGCTTTCTTAGATGTGTCTCTGTATTCTCTAAGTGCACAAGCTGACTTATTTGCCAAGAACTTTTGATATGCTTTCTTCTTTTCCTTCACTGCCTCTTTAACTTCCTGTGTCCACCATGGAGTTCTGATTTCTCTATCCTTAGAGACAACCTCAACCACATGCCTTTCTGGCTGACTCAATCATGGCTTTCTTCAAGGCTTGCCACTGAATCTCCAAGGATTGGTTCCTGTTCTCAAACTCCTTCATTTTTCTTCAATAATCTTTGTGTATTTTAGTCTACAGTTCACATCTGAGAGCTGCTCAACTTTTACTCGCTTTAAAAATTTCTTACATGTTATTCTTTTCAATATGAAATTTAATTTTATCCTGCTCAAGACTAAATAGTGATCACTTCCAATTTCAAATCCTCTGTACACTCTGGTGTCCTGAGCAAGGGAGAAAACATCACAATCAACAATAACATAGTCAATGAGATTTTTTTATTCCTTGCCTCTTCTCTCCATGTGAATTTGTGCACATTTTTATGTTGGAACATGGTCTTAATAATAACCAGTCCATGTCCTGAGAAGAAATCCAAAAGGTATTTGTCATTATTATTAGCTTTGCTCTTTTCTCCAAATTTTCCCAAAATATTTTTGTATGTCTGACAATCACTTCCTACTCTGCTATTAAGATCCCCAACAAGGACCAGCTTTTCCTTTTTCATTGTGTCAGTAGCTTTCTCTAGAGCCTCAAAACATTCTTCCACTTCTACCTTAGTAGAGCCTTCTGTGGGACCACAGGCACAAATAAGTCTCATTGTCCAGTTCCCCATTTTGATATTTGCCCATATCATTCTACTTGAGACTGCCTGCCATTCAAGAATATTAGCCTCGTACTTAGTGTTGAATACTATGGCTACTCCTTTTCCTTGATTTTCATTGCCTGAATATAACATTTTGTATTTATTGCTTAGAAAGGTCTCACCGGTTTTTGTCTTTTTTGTTTCAGTCACCCCTATTATATCAATCTGGCACTTATCTAATTCCTCAGCTAGCTCCATTTCTTTGGCATTCAGGCATCTTATGTTGATAGTACTGATCATTAATTCTGGTGATGTTGAGTTGGGGTGTGCTTTCAGATTGTTCCAGTAGCTGACTTTTCGCTGTTCACCTTGGTTCCCTGCCAAAAACAACAGGGGCCTTGTTTAACTGGGGGGACGACTCTGCTGGCATGAAATTTTGTCACATTGTACCATCATTTTGTATATTGGTTTAAACCAATAAGAATACAATTTGGTCGGCTAAATCCAAAATTGCCAGCCCATCCTCATTCGTTCAGTATCCAGGTAGATACAGTCCACTCCTCACCACGAGAAGGTGAGGAGTGGTCATTAGGTCAGAAGCCCTGGTCGGTTCTCTGCATTCCTTTAAAGGTTATGTGGAGGTCTCCTCTCATTTTAAGATAAATATGTTTATCTAAGGCAGGGGTCAGCAAACCGGGGTAAATTACCCCAAGTGGGGCAAAAATGAAATTCTTGGGGGTAATGAGGACTCAATAGACATAAATAAAATTATATAAAAAGCACGTTCCTTGTTACAACAGAAATTTTTCTTCTGGTAACACTGCATCTGGCCAATGTAATATACGTGTTTAGGAGACGTCATGCCAAGTTGTACTCCAAACAATTTGGTTGCTAAGGCATTGTCAAGTGGCTAAACAGATATTATTTGTCAGTTGACTATTAATCGCCTTAAACTTATTTTTTGACACGTGTTTTTGCTTAGTTTAAGTTGATTTAAGCAGTTATTTAATTTAATTTATTTCAATAGTTTTCTATTTTAAGTGTAAGATTTTCACGATAATTTGATTAATATATTTTCTCCTTGCTCGATTAATTTTCGATGGTCAATAAAATAATTAAACACCATTATCATCTTGAGGACATGGCTTAGTGCCATGTTTACCAATTAAATTATTGTAAATTTAAATGAACTTTAAAAAAATTAAATTCAAGCACTGTATTTTTTTACCCTTCAGATGACATCAAATAGAAAAAGAATATACCAGGAAGAGTTCCTCAATTATGGGTTTACACAAATAGAAGACAAAGGAATAATGAAACCACAGTGTGTTGTCTGTTTGAAAGTACTGACTGCAGAATCTTTCAAAAAGAGTCAATTGAAGAAACACTTTGATAATTTGCACCCACATCTGTCTTCCAAACTGCAGGAATATTTTGTAACTTTGGAAATGTCTGTCAAAAGACAAAGACATTTCCAAAGTTACAAAAAACTGGACAGCAACTTGAGAGGTACGTTCGATCAACATTCAGCATCAAAGGCTGGCTTTGAAGTGGCCTGGTTGATTGCCCGAAACAAGAAACCATATACTATTGGTGAGGAATTGGTTAAACCAGCAGCTTTGAAAATGGCAGAGATTATGTGTAGTTAGAAAGAAGCCATGAAACTAAATTCAGTGCCCTTGTCTGCAAAAGTTGTGAAAGAAAGAATTTCTATTTTAGCAGAAAATGTGAGGGAACAAGTTATTTCTTCAATAAAAGAGAGTAAATGCTTTGCTATTCAGCTTGATGAGTCTACAGATGTCAGTAGTAATTCGCAGCTAATGGTGTATGTTTGCTACAAAGGTTTACATGCAACTGAAGAGGAATTGTTGTTTTCTTCTCCTCTCGAGTTGCGATCTCATGGAAGTGATGTCTTCAATAAAGTTAATGAATACTTTAATAACGTTAATTTAAAGTGGGAAGACTGCATTGCTGTGTCTGTTGATGGAGCTCTAGCTATGTTGGGTCATGTAAGTGGTTTTTCAGCTTGGCAAGAGAGAACAATCCAAAAATTGAAGTTAACCACTGTATGATCCACTGCCAGGCACTGCTTGTGAAACATTTGGAACCTGCACTGGAAGCCGTCACGCATGATGTATCAAGGTTGCAATAAACATGCGACTATTTCGTGAATTATGTAAAGATAGTGAGGCTGAATATACAGACCTATCATAGAGAAGTGAGGTGGCTCTCACATGGAAATGTTCTGAACAGAGTGTGGTCTCTCAAAACTGAACTTGAAATTTTTATGGTTGATCAAAAGCATGTTCTTGCAGATAAGTTTACAAACTCCTCGTGGGTTGCACATCTCACATATTTAGCTGATATTTTTAAGTATGTGAATGCATTGAACAAAGAATTGCAAGGAAAAAACATCGATATAATTTCAACCAGAGAAAAGATTTCAGATTTGGATCAAAGCTTTTATATTGGAGACAGAAAGCAGAACAAAACAAGATAGCTGCCTTTTCAAAGTTAGCTTTGTTTTTGGAAGATTGTGAAAATATTACTTTTGATGACATCAAGGATACAGTTATAAGGCATCTTACCAAACTCAAAGAGCGGTTCTCTGATTACTTTCAGATCTTGATTCACATACTGCCAGTTGGGTTGTAGATCCCTTTAAATGTGAAATTGCTGATGTACCAGAAGAGCCTCAAGGGTTGGCAGAGGCACTTTGATCCAATAATGAAGCACATGTTGAATTTGAAAACAAAGCAGATCTGTCATATTTTTGGATATCAATAGCTGCAAAGGCTTTCAAAATTGCACATGAGGAGGCAGTCAAAAAGTTGCTGCCTTTTGCAACAACCTACCTTTGCGAACTAGGATTTTCCACTCTAATGAACATGAAAACTAAGCAGAGAAATCGATTAGACCCCGGAGACAGTATCCAAATTGCTCTGACATCAAAATGCCCCAATTTTGATGTTATTGTATCAAAAATGAAACAACATCATTTCTCCAAAACCTGAAGTGAAAAAGTTTTCAAAGAAATCCTTTTGTTTTATAATGAGGATATTAATTTATTTTATCGCATTTATTTTATACTTTTTATATTTATAATTGCATTCTCCGTATAAATAGATTCAATAAACCTTTTGAATTTAAATAATCTATGATTCTCCCTTTCAAATCAAGGGGGGGTAACATCGACGTAAATAAAGATATTTTGGGGTAATAGGTAAAAAAGTTCCCTGACCCCTGATCTAAGGTATCCAAAGGCATGGTCTGCCTGAAATAACTGACCATAGTGGCAATAGATGCATTTTTTTTTGTGTTCTTTTATTTGGATGTTAGCAGATATCGCAGTTTTACAAGGAACCTTGTAAACATCTGGAATAAAGAGAGGAGGCACGAGATCCTTAGGAGATCAGACAGGGGAAGCCAGCTTCAAATGAGGTTTGAAAGCAGTACAGAGATTATATTTCTCTAAAATTCTGGCTAATTTTTCTGAAATGTCTCAGATTTTGGGAATAGTAATGGCATTAATGCCATCTTTATGTTGAGAAGGATGTGAGGAGGTGGGTGGAAGGGACAGATAATTTGTAGATCTTTTTGGTGTTGAAACCATTGGGCAGGAAGATTTGGCAAATAAAGGCAAGTTTCAGAGGAAGAGAAGTTTTAGTGGAACAGAGGTTGGAGCTCCTGACAAGATTTTGATGACACCATATTATTGAGAAAGTTTATGTATATAGCTACCTGTGTGGGTAGGTTTTCTGTAAACTACAAAAGGATGCCATTGGGCAGATGCATGATTAGAGTATCTAAAAAAGGCAAGCTGTTGTTTTCTTTTGCAATAGTAAACTGGATTCTGGGGTATTGACTGTTGAGGTGAAGGAAGAAAGAGTCTAATGTGTATGAGCCATGTATATAACATATCAATATATCATTGCTGGCCTGGTTGGCCGAGCGGTTAGCATATCTGCTCTCCAGCAGAAAGGTTGTGGGTTCGAATCTATGCGTGGGCATGAATGTTTGTGATTGTCTGTAAAAATACTAGTGGTGGTGGTGGACGGTAGATGGTGACAGTATAGTTGCAGTTCATTGTAGGTAGTGGAAACAGAGAGTTGTAGAGTAGGTGCCCTCCCGCGATGAGTCTTTGGATTCTCTGGAGGTGTCACATAATCATAACAATAATAATTAACCAAACAGACAGTTTGAGACTGGCAGAATCAAGAGAACGTTATGTATTAATAAGCTGCTATTTAATCTGCCTGTTTATTGTAGTGAAGTAAAAGGTTTTATATCTTTACTGTAAAATTCGATGCAGTGAAATTTTGTTAAAATTTTCCGACATCAATTTTACAGAGGTCATAAATCATATGGAAAGAACAAAATTTTGTAGATCATGGGACTTGGTGAGTCGGCAGACCCAATAATGAATTACTCTGTAAAATGAATGTGTTGTATTTGAAGTTCTCTGATAGGAGTAGGTGGGAATTTAGTTCCTAGATGTAAGCTAGTGTGTAAGTTAGATTAAGTTGGGAACAAGAAATCATGTGCTGGTCAAATATTTGAGAATATTGTGGTGCAAATTGAAGTGGCAATAAGGCATGTTAAAAGGCAGCGCTAGCCGGAGTTGCTTTCATACTGTTACGGTGCAATCGCTCTGGTGATGAGGCCACTAGAATGGAAGCATCGAAGCAGCTGTTGAGACTAAGTGGCAGTTGCTTCCTACACCGCACTATTTGGGTGTGATGTGCAGGCACCAAATCGCAGATAACCTAGGTACTGGTTTGGGTGTCGTGCTTAGAAGAGCAGCCACCATACTGTGATCTATTGAGACTCTCGGTCGACAAACAATACATTTTTCATGAGTTACATAGCATGGGAGATAGTTAACTGTAACCATGAATTGCCTATTTCAGAGGCCCTTTTTCTAACAGTGTTAACACTTGTAGGTAGTATAAGGGATTGTAAGTGGGGACAAAGTTAATTGGGTTGGATTAGAATAAGATAAAGAGAACTTAACAGAGTTTAAAGTTAGAGTAGACATAGAAAGGATAACGACAAAAGCGTAAAAATAATACAAAGGCACAGCAGCCGGCCGACAAAGAAGAAAAATAACATAATAACATAACCCAAAATATTACAATGGTGCAACCAAAATTATTTTACAATGGCTTAGTCAGCAGGATGTAATCCACACTAATTAAATTGTACAATTGTGGATTGAGACAGTTTTGGATAAAGATCAAGGCGTTAGAAGTGTAAGATATTTAGAAATTGTAATTTTTTTTTAAAACATGAATGTCGATAGGTTGAACTCTGACTCTAATAGTACTGCCACGATGGGTGATAGGGAGTTCTTCAGAACTGTTAATCCTCACCTCATCATCCCACAATCTCTGGAGACGACAATAATGACGTTTAATCTTTTTTCAATTTTACAATCGTTG
Source organism: Typopeltis vanoorti (assembly GCF_054136105.1). Lineage (NCBI taxonomy): Eukaryota > Metazoa > Arthropoda > Arachnida > Uropygi > Thelyphonidae > Typopeltis > Typopeltis vanoorti. Next base: position 65,967,080 of record NC_143553.1, on the reverse strand, counting down.
AAGAGTTAAGGAATTTAGGAAACTGGTCGAACTTTCAACTTCTGATTCTGTGGCAGAATAAACTGGTCAGAATGGCCATGAACTTTTTGCATTCGTCTCCTATTCTCCGAGACACATCAGAATACATTAAGTTCAAGGACACCCTGATTTCCCAGTTTTCCAAGGTACGAAACATGAGTCCTAACTTATAGAAACTACAAAAATGTGCTCAGGAAAGGAAGGAGACTGTCTCAGAATTTTACAATCGGTTATTAAACCTGGCAAATGGTCTGAGCATCTCCAAGAAAGAAAAACCCCATCTTGACTGGGCTGTATTCCAACAATTCAGGTTAAGAGTAAGAGAAGAGAAGAGCTTAGGGAGACTGCATACCAGTGGCGGACAGTGAAATTTTAAGTGGGGGTGCTGCCTATACAAAATAAAATAAAAAATTTTTATATTTTTCCTAATTAGTAACCAATTTATTAATAAATAAATATGTAGATTTATTTATTAATAAATTGGTTACTGATTAGGAAAAAAAAAATAATTTTTTTTTTATTTTGTATAGACAGCACCCCCACTTAAAATTTCACCTGCTGCCACTGCTGCGTACAAATAAACGATTAGGAATCTAGAAGAGTGCTACCATGCAGTAAAAGAAAGAGAGGAGAGGCTAGGCGACCTCCATCCCACCTCTAACACCAGTCAAGTGCATGCTATAAAGAAAGAAAATGATTCTAACTGTGACACTAAGTGCGAGAAGGACCCAGATACTTCAAAGGGAAAGTCCAATAAAGATTGAAGGGAGAAAAATGAGGACTGAGACAATTCATTTAATGTTAACAAATTAGAGGACGAAAAACTAACCATAACAAAGTTAAGACTCCACTGGCATGGGGGGGGGGGGGGGAATTGCGATCACTAATTAAACAGGAGGTGGAAAGATCAAATCGGCCTATGATTGAATGGCTTGATTCAGTTATAAAGCAGAAGCAGCTGGAAGAACTCAAGGCAAAAACCTCGAAGGACACCTCATGTCAGGGACGAGAGAATAATGAGGGAAAGAGCCCCCCCCCCCCCCCCACGAGTGTTCCATTTGTAACAGATATGGGCATATTGCTCGGAACTGCTTCAGAAATAGGAGACTCTCCACTAGAGATACATGGTATGAGTAATGTTGTTTACTCACTGCTGTCCTGTAAACAGACCAAGGAAAATAAGGAAGGAAATCAGAGCACTACCTACAAAATCCATGATGATAATTTGAAGCAAAATTAAGGGAGTATCTTGTAATGTGTTCGACACTGGTTCCCAAGTATCCATAATAACCGGGACATTTTTCAAAAGAAAATAAGCTCCTGTGTTTCGAATTGTGTGACTAAGCTAAGGAGACCAATCAAGTTAACAGGAATTTAAAATCCCACGATGTATGCTCCGAGGAAGATGAGTCAGTATGAGATTACCTGATTTTTGTCTTAGCATCTCACAAGAGTTATTGATTCTCCCAGAGATCTCACCCAAGCATTCAGGTGATATTAGGAACTGACTTCTTAGAAAGATACAAATTCTCCTGAAATTTTAGCACTAAAGAAGTTTCCCTGAATTAGACATTGGAATAGAAGGGGGCAACATACAAAAGGTTCAGACAAGAAAAACTAATAATAGAAGGGAACAAGTGAACAACAGCAATAGTAGAAGTGATAAACAAGCAAAAGAAAGTAGAGATGTGTGTCACATTGACCAGTCTAGCACTATATCCGATTCCACGGTAGAAGAAGTTCACCATGACGAAACATTAAATGGAGATTATTTAATCTAGAGTGTCAAAATAGCAGACGGTCTACAAGAAGAGAGAAAACCAGTTGAGGGAAACAATGATAACGAATTCGGGGTACATACAATTGAGAAAAAAGAAAGAATCAACAACAGATATCCTCACTGTCAAGTTTGTGAAAAGCCACATGCTTTTACAACACACAGGAGAAAACGTGTGTGGAGAAATTATTATAGTAATGGAAGGAGGGAGACATAATAATACTTAATGAAAGTGAAAGACACAGGGTGAGATTGAAGGTGAACAACTGGTGCGATCATGAAGAGTTCAGTATTCCCAGGACTAGAATGTCAAACCAGTTCATTGGAAAGAACACATTCAGACAGGATAAATTCTAAGGTCAGGGTATGAAAACTAAACTGATTCATGTCCTCTCCAGAGAACAGGCAGTGACTACACGAAAAAAAAAAAAAAATCCACAGTTGTGTCTTTTTTTTTTCTTTTTTTTTTTTGAGAAAGAGTGGGCCTTTGTAAAATTCGATACGGTGAAATTTTGTTAAAATTTTCCGACATCAATTTTACATAGGTCATAAATCATGTGGAAAGAACAAACTGTACATTACTGTATTCTAACAGTTAAATACTGATTGTAAACTTGTAAAGGTAAGTGATTGAAAGAATGATATAGAACTGTTCATAAGTTATAAAATATTATAAAAGGTTCAAATTGTAAAATTGTAAGAGTAACAGAATGTTAAAGTATTTCTGCCTCAAGTAAGCAAGTCCTGAAGATATTTTCAGGGGCAAACTTTGTTTGCTTACATTTGGATAAAGGATTAAACTAAATTTATTATAGTCTAACCAAGTGCAAAATAACCTTCCAACATCTTTCTCTAAATCCAGAGTAATTTAATAATAAGGTGGTACACCTTATTGGCAACTTGTATAGATAAATATGACCTCTCCATTGCTTCTGCCTTAGCATCACCACTTCTGGGTCTGCCTCCCACTGACGAGACCTCAATAAAGGTCGAAACCAGTCTGGGTAGTGGCTCTTCCCTTAATGCATAGCGTTATAAATGTCTGCAAGGAGATGTGCTTTGCACTGTGAGAGATACTGAGACAAGGAGTGATGAGAGCTTGGTCCATCTTTGCTAGAAGTTGCCAGTGTGTTGTACCACCTTACCTCAGTCCTGAAGATATTTTCAGGCACAAACTTTGTTCGCTTACACTTGGATAAAAGATTAAACTAAATTTATTATGATCTATTCTATAAGTGTTATAACTAATCTTCTCGTGCTATAAAATTAATTTGGGATGGTGTAGCCGACAAAAAAAATAAATTTTTCTTGAGTTACATAGCATGGGATGTAATTAACAGTAACCGTGAAATGCCTATTTCAGAGACCCTTTCGCAAACAGCGCTAACACTTGTAGGAAGTATAAAGGATTGTAAGCGGGAACAAAGTTAATTAGGTTAGAATAGAATAAGGTAAAGAACAGAGAGTTTGAAGTTAAAGTAGACATAGAAAATAATTAAAATTAACCGACATTGATATAAAAAATAATAATAACATAACTGGCAAAATATTTTACACACTTGTATATCAGCTCCATTTCACGTAAGTTAGCTAAACTTCAAGAAATTAAAAATTCGCACTTTTTTTTTTCTCCTCTACTTCTTTACTTGGTCCACCTAAACTGAAATATGATAGTCTAAAATATCCAGGAGTTTATCATCTTTGGTGTAACTGCAATGTGCCCATTTCAGTCAAACAGAGAAATCCATTGAGTTGCATATGCAAGAACATGTGAGAGACATTACATATGGCAGAATTAGAGCCAGCACTACAGCTAACCCCTAATTATCAAGATTTTATCACTCATCCAGTAACCTGGAACAAATCAGAAACCGTTTTAAGATGCTATGATGAGCTGGAGAGAAGACCCCAGTCCTTACCCCAGTCCTGAAGATACTTTCAGGCGCAAACTTTGTTGGCTCACACTTTTAATAGTTGGATGGAATCTAAAAAAAACTAAAATGTATAACTCTAGCACTAACTCATGTTAAGAATTCCATTAAATATGTGTCTACATACATTTTGTCATATTTACTGATCTTATGGATTGTGAAAATTACACAGAAAGTTGCCAAAAACATGGTTTTACAAACCATTAACAAACCATTGACCTTCCTTGTATCAGCTTCTGTTGACTCTTTGACACATATTCATAATAATATACTGTTCCTAAATGTAATGTAATGTCAGTCCATTTCGTGTCCTTCTACAAGGCTTGTTTCTTCTTTTCTTTAATGATATTTACAACATCCTTATGCATTCACTCAAATGATCTTACTTAGGCTTTTTACAGTTATGTGTGGTCATGTGTGTTAATTTCATTGGTAACCATGGGCCTTTAGGTGATCACAACAGTAACTAGAATATCATGATGGGTTTAAACGTGGCAATACAGTTTGAAACTGTACTGCTTCAAACTATATTGTGACATATAGGAATTACAGCTATTCCTCTATATGTGTGGGATTCTAATCAAGGATGATAATTTAAAAAGCATCTTTATTTAAAAACTTTTTTATTGTAGCCACTGAGAAGTACTTGCTGTGAGATGAAATTCAGTTTGTTTTTCTACTTGTCTTCCTTGTATCAGCTTAGTGCATTGCTGTAACATTTTTTTATAATTTTCTTTTTCATGGGATGGTTGTAGGAGATGACACATATGTACCTTCTTGTCTATGATGGTTTGCAATACATGATGTTTAATGTAAGATCATTATGGTAAATTACTAGGATAACTTGTTTGTCAGTAAGACATGAATTTTTGAGGTATTATTGATTAGTGTATCAATTACATTTTATTAACTAATGTGCTGCCTTGCAATTGGCAGCAACTAAAGCATAATTGTTCAAAATTATGTACATATATAGGTCTACTAGCTGTGATAATGGTAATATGATAATGTAACATTGTTAGTCCATATTTGTGTGATTTAATACATATTATCCTTTCCTTTCAAGAAATTTGTGTTGATACAATGTTTATAAAGGTTTATTATGGATGTTCCAAGATGACTAGCTGCTCTAATACAGATTGTTGGCAGTGGTTAGATTTAAGTTGAATATGAGTCCAATCTATTATTTCTGTTAATTGTGTAACATTAACAGAAATAATAGATTGGACGGTCTAGTTTGCAAGAGGGGAAAAACACTGAGCCAGGATGAGGGGACCTTTCCACTCCATTGTTAGTCCATATTTGTGTGATTTAATACATATTATCCTTTTGTTTCAAGTAATTTGTGTTGATACAGTGTTTATAAAGGTTTATTATGAATGGTCCAAAATGACTAGCTGTTCTAATACAGACTGTTGGCAGTGGTTAGATTTAAGTTGAATATGAGTCCAATCTATTATTTCTGTTAATTGTGTGTCTTCTCCAGTCAGACTGTCTAGTTTGCAAGAGGGGAAAAAAAACTGAGCCAGGATGAGGCGACCTTTCCACTCCATAAGAGAATGCATTTTTAAGTTAACAGTCCTTATAAAGGTTCTTTATAGGATTACAAATATTGCTTCTTTACTGAAATTTTTCTAAATTTTTCAATTTTCTTTTACAAATGAACACATTATAATACATATTTAAAGAAAATTATTATTTTATGAAAAAAATTGCCTTATATACATGTGTAGGTGTACATACCCACAGGAAGAAAATTTCCTGTTTACATCAACTAAATGCATTGGTATAGTGTTGAATATTGAACATACTATTCAGGGGTATATTTACTTCAAAGACACATTCACATGAATCAAAACACCTACAATCCTATTAAACAATTACAGCTGACCCTTGAACAACACGAGTTTGAATTGCACCGGTCCAATTATATGCAGATTTTTTCCAATAAATAAATTGAAATTTTTTTTCGAGATTTGCAACAATTTGAATAAAACAAACATGCAGATGAACTGTGTAGCTTAGAAATATCGAAAAAATTAAGAAAAAGTTAGATATGTCATGGATGCATAAAATATATATAGATAATAGTCTATTTTATCATTTACTATCATAAAATATACCCAAATCTATTATAAAAATTTTAAATTTATCAAAACATATGCACACAAACACTTAAGACTATACACGGCACAATTCGCAGTCAAGAGAAACGTAAACAAACAATGATGCAGTATTAAATCATAACTACATAAAATTAACTGTTATTAATTAGTTACATTTAATTAATTAATTAGCATAAAATAAAAACTTTATAATGATTAATTCATTAGTGTATAGGCTAGGCTACCATAAAGCAATCATATTGCTGCTTCTTCGTTATCATTGCATGAATCATTATACTTGAAATTTCAAGTTATCTTTTTTCATTTTTGATGTCTAGTGTTAGTAACACATATAACATGTACAGCGTTTTGTATCGTATAAGACAATATTGATGTAGGCACTGATAGACAGATGATTTACCTTGTATAGAGATGACAAACCTTGTATAGAGATGACAGTATCGACAAGTACAGTACAGTACTGTAAATGTATTTCTCTTCATTATGATTTTCTTGATAACATTTTCTTTTCTCTAGTTTACTTTATTGAATACAGTATAGAATACATATAACATACAAAATATGTGTTAATCAACTGTTTATGTTATTCGTAAGGCTTCCAGTCACCAGTAGGATATTAGTAATTAAGTTTTTGGGAAGTAAAAAGTTATATGCAGATTTTCAACTGTGGGGGAAAGCGGACCTCTGCACTGTTCAAGAATCAACTGTAGTTCAATATAAAATGCAATCCTATTAACCAATTAAGTAAAATTAATTTTTTAATTAAAAGGAGATTAACCAGTCAGATCAAAGTTAATTCAACGGAATTTTTCTGCTATGTGGCAAACTAGAGGAAAAATAATTATGGCAGGTTAACACTGCTGTTGGATTCTAATTATGTAGAAATTAGAATAAATGTTGTTTGATTCAGAATCCAACATGATTTTCCGTCACAAGAACTATATTTGTAAATATTATTTAATGTAAATAGCGTAAATTATAATTGATATCATATAACTGCCCTAATTATATCAAGTTTTTAATTATTTGATCAAAAGAAAGTGTTAAAGATAAAGAGGTTCTGTATTATATATTAATAAGCTGTTTTATTTGTTCTTATGTCAATATTATAAAGTCTTATATTTGTAATTTAACTACGCATTTGTTGAAATGCGATTATTCTATTTATTCTTTTTGTAAAAGCTTAATGTTATGTAATAACTCAATGTACTTGTATAGCCTAATGTAACATTCGTGAGAATGTTTACGTCTATCCGTTGTCATAGAGACGTGTGGAAATAAACGAGCGCGTGTGAAGGGGAGCGTTTGTAGAGAATAAGAAGAGAAAATAGATACGTAGTAGGGAAGTCGGAACGGAACTTTGGAACTAAAAGGTAACAAGGAAGAAAACTAGAGAAGTAGAAGTAAATAAAAGGTTCTTAAGGGTAGAAGTTAAGTGGATAATTTTTATAAGTGAGCAAGAACGTAATGAATTTTATAGTTAGCTGAAATTGAAATCAGCAGTAGTAATAGAAGGAAATTTAAAGCTACAATCAGATAAAGTAAAAAGCTGAACATTCAAGGAAGAATTCTGAATAAACCCAGCTGATCTAGTATTGCAGCTTATTTCCGATTTGCCCTAAAGAGAACCTCAGAGTGTTTTAATTAATTTATGAGTGGTAATAACGATAGTTGAAGTGCCCTAATTGATGTCAAGAACTCTGAAGCGTAATTGATAGTGCTTTAAGTATAACTGCGGATAAGTTTTTGTAAATGTGTTTTTATTCTTTAAGTGTGATAAGTGAATTCCAGACGTTTGCTCACAACATAATAGATGTTCTAGGAACCATTTCGGGTAAGGTCTATCATAGTGAATTGTTAACTTTAACTGTGGAAACCCTTCGTGATTGAGAGTTGGAGATAGGAATTGTTTGAAAGATTATTTTCAGCTATTAGATCCTGTAATATTTTGAACTTATAGCATGACTGAGAATTGCGTGAAAACTGACTAGATTGGATATTCTGCTTGTTTAATTTAAGTGTAGAAACTTTGTAAGCCAGAAGCTGAAAATGTGCATGTGAAGACTTAGAAGATTGTGCTAATGCGATTAACTTGACTTAATGTTTGACTGTTTCTGCTATAAAAATTAGAAGTAATATTTATGTATGTGTTATGCAACCTATATTAAATGTTTCATTTGTTAATCTAACTATTGTATTTGCCTGAATTTCCTTTTACTGCACCGTTCACAAAAATTCGAATCTAGCAGGAATCCCAGAAGGAAAATAAATACTTCGGCCTGAATGAATGAATAGACTGCTAACTAATTTTGAATTAATCCTACTAATTCATATAGACTTATCTAAGGATAGAGTGGCGCAGTATAATAGAAATTTCTCTACCCTTAGATCAGTGATTAATTTGCAATTAGTTTTCCTTTATTTTAAGAAAGTGACTTTTAGCAAGATGGCAGATTCGAACGTCAAGAGAACCCGTCACGACACTGCTGAATAACTCTGCTACCACAGCAAATGATATAGTGGAATTATTTAATGAACACTGTATCAGTTTGTGAATGATATTGTGCAACATATAGAAGGGAGGCAGGTATTAGGAGAATTAAAGATAAAAGAATCAAATGTGTATCAAGTGGTGCTTGCATTAGATGTTAATAAGGCTGTGGGAATGGATGGCATATCACCACGTATTTTTAAGGATTGTGCAAAAGAGTTAGCCATGCCCTTGACCTGGTTATTTAATGAAAGCCTTGTAATGAGGAAGTTCCTACGGAGTGGAAAAAAGGAAGGCTAGTAACTCTCCACAAGCATGGTTCTAGGACAGAAGTTTCCAATTATAGACCAGTCTGTAAATCAGCAGTTATGGTAAGAGTGTTGGAGAAATTAGTTAGGAATAGAATACAGGACTGAGTTGATGGACATAAGATTCTCTATGATGGTCACTATGGGTTTGTGGTGGACAGGTCTTGTTTTAGCAAATCTGCTTACATTTTATGATAAAGTGACGAATGGATAAGAGAGATTGATACACAGTGATGTTCTTGACTTTGCAAAGGCATATGATAAATTACCATATGACAAACTGGTATATACGCTGCAGAAGATGGGATTAGATAACAGATTGTTAGAAGGATTGAAGATTGGCTTTCTGAAAGACACCAGCAAGTTGTGTATCAGCAGTGTCTCAGAAAAGGAAGGTGACCAGGGACATTCCTCAGGGTTCTTGGGATCCTACTGTTCAACTTATTTGTTAATAGTATTTCAGGTGGGCTGATCAGGAATCTTGAAATGTTTACTGATGATAGAAAACATTATCAGGAGTGTTGCTAATGTTAATTATTTACAGGAAGATGTGAAGAGACTTTTTGCTTGGACAGATAAGTGGGATTGTAGTTTTAATATTAATAAATACAAGGCGTTACACTCTGAGATGCAGAGATATAAGGCTATATACTGTATTGATAGAACTGTACTTCAGGAAATGGATAACATTCAGGATCTTAGGATGATAGTAGACAGTGGACTAAAGTTCCGAGGCCACATTGCAAGTGTTGCAAAGACATAAATCATATTACTGCCATGATAGAAAAAGTACATTGACATGTGGGGATAAGGTGGTGGTAGTGGTTCTATATAAGGCACTGGTCTGACTACACATGGACTACTGTACTCGTATTTGGTCTCCTAGTTTGCACTGTGATTTGGAAACACTAGAGAGGTCCAAAGATGAATGACCAAAGCAATATCAGGACTCTGGAGTTTTGGTTATGGAGAGCAGATGAGGGAATATGAATTACAGAATTTGGTGGATAGGAGAGAAAAGAGGAGATATGATAAAGACCTTCAATTTAGTTAATGGAATTCTACCAGACTAATACAGAAGGAATTATAAATAGAGTGGAGGTTAAAACAGGAAGAATGAGAGGCCATTCCTGTAAGTAGTGAAGAAGGGTGTGAGAATAGATTTTTTACATGAAGAGCTGTTAGTGAATGGAATGCATTGACATGATGTGTTGTGGGTGCAGGGAGTGTAAATAATTTCAAAGTTCATTATGATAGACATGTTGCTGGTCGAGAGGGCCTCCTGTGATGAGTCTAATGACTCCATGGAGTTTACGCTAATAATAAACATTCTACTTTCTAGTTATCCCTGATATGAACTTCAAATTAATTAAAACTACATAGTCAATAAGCCTGCAAGTCTGTATTCAGATTAAAAATTAAGCATATTTTGAAATAAACTGAAAAGGATACAATCACAGTTGGCATAAAATTAGAGCTGTTGGGATTCAAGGAGATGATCAATTCAGAGTTCAAATTAAATGGGATGTGCTGTAGTTGATAAGAAATTAGTATGAAATCTTAATCATGTTTGATCATCAATGGTATCATGTGTTCCTTGACGTATGTCAGAAATTGAGGATGATGACAAGGCTTTGCTATAAAGCAATGAGATAAGTGACTTTTGATGCAAGGTGAAAAGTCGATTAGAATAAAAAGTTGTTCTTATGTTCAATTTTTCTAGCAAAATTTTTGCCTGGTTCTTTATTTAATCTCTCTTTCTCTAAATATTAATCATATAGTTAAGCATTTATTAAAACTCAATTTCTTACCTTTTCACCATTTTCATTTACCATGGGTCACTTCTTCATTAGTGACTTTACGACCCGTTTTAAACTTTATGAATAAGAAAAAACTCTGTTGTGTAATATATCTATTTTGTGTGTTGCAGAGCATGCATTTTTTTCCATTAAAGATATCTGTTTCTGGTGCAATTCAAAACACATTAAAACATGTCTTGGCATGGAACACTCCCATTCACAAAATATTTTAGAGTATAAGCCACTCAAAGCATCGGTAGCTCAGATAGTATAGATGAAGCACTTTAGCTATAAAAACATGGGCTCGAATCCCATCTAAGAAACTAGATAATGGTTATTCATGTCTAGGATGCAAAGAAATTTTATGAAGGCTTTTCAAATGAAGGTGAGTTAGATAGTTGCATACAGAGGTGGCAGGTGTTTTCCTCAGGAAAATACTTTCCACCTCTGTATGTTTCCTCCTTCTGTATGTAGCAGCCAGTGAAGGGAGGTTTGTAATAAATGGAACTAGAAGGAGAATGGGAAAGTAAGATGTACAAGAAGACTAATTTACTGTCCTTTTTCTGCTTCCATAGTGAAGTGGATAGTGGGCTATTTTGTAAATAGTAACACCTCCCCCCCCCCCCACACACACACCCAAATAGGCTTTCAGCCAGTCACAGTTGAGTGTGACTGACTGAAACTGATTCCTTAACTACATAATATAAATCTTCCTCCAACTCCAAAACTTCCTATACTAAAAATATCACTGACTGGAATAAAATCATTTATCATGAACAGTAATGATCTTGTGACTAGTTTTGTCATTTTAATCCATATTTACAAAAAACTCTTCCATTTAAAGAAACCATATGTAATAAAGAAAAGGAATTTCCTCTATTATTATTATCAATGAAATGAAATAATTATATTATAATTGTGCAAACTGCCTCGCTGCCCTGTTCTACAAGGATGCTGCTAATTTAAATTTATCCTATAGTATAAATTCAACATCAACAAAACTGAGGACAGGGCAATTAACAAAAGAAAGATTAATGGAAAAGAGAGGTGGCTAGCAGAGAGATTACACGGTGACATGACCAGTTAATGAGATGCAGAACACTAAACAGATGACACTTCTTTCTAAATAATAAGTAAAAGATTATTTATTTACTCAACAAGGCTCAGGAAAGAGGAAGTAGTTATAATATTTGACAGTAGGTCATCATTATCCTCATCTGCCTAAAGTCAGGCTGTGGCTACCATGAACAACATTTTTTCAGTCCAGTATATCTGCAGGTCATGTTATTTAGGATTTCTGTCAAAGCTCACTCCTGTTTTCTTGTTGATGTTTTCTTTCCATTTTCTTTTTTCCCATTTGGTCTTCTACTCTTCTGTTTTTAAGAATTTGCAGAAGTCATTCAAAGTAGACATCCTATACATATCATGTCGACAATCAAAATGGCCTACAAGGAAATATAACTACTCTTTTTAATGTAATCCCACCCAGAAAAGATTGTATACAGGCGTTGTGAATTCCATAAATTATTTAGTAATCAGGATATGAATATATGTGAATGTCTCAAAATGGGCAATGAAATTCATCTGCTACCTACAGACATTCACATATATTCATATCCTGATTACTAAATAATTTATGGAATTCACAACGTACATTAGAATAAAAATTCATCTCATTTACTGTGTATAGTGCCTGCATGCACGTCTTTATCTTAAGCTCCTTCGAAGATGGCAATGTGACGTTGCCGAAATATTGGAAATATATATTAAAGTTTAATTGAATTTATATTCTAGTGTACGTTGTGAATTCCTTAAGTTTTTAAGTAATCATGTATAACCAACGTATAAGCCTTTCTATGAGAATTCATATCCACTATGGGATTTGAATCAACACTGGTTGGAGGAAAAATGCACTTCAGTTGTCCACTAAAGGCTAACTTTGTGGTAATGAACTAATTGAAGATGTCATTACAAAAGAAGAAGAAGAGGAATTTTTATTCTAATTTTTTCTTTTTATTCAAAAAAGAAAAAGAAAAGCTGTGTTTTCTTGGAAACCTAAACAGCAAATCAGGAAATGACAAAAATACATCCTGGAACAATTTAAAGAGGCCACGGCAAATTGTAATGATAAGTTCCCATTATATTTCTAATGAGGACCTGTGCCCATCATAATTAATACCATGTTCAAACACATTTTGGTGGTGGAACATGGAATGTTAATTAGGATAGTGATATCTTCCAACTGACCCATGAATATCTGAAATACAGTGATCACTATCTAGTTTTGAGCAGGACAAAAATTAGAAGTACAATGAAAAGAAATAATAAAGGTTTGAAAAATATCAAAAATGAACATCTTTCAGATGTGAACTGTAGCTTCAGATATACAAACATGATTGTGAAAAAATTGAAGGAGCTTAAAACAAAAGAAGACTTCAGAAACTGAATATTTAAAGATAACAATGAATGACTCTGCCAGAGAAATGCAAAGTTATGTGGAAGGACTGAAAAATGAGATCTCAGTAGTCGACAAGGAAGTTAAATCAAAGGTAACTCTTTGATTCTTTCCAAGATGATGATACTCTCTTTAAACATAAGAATGTTTGATTTCTGGAACAACTACTTTGAAAAATTAATGTATGAGGTAACTGGCAAAATCATGATGGCAAACATCCAAAAGGAATATAATCATGAGTATATTTCACCTAGAGAGAAAGAAATTACAAACTGGAAATGCAGTTGGAGTAGATGGCATCCAACCTGAAATGCTTAAACAAGAAAGGATAAACGTTTTATAGTGGCTAATCTGCATAATCAGAAGGCTTATTAAAAAATTAGGTCCTACATGATTAGAGTAGACTCACATTGTAACAATTTATTAAAAAAAAAAAAAAGGAAAATACCTACATAAAATTAGAAAACAACAATAGATGCATTTTCCTCTTGTGTGTTCCAAGAAAAATGTATTCAAGTATACTTGAGAAAATACTAGTGAAAGGGGAAAAGGGTGCTGAAAAGGTGAAGGGCATTGCTAGTGCACAAAGATGGATTCAACATGTGACACAAGCTGTTAAAAAAAAGGTAAGTATTAGTAGTAAGGAAAGACATTGTTGTATTTATTTCATAATAATACTGGTTTCTCAGTTAATGCTATTCAAATTAATGATTTCTTTGAATGAATGTATGGTATTTTGTTAGGATTTTCATCTCCACATGTATCAATTGTACTCAACATGGTGGCTGCCAGTTTTAGAACTACACCTAGCACCCCAGCATTTAAAGACTATGTTTATTTGTAACACAGTTGATTTTGTAGCTCACCACACATGCAGTATGCATGCATCCTATTGTTTAAAAATTTGGCAGGATAGGAAGTGGCAGGTGCTGGGAGGCATAAGTGTCTTATTCTCTGGATTTAGAGGCAATGGAGATAGTGCTTCAGAAACAGGTGATTTTCAGTTTGTGGATGCCAGTAATGTGTTGGAGGGTGGAAAATTTTTAAAGCTGTACATATGGATTTAGCATTGGACAGTTTAGCAGATGCAGATGGGTTTGTCTGATGGCCATGATTGTGTGCACAAATGTAAACTGAAAGCAGAATGTGTGGAGAGAGAGAAAGAGAACTGCTGAGAAAGGGAGAAAGGAAGGCAAGAAAATGGAAGAGACAGTTAAAGATAGAAAATTGCAGAAAACTGACAGAATGCGGAAGCAAAGGATAGAGAGATGAGAGAGAGTGAAAGTTTTAAGATTTGGAGATACCAATGAGAGAAGGATTAATGAATCTGTTCAGAGTGTCATTATGAAGAGATTCTATGATTTGGGCGTGCAGAGTACCAAAGGAGTGCTTGCTTAGTGGAATGACAGTGTCACAATGGTGGTAGCAAAGAGGGATGATAATGTAGAGGAGATGATAGTAATGGTTGGAATGAATGACCTGAGAGGTAGTGTGAATTGTGTAGTGTGAGATTTGAGGTTGATGTTAGAGATTATGCAGCAGAAAAGTGCCTAAAGAAAGATAGTGAGCATGTCCTGGTATGATAATGCAGAATGAAGGAGAAGAGCAGTGATGACAAATAAGATGATAGTGAGAACATGCAGAAAAAGAGGTCTGGAATATGTAGATGTGTGGAGTACATCTGATAATAGAAGAGAGCTGTATGCAAGAGATTGATTACATTTGAATGCAGAAGGGTATGAAATTTTCAGGAACTAAAAGACAAACACATTCCCTTTATTCCTAAATGCTAGGAGCATTAAGAATAAAGGGAATGAGTTTGTGCCATTGATTGACTCAATCTCTCCAAAGTTGTTGGTATCAGTGAAACTTGGCTAACTGAGGAGAATGTTCTAACAGAGATAGAAATCAAAGGGTATAGCATATTACAGCAGGATAGGGAAGGTAAATATAGTGGAGTGTTACTCATGATAAAAGATTAACTGTGCACTTTCAGGGTGGAGAATCTCAGTGAAAATAACACCAATGGCTTTGGAAATTATGGTGTGAGATAGATGCTTATAGAACAAGATACTGTGTGGGATGTTGCTACAGACCAGGGAATATAGATGGTGATGAGAAGGAAATCTTTAAATAAATTAGTTTGGCAAGTGCAAAGTGAGGGATCATTATGAGGGATTTCAACTATAGCAATATAAACTAGGAAGAGGAGACAGCATGCAGTAATAAGGGAACCGAATTTTTAGATTTCTTGAGGGACAACTGACTTAGGCAGCATGTGGAGAAAACACGAGAATCAAGAGTTTGGGATTTGGTCATAGCATCAGAGGACCTGACTGTGGCTGAGATGGTATACTTGTCTCCATTGGTGGGAATAACTATGTAGTCCTGACTTGGAGGATGAATATGCATGTGAAAGTATCAAAACAGAAGGAATTTATGTGAATCAGCTTGCAGTAGTACAATGCATGAAAGAATCAGAAGGGGGGGTCGTTAGTGCATGGGAGATGCTTAAGAAAATTGTTGACAGTAATGACAGATTGTATACCTTGAGTGAAAAGATAAAGCAATTTGGAGTCAAATGGATGACAAAAGGAATAAAAGAGCAATTGCAGAAGAAAAAGAGATTATGGAAGGCATATAAAGAGAGAGAGAGAAAGGTAGAGAGCAGTTGCATGAGGAATATAAGGATCAGGCTAAGAAATAGACTAGTACTGTAAGGAGAGAAAAATTAGAATGTGAGAGGAGACCGGCACTGCAATCCAAGGAGATTTTTGCTATGTAGCAAGAAGGAGGAAAAATGATAGTGGCCAAATTATCTTGTAGGGGTGGAGATGGGAATCAGGCAATCATAGCAAATGACATTGTGGAGCTATTTAATGGAAACTTTATTAGAGTGTTCCATCCTGGTACTACAGGCTTAGAGCCTCTGTAGCTCAGTTGGTATAGACAAAGCCCTTTGGTTGGAAAGACCTGGGTTTCGATACCCATCCATGATGTTGAGTAACCTTTATCTGGTCTCTTTCAACTAAAGATGAGTTAGCTGGTATAATATGGGGAAAGAGGGGTTTTTTTTCACCCAGAAACTTGAGTTTTTTGTCCCTCAGAACAGGCAAACCAGCCCAAGACCACATACACTGATCTAGTTCATAAAATATATAATTGATCCTTCACTAGGAGGAATTGTCACAGGACTACAGGGACATGTTCATTTTTTTACAGATGATGTAAAGCTTGGGAGGGTTATTAGTAATAGTGCTGATGTTTTGGCTCCTCAAGAGGATTTGAATAAGTGGAAAAGTGGGTAAAGGCATGGGGATTTCAGTTTAATACAACTAAATGTAAGGTTTTAAAATTTGGGTTCCACAAATGGGATGCTTCATACTCAATTGAGGGAAATTAACTGGAATAAGTAGAGGAAGCAAGAGATCTTAGAGTGACTGTGGATAGAGATTTGAAGTTCCGAGGACATACTGCAAAGTTGTGAAGACATCTCAGAGAATTGCAGCAATGTTAAGGAGAACATGACCACAAGAGATAAAAGTGTGCTGGTTCCATTGTATAAAGCTTAGATAAAACCACATCTGGATTTTTTGCTCAGATCTGGTCAGTGGGATTTGAAGGGGGATGAAGTAACATTGGGGAACGATGCAGAGACAGATAACAAAAATGATATCAGGACTGTACAATGTTGATTATAGAGAGACTGAAGGCATGCCAATGGGCAGAGGTATATGATCGAAAAATTTAAACTGATGAAGGATTATTATAGTATTAACAGTTAGGAGATTTTTCGTATGGAAGAACATGGGAAAGGAACAAGAAAAGGGGCCATCCCTGGAAGTTACAACAGAAGATGATGAGTAAAATGATAAAAGTAGTAAGTTTTTTGCATGGAGAGTGATAGGAGCATGGAATGCATTGCTTGAGAGGGTGGTAAACTTGCAGACTGTGGATGAGTTTAAGGAATGTGTATGATAGACTGATGAGTCTTAAGACTCCATGGAGGTCAGGAAAATAATAATAAACATTGGTGAATATAATCATGGGATTATAACATGGATTTCTAAGTTTCTTGATATCAAAAAATCATATGATAAGGAATCAAGTTAGAAACTGATTGTAACATTAAAACTTCAAGGTTTTAAATGGAACTATATAGAGAGTAACCTGATAGATACACAGGAAGATGGTTTGATGTTCAATCAGCTGTATGGATGTACATTATTTTTCCTGTTATTTATAGTGTATATGAACTATATTATGAAGAAAAGTGATAATTAAACCTAGTCTTCTCTCTATAGCTCAGAGGTCCCTTTGGATTGGAAAGACCTGAGTTTGAATTCTGTCTAGTACGGTCAAGTACTAGACAGAATTCAAATTAAGAGAAGTTAGCTAGTATCATCATTGTTTGGAATTATAGCCAAAGCAACTAAGACTATAAGCCATTATAGTATGCCTGTCGAATTCTTGCCTTCTAGCAGGTTTTTGTTTTCAGGAATAAAAGCCCAAATTTCCAGCCAGGAACACCTTTCTGCATCCACATGAAACTACTTGATCCACCTTCATTTGAAAAATGCACATATAAAGGTTCCTTGAATCCTATCTGGGTCTTTCCAAATGAAGAGCGAATACTAACATCTGTGCTACGGAGTGATACAGTGAGTAAGAGGGAGTTCACTATACCATTTGTAATTAAATAAAGATAAGAGAAAAACCAGCCCAACACCAAGTTCATACATAAAATTTCTCAAATCAGTTTTATCATAAGGATCTAAGAGCTGGATTAGAAATAAAATACTTCATCAAAGACTGGACTCCACAGATGGCATAATGGCAAAACCACATTAAGAATGAAGTTAGAAATGAATTCGACTTAACATTCAAGAATTGAAAGCAGAATTTATCTATACTGGTACAGTCATAACAGAATGAGGTATGAATAATTGTCAAAACAGGTGTCCGGTTTCATAAAAATGGCAAGAGAGACCTAGAGGAAGACCAAGACACTGATGGATTGATGCAATTAGGTGCTTTAGAAGTAAAAAGGGACTCATTGTTAAGAAACTTGTAATGGCATAGTAACTGTGCTATCGTAGTGTCTAATATCTCTTTAGCATATAAGCCAAAAAAAATGGGGGTGGTGGTGGTGCAATTCATTCAGCCTCTTGATATGGCAAGAAATTTTATAAATAGATTTCTAGAAAGTACATCCTTGCTATTCAGTTTTCCATTATTCAAACTACTTCATGGAAGAGTTGGAATACAAATTCTGGTTATCATCTAAAACACAAAACTTGCCACCTAGTGACAGGGGAAGTCTTCACCATTTGTCATGGAAATAAAAATCTTAACTGCCTTTTTGACTGATGATGCTGATTATCAGCCAACATCTTCAAATCAAGATTACCATACAAAAAATGAAGACTACCTAACATTTGTAGATCACATGTGGCCCAGGCATAAAACTATCCATTACTCTATATTGTTCTCCACAAGTGATTTTCTAATAAACTACAGAAAAGTCAGTTTCAGAATACTGCAAATTTTCTATAACAAACTATTCCTCTGGTTCCTGTGAGTCTGCTATAGCAGGAGTTCAGCAGAGTTGTGTTTAAGTGAAAATGCTGTAATGAATGTGCTCAATGTTTTCCACATAAAAAAAGAACCACACTTCTTTTTCAAAATCTAATTTCTAAGAATCAGTAAAAATTTCTAACAAGGAATGATGAATTCTTAAGATACAAGAAGTCCCTAGGTAAACATACACTGGCCTTGTTAATGTTTCCATTTTTGCTGATCATGCAAGTTGCTAAAGAATACTTTAGTTTGCAAGAGAATACTCTTCTTTGCCAACAGGCCATAAAATTTACAGGAATGGATAGATGAACAAAAACACTCAAGGTATTCTTGTACGGACAATCACTAAATTTAATTGTAAATATGTTGTTAATCAATCTTAGTAGCTGAGTCCGCGCGGTTAGCCTAGTGACTTTGCGCTCCACAACCATATGCCTGGGAAAGGAGTGTCCCAGGTTCAATTCCTGTCGTAGATGTGAGGAATTTCAGGATCTTCCTCAGGCAGAGCCAAGTTAGCCAGTCTTGGGCATGCACAGTAGGGTTTTTTCCCGCCAGTTTATCTGGCGTTTTTCATCCCGCAAGCAGGCAAACTGGCCCCATGAACATACGCCTCTACAGTCAAAAATATACCCCCCACACACAGTGGCAGACCAGGCGACCAGTCGGTTGGGAGTAGTACTAACAAGAAGTTGCATCTAAGTAACACGCGGATCCTGCATAGGAAGCGGGAATAACGCACAGTGAAAGAAGAAGAAGATCAATCTTAGTATCTGAGATTGATAAACAAACAAAAAGAGAAATAATAAAAGCCTCTGGACAAATGTTTCTGAAGGTTACTGGAGAATTTAGTTTATTGAAGTTGAAGAATTAAATGTAGTAATAATTAAATGTCTTAAATGAAGTAATATGTTTATGGTGTATACTGAACCACTTTTGATTTATATAACTAAACTTTATTATTATTATTTTTATTACTAACTATCTACTTTTCTAATCTGTATTCAACACATGCTGCTATGATAAGGAGATGGTTGACCACTATATAAAGCATTGATCGGAACATACATAGACACCATGGTCAGATTTAGACATCAAGTTTTCATTGTTATGCGGAAACATTGAGTCACTAGGACAGAGAGAGAGAGAAGTTGAGAGAAAGAGAAAAGAATATCCTTTGCCTCCATGTAAAACTAATTTTAATGTTTCATAAAAGTCTAGAAAATCCCCCCCCCTCCGACACACACACACACCATAGTAGAATTTGAGTACAGAAATATGATTTAATGTTAAATCGGGTATGCAACAAGGGTGCAGATTATCTTTACTGTTATTCATTATCATATAGATCACATTGTGAAGGAAATGTGGCATTAAACCTGATATCAAAATTGGAGATTTTAATCTCAGCTCTTTACTTTATGCATATATGTTATACTTCTAAATAAATCTACTACAAGTGCGCAAGATTCCCTGACTAAATTGAATAACTGTTGTAATAAATTTGGAATGAAAAATTGGCGGACACATTGAAAACATCAACTGTATCCTGAATGGCAAGTCTATAGAAGCAATTTCAGATATTTAGGCACAATTTTTAGTGAAGATGGTAAATTAAATATGGAAATAAACAACAGAATTAGAAAAACTGGTTTTGTTAGATCCTGAATGGATGAATTTAAAGAAGTTATTCATTCAGAATCTAACATGAGAATTCCAGCTAACTTAGATAATACCTGCTCATCAGCAAAAAGTTCTGAATTGTTGTATAGGAAATTGTGTAATAGTATATGAATTGTATCAAAAATATTTATAGTTGAAAACTAAACTGGAGAATTATCAGATTTATGAAATTTTTGTAAGAGGGAAATAGTAGTTAAATTTTGTCCTATTAAGCTGTCTGGAACTTCGTAAAATCGCCAGACAGTAAAGAGCATCAGTGTAAAGGTCGCATCTGAAACGCACGTGTCGGCCGTAACACCGCAGGGTACTGCATACATGGAAGATGACGCAAGTACATTTCCCTAGAAGAAAGCACCTAACGGCAGTAAGGAAATTGAGGATCATCTTGAGGGCATAAAAATTACAGGTCGTGCACAAAAGAAGAGAGAGAATATAAGGCAAAATATAACGCAATACGCATGATATTGCGGGGCTTTTTGTTCCTGACCTCCTCAAGGATTCCTGACCAGTGGACGGAAAAAGAACAAGCCACGGTCCTATGATGTTGGATAGCGGGCAGTCGTTCTGAGTATGCTGAACAAGATCCCACAACGAGCCGCTCACGAATCATCGGCCTATGGAGAAAATGTGCCAGTCGTTGGATGTCTCATTCAATAAGCAGTGGAGATAACCCTCAGTCGAGGCAGTAATAAGTTCGAGTTCAAAAAATGTAGAAGGGACGACGTAGCCATAAGCCAGGCGCCGAGACAACAGATCGAAGGATGACCCGAACAACACATGGCAGTTAACAGACCTTCGGAGAGAACTGGGTAATGTAAAGACCTTTACTGTATGTTTTGAAAGAGATAGAAATTAATGTTAGATTAAGTTATGTGGACAATCCATAGAGGACTCTGATAAGAATTCGTAATTTGAGATCGCATAATTCTGTTGAACAAAGAAATGTCTGGAATGAATCTATATGGTTGCATGTGACTGAAATTATATGTGTATTTGTATTTAGTGGATGACCTTTATCAGATAGTAACAAGTTGTATAAGATGTCTTTAAGAGTAGCATGCATAAGAGAATTGATTTAGAGTAATATCATCATTTAATTCTATTTTTTGTATGATTAGTATTGTGATCTGAGTATATTTTGATAAGTTTAGCACTGTGTAACTAGCGTAGCATGAGATATTAACCTAGTGAGAGATTTGGAAGTTTAGTATTTTAATCCAATTTTAATTGTAATTGTCATTTGTTCCAATAAACATGTTTTGTTACATATACCTGACTCATGCCTGACTTCGAGATTTCAAATTACCACTTGCAAAAATTAGAACCATACGGGAGGGAATTTTGATGAATGTGTTTAAGTAATAGATCATTGGTGACGATTGCAATTAGTACCGATATCTATTTAAAGTGTGTTAGAGTGAATGCCAACCAATCTAGGAATATTCCCTAAACCTGAATAAACTCATGTTATAGGACACTGGCTGGCGCAGCATAAAAATATAAATTTGCCGGTGTCTGAAAAGGAATCATTCCTAGGTAGGGTCGAGTTAGGCACACATAAAGAAGTATATAAAAGAGGAGTTTCCATGAGAAATAAGATAAGAACCATAAAGATAAATATATAACAATGATGGCGTTTTAACGGTATGGTAGGAAGTCAGCTGAATAAATTTATATGGAATAAGAAATAAATTAGTCAAAACAGTAAATTAGCTGTACAGAACACAGTATTCAAACCAATTTTAACTTATGGATCTGAGAGTTGGGTAAGAAATAAAATACTTTCAGACTGGAGACTTCTGATATGAGAAAGATTAGTGGAGTGAACCTCAATTCTTTCTAATTCTCAAGTTCTTTCCTAATGAGGATATTAGGAAAGAACTTGCCATTGTTAGCAATCAGGAATGTGTTAGCTAATCTCAGATGGCATGGTCACTTAAACAGAATGGGAGAGGAAAGATTAGCAAAATAAGTGTTCTTTGTCAGGTTGGCAGAAAAAGATCTAGAGGAAGACCAAAATGTAGGTGGATTGATACAGTAAAAAGTTCTTTAAAAGACAGAAATATAAGATCTGATAATGTTGGAGTCTTGACAGATAACAGATTAATTCGGAAGAAAATTGTTGACCGGAAGTTAGTAGTGGTGTAACTTCTTCATGTGGTACTATCATAATTACTCTGTACACCCCATGTGGGCATATATCAGAAATTTGATGATGAAGCCTTAATTTTCCTGCCTGGAAGGCAGGAAAGTTAAGAGCAAACCAGTTAATTAGCCAAGATTCCATTTAATCCTACATCTGCTAGATATGCAAGAGTGGTCTGAAAAGTCCTTGGCCTCAATCACAGATCGCAACACTATCGACACAATTTTTTTTCTAAGTTGGTACATCTGTCATAAGCATCCGTGTGAAATTGCAAGTCATTCTATCAAGTAGTGTGCTTTATACAGCTGTCTGAAGCAAAAGCGTTGTCTGTATCCCTTGACATGGATAAAATTGTGTATCGTGCAGTCATAAAATTCTTTGTGAAAGAAGGTTTAACGGCAAAAGAAATTCATTCGAAGTTCATGAAAGTCTATGAGCACTCTTCTCCTTCATTTTCGACAATTAAGAAATGGGCTGCCGAGTTTAAATGTGGCCGTACTAGCCTTGAAGATGATCCAAGTGAAGGACGTCCAAAAAAGTGTAACACCCCAGAAATCATTGATCAAATATACAATATGGTATTGAATGCCGGCGAGTTAAAGTGCATGAAATTGCTGAGACTATAGACATTTCAAAAGAACATGTAGGATATATTTTTCATGAAGAATTGCAAATGAAAAAGCTTTGTGCAGGATGGGTGCCATTCTTGCTCACAGCAGATCAGAAACGCACTCGCATGAAAATCTCTGAGCAGTGCTTGGAGTGTTTTAACAAGAACAAAACTGATTTTGTGCGTCAATTTATTACTATGGATGAGACTTGGATTCACCATTACACACACCAGAATCCAAACAGCAGACAGAAGTCGGTTGTTCAGCACCAAAGAAGATAAAGTCAGTTCCATCAGCAGGAAAGGTCATGGCATCAGTGTTTTGAGATGCTAAAGGCATTATGTTTATTAATTATCTTGAAAAGGATAAAACAATAACCAGGGAATATTATTCGATCTTTTAACCAGACTAGATGAAAAAATTCGTGAGAAAAGACCTGGTTTATAGTAGAAAAAAATCATCTTTCATCAGGACAATGCACCTGCCCACAAAGGTGTTTTGGCAATGGGAAAATTAAGGGATCTTCACTATGAATTGTTGGAACATCCAAGCTATTCCCCAGATTTGGCTCCCTCTGACTTCTATCTCTTTCCAAAACTAAAACTCTTCAGCGTTTTTCTTCGAATCAAGAGGTGATTACAGCTGTAGAGGGATATTTTGCAGATCTTACTGAGAATCACTACAGGGATGGGATAAGTGCTGGAGCATCGCTGGAATAAATGTATTAGTCTTAAGGGAGATTATGTTGAAAAATAAAAATAATTTTAAAATTATAAATTCATTTTTTCATTCTTGGGCTGAGAACTTTTCAGAACACCTGCATATAATATTTGCACTGTGCTGAACACATATTTTTCAAATGGCATTTAATTTAAGTATCTTAAGTTGGAATAAGTAGTGTAGGATTTATTGCTATAGTAGATATTGACTATCTATGCTGCGTGGTTGTTGACCTAATGAGTGGTATCTGGCAACTTCGGGTACAGTTTAGGTTGACAAAGTGCGGCATTCTGAAGCACCTTCTTCCCATTATGATATATGCACTCACTGAGCTGATGTTCTCATCATGTACAACAAAATACTGAAGTACTATTTATGCATAATCAGTGACAATGGTAACACTGAATGGATCTTACTCTAAGTAATTATTATAATAAAAGAGATTGTATAATTTATGTTACAAAGTCTGGTCCACTTATTTTACAAAACTGGATGCATTCATTAACAAACATGATGATTATTGCTAGCTTGGTTGGTAGAATGGATAGTGTCTCCACTCTTCAACCAAGTAGTTGTGGTTTGAATCCCACTACTGGCATAAATGTTTGCAAATGTCTTTAGGTGGGAGATAAATTTCATCACCTAGTGTGAGACCTACCCTAATTACCACAGACCTGAAGTGGTTTCAAAAAAAGTTTCATGTTTTTTTATCTAGAGCAGTTTGTGAATTATATAAAGAAAAAGAAAAGAACAAACCTTATCCCATCTACAGTATTGATTTTAAACAGATATTTTAAACAGACGTTTCTTGGGTAGGAGTAACAAAAAGGATAAACGATACTATACAACCAGATAAAATACACCATTATAAATACTAACTAAACATATCAATAAACATTTAATGTTAGATTACAAACTTTTATTTATAGGGATCATTAATACTTGAATTAGCTATGGCATCATAAGACAATATTACATGTATACAAGAAATTAAAGTAAAATTATTTATTTACAAATATTCCAATACAAATATTAGAGGTCATCATTAGTGGTTGTTAGGCTAACAAGTAAAATGCAGAACTATTTTAAACATAAGAGCTGCGTGATGGCATAAGGAACAATGCAATGTGGACATAATGTAGCAATCTAAAAGCCACTGATGAGAATCTGACTTTCCCAGAATTTTGGTAAAGATATTCAGTAAATACAATTCAGGTTAATTCATTTTAGAAATTATGGACTTCACAACCATGTTATAAATAACTATTTTAATTTCCAGACGTTTTGACCTTCATATTAAGGTCATCATCTAAAGTATACACCTAGCTAAGAAATTAGCGGCAACACTCAAGGAGTTGGTAGGTCATTCCCCCTCCTATATCAGAAACACACAACACTTCATAAACATAATCAAAGACATTACATTAGAAAAAGATGATTTATTAGTCAGTTTTGATGTCTCTGCCCTCTTTACAAATGTCCCAATCAACGACACAATCCTTCTTTTACAGAACAAATTCATTCCGATATCACGGCATTCTTTGCACATGTATTACGTTCTGGTTATTTTGTATGGCAAAACACTTTCTACCTACAAAAAGAAGGCACAACCATGAGCTTGCCATTATCCTCCCTATTGCTAACTTTTATATGGAACATTTTGAGCAACATGCTCTAGATTCCTCTCCTTTAAAACCCAAAGTCTGGCTTAGATACGTTGACGATGTTTTCACGATCTGGCCCCATGGCTGCTAGACACTTTCCTTAGCCACCTAAACAAACAACACAAATGCATACAGTTCACAATTGAGATTGAAAAACAGAACTCACTTCCGTTTCTAGATACACTTGTCACACATCTTCCTTCTAGCAGTCTCCTTCACTGTTTACCAGAAACTGACACATACTGGCCAATATATACACATAAACTCCTACCACCACCACCCAACACAAAAGCTAGGTGTCATTAATACTCTAAAAACAGGGCTTTGAAGATCTGCTCCAACGAACAAGCACTGAAAGACGAATTTAAAGTTATCAGCAATACTTTTCTAAAAAATGGTTACAGCCAAAACACTATTAACAAAATTCTCTACAAGACCTTAATAATAAACAAAGATAAACCAGACTACAATAAAACTATAACCATTCCTTACATTAAAGGGACATCAGATAAAATAAACAGAATACTACAGAAATACAACCTCAAAGCCACCTTTAAATCTCCTGCAAAATTAAAAAGCTTACTCAACCCAAAGACCCACTCCATCTGCTGGCCCACCCTGGATTATACTGAATTTATTGCACCTGTAATCTACCATATATAGAGGAAACAGGACGCACAATTCCTATCAGACAAAAGGAACATAAACGACACATTAAATATAATAACTATGGTGAAGCTGGCCTTTCTGATCATGCCCTGAACACTTTACATAGAATTGACTGGAAAAGCACCAGATGTTTACATCACACCAAAACATGATCTTCTGCAGCTTCTCCCACTTAAGTGGGGTCACTGGTGTTGATGATGAGTCTCCTCCACATCCTCCTGTCTTGGGCTGTCACCACATCCAAGCCCTCCATCTCTTCTTTGGCCGCCCATGCTTCCTCCTTCCTTGCACATCCAACTGCATGACTCTTCTTCCCACATATTCATCCTCCTTCCTCATCACGTGACCAAACCATCTCAACCTTGCCTTCTATATCTTCGCTCCTAAGTTCGTAACTTTCACTGTTCCCCTCACATAGTCATTTCTTAGACGATCCTTTCTGGTCACACTGCACATCCACCTAAGCATTCTCATCTCTGCTACTTCCATCCTGCTGATGTTATTTTTCCTCAGGGCCACAGTTTCTATAGCATACGTCATGGCTGGCCTCACTACGGTCCTATAGATTTTGCCTTTCAGCTTGATCGGCATCCTCTTATAGCATAACACTCCAGCCATCTCCCTCCAGTTCCTCCAACCCGCTTGTACCCTGCATCCCACTTCCTTCTCAGCTCCTCCATCTTCTTCCACTGTTGAACCTAAGTATCTAAAGTCCCTCACCTTCCTGATGACATTTCCTTCCAGCTCCAGATCTGTCTTCTGGCCGCCACCCACTGTGCAACACATATATGCTGTCTTACTTCTGCTCAGTCTCATATCTCTCTCTTCCAGTACTTTTCTCCATCTTTCCAGTTTAGTTCCCACTTCTTCTCTTGAATCTGCACACAGCAAGATGTTATCTGCATACAACATTGTCCAAGGCACATCTTCTCTCACCTCCTCCGTCACCACCTCCATCACAATAATAAACTGAAACAGACTAAATGCTGACCCTTGATGCAAGCCAACTGTTACTTGAAAACTTTCTGTCTGTCCTAGACAGGTCCGAACACTTGTCTTCACATTTCTATACATCTCCTGCACCAAGCTGACATATTTCTCCGGAACCTTCTTCTTCTTCCTCAGACACCTCCAGACTTCTTGCCTTGGCGCTCTATCGTATGCTTTCTCCAGATCAATAAATGCCAGATGTAGCTCAGGTTCTTTCTCTCGAAACTTTTCCATCATCTACCGTAACCCAAAGATAGCATCTGTTGTTGATCTACCAGGCATGAAGCCAAATTGTTCCTTTGAAATCTCCACCTCCTTCCTCAATCTTCTATCAAGAACCTTTTCTAGGACTTTCATTGTGTGGGACATCAACTTTATTCCTCTATAATTTTCACAGTCTTGTGCATCCCCTTTACCCTTGTAGATGGGGACAAGAGTACTCTCCCTCCATTCCTCGGGTATATTTTCCTGTTGGAAAACTTTCATGAACAGGTCCCACAGCAGGTCAATTCCCTCTTCCCCCAGTGCTTTCCATGCCTCCACTGGAATCCTGTCGGGGCCCACCGATTTTCCATTCCTCATCCTCTTCATGGCCTCCGTCACTTCCACTCTACTGATGTTCTGCACCATCCCCTCAGAAGGCTACCCATCTTCTCTGTGAGTCCTTGCATTTTCCTCATTCAAGTCCCTCAAAGTATATTTTCCATCTGTTTCTTATGCCCACATCCCTCCATAATACTGACCAAAACATGATATGAACGTATATTTAAGGAAGCCTGTGAGATTCTTATCAACCATCCCAATCTGAACAATAATGATGGTCTAAAAATCCCAAGCATATGGAAGGCACATATTCTACAAACGGAACCTTTCTCCCTAAGAGTTAACTATAAACAGGACTGTAAATAATCCAGAATCTTAAATCTAATATAACAATCGTCATGTTAAAAATAGGACATCATTGTAACTGTAAGAAAACTATCTATATGAAAGAATGTTTCTCTTATGTTATCTTAAATAGAATTTAGCTTTCATGTAGTTTCTAAATAATTAATTAATTTTATGTGTGTGTGTATAGGGTGGTTCAAAATTCCACGTACAAACTTTGAGGGGAGGTAGAAAACATCAAAATTAACCATATTCACATAGTAAAGCATGATTGGAAATGCCACCGGAAAGTGATAGGTGGCGCTGTTTGCCAGCGTTCCAGGTGAGCAATTGGGGCTTCTTCATTCAACCTTTCGACATCATACGAAGAACATGCATCGTTTCACAAACGCTGAGATGGCAGACATGTGCCTGGTTTACGGAGTAGCTGAAGGTAATGGATGAGCCACTGTATGAATGTATCGTGAAAGGTACCCAAACAGATATGTACTGCATCACCAAATGTTTGTGCATTTGCATCAGAATTGGTGTGACTATGTATCATTCAGGGATTGCAGGCATGATATTGGGCAGCCACGATCGACACGAAATCCTGCTATGGAAGAGGAAGTGTTGCATGTGATGGACAATAATCCAGAGACAAGAAAACACGTGCCATTGCCTCTGCTATATGAGTATCTAGATTCAGTGTATTGCGCATTTTGCACTCTGAGTCCTTACATCCATTTCATCTGCAATAGGTCCAGTTACTGATGGCTGAAGATTATCCTAGACGTGTGGAATTCGTGCAGTGGTTTCTGAAGAAAAGTGCCGTAGACCCCAATTTTCCAACTTGTGTTTTGTTCGTGGATGAAGCTTCATTTACCCGCGAAGGGGTCTTCAATCACCACAATGCTCATGTGTGGGCCCATAAGAACCCACACGCTGTGTGATCACATGCTGCACAACAACAACGCTTCGTCATTAACGTATGGGCAGGTATCGTTGCTGACTGTTTAGTCAGCCCACACCTGTTACCATCCCAACTGGAAACCCAGAAGTATCGAACCTTTATGGAAGAAGTTCTGCCGGATTTACTGAACAATGTTCCAACTGGACACCCACAAGTATCAGACCTTTCTGGAAGAAGTTCTGCCGGATTTACTGAACAATGTTCCAATGACTGTGCATCGGCAGATATGGTTCAAACACGACGGGGCTCCAGCCCATTTTGGCATTTCTGTGCGTCGGTATTTGGACAGGTCCTTTGGGGCTTGATGGACCCATGGCATGGCCCCAACGCTCACCTGATTTATCGAGCATTCATTTCTTTCTGTGGGGGATCCTTAAAGCCATGGTGTATGAAACGCCTGTTGCCACTGACATGGACCTCGTGGTAAGAATCGGCATCGCCACTGCTAATATCCGTGAAACTCCAGGTATTTTCGAAAATGTACGGCAATCAATGCGTCGTCAGAGTCAGGCATGCATCACAGCTAATGGTCATAACTTTGAGGACCTGAAGTGAAACCATATTATGTATCCAACTACTATTGAACTGTTCGGTTACACCTAATAAAGTTTTTTACACTACTTGCTGCCTTGTGTTATTTCTCTATCTTTGTGTCTCTGTTAGTACCTTCCGGTGGTGATTCCGGTCATGCTTTTCTATGTGAATATGGTTGATTTTGATGTTCTCTACCTCTCCTCAAAGTTTGTATGTGGAATTTTTGAACCACCCTATATATATATATATATATTATTATTATTTTTTTTTCTTCTTTCACTACAGGTCATGCCAGTAAAATAACCAGTGATCAAATCATCGTTTCTTCAGCATATTGTGTGAAATGCAACTAAGCTTGTCCTTGTATATCTGTATATACTCCAGATGACCTTAATAGGAAGGTCGAAATGCCGGGAAATTAAAATAGTTATTTATAATACAGTTGTAAAGTCCATAATTTCTAAAATGAATGCTGATTACCGTGCAACACTAAAAGAAAGCAAATAATTCAGGTTAAGAAAATAGAACAGGGCTTTGGCACTCTGTAAATAAATGTTCACACTTGAAGTGGCAACAGTGGAGCTTAGACCAGAAGTGACTATTCTCGCTATTCATGCTATTCTCGGTTTTCTTGTTAATGATGTAAAACTGGTGTTCTTGTAATTTTTAATAATCTTGTAACAGAACTTAGTAGAATGATGATGACCTGTAATATTCAGGTTGAAATATTTAGAAATAAATAATTTTGCTTTAATTCTTGTGTATATGTCTTATTCCCATGTCACAAGTATGGTATCAGAGAAGCACTTTAACTGCATATGCAGCTGACTTTCACTATAGCAAACATGCTTATAACAAATTCACCATAACAAACTACTGAAAAGTCCACAAAAGATCCAGTGACACAATACCATTCTAAAAAAAATTCATTACAGCAAACTATCCAGTATTACTATGGTCTCTGTATAAAGCATTATGCTGTAGCAAGAATCAACTGCATCACAAAATAAATTTAAGGAAATGTACCTCTGGAAAGACATCCTGAGGAAACTTTGCCTTTTCTTTAGTTGTAACTCTTTCAATATTTCCAGAATGCACTTCTTTCCCCTCAACTGGGGAAAACTCGTGATCTGAAATTGTTATAAATGTTATCTAGATGAAAACATTTCCAAGTTACTTTTTAGGTGTATAATACAAAAACAACAGCTGTGATTACTACATTATTTTAGTTATAAAACACTATGAAGAATCACATAAGTCCTAATATATTTCTTGGATTATTCATTACTCTGTGTACAGTGTTCATGCAACTGTTCTAATTTTTTTTTAATTAAAATTCACTGAAAGTATTTGTTTTTACCAAAACAAATTTGAACTGGATAACAAGTCATAAAACTTTCTTTTATAGCTAACCAGGTTTTGTACAAACAAAATACAATTCATGAAGAACATTAGGATTACCCAATCACACATTGGAATTGAACAATCGGTCAGAATGTGTGTGTGTGCATGCACGCGAGCAAGTGCGTTTGCCAATGATTACTCAATTACAATATTTGATTGAGCAATCCTAATGTTTTCTATGCAGTCTGAATGCAGTCAAGAGTGGTCAGTTTTCTAGTCTTTTTTGTCAGAGAATGATAGTCTCCAAAATCTTTGGCAGTTTTTTTTTTTATTCATCAACCATCATTATCATCATCGAATTCCTGTCATGAACCCTCAAGGGGTGTACAGGATATGATAGTACTACATGAAAAATTTACATCATTACTAACTCACTACCTACAATTTTCCTCCAAATCAGTCTGTTACTTGTCAAGACTCCAACATTATAAGATCTTATATTTCTATCGTCTAAGGCACTTTGTACCATATCAATCCACCTATACATTGGTCTTCCTCTGGATCGTTATGCTGCCAACCTGGCAGAGAACACTTGTTTTGCTAATCTTTCATCGCCCATCCTGTTTAAGTGACCAAACCACCTGAGATTAGCTCTGCTAACACATTCATGGACTGACAATGTCAAGTTCTTTCCTAATATCCTTGTTTTTAATATGGTATTGCAATTGATGCCATCTGTTCACGTCTCTAATCTTCCTCAGGACTCTCATATCCGTGGTCTCTAGTCTTTGGTCAAGTATTTTACTTCTGCCCCAGCTCTCAGATCCAGAAGTTAAAACTGGTTTGAACACTGTCTCGTATATAGCTAATTTAGTGTTCCGACTAATTTCTCTCTTATTCCATATGAATTTATTCAATTGACTTCCTACCATACCAGCTTTGTTGATTCTTTTGCAATTTCCATATTTAATTTACCATCTTCACTAAATCGTGCCTAAGTAGCTGAAATGTTTTACTTGTTCCACAAATTTTCCGTTCACAACGCAGTTGACATTTTCAACGATTCTGCCTATTTTCATTGTATTTTTATTGCTGACTTTCATAACATATCTATTACAACAGTTATTCAATTTACTCAGAGAATCTTGCAGACTTCTATTTCCAATTTTAATAACAGGTCCAATACCACTTTCTTTCATAATATGATCCACATAGATAATGAATAACAGACGGGATAATGTACATCCTTGTCTCACACCAGATTTAACATTAATCCATCTTCCTGTACTTCCTTCAATTCTAACTACTGATTTATAACGCAAATAAAGACTAAGTATTGCTTGATATAGAAAGTTTATTTTTCACTTGGTCAGACTATAATAAATTTAGTTTAATCCGTTATCCAAGTGTTTGCAAACAAAGTTTGTGCCTGAAAGTATCTTCAGGACTGGGGTAAAGTGGTACAACACTGGGCGACTCCTTGCAAAGGTGGAGAGCAAGTTTAAACTTTCAAGATCTTTCTCTAAATCCAGAGTAATTTAATAAAAAGGTGGCACACGGTTTGGCAGCTCCTATAGGAGGAGATGACTTTGCTAATGCTTCTGCCTTGGTATCTCCACTTGGGCCTGGCTCCCACTGAAGAGACCTCAATAAATGTCGAAACTAGTCTGGGTAGTGTCCCTTCCCTTAATGCATAACATTATACATATCCGCAAGGAGATGTGTTTTACATTATGGGAGATACTGAGATAGGAGTGTTGGTAGCTTGCTCCACCTTTGCAAAGAGTCGCCCGGTGTTGTACGCCTTTACCCCAGTCCTGAAGATACTTTCAGGCACAAACTTTGTTTGCATACACTTGGATAAAGGATTAAACTAAATTTATTATTGCTTGATATAATGTCTCATTGACACCATATAACTGTAGCGTATTGAATAGCTTCTCTCTTGGCATCTTGTCATATGCCTTTTCCAGATCGACAAAACTTAAATACAGATCTTTGTTATATTCCCATGATTTCTCGACTATTTGTCGTAGAGCGAAGATCTGATCCTGACAGCCTCTATTTGGCCCGAATCCAGCTTGTTCTTTACCAAGCTTTTCTTCCACAATTCTTCTCAACCGTTTCTCAAGTATACTAGCATAAAACTTAGCAGGAAAATGCCTGTGTAATTCTCACATTCAGTTTTATTTCCTTTTTTATATATGGGTACTATGAGAGCTCTACTCCAATTATTGGGAATTCGTCCCTCTGTCCACACCTTCTGAACTATGCAGTGCAGCCACTGTAAGACTTTTATACCACCCTACTTAAGCAATTCTGGTCGAATATCATCTACTCCTGCTGCCTTTTCACATTTCAAGCCTTTGATGGCTTTTTCTACTTCAAGTATGGATATGTATTCCCGACTGTATGCCTGTTGAGTGTTTTTTACCACTGTGCTATCACTGCTTGTTTCATTTATCAATTTTTCATAGTAATTACTCCATTCTTCAAGGATATCTTTTTCTCCTTTTACAGCACTATTTTCCCAATTCTGAGCTTCTTCAACAACCTCCAGAATATTTTGTCACCTTCTTGATATTTATTTTCTAAGTTCATGCCAAAGTTCTTGCCATGACTTTTGTTTAGCTAGTTTTACACAATGTTTAGCTTTCCTACATTTGTCTCTGTATTCTCTAAGAGCAAAAGCTGACTTATTTGCCAGGAACTTTTGATATGCATTCTTCTTTTCCTTCTTGTGTCCACCATGGAGTTCTGATTTTTCTATCGTTGCAGACAACATCACCACATGCCTCTCTGGCTGAATCAATCAGTGTTTTCTTCAAGGTTTGCGAATGAATCTCCAAGGTTTGGTTGCTGTTCTCAAACTCTTTCATTTTTTCTTCAATAATTTTTGTGTATTTTAGTCTACAGTTCACATCTGAGAGCTGCTCAACTTTTATTCGCTTTAAAACTTTCTTACATGCTATTCTTTTCAATATGAAATTCAATTTTATCTCAAGACTAAATAGTGATCACTTCCAATTTCAAATCCTCTGTACACTCTGGTGTAGTGCACCAGGGAGAAAACATCACTATCAACAATAACATAGTCAATGAGACTTTTCTTATTCATTGCCTCTTCTCTCCATGTGAATTTGTGCACATTTTTATGTTGGAACATGGTGTTAGTAATAACCAGTCCATGTCCTGAGCAAAAATCCAACAGGTATTTGCCATCATTATTAGCTTTGCACTTTTCTCCACATTTTTGCAAAATATTTTTGTATGTCTCATAATCACTTCCTACTCTGCTATTTAGATCCCCAACAAGGACACCAACTTTTCCTTTTTCACTGTGTCAGTAGCTTTCTCTAGAGCCTCAAAAAATTCTTCCACTACTACCTTAGTAGAGCCTTCTGTGGGACCATAGGCACAAATAAGTCTCACTGTCCAGTTCCCCCATTCTGATATTTGCCCAAATCACTCTACTTGAGACTGCCTGCCATTCAAGAAGATGAGCCTCGTATTTTGTGTTGAATATAGCTACTCCTTCTTTTCCTTAATTGTCATTGCCTGAATATAACATTTTGTATTTATTGCTCAGAAAGATCTCACCAATTTTTGTCTTTTTTGTTTCAGTCACCCCTATTATGTCAATCTGGTACTTATCTAATTCCTCCACTAGCTCCATTTCTTTGCCATTCAGGCTTCTTATGTTGATAGTACTGATCTTCAATTTTGTCATGTTGTACCATAATTTTGTATTTTGGTTTAAGCCAATAAGAATACAATTTGGTTGGCTAAATCTCAAATTGCCAGCCCATTCTCGTTTGTTCAGTATCCAGGTAGATACCCAATTGGGTGCACCACGAGAAGGTGAGGATTGGACATTAGGTCAGAAGCCCTGGTCAGTTCTCTGCATTCCTTTAAAGGCTATGTGGAAGTCTCCTCTCAGTAATACAGCTTTGACCCTTAAGCACCCCATCCATGAATTATTAAATTCAGGAATGTATTGTTGATTCTTAGAAAAGCCGTTCATCTAATTCTGAGGCAGTATACTTTTATTAAGTGTTTTATCTCCAGCTGATTACATGAAGGGTGTCAATGCACAAGATCTGTTGATCTGCTTTTCTGGATTGATTCATAAATAATTTTGGTATTCTTATTTTACTGCAGATTTTGCACAGTATTTATAACAGAGAAGTTTACATCATCAGTGTATTATGTGTACTGGAACTGAGGGTGGATTTCATCTTTAGGATAAGGAAAGCTAGTGTGAATACCACCTTATAGGAAGGTGGATTCAATGTAATTGGTATCTATAGAGTATTTTTTTTTTTTTTTTCAAACATTCTCCTAATATAACTAACCGATGATGTCGTGAATGGTCTAAATGTTTCCTGTTAGTCTGTGTTATTGAAAGAAGAGGTTAATATTTTTTTTATGTTTCATTAACATAAGTGCTACGTAAGTGAAACTGCAGCCAACAGTAGAATTAGTTTTAATTACAGTAATCCAAAACATGCTTTTTTAAACTACAGTATACTACTGTGGTTGAGTGGAATATGAAATCTAATTAATATTTTTGAGTACTGTTAATTGGACATTGGAAATACACTTAGGAAAGCAGATTATTCCAAAGAGCATGGAATGGATGAAGAAAAATGTATGGAAGATGTTATATCTCTGTCAATTGGTGGATATAAAATATTCTTGTGGCTGCTGCATGCACGTAAGCACACTTCAGTCTCTCTCTTTTACACACACACATATCATGAATGTGTAAAAGAGAGAGACTGAAGTTATGTCATCTTAAGTTCTGTTTCTTCTACTTCTGAATTACAGCTAATGAAACTCATCATGAGTTATGAGTCTTCTCCAAGATTCTGTACACTACAGTTTAAACTGTAGTGTACAGAATACATGATAACACTATAGAAACAGAGAAGAAATGTAGTTTTTGCAGTTAACCTACTCAGCTGAATTCAAGATAGAAATGACTGTTAATAAAAACTGCTCAAAAGCAGTTTTTATTATTACTATTATTATTAAGAGGGAAAAATACACAAATAAAATACTTGGCTAAATGTAGTGTGTGTAATATAAAGCATACATTTGTGAGATCACTAATAAAAATATATACAGGGTGTTCGGGATAAATTTGACAGTTTCGTAAGGAAAAAGAAAATCTTCTTTGTATCTATTAAATTTAATGAATTGACAAAAAAACATTACAGGCAGAGTTAATTACAATACTATCAACAAGATTTACTCAAAATAACCACCATTAGCATCGATCACAGCTTCAATTCTGCTTCGGAACCTCGAACAAGCTGATGCTACAGTCTCCCTGGGAAGGGCCGCAAAAACTGTTTTAATTTTATCCATTAACTGGGCTTTTGTATTACTGGAAGTGCGATTGGTGTCTTTTTCAACTGCGCCCCATACAAAATAATCCATGGGGTTAAGGTCTGGGGAGTTTGGAGGCCAAACATTTGGACTGGTGAAGTCGTAGAAATTTTCAGACAACCATTTTTGACTTTTCCCAGAGGTGTGGCAAGGGGCCGAATCCTGCTGCCATACATACGGCCTACCATTGGCTACCCTTGTTATCCAGGGCTTGACTACAGTTAGCAACTCCACGAACAAAGCCCGAATTCCAATGCCAGGGTTCTTCAACACCTGTTCCTGCAGATTTGCGAGGAATTCTGCTGTACGAACGCAATCAGATCGTCTGCTAGGGATCTTTCTTCTTGCTACATCCTCGTAGTCACCATTGCAAGTCTCTAGTTCATGCCTGATTGTTTTTACTGTATTCAGGGAGCATTGGGCAGCAGTCGTAATATCCTTATTTTGATGGCGGGCACGAATCATCATGATACAAGTTATTCTCTTCCATGATTCAGGTGGGTTCCAGCTATCCATCCTTTCTGACATCTTGTATATGAATGAAGAAGGGTCCAAACTTTTAAATGAAGAGAAGTGTGTGTTAATACATGTAACTTACGGAAAAATATAATTAATTATAAATATGTCAAATTTATCCCGAACACCCTGTAATTAGAACCACAAGGTTTGGTAAATCATACATAATAAGAAACACAGCTTACAGGAAAATTGATTCATCATTTATACAAAAACAATGATATAACAGGTGAAACATCCCAATGACAAAATATATCAATGGGTAAAAATTTTTTAACATAAATAAAGATGCCTCTGGAGTGAAACCAATACTGCTGAAAAATCAAAAACTCACTTCATTAGTGATACGACAGTCTGAAGTTTTGGTTAAGACTTAAGTTATTGATACTGATTCTTCTAAAAATCTACATGTCAATGAGAAAACTACCTGTAGATAGCATAGACTATCAGCCGAAAGATTCTAAATGGGTTTTTCAGTCAAAAGCAGATCACTAATATATATATATATATATATAGAAGGGAAAAAATTAGGTTTAAGAATTTTCCCTCGTAAGAATAACTCCTTTCAGGTTCTTCAACTTTGCATACTGATGCATGACAACACATAATTCTTCAACGGAATAAAGGAAATTTAAGACTCACTATCATGATTCCCCACCCCCTTTACCAAGAAATTTTAATTCATTTCTTAAATTTAGAAGGAATATAATTAAACTCTCATTTAATAATTCTGACATTTCATCTCTATCAAGAGATATATAAGCAAAACCACAAGGTATATGTCAGAAAACACAAAACAGAAATGAATAGCATAACGTTCTAAGATAGTAACTAGGCCTACAGTCATGCATAAAACTGTCAACTCCTGGAGCCAAAGAAGTTACTAACTTCTGGAAAGCAGATAAGAGCAGCTAACTTGATGTGAGTATAATAAAATTAGTTTAATCCTTTATCCAAGCGTGAGCAAACAAAGTTTGCACCTGAAAGTATCTTCAGGACTGGGGTAAGGTGGTACAACACCAGGACAACTCGTTGCAAAGGTGGAGCAAGCTACCAACACTCCTATCTCAGTATCTCCCATAATGCAAAACACATCTCCTTACGGATATGTCTAATGTTATGCATTAAGGGAAGGGCCACTACCCAGACTAGTTTCGACCTTTATTGAGGTCTCTTCAGTGGGAGCCAGGCCCAAGTGGAGATACCAGGCAGAAGCATTAGCAGGTCATCTCTACCTATAGGAGTTGCCAAATGGTGTGCCACCCTTTTTTTAATAAATTCTCTGGATTTAGAGAAAGATGTTGAAAGTTTATTTTTCACTTGGTTAGAGTATAATAAAATTAGTTTAATCCTTTATCCAAGCGTGAGCAAACAAAGTTTGTGCTTGAAAGTAGCTTCAGGACTGGGGTAAGGTGGTACAACACCAGGGCAACTCGTTGCAAAGGTGGAGCAAGCTACCAACATAATTTATTAAAAAAGGGTGGCACACCATTTGGCAACTCCCATAGGTAGAGACGACCTGCTAATGCTTCTGCCTGGTATCTCCACTTGGGCCTGGCTCCCACTGAAGAGACCTCAATAAATGTCGAAACTAGTCTGGGTAGTGGCCCTTCCCTTAATGCATAACATTAGACAAATCTGCAAGGAGATGTGTTTTGCATTATGGGAGACACTGAGATAGGAGTGTTGGTAGCTTGTTCCACCTTTGCAAGGAGTTGCCCTGGTGTTGTACCACCTTACCCCAGTCCTGAAGATACTTTCAGGCGCAAACTTTGTTTGCTCACGCTTGGATAAAGGATTAAACTAATTTTATTATACTCTAACCAAGTGAAAAATAAACTTTCAACATCTTTCTCTAAATCCAGAGTAATTTATTAAAAAAGGGTGCCACACCATTTGGCAACTCCTATAGGTAGAGATGACCTGCTAATGCTTCTGCCTGGTATCTCCACTTGGGCCTGGCTCCCAATGAAGAGACCTGCCAGTTACCAGAACCCGAGAGAGCTCCTATTCCAGTCCTGTTACAACAAAGGTGCCATTGCTGTGGATTCCAGTTGCCATTTACAAGATCCCGAGAGAGAGGTCCTATTGCAGTATCTTTTGGTAAGAACCCATACAGTTTTTCTTTCGTTGGTTTTCATTGTGGCTTCGTGCCAAACGGTACAGGCCTGTCTTAAGGTCTTCCCTTTTCGGGGACTCAACTTTCTTTTACTGTGGGAAAAATATTTGCCTTTAAACAATGTCTAAATTCTTACCAAGAGTTCGTACTCTCGGGATTGAAATTGACCCAAGCATAGAGAAAGCGACGTTTGTGAGAGCTCTTCTCAACGTCACAAAAGCAGAAAGCATTTACGGGCTTACCCCTTACAGGGGGGGGGGACGATTCCAAATAGTAACGAACAACATAGAGACAAGAGAAACGCTCCTTAAAGGCGTAGAATGTGAAGGGAAAAAATACCTACCCTTCCTAGTCGGGAGTATTTTAAAATCCGTAAAAATTGACAGGTTTCCTCTAGAATATCTAGAGAAAGGGGAGGAAATCATTAAAACCATTTTCTCCAAGTGGGGGACTGTCTGAAACGTAACAATCGGATAAGACGCAGATATCCCAGAGTGGAAATCAGGGGAAGTGAGCATTTCAATCGAGATGAAAACAGAGGTCTCTAACTTGA
Organism: Typopeltis vanoorti; assembly: GCF_054136105.1. Lineage (NCBI taxonomy): Eukaryota > Metazoa > Arthropoda > Arachnida > Uropygi > Thelyphonidae > Typopeltis > Typopeltis vanoorti. Next base: position 65,927,815 of record NC_143553.1, on the reverse strand, counting down.
TTTTTTTAGGCTCAGCAAGAGTAATAGTCAATTATCCAGGTGTAAGAAAACAATGTTTTCAGTGCACCGCTTTGGGCCACCTTAGCGCTCACTGCCCGAAAAACAACATGCCGCTACTGCTTATCGACAGAACACACACTGAATCAATGTGAGTCACCGTGCCGTAAATGTGGGAACACATCCCATGAAATAGACGTTTGTCCTAACAGGACCCTTGCAGAAAGAGCAGGAGGTGCCATAACACCTGCGGCAGTAGCCATTCCAGTAATCAATCCTAAGCTCACAACACAGGACTCTCAAGCTACAGGCTAAACAGTAAACGAACCACAAACAACTGAATCAGAAGAGTTTCCAGCCCTACAACCCCCAGCTAACGCGACGCCTACGTTAGGAAACCATGCAATAAGCGGGAACAACGCAGTAGGAAACACTAGGAAGAAAAAGAAACGAAACGCTAAGAAATCTCACACCATTGAAATGGAAAGCAACAATAACAGCACAGAAACAGAGGAAATGGAAATCAATACCAGTTCAACAAAACGACCCATCACGCCAGAAGAAGGAGAAATGAAACGAAATAAACAAGACATTGAAAGCCAAATAGAAGCCTCAAGTTCGGAAGAAGATGAGGAAGGAAATGAGATAATAACACGAAACAACAAGAAAATGAGGAAGAAACCTCATCAGAAGAGGTTTCTGATGAGGTTTCACAGAGCAAGGAAACGATCCAAAACCAGAAGATACAAATACCGGTTCTTCTCACCCCATTACAAAACCGGTAGAAGGAGAAAATCCCCCATACGAAAATTCGAATATAACAAGACGAATCCTACTCGATCTTAGGGACAAACCCGAGATAAGGCACAAAGTCCACACAGCTATAGAGGAAAAAGGAGACGCTTGTTTGCAATGTAAAGGCAAGCTAGATAGTCTTAGTATATGGATGAAGTGGGATAACTTCAATTACCACCGAACGAAATGGAATGAAAGCTTGAAGAGAATATGGAAACTAAATGATGAAGAGTCAGTACAAGTACTCACAGTGATGGAAAACGTAGTAAAAGACTTTGAGATAGCGATTAAAAATTGGAGGGCAAATATGACCTAAAAGAAAAAAAAAAAAAGCCCCTTCTAAGTTTTTTTCTTTTGGTTTTGTTTCTGTGTATCCACACTTAGTCCACATAGGAGGGGGTAGACCTGAGAACCCGAGCTGCGAAGGCCTACAGCGAGGCGGTGCAGCTCCTTGTGGGCTGCATCACTCGGGCCGGGCTCTTCCCCCAACTCTCGGTTCTCTGGGTGATAAAATCCACCTCAATACGGATCCCGTTATCGCAGTTTTATTTTTTTATTTTATTTTATTTTTTTCAGTTGTAAGGCATAGTCTAAGAATAATCTAAGTTCCAAATTTTAACAAACATTTTTCTTTATTTTTTTAGGGGTTACGAGATGACGTCTCCAGACACCTAGATTAATGTAATCGAAAGTTATGTTTTTTCGGGTAAAATGAAATGTAAATTTTAAGTTTTTTTTTTCGAACAGGTGCAAGGAGATTATGTTTTACAGACCTTTTAGCCACAACCTCTGGGTTATACAGCTAAACAGGTTGACTGAGGCCTCTTTTTACCTCCTACTATCCTACTCTACCTTTCTTTAACTTCCCCTATTACTACCGGCTGACCCTCAGCAATCTTTATACTCCAAAGGCTGATGATGAAAGACATGAACTCCCATTCTACCTCAATAAAGGTCGAAACTAGTCTGGGTAGTGGCCCTTCCCTTAATGCATAACATTAGACATATCCGCAAGGAGATGTGTTTTGCATTATGGGAGATACTGAGATAGGAGTGTTGGTACCTTGCTCCACCTTTGCAACGAGTTGCCCTGGTGTTGTACCACCTTACCCTAGTCCTGAAGATACTTTCAGGCGCAAACTTTGTTTGCTCACACTTGGATAAAGGATTAAACTAATTTTATTATACTCTAACCAAGTGAAAAATAAACTTTCAACTTGATGTGAGGTTTCAAGGGTAGATGCAGACCACAACTCTTTACAAATCTTGACTGCAATTTATTGTTATCATCATGAGACCTACATGGAGTCAAAAGACTTATTGCAGGAGGTCCTACTGTAACATAAAAAACTCACTAAACCATGCCTTAAACTCATTCATCATCTCAGCATGCACCACACTCTCAGGCAATGCATTACAATCACCCACCAATGACCATGGCAAAAACCTGCTGCTTTGCTCACCCACTCCTTATGCATCTTACAGAATGGCCTCTTGTTCTCGCTGGTTCTATCAAAAATCTCTTGTACTTTAATATGGTAATAACCCTTTACCAACATATATGTCTCAATCACACACTTCCCTCTTTCCTCCTCCTATCTACTAGGTTCTGCAAATTACATTTCTTCAATCTTTCTTCATATCCAACATTCCAAAAACCACCTTAGTTAACCTACCCTTTCCAATATATCGTCTCCCTTCTGCTAGGTCATCAAATCTGTGTATAATAATCCACATGTGGCCTGATCACAGCCTTATCACAATAGAACCATAACATCCTTACTTCTACTGCCAATATCTCTCCATCATTGCAATAATCCTACGACATCCTGACAATTTTAGTAATGTAACACCTAAATTTTAGGTCCTTATCCACCATTACCCTCAGATCTCTTATCCCCTCCACCTTCTATATATCTCCACTAGTTTTATACTCTGCATCCCATCTCTGTTTCCTGAATTTTAAAACTTTGCACATTGCAACAGTGAACTGGTGACCCCATTCAGTTGTCCACTCACCTTGTCTATTCAAGTCCTCTTGTAAAGCTATATCTGCTCTACTTCTCATAGGTTTCCCAACTTTGCATCATCTACAAAGAACTCCACATTCCCATTCAAATCCTTCCCAATATCACTAGCATGCAAATTAAACACCAATGGCCCCAAAACAGATTCTTGTGGCATACCACTAGTGACTTTCCTCAGTCAGGATATTGCTCTCCCATACACAACTCACTGATACCTATCAGACAGCCAATCTCCAATCCAGTGCACTATATCAACTTGTTATGCTGCAGTCTATCAAAAGGTTCTGCAAAATCTAAATATACCACTGTATATGCACTCTCACTTGTCCAATGCATTACTCATATTGTTGGATTAAGTAAGTAGATGTAAAACATGATCTCCTTTTAACAAACCCAATGCTGTTCATCAAGGAGAATGCTGCTACTACTATCACCCGAATTCTGAATCTTGGCACCAATCATTTCCAACACTACCACAATTCCACAAACTGCTCTATAACTTGAAGCCTCTGTCTTATCACCTTCTTCATAATGCAGAACAATTATGTCCTCTTTCCACTTCTTTTTAACTTGGCCCACTACAAGACAGATAATGAATCAGTACATTAAGACAGATGTCACCTCACTGGAACATTCCCTCTAAATATTCAGTGATGTTATCAATCTCAACCACTTTATTAACATCAAGTTTAGTTTATTCCCCATATTCTTGCTTGCTCACCATCAGTCCCTCTTCCTTCTTTCCTGCAGTACTCAAGCTTCATATGTCACACTCATACAGATAAAATATCTTTATGAATTGCTCATCTAATATCTCAACTATATCCTTTCTAATGGTTATCATTCCACTATTTTCACTGACCAATATTATACTTCCATAATCATTCTTTCTTTTACTGGCCAAGCATATTGAAAGAACTCTCTCGATTTTTTTTTTTCTCATTAGCTAATTGTTGCTGTTCAAACTGTACTTTTTGCTATCCTTACCAAGTGAATCAACTTCCTGGCTTGCTCTCTGCACTACTCATAGAACTGATTATTACTCTTATTTTATGTTACCACCATAATGCCTTCTTGCAGAATACATGCTTAACTTCTTCGTTCAACCATTTCACACTTCTCTTATTTGACCTCCTGATCCTTGGAATACATCAGACATTGTTTCTACTAAACATTCCTTGAATAGTGCCCAAGCAGCAGTGATCACCTTTCCCTCCCCTCCCATCCAATTGCTGATCGCATATAGCTCCAAGTTCCCTCATGAGGTTTTCATATTCATCAGCCTTGTAGTTTCGCATATATTCTTGCCCTAGAGAAATCATCATATGACTGACTGATTGACAATCTATGCAATGAATTCTGATCACTCTCACCAACTGGAAAGTGATTAGACACCTCCAATTACAATAACATATTTTGATGAAATGATCAAATTCAAGATCATCAACCCTCATGTCTTCTATTATGTGCTGTATTAAGACAGCTGAACCTCAAAAATTTTGTTCTCTTTGTCCCAGGACACCATTTCTTCCTTCCAATCTATACTAGCAAAATGAAAAGCACCCTTTTCTTAATTGCTTATATAATTCTTTCTCAATGTCCTTTGCATTATCATATCTACAGAAACATCTAATTAAATATTTTCTTGTCCATATCCACCTCACACCATACTGCATCAAAACTGATACTGCTACTTTCTCTTTGCATGGGCATAAGTCCTCTGCGATTATCAACAGAATTCCCTCTCCCTTCTTGCCCTTTCTATTTTTCTCCAAAACATTATACCCTTCCATCTCTATCCCTGTCAAGATGCCATCCTCATCCACGCATGTCTCCTTTATTTCCTTATTTAAAACAGTTCCATTCAATTCACAGGAACTGCTCATCATCTTAACTAGCACTAGTATACATGAGCAACACACTGACTACCTTTCCTACTATTCTATTATTAAAAAATTTTCCTCTCTTCATACTTCGTGATATCCATTCTCCTTGTTTCCAATAAAATCATTTATTTCTACTACTCTAACTCTTTTTGCTCACTTACTCATCATTCTACTTCCAGGACAACAAACCTTGTGCACCCTCTCATTCACCATACCTCTTCTCTAATAACTGAATTTCATAGTCTCACTTGCAAATTATCTTCCATTCATTCCTCTTCATTATTCCATGCATATCTACAATCCAATTCATTTACTCTACAAAAATGTCATCTCTTGCCTCATCTTCGCTAATTCTGCTTTCAAGTCGTGCATTATTTTATCACTGTCATTCACACCAATGCTTTCTGTTTGCTAATCACATTCTTACACTCTGCATTGTTGTTCACACTTTGTTCGGCATAATAACTTCACATTCTCTAGTCTGATTCAGGGACGCCTCAATGTCTATTATTATGGTATGCTTAATGCCTACCCATACTAGCTTAACTCTATGTAGAGGGGTTTCTGGATACTAAGAAGCAGTATTGCAAAGAATTTTAATTCATTCCGACATTTATTCTTTGTCATATAACAAATCAGGATATTGGTTGGTGTACTACATGATATTTCCCAAAAGAAAAAAGAACATCTTTTTGATTTACAGTTTATCATACTTGGAAAAAACCTATAAATGTGCAAAATTCACATTAAACTGTAATGAGAATCTTGGAAACATTCCATGTTTGGTCTCTAGAGCAGGATTTCTGGACTATGGAAAAAAATAAATAAAACATAAAATTAAATAAAATAAATAAAAATGAAAAAAAAAAAAATCTTTAGTCCGTTCATGGTATGAATGTATCATAGGTTTACAAATAAACCTTTCATGGATGGGAGACAAAAAAAAAAAAAATGTATATTATTATTATTCTATTATTATTCCGGGCAACTCCAAGGAGTCAACAGACTCATCGAGGGAGGCGCTAACATCATGTCAAGAACAACTATTTGACATTCACACAGTATCTATCATACCTCACCTTGAACTCATTCACGGTCGTAGCACCCACCACAGACTCTGGCAGCTTATTCCACTCATTCACCACTCTCCAAGCAAAAAACCTAGCTCTAACGCCCTTGTTAACCACATTCTTGCCCAGCTTCCATGCATGGCCCCCTAATCCTCCCACCACCAGTCCTATTTTCAAAAATATCTTCTGGATTAATCTTATAGTAACCCTTCAGTAATTTGAATGTCTCAATCATATCACCCCTTTTCTGCCTATCGACCATATAGATTGTGGAATGAACCTTATTCTCATAAGGTTCATTCCACAGACCTACTATCATCTTGGTCACTCATCTCTAGATCCTCTCCACTTCCTCCCCATCATGAAGAAACCCCCTGGCACCCATAACTGGGCACAGTAGTCCAGATATGGTCTTATCAAGGCTCGATACAGAGGAACAATAACTTGTTTGTCCCTGCATGTTAAAGTATTTTTCAGAAGCCAAGTGATTTGATGAAATGATTTAGCCACTTTTGCAATGTGCCCCCTAAACCTCAATTTCCTATCCACCAACACTCCAAAATCCCTGGCCTCATCAATCTCCTGGGGTACGGTTCCACCAATGTGATATACTGCTGCTATTCTTTTCACCCCAAAATGCATAACCTTAGGCTTTGCAACATTAAATTGACATCCATTTTATTTTTCCTAGCCCAGTCCTCCAAACTATCCAAATCAAACTGTAAAATTTTGACATGCTGTGCACTCACAATTGCTCTACCCAACTTTGCATCATCAGCAAACAAGTGAACACTTCCTCTCAGATCCTTTCCTATATCATTGATGAATAAATTGAAAAGTAGTGGTCCAAGAACAGAGCCCTGCAGCACACCACTAGTCACAAGCCGTCTTTTAGACTCCACTCCTGAATAAACCACTCTCTGGTATCTCTCCATCAACCACTCTCCTATCCATCTCACCAACCCTATATCCATCCCCATCTGCTCCAGTTTACTGATTAGGGTTCCATGTGGTATCCTGTCAAAGACCTTGGCAAGGGTCCAGTAGAATCACTGTAAACCCATTACCCTTATCCTGTTCAGCCGTCACTGTGTTATAAAACGTAAGCAAGTAACTGAGGCATGATCTACCCTTCACAAAACCATGTTGTCCCCCATACAATATCCCATTTTCATCTATCCAATCCTGTATTCTTTTCTTGACTAATTTCTCTAAGACCTTGACAACTATTCCTGAAATGCTAATCGGTCGGTAATTTACAACAGCAGTCGTGGCACCACCTTTATGCAGTGGAACTATTTTCCTTTCTTTCCACCCCCTCGGGACTAACCCAGACCCGAGACTCGAATTAAACTAATGGTCAAGGGTACTGACAATTCTTTAGCTGCTTCTCGTACAACACGAGCTGGTATACCATCCAATCCCACAGATGTATTGACATTGAGATTATGCAATAGACTACTCACCTCCACTTCATTCACCACAATTCCCATATAATCTACTGGTTCATTCATTTCTGCAATGTCACCACCTGGATGATATATTCTCGCAAAGTGCTCACTCAGTAACTCAACTATATCAACTGATTCAGTTACCTCCCTACCATTGGCATTCTTTAAAATCATTATGCCATGTACATTTTTCCTTTTACTTGCTACATATCTAAAAAACTGTTTAGGATTCTCTTTAGCCTGCATGGCCAATGCTCTTTCGTAATCCTTTTTTGCTTTTCTTACCACATTCGTTACCCTTCTGGGCTGCGCTTTATATCGTTCATGTGCCTGCCGGTCACCTTTCTCCTTAAATTCCCTCCATAGTTGTTTCTTTTTTTGCAGCTCAAGCTTAATGGTGTTATTCATCCATTTAACCCCTACTTGATTTATTATTCGGACTCTAGGTATACAGGTCAGCCATTACTTCATGCAAACACTTCTTAACTGCTTCCCATGCACTATCAACTTCTAGTCCTTGCAGTTGTACATGCCATGGCACTGAACCAATCAAACTCCTAAGCTTGTCATACTTTCTAGCCCGATAATTCCACATGTACCCTGTCTTAATTGTAAATTCCACACCTTTAGCCACCTCCCAAGTCAAGACCCTATGATCACTCTCACCAACTGGTGGCAATGTGGTCATATTTGTTATAGCCAAATCCTCAGATGTAATTACTAGGTCAAGCACTCTCTGATCCCTAGTATTTTCCATTACATGCTGTTGCAGATAGTTATCCCTTAATAACCACATAAAATCCAATTCCTTCCTCATGTGTGTCCTCTCCTCACTGCAATCAATACAACCATAGTTGAAATCTCCCATAATAATTACCCTCCTTCCACTCATTTCTTCTATTTGCTTGTGCATACTGTCTCCACCATCTTTTCCATCACCTGGTCTATAGCAGCACCCAATTGTATATTTTGTTCTGCTAGCCACAATCTCACACCAAATGGCCTCAAATGTGCTCTTTTCTCTATCCTGCAATTCAACTTCTATTCTCCTTGGCTGCAGCTCATCAGCTATCATCAACAATACTCCTCTCCCCATTTTATTCTCACTGTCATTCCTGAACACAATCTACCCATCACATTCAATCCCACTAGCTATATCATCTACAGTTGGCCATGATTCACTAATGCCAATAACCTGTGGTCTGGAAGTGCCAACCATGGCCAAAAACTCTTCCTTCTTGTTCCTAATACTCCTAGCATTAGTGTACATGAATTTAAGACCCCCATTAGCCCCATCCCTACCTTGATGCCTTATATTAACTATCCCATTCTGATTTGTTGTCCTTATTCGTCCGGGCATATTATACTCATTCATACATTCAACTGCCTCCCTAAGGTCTGTATATCTACTACCCCCCCCCCTTAACAAATCTAGTTTCCCTGATTTTGCACATCCACTACATTCAGCAACACTTTTTCAAGTCTCCTTACACCGTATCCATTCAAATGCAAGCCATCCATCTTATATAGATTCTTTCGCCCATCGAACTCACTCCACACGTCCACAAATTCCACGCCACTCGTCATACATAACCCACGCATAAAGTCATTTGAAATTATGGCCCTGCTTTTAAACATTTCACTGTCATACCGCGGCAAAAGACTAATCATCCTAACTCTCTCACTCTTTTCTTTTGCTACCTCAAACAATTCATTCAGGTCCTCTATCATTTCCATTTTATCGCCTTTCAAATCATTCGTACCTGCCACAACAATGATTTCTTTCATCCTATCCTTTTGCTCTCTAATAGACTCAGTAACATCCTTTATGGTCTCACCAGGTTGGTACGATTTTGTCAAATCCTCTACTAACACACCTCGTACTAACGAGTCTCCATACAGCACTCTCTCCTTCATTTTGTTTACGTTCACACTCATACGCATATTTTTCCTATCATACTTTTTATTATTGGCTGGTACACTCAGTCGACTTTTGTTCAGACGCTCTAGCTGCTGCTTTGCTCTTTGTATCACTCCGCTCAATAACACGATCTCACTCACTGAACCTAAGATATATATATATATATATATATATATATATATATATATATTTTAACACACTTTACAACAGAACCAAGAAAAATCATCATTGCCTAAAATGCAATGTAATAAAATGTAATAATAAAATGCAATTGCCTAAACTTGCAAGTTTACAACACTTTTTTTTTTTTTGAAGTATAGTTTAACTATTGTAGTTCAAATCAAGTTGTTTTTCTCACATTTTTTTTTTAGTACGACAATTAAAATTTGAATATGTTGTCCTATGACATATCCAGGACAATCCAACGCATCTATTTACATACAGAACACACAATACACAAGCAGATACATCCAAAAACAATTGCACCATCCACCTTCCCAACAATATGGCAACCACTAGCCAATAGCTACACTTATCTTCTCTTCAAAGGATCAACTTCATTCCACTATCATTAAGAGAAGTCTAACCTTGAAATTCTGTTAGTTTTTAGCCTGGTATTCTTCTTAATTCTGACTAAAACACAGCCAGAATTATGAAGCTTATTTTAACTGATCCCGATTTTGCAGTCTTTTTGTGAAATATGTAGAGATATTTGTAGCTACATAAATATTTAATTATAATCGTTTTTATCCCTTAATAAACAATATGAGTAATAAGTTACAAAATATAAACTTTTCTTTCTGAATATAATCCAAAACGTGAAAGTATTTAAAGAAATGATTTCTCACCTTTGAAGTCCCAAATTTGTACATTCTTCAGAGAATTATGTACGAAGTACAAATTTCCAAGCGCCTAAAATCATACAATTTAGTAAGGAATCTTCTTATTTTAAGAGTAAAAAAACTTTGATAAAAAAAAAAAAAAAAAAAAAACAGTATAATGAAAGTTTTTAAGCTTCATCTCAATATATATGTCTTATTAGGTAACCATTAAGAAAGATAAATTATCTGCTATACTAGAAATCAAACAAAATACATCCTTGTTGAAGTATAAAAGATCATCACAGAAATCAATGGAATAACTCACCATTAACAAATCATCTGCTCCAAATGAAACACTGAATCAAAATTTAGGGGCAATGGATATATTTATTCATTAAATTAGTAAATGTGCATGTTCTCAAACCAGTTTGCTGTTCTGTGGGAGGTAAAACAGTTCCATGCAAGGTGGTGATGATGATTATGATTTTAATGGCACAAGGACAGCTAAGGTCATACTGTGGTACACAAGGTAAGACAATCACACACATCAATGCAGCAGCAGAATTTGAACTTGTGTCCTGTTGGTTGGGAAGTGGGTACGTTAACCACTCAGCCAAACAGGCTGGCTGTTTTCCATGCAAACTAAAATTCCTAATGATTCCATTTAGACCCCCCCCCCTCTTCCAAATGAATTTTTAAAGGCATTTGTAACAGATGAAAACAATTTCTGGGAGAAAAAAATCCTGCTACCTCTATATGAGATGGGACCACTTTCAATTGAATAAGTCTATAAATAAAGATTATGAATAAGGTATATAAATAAATATTTCAATCTAAAACTTCTTTGATATAACTGATAATTCAAATGGTAGAATAACAAAAATAGATATGAACTGCATGCTACAACAATATAGTACAACAGATATAAGGTTGATACAAATATACAATTAAAAATAAATAAATAAATAAAATAAAAAAAAAAAAAATATATATATATATATAGTTTACAGTACATAAGAATCAGACATTCTCAAATTTTTGGAAAGGAAATACAGCCATTCCAGTTAAGGCAATGCAGTAGTAATAGAAGTGCTTAAGCATAATAATAAACATTGAATAAATCTTGAAAATTTGAAAATTTGAACAAATATTAAAAGAGAGTAATGAAGGACTACTACATTACCCTAACTTTAACCAGAATGATTGTTTACTTATCAAAAATTAGGGAACGTCAATTCTTATTAACTGTAAATGGTACTTTTTTATCGTATATTTATACCAACCTTATAGAGCCTCTGTAGCTCAGTTGATATAGACAAAGCCCTTTGGTCAGAAAGACCTGGGTTTGATTCCTGTCCATGATGTGAGGAAAGGAGCCTTTATTTGGTCTCTTTCAACTAAAGGTGAGTTAGCTGGTCTCATATGGAGGTAGAAGTTTTTTTCACCTAGAAACTTGGGTTGTTCATCCCTCAGAACACGCAAACCAGCCAGTGAACACGAACAAATGAACACACACACACACATCTACAATCATAAAATACATACTTACTCCCTCATTAGGAGGGCTCAACCAGTGGAGGAATGGGGTAATCCCATATAAATAAATAAAAACTTACCTTATAGTTACTATATTATACCACTTCAGCAAATAACTTTTATCTCTTTAGTTGTGAAATGGGAAACTGAGACATGGGTTTCCCAACATCTGTTGAATCAGATGTTCAGAGTATTTTATGAGAAAATATGCATATTCACTAATACTATTTGCTATCTGATCACAACACAGAAAGAGCCTAGACACCACTGCTATTTATTCTGTGTAATGAACATTTCTAGCTTTTCTGAAAAGTCAAAACATGTAATAATATACCCATATGAGACAAATCTAATGGATCCTGAAATTGAGGCATCGTGTTCTCATTAATCAGATCGACATTTTTGGCTGTCAGTTATGCAAGTACCTCATTTGATAACCCAAACCAAGCTGAATCATATTGTGAGAGATCAGAAGATAAAAAATCTTATGATATAGACTGCAAGGTTGAAACCTCCTCCAAAAGGGCAGAAGCATTGCCTGATTTAAAAGTACTGCTTAAATTAATGTGAACAGAATAATGGAAACAATGGGGAGAAAATCAGAGAAGAGGAAGATCAGATGAATGCATTCGATTACAAATGCATCATAGCTTAGTTTGAAGGCCATGATTCCACAGCCTTCAAACAAAGTTATGATAGAAATAAGTATTCCTCTTTTCCAGTAACATATTATATTCATATGAAGGAATCCCTAAGAATATGGCTTTGTTTCTCCTTAACTTTTTCACTGCTGAGAAAACAGAAGTCAGCCCAACTCTACTCTGATTTTTTTTTTTTTTTTTGCAAATTTGCTTTTATAATTTAAATTAAAAAATAATAAGCCTCTGCAGAACATCTACAGCAACCTCAAAGTGATAGCACTTAAAATGGGCATGCAGACTAGCATCACAAAATAGTATTACTTTTATATTTATAACTGCATTATTATAAAGCAAAAAGGACTACTTCAACAGAGTTCAGTGCCAGGTTTGGCATCCTCCAAATATGAAGACTGAAAAAAATTCTCTTGTCACTGCCCCCATGTACAACTTGGTTTAATGAAAACTATTAAGGTTCCAAATAAGAATAATAATGATTTCTGACATTTAAATGACAAATTCCCAAGAATAAGTAAAGCAAAAATTAAAATTGGGCATATGAATATATGGCAAGCTTTTAGTTTCGTGGGATTGATGTTTTATTTATTGAAAATTATAAATTTTCAATAAATAACTGATGTTTTATTTATTGAAAATTATTTAGTTTCATAGACTTAATGATTTATGTTGAAGTTTGTGAAACAAAAACTAAGTGACATCAGAATGCAAATAAACAATTTAATGAATAAATTACTTACATACAAGCTGACAATTTCAACACTTTAACAATACACAGTCAGTGAAGACAGGGAATGAAATGACCTCGATAATAATGAGGACAGTCATGTACTTGAGGGTAACGGTGGTGCTCTTTGAGGTAATTTCTGTTATTAATATTGATGGGAAGCTAGAGCAATGTGCCAAAATCTATGCAAGATCAACAATAATTTCTCTGATTTAAATGAAATTTGTAAAATAATAAAGCTTATTTCCATGTGATGAAATTGCCTGCCTCTAGGGCATATTATGCTAATCCATTTTTTTGGTTGTCCATATCAGATGTATTTTATGTTCTTTCATTTCTGACCAAGGTAGTCCCATCCTGTCTCTCTAAAATACTGAGTTCCACAACACCATCCAGGTAAGGGTATCTACAGTATCCCCCAAGGACACCATCCAGTATTGCCAGGATTCTCTATCTTTGTGTGGAAAATAATCCTGGCAATTCTTGATTTGTCTCAGGAAGGCAGAAATTCATTCAGAGGCTTGTATACTGTTCTAATTCTATGCTGTTTTAGGAAGAAGCTCAATTTATCTATTGCACTTTTGTATGACCATGTGTATATCCATGTATGGCCCATGGACAAGATACTTAAATATTTGTGCCACACTTTCCTGGCCAACAGCTATAATTCACACAAAAATAGATAAAATACTACATAGCCCATTACTTCTTCCTCCTCTAACACACACGAACAAAACATCACTATTCTGATTCCCTATCAGAGGAACATCAGAAAATACACTCAAAGTACTAATAAAACATGGTCTATGCCACATGTTAAATTAGCAACTCTGATCTGCTCTCCTAAGGATAAATTCCATCCACTATCCTGGAAAGTATGAGGTTCTTTGTGACGGTTACTTGGCCTGCTATTGGCAGAAAGGAAGATCTGTTAACTGTCTCTGAGGAGAAAAAATACATTCGCTACCATTATTACGGCAAGTCAGGACTGGCAGACCATGCTTTGGACACCCCCTTCACATAGGATTAGATGGAAAAAAAAAAAAATGTGCTATTTAGTAGTAGTTTTTTTTTTTTTTTTTTTATGTTGGGCCCATATAAGAGAGGTTGGCTGGTCAACCTATAGTATTAAGTACCATATATGAGTAGTGGGTTGGGGAAGGAGGAACTCGTTAACATTCGATTTGAAAGCCTGTATATCGTATTCCTTTGGAAATACCTCGGGGGGGGGGGGGGGGGGGGGATACTGTTCCACAGTATAGCAGTAGCAGAGATGAAGGAGGAGGAAAAGAAACTTGTTCTGTGGGTTTCAAGGTGTACTGTGAAGGGATGTTGGGAGGTGGCTGTACATGTTCCAATGGGTTTAGTACAGAGTGGGGGAATTATTGATGTTGTTTCAGATGAGTATTTTCCATGAAAATATTTGTAGAATATAAAAATTGAAGAGACTAAGCATCTATGTGAAAGTGTGGGGGGGGGGGTCGGTAAGAGATGGATCATTTATCAGTCTAAATGCTCTCCTCTGTATTGAGTCAAGCATTTTGAGGGAGCTTTTAGGAGCCCTGCTCCAAATGTGAGAGCAGTATTCGACAGCTGGGCAGATTTGCAATTTGTATAAGGTTAAACCTGCTTTGAAGTGAAGTAATGTCTTGAGCGAAAGAGAAAGCCAAGTTTTTTGGAAGCTGAGGATGCAATGGTTGTGATGTGTTTATGCCAGGAGAGGCCTGATGTCATGGTAATTCCGAGAAGAGAAATTTCATCTTGTCTGGGGATTTGAGTGTTATCAAAAATAATACTGGGGGAAAATGGTTCTTTTTTGTGGGAAATAAGCCAGAACTGGGTTTTACTAGAGTTGAAGTTGACGAGGTTACCTGAGCCCCATCGGAGGATGTTTTGGAGGTCTGCGTTAAGGGAAGGTGTCGTTGATTCTCTGTGGGTTGAAGTGAGTTGTGTAGGGTAAGGTTTTTCAAATGAAAGGGAGGAGTGCAATGAAACCAGGAGATTAACTTTTTCTGTAGGTGATGTTGCAATTGAGCCATCTGGGTATGATAGAGGTGGGAGTAGTGTAGGGCAAAATTTGCGACCAATTGCTTTGGCAAGAGACCAAAAGGCATGGCTGCCGCTATGACAGGCTGCAAGTTTCTTGCTTTTTGCTCGGTCAAATTCTGTTTTGGACTCATTGATGATTTTTTTTGCATCTGTTTCAGGCTTCAGTATAGGCATTGAAGGATGATAGAGTTCTTAATTTGAGCCAGTTGTGGTATGCCTGGTTTTTCATTAGTACAGCCTTGGCACATCTTTTGGAGAACCAGAGTTTGGATAGGGGGAAGCAGTTCAGAGTGGTGTGGAGAATGTATTTTATAATGCCAGTGAGGATTACTTTTGGTGATGTGTTCAGTGTTTGGATTGGAAAACTGCAAACAATAGTCCACCCATGGGAATGAAGCATAGTAGTCTCGGAGGCTGTCCCATTTGGCACTGATATAGTGCCAGACTACTCTTATGCAGGTGTGACTGTGTAAGCGCTGTTGCATGGGACAGGAGATGAGCATTGTGGTCAGAATTACCCAGGAGGCTCACTACATTCAATTTATATTTGGAAGGGTCATTGGTAAGGAAGAGATCTAGGGTATTTGGCGAGTGATTTGAGTTATCTGGTATTCTGGTCGGCTTGTGAACTATTTGTGTAAGGTCGTTGCTGATAGCAATTATTATTTTTAGAGTCAGCCATGGCTATGAAGAATTCTCCTAACCTGAACAAGTATGGTTGCATGAATTTGCCAAAAAAGTTGGGAGACTTATCTTAAGATCAACTCCTATATGGCTGTAACACTTTTTTTTATTATTTTTTTAACAACATTAGAAGGTGCCATATTAGGACTGTACATCTTTTGTCCACTGCAATTTGAATTGTCTGACTTAATCATGGCTGCACGTAAACTATAACATGCTCTAAGTTAAGGGGGATAAAAATCCCTTATTGTTTTTCAGCCAGTAAGCGAAACTAAGATTGAAAACTACGATCTGAATGTTTCATGCCGACGAACTGTCGGCGGATCCAAGTGTAAGTGACCACTTGGTAGTGCCACACCAAGGCAACTCGTTGCAAAGGTGGAGCAAGCTCCCTCACTATTCTTGATATTTTCTCATAATGTAAAAACACACAGCTCCTAGGAGATGTAGTACTGTTTTACATTATGAGGAGAGGTCACTACCCAGACCGGTTTCAACCTTTTTTGAGGGCTCATCAGTGAGTAATTAGACCTAGAATATCAGAGTTTAAGTGAAAAGTGAGGGATCTTGCTCCACCTTTGCAACGAGTTGCCTTGGTTTGGCACTACCAAGTGGTCACTTACGCTTGGATCCGCCGACAGTTCGTCAGCACGAAACGTTCAGATCGTAGTTTTCAATCTTAGTTTCGCTTACTGGCTGAAAAACAATAAGGGATTTTTATCCCCCTTAACTTATCAACCTTGCCAGAAAAAAATAGCCATTTGGCTTTTCATCTTAATTATAACATGCTCTTTTTGTGCTCTGAAGATGCTGGTTTGAAATTGAGTGAAATATAATGCAGTTAATAAACTTTTTTTTTTATAAATTAGTTTGTTTAGTGTTCTTAATATCATTAAAATAAGATATAAATACAGTGTATGTATTGTCTGGTTGGAGGTAGAAGTTTATTGCTCTTCTTCTTCTTCCAAAGCATGGTCTGCCGTGGACACCCCTTCACACAGGATTAGATGGAAGAAAAACGAATGTTCTATTTAAAAGTTGTTACAGATCTAAAAGATTATTTTTTGAGTCAGCCATGGCTATGAAGAATTCTCCTAACCTGAAGAAGTATGGTTGTATGAATTTACCAAAAATTTGGGAGACTTATCTTAAGCAACTCCCACATAGCTGTAATGTTTTTTTTTTTTGTTTTTTTTTTTTTACAATATTAGAGGGTGCCTATTTTGGCACCCTCTAATATTGTAAAAAATTCATGGACAAAAGATCTAATTTAGATCTTTTGTCCATGAATTGTATTGTTGTATTGTTTCACTTGTATTGTTTCACTTACTCATTGTTGCATATACACGTGGTGTTGTGCTCTGATGATACTGATTTGAAATTCAATGAAATATAAACAGTTAATAAAACATCTTTTAATAAAATTATTTGGTGTTGTTAATACCATCAAAAAACAAGACATGAATAACTGTCAACACCTAAGCTTATCTGTTAGATTGGTAAAACTATAGATTTTAAAGTATTCATTTTTCAGCTTGACATTCATATTAAGATTTTTAATGATGGATATAAACAATTCGATAAACTCAAACTAAGCAAAAATATGTTCAGCAATCCACTGAATATTGATACCAAAAGCATAAATCTCATTTATCAAGTGGAATTAAGTGGACTTCAAACAGATGACTTGAATAGAGCTCGAACAGAAACTGAAGAATTATTTAAACTTTTTTCCACAGTGAAATACGCATATTTAAGAGATGTGGGATTAAAAAAAATATTATTCCATGTTTGGAAGTACTAATACTATGCAAAGGGCATTTTCTGACATGACATATGTCCTTATGTCTCCCCCCCCCCCTCACGAGGGTATATGCCAAGAATTTGATAATGATGATGATAAAGTATGCAAAATCAAAACGCAGGAACAGTATTAATAATGCTACTGCTGAACAATTACTTCAATTCCGTCATGGTGATTATCGCAACTTTTATATCACACTTTCAATAACAAGCAACTGGACATGCAACAACTTTTAGGAGTTTAATTGTTCAGAGTGCACATATTAACCCCCCCTAACCGGCCATGACGTCTACAGATGTCCAGCTAAATCTGGATACGATTCTGTAACACCTACTGAATAACATATATAAGAAGTGCAATTTGGTCTCACTATTTCATCCATCTTGTCGGTAGGGAGGTTAAATTCAAATCTTTAAGCTCCCTAAAAGAGCTTAGAGGTTTAGTAAACTAAGTAAGAAGGACATCTTTATATTTGCATAAAATTATACATGAGTGTGTGTGTGCTGAAAAGTTGCAATAATCACCATGACGGAATTGAGGTAGAACCATGTAACTGACATATTCGCCACAAAGTGTTATACACTTGCTACAACATTGCTGCATCATTTGCAATCCTCTGAGAAAAAGGTCTTTACCTTGTTGCACAAACCAGTCCTCAGCTGCAGATATGACTTCATTATCTCTGGTAAATTTTGTTCTTTTCAAGTGCTTCTTTAAATTTGGGAATAGGAAATAGTCAGATGCGAACAAATCTGGAGAATAGGGTGGGTGAGGCAGACATTGAAAGCCCGAGTTGTGTATTGTTTGCTGGGTTTCATGAACAGCATTAACAGGTGTGTTCTCCTGAAAAAGCAACCTGCCTCTGCTCAAGTTTCCCCACAGCATTTTTCCTTCAGAGCTGTTGAATAAACTGTGCTGTGACTGTTTCACCTTTTTTGAGGTACTTGATAAGGATTACATCATCCATATCCCAAAAGACACTGGCAAGAATTTTCCCCACTGACTTTTGGGTTCGGAACTTCTTTAACCATGGAAAACCTTTGTGTCTCCACTCCACTGACTGTTGTTTGGTCTCTGGGTCATATTGATGAAGCCACGTTTCATCAACAGTCACAATATGAGCTAAAAAATTTGCACCTGATTTCTCAAAATGATCTAAAATCCTTTGAGATGACATGTACTCTCTTTTGGTCAGCATTCAAACATTTGTGGGGCCAACTTCAGTGAGAGCCTCTGATGTCCAGATGTTGGTGGATAATGACTCCAACTCATTCCCTGGATATCCCCAGAGTCTTTGCAATGTTTCTGGCTGGTATTTGATAATCATCAAGGATTATGGCATGCGCTGCATCGATGTTTTCAAGTGTGATCACTGTGGAAGGTCTTCCTGACCTGGAGGCATCTGTTATCTCAGGATGCCCAGTTTTAAACTTGGCTACTATCTGGCAACTGTTGGATATGATGGGGGTACAATCCCATAAAATCTCATGCAAAGTTAATGAATCTCAGTTGCAGACTTTTCATGCAGCACAAAAAACTTGATGATGGCCCACACTTCTGTGTCTTTGAATTTCTTCAAAACCTCTGGCATGTCTCCTTATATATCTTAAAAGAAAAAGAACAAATTATTACAATTTGATGAAACATGGTAGTTAACGGAGTTGTAGATATGTTTTTTCTTGTGGTTATAAGTTGCTCTAATATCATTTTTGTTCTACATGTTTATCAGAACTTTTCTGCTTTTCCACTCTCATACATATATAAAAAAAAAAATCATCTCTATCTCTTTTAAAAAAACCTTGGCCTGCAGCTCTATAAATGTTGGACAGTACTAGTTTATTACTATGCTCTCAATAATAAAATTTTAAGCTTTAGTCTATGTATAGTTTAATAAACATTTGCAGTAATGTATTGTAGCATAGTAAACATTCATTTGTATGTTTTTCCACTTGGTTATACTATAAATTAAAGATACCAAGAAATTATATACTTGGTTTAATTACTAAGTACTGAGGCAAGTGATGAAGTCATTAGCGTCTTTATATGAGTTGCCCCAGTCCTGAAAATAGTTCAGATACAAACTTGTTTGCTTACACTTGGATAAAGGATTAAACCAAGTATATAATTTCTTGGTATCTTTAATTTATTCATTTGTATAAAAGAAAATCTAATCTATATGCAAAGCAAGTATTAAAATTTTTTGTCATCCTTAGGTTACATAATAACCCAGTCAGCATAATTTTTTGTGCTCCATATGGTGATGTGCTGGGATTATACTATACCAATAACAATAACTTGAAGAGATCATTATACATAATCTATTTTGAAAGTATTACTAAAAGAAAACAGTTCCTGAAAATGTTTGAGATAGAAAACTGGAAACAAAGTTCCAGATGGCGAAAATTTCAGATGAATAGACAACATGCGACATAAATAATCAAAAAAGGTATCTCTAAATATATAAATATATAAGAAAAATATGATTAGAATCTTTTGCAGAGTTCAAAAGATCAAATAAGAGTAATTAATTTTATTTCAAATAACTTACTGTAAACTTTTCTGTACATGTGAAGTCTTCATCAAGGTATACTCGTACCTGGCCAAAGTTTAACAATTCCTCACTTGCCATCAGCATCCTAAAAATGAACTCCAGTAATCAAGGATCATATAAGTATTATTTCTGGGAAAATTCCCATGTTACTCTTCTAAGAAAATATTACTTTTATGGCTATTTAGCCTATTTTTGTTTAGGAGTGCCCCTTTTTATAATGTCATTGGCTTTTTACTCAAATTTTAGAGCATTACTGATGTTTTATATAGACATATATATGAAGAATATATAGGAGAAATAATTCAGACATACCTTTGTAGGATGTTGCTGGCCATCTTCTTATTCAGTGGCATCTCAGCATATGGTAATAAAATTCATCTGCTGTTAAAAGGAGGAAGTATGATTGAAAGGAAAAGGGATTGGAAAATGTGGAGGTAGAGAGAGATGTGGGAGAATTGTTGGTGAGGTATGAGGTATGAACGCTTTGAAAAACTCAAGTTTTTTTATGTTATTAAAGGTGTGCAGAGAAATTTTTGGGGAAGGAGATGGATATGATTTGAGAAGATCAGGGGTGGGAGTAACAGGTGAGCTGTTTCGACAATGGATCATCTTAGGAGCTTTTGAGGGAAGTGGAGGCTATGTCATGCTAGCTTGGTGTTTCTGTCTTTGGTGTATCTGCATTGTTTCCTATTGGTTGGAGTCGTGACCTAATTTTTATGTTATGGAGCTACCAACTCTTAGAGATTATGTAGGGCCAATGGATGTTTATTGAGTTTCTGTCACATTTTATGGTTATCGTTTCCGATATTCTAAGCATTGTTTCATTTTCTTGTATATCAATTATTATGGCCTTGTCGATTTGTTGGGTATGTTTCTGTTCAAGTGAGTGGACTGTTATTTGCCCATAAAGATCTGATAGTAGAACCTGTGTAGGTGGCATCACAATCTTGTTGGCAAGGAAATTTGTAAATCACAATGTGGTGTTCTTTGTGTATGTGAGATTTTGAATTGTTCACCATGAACCAAAAATTGGCAACAACTCTAAAGCCTACAAAATCTCACACACACAAAGAAATATTAGAACACCACAATGTGGTTTACAAATTTCCTTCCCAACAAGATTGTGATGTCATCTACACAGGTTCTACTATCAGATCTTTATGGGCAAGACAACAAGAACACTTCTGTGACTGCACCATCCCAATTCCAGAACATTTAAACAATAAAAAAAACCAACAAAAGAAAAACAGAACACAAAATATAAGAAAAATAGAAATAGCAGTCCATGCACTTGAACATAAATATACCCCACAAATCGACAAGGCCATAATAATTGATATACAAGAAAATGACACAATGCTTAGAATATCGGAAATGATAACCATTAAATGTGACAAAAACTCACTAAACGTCCATTGGCCCTAGATAATCTCTAAGAGTTGAAAGCTCCATAACATAAAAATTAGGTCACGACTCCAACCAATAGGAAACAATATGGATACACTAAAGACAGAAACACCAAGCTAGCATGACATAGCCTCCACTTCCCCCAAAAGCTCCTAAGATGATCCACTGTCGAAACAGCTCACACCCTGTTACTCCCACTCCTGATCTTATCCCATCATATCCATCTCCTTCCCCAAAAATTTCTATTTTTCACCCCCTCCCAAAGTATTCTCTACCCACCTTTAATAACATAAAAAAAAACCTGGATTTTTCAAAAAGTTCACATACCCCTTGCCTCACCAATTATTCTCCCACATCTTTCTATCCTCACATTTTCCAACCCCCGTTCCTTTTAACAGCAGATGAATGCATATTGCCACACACTGGGATGCTGCTGAATAAGAATATAAAGGTATGTCTGGATTATTCCTCTTATATATTCTTCGAGCCTCCGTAGCTCAGTCAGTATAGAAGAAGCCCTTTGGTCTGAAGGACCTGGGTTTGATTCCCATTCAGTGATGTGAGGAAACTTTATCTGGTCTCTTTCGCCTAAAGGTGAGTTAGCCGGTTTCACATGGAGGTAGAGGATTTTTTTCTCCCAGAAACTCTGGTTTTTCGTCCCCGAGAATAGGCAAACTGGCCCTGTGAACATACATGGCTAGTCATAAGTCATTCCTGGAACAAGGAGTAACCTACGTATTCTTGGTTTTGAATGCCTACACGGTAAAAGTGTAGGTCTACATGTTAGTGTAAATTAGGATGGGATAGGACAAGATATATTCTTCATATATCTATCTAAATAAAACATCAGTAATACCCTAAAATTTTAGTAAAAGCCAATGACATTATAAAAAGGGCCCTCTTAAACAAAAATAGGCTAAATAGCCATAAAAGTAATCAAGGATCATGTTTCTAGTAGTATGTATATATGTATGCTAAAACTATATTATGCTTAAGCTAGTAAGATGTGACATTTCAGTTCTTAAGATGTAAACCAAATAACTGTATCCAGTTGTCTGGTTTACACCTTTTCTCATAAAATGAATGCTTGGTTGCAGAACCTCCAAAATTCCTCTTTAGAAACTCACAAAAAGTTCCATAACTTCTTCTTCTTCCTATCATGGAATATAGGTCATGTGGCCTGTTCCGGTCTCATGCCATTGTGAAAATACTTAAAATACATAATTCATGTAGTAAAGTGATAATTAAAAGCATACTGCTATAGACCTTTATCTGGTCATCAGAAAATTATTAAAAGGATGAATACTGAATGACAATCATGATTTTTAGACTGAGAAAAGAAAATATTTGTCCTTTAAAGCTTTAAAAATGATTTACAGCTTATGAAAATATAAATACGAGTTTCTCTAATATTGCATTATAATCAGTGCAAAAGCATCACTGCATTTATTAGCCTTTCTTTTGATAATTTTCAATACCAAGTTCAAGTCTTTTAAATGCTTTTCATCCTTGTGATTTAAAGAACCTTCATATCTCAGTCATTAACAACATTGCCCTTCAGCTGGAAAGACTTGGGTTCGAAGATCATCTAGGACATGAAGAATCTTTATAAGGTCTTTTCAACTAAAGGTGGCTACACCAGTCCAAAGGGGAAGGATTTTTCCTCCCAAGAACTACCGTTTTTCATCTTAAAACAGAGAAAAAAACAGCCAGAGATTAGCTTACTTGCAATTTACAAACACAAAATTACAAGATAACAATGGCAATTATAGTGGTTTAATAAGATGGTGCTGTACCTGCCATTAAGGGCCTCATAGTCAGTGTATTATATGCTAATACTGACAAAAAAAAATTCACATGTAAGAAGACGATATAAAATTAAATTACAGAATGACATGTTCAAAAATATTATTATATAATATCAGCAGAAATTTTAGTTACAGGTGTACCAGACTAATTTTTTGAAATTGCCTTCTTCAATCACCTTGCACAAAAGAGAACCTCACATCCTGCACAAAAAGAGCAGTTGATTGCACAAGATAATAGAGAAACATATGGCCATATTTACTGTATATAATTTCTTTTTCCTTCATATTTTATCTATTATTACCTGTATAATTTATCTATTAAATTTAAGTTGTCCTCTTTTGTAATGTATCTTAATTTGCTGTAAATAATGTTGTACAAACTACTTATCACTTGTGTTTGGATACGAAATAAATAAAAAAATGTTAAGTCTCTTTCATGCTGTCAGACTTCTTGAGGTCTCCCTCTTCCCCCAAATGCAGCAATTCTGGTGGTTGACTTTACCACTGATGTGGAAAATTGTCTTTTCAGAAAATATTAACAGTTAAAAACACTAGTAATTTTTGACATATGTTGAGAGAAATCCAGTCTGATATAGTAGTCCCTTCTTTCTATAACATCTGAACCATCTGAAACTTGTAAGCACAATAATGCAATTTCACTTTCAGAATTTTGCACTCTGTTGATGGAGTAACATTTAGTTAGAAGATGCAACCTGCATCGATTTTTAAGGAGTCCTTCCAGCTGCTTCCTGAACCATAGCCACAGCCTCCTCACTGACCTTCAGGATCACAATGTCACTCACTGACCTAGTTTCCCTAAACTTTTTCATCCAATTGTTAACTGGGTTCTAATGTGGTGTAATAAGCATGAATCTTCTTCTCATGGCTAGTATGAACTTCAGTTCTGCAAGCCATAACATAGTAACCTTTTCTTCCACTGTTGTCATTTTCAATCAGTTAAAGGAGTTGAAAATAAATTAATCAACAAAAAATTGCCGACTCATTTTAATGGACCTTTAAGTGCCATTTATAATGTATTTCTATCATGTGTGCATCCAAAGTTATTCAAGTTGTATAAAGGCTTTACAATTACCCTGTATAACAGCATTACTAATTTAGCTAACTGATGACCATAGCGTGATCTCTGGTGAGGGGGGGGAGGGGATATAATATATAAAATTACAAAGATGGGTGCTGATACCTAGCAAGAATAGGACTATACACCATCACTATGTTGAAATGATGCTTGCATTAAATCAGTATCCTATAAATCAGAACCAGCTATCTTAAAATAACAGGAGTGTAGGTAATTAAACTACAGCCAACAACTACTGATATAATTTAATAACAATTTATTGTTCTCTCAGAGGTTAGACCAGGGTCAATGGTTAGCTAAATTAGTAATGCTGTAGTATATTGTGGGGAATTGTAATGCAGTTGGATTTCTTTGTGTATTTCAGATGATGACGACTAAAATGAAGTTCAAAACTTCAGCTAATTATGTTATTTTAAAGTTATTTACTCCAGCATAACAACAGTCTCCAAACTTCTGCCATAATGTCAATCACCTTGTAACAATCTTATACATTACTACTTGTGATAAACAGGTTTGTATTTTTGTAACATTGTGATCACTTACAAAACTTATATCATCATATATCCTTATGATGAAATCAAGTAAAGAAAAGATTGCACATAATCATAAAAAAATACGTATTAATTTTTAATGTACTAAGCTGCACTCTTAGGTTCTTTTCTTCAATGGCAATGATTTACATACTGATACAGAGTTTACATAAAAAAAAAATAAATAAATAACACAAGTTTCAAACATGAGCTGCTATGATATTCTGGATTTCTTGTCTCTGATGCTGATGAAAACCAAAATTTCACGGCAGCTGTCATATCCATAAAACCACTGAAATGCTAACAAAAATGGCTTCTTGTGTTGCCTTTTATGTTGTACAGTACCAGGACAACCATACAATGAAGGTTTGTATTCATCACTATTATTATTAATATCAGACCTCTGGAGAGTCAAAAACTCATCATGGGAGGTCTACACTTTCATGCAAAAAGATCATCAAACCATGCTTAAACCCATTCACAGTTTCTGCACTCACTACACTTTCAAACAATGCATTCCACTCAACCAACTACTCTCTATTACAAATAGCCTGCTCCTTATTCCCTTGCTTACAACCTCCTTATAGAGCTTCCAGGGATGGCCACTTGTTCTACTCTTCTCGCCCTCTACTCTATGAAAAATCTCCCCCACATTAATCTGATAGCAACCACACACCAACTTTATATTTGAATCATATCCCTCCCTCTCCTTCTATGCACAAGGCTCTAAGTTACATTCTCTCAATCTGTCCTCATATTCCAAAGACTTAACACCAACTTAGTGAACCTTCTCTGCACAATTTCTAAGATATCCTCATCTCCTTGAAAAGCAAGCAACCAAATCTGCACAGCAGTCCATATATAGCCTTATACAAGGAGCCATAACCTCTTTGCTACTTAATGTCTAAGTCCTCCTCATCATTGCATTAATCGCTAGTGATCCTCTTATAACTTGAATAATGTGAACTTTAAACTTCAAATCAGTCTCTGTCCACTATTACTCCCAGATTATTCATCTCTTCTTTCCCCTTCAAAATTTCATCATTAACTGTAAAATATTCTGCATCCCAACCTTGTCTACCAAATTTCAAGACTTTACATTTTGTAACATTAAACCAATAGCTCTCACTTGCCCCATGAACAGAGTCTATTGAGATCTTCCTGCAAGACCACAATATTTGTGCTACTCCTTAGTTCTCCCAAGTCAGCATCATCAGCAAACAGTTGCATGTTACTATATTATTAACACCACACCTGCATGGAGCCAAAAAAACTCATCGCAGGAGGTATAAACTGTCACACAAAAAGCTCATTGAACTATACTTCAGACTCATCCAATGTATCTACACGCAAGACATGTTCAGGCAATGCATTCCAATATCACCAACCACTGTTCATGCAAAGAACCTGCCATGACTCCTTGCTCACATCCTGCTTATGCAGTTTCCAGGGATGGCCTTTGCTTAATTTCAGGCTTAATGTCATGTAATTTGTTTGTCAATGCTTCCTGCCATTATGACTGCGATTGAACAATTAGTTTTGATCTTATAAACTGTCTGTAGTCTGTATATGGTATCAAACAGTACATGGAAAAAGTATGAGATGATCTAACAGCTGCATGTGCAGTATCATTTACCTTAATTCCAATGTGGCTGAAAATCCAATCCAATCAAAAATCAAAATTACGGGTTTTCGTTTTGTACAACAGGTGTATCACCTTGCACAGCACTGGATGTGTATTATGCATAGAAGAGAAGATAGCCTGTAAAGAGCTCAAAGAGTCTGAATAAATTAACACTTTTCGTAGGAGTTTTATTTTTAAGTGCACGAGTGCAAGCTAAATCATGAATTAGGTGAGATCTTGTTGGAGATAGTAATGGCAGGAAGCACAGTCAATACAGGTTTCATCTCTTGAGCCATCAGTATCGATGGGTAAGAAATCAGAGTGGGCTGCTCTGTGTGCATTAAACAATTGCAGGTAAACAGATGATGGAATATGAGACTTCTACAGTTGACAAAGTGAGAGCTTGTAGGATGGAGTGCAAACCTACCATGGAAGGATACTGTTATGTTTAATGTAAGCAATGTTGTCAACATTCATGCTAACAGCTTGCATAGTCTCTTTAATACACATACCAAAAGAATATATGGCAGTTTGACGTATGTGACATTGAGCTTCCCAATGCAGAGAAAAGAGACTAGTCCATGTAGGATGATCTGGAAGAGACTATCTTTAAGGCGTAATTAAAAGACAACTGTTACCATCTAAGTGGTAAAGCTAGTTCATTTGCTTCAACAGAGTTTATGTGAGTAATGTGTGAATGGTACCAGTAGCTATCTGTATATTCTGAAGATGAATGGGATCCAACCAGTGGTGCACCCACAGGGGGAGGGGATCAAGGGGGACCCTGCCCTCTCCCCAAAGAAAGAGGAAAAAACACTAGAAAATTTTCCAAAAATCTCTTCCTAATTAAACTTGATTTTTTTATTTTTGTTGTGTCATGTCTTCTATTTCTACACTGCTTATGAATTACCGATCATTGCAGATGCTCAGTCATAGGTCGTATGCGATGCGTAGTGTGTATTCAAAAATCATCTACTCAACTCAGCCCCCCCCCCCTACAAGATTAAATCCTGCGTGTGCTACTGGATCCAACCATATTGCAGGTTATACTGCCTTGCAGAACCATAGACTTGAGACCCATAATTCAGCATTGAATGTATAAGTGCATATAAAGATGAAGCAATGAAGATTGATTGGCACTCCATTCAATAGAGTTGAGAGAGAGTGAAAAGGAGATTCAATGCTCTGTTGCACTTTTCTCTTAGTTGACAAATGTGTGCAAGGAATGTAAGTTTTCTATCAAAGATGAGTTCCCAAGAACTTGACTTCTGTTGATACTGAAATAATAGTTGTCCCATTCTTAATTCAGGATGTGGGTGAAGGGTGCATTTTCGACAGAAGTGTGCACAGAGACATTTTTCTGTTGAAAACTGAACTCATTACTAAAAGCCCATAGAGAAACATGATAAACTGCTAGCTGAAGTTGTCTTGCAATTACCCTGATGTTATGAGAGTCACAGTAAATTGTGAAGTCATCCAACATGTAAAGTATTGTC
The DNA here is from genome assembly GCF_054136105.1 of Typopeltis vanoorti. Lineage (NCBI taxonomy): Eukaryota > Metazoa > Arthropoda > Arachnida > Uropygi > Thelyphonidae > Typopeltis > Typopeltis vanoorti. Next base: position 65,899,879 of record NC_143553.1, on the reverse strand, counting down.
TCCAGTGAGAAGAAGCTATTAAGTGACGGAGTTAACTTTGATAACAAAAAGTGCAACACTTAAGACAGAGACTTGAGGAACACCCTATTCTTGATGATATGACTGAGATAGCATAGTTCCCACTCTAACTTAAAAGTTTCACCTGGACAGAAATTTTTTAATAAATACAGGAAGGTGTCTTCTGAGACTTAGTTATAGAGGTCTTTTAATATGCCATATCTCCAAGCTGTATCATAAGTTTTTTTTCCATGCCAAAGAAAACTGAAACCAGTTTTCTTTGGCATGTTCTTGCTTCAGGAATGCATCTCTTATATGAGATTCTAAACAGACCAAATGGTATAAAGTTGAACGATGTGCATGAAAGCCACATTGTGTATTGGAGAGAAGATCGTTGCTTTCTAAATACCAGAGAAGTCTGGCATTAACCATTTTATCTAATATCGTACAAAGACTGCTGGTCAGAGCAATAGGTCAATAATTATCTTCTGGTGTTGGAACCATTTCTGGTTTTGGGATAGCTATGACAACTGACTTATGCCAAAAATCCAAAAATTCTTCCTCTGCAAGTATTCTGTTGTCTGTTAAGCAAAGGAGATCCATAGAAAATGATGGCAGACATTTCATTATTTCATAATGGATGTCATCAGGCCTTACTTTACTAGGGTGAGACAGTTAAAGGGTTCTTTTTAGTTCCTCCTTAACAAATGGCTAACTGTATGGATCAAGCCCATTAGTAGAAAAATTTACCCTTTGTTTCTCTTGCTGCTCTTTCAATATTAAAAATTCAGGAGGATATGAAGCTCTTACTGAGATTCTGACAAAATTTTCTCCCAAAGTGTCTGCAATAGCTTTGCAATCAGCAATAACACTTCCAATATGGTCTAAAGTAGAATGGTGTGTTCTACACCCTATGTCCAAAAAGAAACCAAACTTTTAGAAAATAGAAGAAACTAGTGGCGCCACCTGTTGTTTCTTTTTGTTGTTGAAAGCAGCAACCTTCATTAGTGTTGTGTCAACTGTTTATGACATTTGTTTCATTAGATGCTGAGTTATAGTGCCAAGAGTGACAGTGTGTTTTGACGAACGGTCGTAAAATGAGTTTCAAACAGAGAGTTGTAATTGACTTTTGTGTTAAACTTGGTAAAGGTTTTACCGAAATGCATCAAATGCTTCAAAAAGCATACGGTGATGAATGATTATCCTGTACTCAAGTTTACGAGTGGTTTAAGCGATTTCAAAGTGGTCACAAGACACTTCAGGACAACAAAAAGCCGGGTCATCCAAAAATTGGACTGAGCGAAGTTAACATCCAAAAAGTGTGTGATTTCATCAAAGAAAACCCGAAATCGTCCATGAGATTGATTAAAGATGAATTGGGGATTCCAAAAGCAATTGTGCACAACATTTTGACCGAGAGTTTAGGCCTTCATAAATTGAATTCGCGATTTGTTCCTCACAAGTTGATCAATGACCTAAAAATGTATCGAATTGAACACTGCAAGGACCTCATTAAAACCGCTCATAAAAACTTAATTGAAATGATCGTTACTGGTAACGAAATGTGGTGTTTTGAGTATGAGCCCGAAACAAAGCACCAGAGTGCTGAGTGGAGACCACAGAAGAAGGGCATCTGAAAAAAAAGTCGCTTGGAGAAGTCAAAAGTAAAGACAATGCTGATTTGCTTCTGCGATTCCAAGGGCATTATCCACAAAGAATTCGTTCCGCCTGGCCAAAAGTTCAATGGTGAGTTTTATCTCAAAGTTTTGAAGTGACTGATAGCGAGAATTCATCACATATGGGATGAATATCGTGATGCAGGCAGCTGGTCACTTTTGCACGATAAGGCACCATCTCATCATTCAAACATTGTGAAACAGTTTTTGAGCAAAAACCAAGTTTGTGTGTTGGATCACTCACAGTATTCACCTGATTTAGCACCCTGTGACTTCTTTCTCTTCCCCCAACTTCATTTGCTGATGAAAGGAAAGCGATAAGACACCATTGAAAATGTTCAAGCTGCAGTAACCACGATCCTCAACAGTATCCCAAAAACCCGATATAAAAAACTCATTTAACAAATTAATTGACCATGCCAAACGCTGTATCAAAGCTGAGGGAGAGTATATTGATTGAAATAAATGATCTGAATAATTATAATTGGCCTGTGTCTTATTTTCTATCAAAAGTTGGGTTTCTTTTTGGACACAGGGTGTATATCTACCTTCCATTTTCTGGATTTTACCCTATAATATTTGAACTGGTCATTTGATTAATTGATGAGGTAAATTGGATTCAAGATTGCTCTTGACTGCACCAGAAATCGCACGATGCGAGATCAGGACTGTATGGCAGGTGTGGTAGGATATCTGTGTTGTTCTTCTGCAAAACGTCCACTACACAACCAGCAATATGTGACCTTGCATTATCGTGGTGCAATAAGAAGCCATTCTTCAGCAATGGATGCTTCCTTTTAACGTGCTGTGCTGCTGTGTTGATCATTGTCTCTGTGATGGACGTTGAAGGTCTTTCCTCACGTTCAAGATCGTCCACATTTTGCCTTCCTTCCTTAAAAGTTTTATCCCAGCGAAAAACACTTGACCTCGACATTGTTTCATCGTCCTGTTCCAAGGACGTTTCCATTTCGAAGACTGGTCGCACCTCGTAGGCGTGCCAATCAGCACTTGCATTTAGTCACGTGACACTCTGGCACATCAGCCCATATACGCCATCTATCAACCTCTTTTGTTAATACATACAGCAACATTTCTTTATTCCACAGAAATTAATATTGTGATGAGTGGTTTCGCCACAGTAAAATTAGTCTTATTACTTATTGAACAGCCCACGTACAAAATATACCCCATGCTCTGTGTTGATCTTTTTTGGTTGTCTGGCATTCTAGGTTCAACCAAGGTTTTGGATAGAGTGGAAATCGAGATGATGTTCTTGGAACGGAGGCTGCTTGGACAATGCAATCTGTTACATACTTGACTGCTTCAGTGATTGGTGTTTAACTGACTGTATCAACATTAAATTTTGCAAGATGAGAATTGTTCCAGTCAGCCTAATCCATTTTTCATATGGGAATCCATGTAGGAGAACATGGTTCCTGCGAAGACATTGCGCAAAGAACAGGAAGTAACATGCAACATATATAATTTGTATTATTTGAAATCATTCTGACAAACATTTGAAATTCCTCAAATACCAATTTGAGGTAATAACACAAATCCCATTTGAGTTATTACCTTTGTATCATTTTGAACTATCATGCCAAACTTTGGTACTAAAAATAGTCCAGCTGAAAACAAAACTCAGTCAATTTTTAGTAAACATTCTAAATGGACCATATTTATCAGAAAGGGACTAAGTGACATCAGAATAATAAAAAAAATTTTGCAATTAGAACCAAAATGTTAGCTGACCTGTTTCATAATGAAATGTTGATGAACCAAACTCCTTCATAGGCTATCTCAGATTACCTAAAAATCAAAAAGAAACTAAATGCTTTGGTTCTTTTTTGATATTTATATTAGGTTTAAGACTGTTGCTCGGTTCTTGTAGATATAATGGTTCTTTGGTTCTCTCCTTATATTCAATAATACATCAGAACTGTCACTTGGTATTTCATTGTTTTTGACAGTGTTTTCATGACAGCACCACAGTTTTCATACATTTCCACATGTTCGTGATTGTAAGAACATGTCTTGGGTTTATTTTTAGAATTTCAGTGTTGTGAATGTTTGATTAGCCATGTAAATAAATAAAAAAGAAAAAATTCCATTCTTCCACTGCTCATGCAGTGGAAGAATGGAAGAGAAGCAGATTGTAAGATCAATCATAGAATATGAGTGGATAGGCATATGGAAGAAAGTATTGAATCTATTATTTCAAAAGGGAGAGGTCATTATTATCAAGGATTCATTCAATGATACAGCCTCATCTATTTGTGTTGGTACTACCCCATAGAGTATTGTTACCATTAAAGTCACTCGTAAGAAGTATAGGTTCAGGCAGTTGCAAGATAAGATTATTAAGATCTATTTCGTTTAACTCAGCACTTGGTGGTAAATAAATTGAACATATTGTAATAAGAAATCCCATGGATAAGGAAATCACTACTGCTTCCAGAGCAGTATTAGTCTGGACATGATGAAAAGGAATATGACTGCTCACTAGGACAGCCACTCCTCCTTGAGCAGAACCACCTCAGGTTCTGTCTTTGTGTACAATAGTGACATTCCTTCAGATAGGATCCTCATTAGGTCTTAAGGAATATCCTGCAGACAGAAACAGAAAGGTTTGTGTTTCTGCAGCAAAATCTTGATATCGTTATTCTGGTAAAACCCATTACAGTTCCATTGTAAAAAATTTTCCTATTGTTTTGGCTTTAATAAGACTTGTCTGGTTTTTGGAATGTTGAGGGCTTACCTTTGTCAGGTTTATATTTATCAATTATTTTTGCGAAGTGTGGATGGTCAGTGTCCATCTCTTCTTCTGGTAAAATATTCAATACATCTGATGTGTCAGGGTCAACTGGCAAGTTTAATTTACTTTCACAGAAAACATGGAAAACAGTATCCATGTTTTCTGTGGGGGGGGGGGTGTCTGATGGTTTATTTTCAAGTGATATCTTTGCCATAATTTTTTGACAAGTGGGTTCTCATTGAATGGAACTATTTTTGGAGTTGTCTCTGGAGTAAGACCATATGTCATGCAATTGATGTGCTCAACTCATGATCATAAAGTTCAGGTATGTGAAATTATAAGATGGTGGAATAGACATACATGTTTAAGATACTGTTGACATTTTCTTAGCTACCACTTTCTCAGCATAAGAGGTCATCAGAACAGGTGTAACAGTGGTTAATTTCCTTTTTTGCATCCTGATAGGATATACTGTGTTCCGTTTTAATTCTTTGTATTTCTTTTTCATCTTTCCACTTCTGACATGTACAAGAGTAAGCTGCATGATCTCCCTGACAGTTGGCAGATTTAACTTTTTTTCAGAGCAAGATTTGTCATCATGCTCTTTACTAATGTTCCTGGTCGGAAACAGGTGAATATCCCTATGTATCTGTCACTCCCTGATCATTAAGCTCTGAACATCAAGGAGATTCCATTCTGATATCACTCCTTTACAACAGTTGAGTGTTTTATGAGGTGCTACTGTGACTGATATTCCACCCATTGATGTTGCTCCCAGTAGTTTCTCGGAATGTTGCTGACACGATGTTCCCATAAGGATATCACCTGCCAGTTCTTCTAAATCCTTTTGAATAAAGAAGGGTGACATTTTCCCTACAGGCTTTTCACCTGTCGTGTGGATGATCAAAAACATTAGTACATTTATACTAGTATCGTATATCTTTTTTTTCTTACTCCTGTAAGAAATTCTGCAAAGTCCCAACCAAGTACTACCATATTTGGTTGGGACTTTGCTAGGGCCCCCTGAAAGGGGGCCCTAGCAAAGGATGAAGAATTCATGCTCAAAAGATTTTTGGTTTAGCACCAGAGCTCCTCACCCACCATGGAGCCACACATGGATGCCCAATGACTGGCAAGCAAAGACTGTGCTCGGGAATGGAACACCAGAGTTACTCCGGATGCTATACCAGCAGCACAGCAAGCCTTGGATCCAGACCTTGGACCATGGGATGAGAAAGTTACTACAACACTGTTGACCCTTGTGGGTAAGCCCGCTAGCCGACTGATCATGGCCGGGATATTCAGGACTACCCATCTTGCCAAAGTAGAGGCCAAAGCGGTGCAAGACTATGAGGATCCCCTTTTCTGGGGGGCGTCCATGGGTTGAGCTGCACAGCAAACAAGCCGTTAAATCTCACTGATGGTAGTCTGAAAGAAAGGAATAGTGAAAAGAGACTCAGGAGAAGTAGAGCAAAGAATATGGGAAGAAAAGTAAAGAAAAAGGGAAAGAATGAAAAGGGCCAGTATCATCACTGGGAGGTCCCCTCCACCACAAACAGGTGCTCCATGGGGAGGGGAAATGATTTAGAAGTTTTAATGATAAAAACACTGGTGCATCATCATTCCATTGGTAGCAACAATGGATTTATACTGGCAACTACTGCAGCTAAACATTTTTAAACTTCAATTCTGTCTGGTTTCTTCCAATTTTTTGTTTTTTTACAACTTTCACAATAAAAATCTGCGATCAACCACATGTATGAATCAACTTCCTCCACCTTAAATTGGCTAGAGTTGTATGACATAGCCCAAAGCCTATCAAATACAGTAAAGCAAGCTGATCATCTTTGCTGAGATTGATTTCGCTTGTACACAGACCACTAGATCTCATTTCTCTACTCAGAAAATAACATTCATCTCTATAACCAAGCTGAACAACTGCAGAATACTCAGATTTCTTCAATGTCCTGTGAATTACATTCTCTTTCATTCCTGGTGTTATTTTAATTAAAAGCAACAAGTATGTACATGTTTATGTAATGCTTTGGTAATAATTTAGATAAAAACCTTTTTTGTGGCTGTTGATCATCAGATTAGTCTAAGTTGTTGATTTTTAAATTATCAAGACACATCACCAGTTGCTATCCGTTCGTTGCTTAATCTCTAGTGTACTGCAAATTAAAGAATGTTTCATGTTTATGATCACTGAAATAAAATAAAAGAAGTCATAGATGGCTAGATATACCACATATCACTTGAGGTATGAGCTGTTGTGGGGTGGATGTTCCTTGACCTCACTGATGCTCCAGTTCATCCCACAGATGTTCAATAGGGTTGAGATCACGGCTCTTTGAAGGTCAATCAAATGTGGTGACATTCATGTCCACAAACCACGCAGTTACAGCAGCAGCCTTATGACACAGTGCATTATCTTTCTGAAAGAGACAATAATCAGTTTTGTATAAATGCCACAAAGTAGGTAGCATTGCATTGTCCAGAACGTTCAGATACTACTTGAAGTTCAATATTCCTGGCACCACAAACAGAGGGACAAGGTCAAACCAGGAAAAACATGGTTGTACTATCACAACTCCACCTCCAAATTTCATAGTTGCGGTTACACTCTGGTAAAAGACATTCATCAGGCATCTGTCACACCTACACCTGTCCATCTGCTCAGCAGAGGGTGTAGCATGATTTACTGCTTCTTAACACAGCTTTCCATGTTCCACTGTACATGCTCTTTGTATCGCTGAAGATAACGCAGCATGTTGCTTTGGGTAACATGGGGCTTGCATATTGTGGTCGTACTATGGAAACCCATGTTGTGAGCCTCTTTTCTAAATGTTTTTGTACAGATTCATCTTCCAGTCGAAGCTTGGAACACTGCATTCCACACATCAACCAAAGAATGGCGGTTTTAACATATTATCTTTCGTAGCACCCCCCCCACACACACACACACAGTCACAGTATGGCGTCACTGATAGTTGAGCTGGGATAGCTCAATTTGTGAACAGTTTGCCTGGAACATGGCATCCTATCACAATGCCTCCTTCAAACTCTGTCAGTTCCCTTCTCGCAGCTATTTCACCCAGACACAGTTGTACTGATTTGGTGAAGAGTACCATTACATGGCACTATGCACCTTGCCCATGGACTTCTTTACAAGCAGTGTATGTCATATGAATACATTCACCAGATGGATTTCCTGCTTTGTGGAAGCAAAAATACTACTAGCTTGATCTGAGAATACCAGGAAATGGAGTGATAACTATTTGCCAATACACAGTGATACTCAAATTACACCCCATTTTAGGATTATAGTATAAATCTGTATAGTAACTAAAGCATTAAAGAAGTTCTATTCCCAAACTTGAGAAAATTATTTTAATATTCCTTATGCATAATACACTTTTGTTCAAAAGTTAAGCATGAACTACATTTTTACTTGTATATGAAAAAATTTTTGTGAGTACAGCCAAATATAGACATATATATTTATATATATGGCAATACTAATATATATATATATTAGTATTGCGAGCATACTAATAAATTATATTACACAAAAAACGTGTTATAAATTTCATACAAATTAAATTGGCACACGTTTTTGGCAAAAGTTACTAATTTCCTATGAATGTAGTTAAAGTTAATGTAGAGTACTTACAGAAAGCTATGCGGAGAGACACTTCAGTATGGAATACGTTCATCCCAAACTACAATGCAGCTCTCATGTCGAACCATGCTTGGCACCAAGTGATTCGGAAGTTCTTGAGGCAAACCGGCCCACTTTTCCTTCAGAGCATCAGAGCAAGGATAAGGCCTTGTTTGTTTTCTGGAGGGGAATTTCAAGCAGCAATGTGTCTTCCTATTGCATCCCAAATGTGTTCTATGGGATTGAGATCTGGGGGGAGTGTGCTGGCCGCTCAATTCAACTAATATCCTCGATCTCCAGAAGTATTTCCACTTCTCGTGTACAATGTGGTGGCATCGTCATCCATAAATATGAATTCTTTGCCTACAGCACCATGGAACAATTAAATGTGACATTGAAGAAAATTTGCAATATTGTTCACCAAGCATAGTCCCTTTTTCAGCACTTGTAGCTCGATGCATCCATTAAAAATAATGCCTTCCCCACACCATGATCCAAGCACTGCTGTATCTCTCCCTTTCAAGAACATTATCGCAATTGTAAGCAGTACCACTTTCACACCAGATCAAGTGTCGTCTAGAATTGGAGGAAAGACTAAAATGACTCATCTGTAAAAAGTACATTAGTCCATTGGTGTCTCATCCAATTTTTATAGCTACATCACAGAAAATGTGCTCTAATGAGCTATAGATAAAGGGATGCAGGCTACAGGCCTTTGAGTGTACAGGCTTACTTGTCGCAGATGTCTTACTACTGTTTGAATGGCGTCAACTTGCAAGCTGACCCGCTGTGGTGTGTCGATTATGTTTTACTGTTATAACCAAAAATCTCTCTTCATGCGCTGTGGTAGAGCGAGGGTGATCTCTTAGCAAATGTCTGGAACACATTTACTGGTTTGAAATGCTGCCCAGAGCCTGGATGCAATGCTATGTCAAATTCCAAACTCTCTGGCAATATCAGTAATTCTGCAACTGTCTTCAAGCTTTTCAATAATTCTGCCCTGAGTGAAATCATCTAGATGATATCTTTGAGATATTATAAAATATTTAAGTTTGCAACTTTATTTCTTCAAACACAATTTTCTTAGCACAGCCTTTTGCCTTTTATTTCAAATCATCATGCTTTCTATTTGAAATTGGTTATACAAATTATCACTAGCTGATTCATCTGCATTTGTGGTTGTAATCTTTAGAAATAGTGCTTATCCTTAGGTTTTGGACACCAGTGTAGTTATATAGGCAGATGAATTACAATTACAATGAAAGAGATAAATGGGAGCGAAGCTAATGTCGGTACTGGAAAAAAAAGGAAATGCTCTCCTTCAAACTAATGGAATGATTATATATGCAAGATAATTGAATCTTGTCTTGTCAGATGTCATCTCCTACCAGGAGGTTGACTACCATGAGCTTCCACCATGTTCGGTTTTGTGCTTCTCTTTTGCATTCTTCATAGGACAAAAAGGTCCAGTCCTTAATATTTCCCATCCAATCTGTTCTTTGTCTTCCTCTTCTTCTTTTTCCTTGTATCATTCCTTCTAGAAGTGGTTTTTGTAGGAATTCATGCATTAGTATGTGACAAAGGTAGGTGGGTTTCCTTTTCTTAATGGTTTTCAACAGATTCCTATCTTCTTCAATCATCTCTAATATTTCTAAATTAGTTTTTTTGGCAGTTCATTGTACTCTAAGAATTCTTCTGAGGATCCACATCTCAAGGGTTTTTAGTTTATTTTCACAATATATTGATATTGTCCAGGTTTCTGCTCCATATAGCAGTATTGACCATATGTAGCATTTGGACAGCCTAAATCTTGTTTTTGTCTGAATTTCCCTTGAGAATGAGTAGGAATGAATATATAGGCAGTAGTACCATGAAAAAGGACAAAGTAGAAAAATGGGATGTTATGTCTTAATGATAAAGAGCAATTAAAGTGTGTAAATGAACTGGCATATAGTGAATATAACCTATAGCATTACAAAAGCTGTCTGATATATCAGATCAATTCATTTTGTTGAAATGCAACTGCTAATGAACATTCAATGGAAAAGAAATAATAGTCTCACCTCACAAAGTCTTCAACATGCCTCATAGACTCTTCATAATTTTTTCCACCCACTTCTTGGCAGTGTACTGCTAGAAACTTGGGCTGGAGGTGCTTTACTGTCTAAACAGAATCAAGTAATTTTAGACTAAAAATTACTTTAAAAATTATTTTATGTTAGCTTTTAAATGAAAATCACCAACTCCTATTATAGATCAACAATTTATAGAAAGAAGACTGGAGAGGAATGGGGAAGAAGAGAGATTGTAAGAAATCACGGGACATAGATTTTCTAAATCAAACTACAAAGATGACTTTCAACTGAGCTACTGAAAACTATAAGAAAAAACCATTTTCGTGAAGACCAAACATTTGATTTTCTCAAAGGTATACTAAAGAAGAGTTTTCGGAAGTCCAGAAGTACAATCGACAATATATTTTTACAATACACATACTAGGCGAAAAATACATAGAGCATAACAAAATAATCTGTCAACTTTTTAGACCTTCAAAAAGCTTTTGAAGGTCTAAAAATATGGCATGAGCCATTATGGAAAATTTTAGAACATTATGGTATTGACAACAAAATCATTAGGATTATTAAATCTCTTTATTCCTCATCTGATATGAGAATTGAAATTAAAAATTACAGCAGTGAACCGTTTCTGGGAAGAATGGGGGGGGGGGGGGGTAAGACAGGGATGCATCTTGTCTCGTCTTCTTTTTAATTGTTTTCTGGAATATGTCATAGATGAAGCTCTTAATGAATATCACACTGGAATAGTAGTCGTGGAATAAGAATAAATAACTTACGTTTTGCAGACGATATCGATCTTCTGGCAGAAAGTGAAGAAGAATTACAAGAGATAACCAGCCGATTTTTCGGAACATTAAAAAAATATGGATTATACATAAACCTACAAAAAACAAAAACAATAATCACCTCAAAATCAGACACTGAATTCTTAAAGATACAAATTGGAAATAAACAAATTGAGAATGTAAATGAGTTCACTTATCTAGGAAGCACATTGAGTCAAGAAGGTCATTCAAAAACCGACATTAAATACCAAATTGCTAAGGCAATCGTGGCCCTACAGAAGCTAAAACCATTGCGGGAAGATAACAGAATAGTAATCACAACCAGACTAAGACTAATTGACACCTTGGTGAATTCTATACTCTTGTATGGTTGTGAGGCCTGGACTTTATTGAGGAAAGATGAGAGGAGACGCCTGTCTTTTGAAATGAAAACTTACAGAAGACTTTTGAGAATTCCCTATACCACTCACGAAACCAGTGAAAATGTCCGAAAACTGATTGATTCAATAGACGGGAGAAGAAGGAAAAATATTCTGACAGTCATCAGAAGAAGACAGATGAAATGGTTTGGACATGTGGAGAGGGGCTAATGGCATTCCAAAGCAAACACTAGAAGGAATCGTTCTGGGACCAAGGGTCAGGAGCCAACCTCGATTAAAATAGACTGATAATATCAAAAAATGGACAAATTCCTCCCTTTCTCAACTGACATCAAGAACAAGAGATCGAGATGATTGGAGGAGGCTAACAAAGAATATCACCTACCAGCCATGAATGACCCAATGGTCCATTTAGGACTACGGGAGAGAAGAAGAAGATACTAAAGAAACCACACAATTACTTTGAAACAGGTATATAATTTTAGTATGTTAGAATGAAAATTCAACTGAGAAATTTCAAGGCTGTTATTAAATGTTCTCATTATAATTGGTTGATATTATTAAAACACTTAAGGAATTGAACAACGTAGTTAAGAATATAAATTAAATTATACTTTAATAAATATTTCCGATATTTCGGCAACGTCATGTTGCCATGTTCTAAAGGAACTTACAAAAAAAAAGGCACTACAACACAGTAACTGGGAATGAAGAGACCAAATTAATACCAAAGTGTATAGCGAAAAGAACTTATATACTCTTTCGCTATACACTTTGGTATTAATTTGGTTGAGCTACTCATTGATGAAGCCTCAAAAAAGGCTGAAACCGGTCTGGGTAGTGACCTCCCACCATAATGTAATAACAGCATACATTTCCTAGGAAATGTGTTTTTACATTATGGAAAATACCTAAGAATAGCGATCAGAGCTTTACCGACTTTGCTGTGAGTTCTCCAGTATTGTACTACGTACTAGGGTCACTTGCATTAGCTCACGCTAGCGGTCGCCGATACTTTATAGTTTACTATATTCGGCATGAAACTCTCTGATTCCAATCTTTGAGTTTCTTATTCAGTTTTAAAACAATGTGGGATTTAATATCCCCTTAATTTAAATAATGTTTATATCGCCGAAATGAAGCTTATTAGCTCTTTATATTTAAATACAAGTTTTATTTTTTAAGGATGTAATTAATTCTGTCCATTTTTTGTAATTGTTCAAATGATTTAAATTTTTCTCATGACGATTCAGGTACATTGCAAGACGTTGCCTATATTCTGCTGATAACAGCAGAATATAGAATAAAGTTAAAAAAACCACAGCACTTTTCTTATATATGTTTAGAGCAAATGAGAGTGTGAACAAGATTAAACAAATTCAAACGCCCGTCATCTTGTAAACAGTAAACTCATGCAAGTTCAAGTTTTTAATTGTTTACGCTAAACTACTTGTTAGAACTAGGATCAGAATAAAATAAGATCTTAAAGAATAATAACAAATAAGTGATTATAAATAATTTGTTTAAGACAATCTATAAAATATAATTAAAATTTAAACAAAAATGTAATTTCTTTTTGATATAATTAATGAATAATATTTTTTTTAAAGCTTTTCCTCCTCACCTGAAATATATGGTGCCTTTACTATCCTGGCACTTGTGTGTGTGTTGCACACATTGCACATATTGCTGGCGCGCCCCTGCATCTAGCTTTCATAGCATAAGCATGTCACATACATGGCGTCTTCAGCCCTCTGACTAAGAACCCTCAGAATGCTGCATTTTTATATGGGTATTTTCATGGACTCTGCTCCACTGAACTGGGCATCTCCATTCCTTCATTTTCCTTAATTATGTATGACCATAGGTAGCTACTGTTCAACATCTACATGATGTTCTGCTCAAAACTCTCTAAACTTCTGATACTCTACCTCCATTCCATATACTGCTGTCATTTGAAACAGTCTTCCCTGTATTATTTTCTCAACCAAATACAACATATAACTCAAATAAACACATGAACAAATTCCTTTCTACTCTGTAATCACTTACCCTCACATAGGACTATCATTTTATACGTCTTGTAATCTCTTGTATGTATGGGGTTAAAAAAAGTGGTAGTTATATCCTCTAGTTTCTTGTAAACGGCAATGACACAACTTCTTTTTACTGTACTTTCAATCTTTCATTAAGATAACATGAAAAGACCTCTCCTACACCAGCAATTATATACAGAGTTTATACAACAACGTAGAGACTGCATGTAACATGTCTAAGGATGCTCATGATTAAACTATCATTTCAGTCATTTCAACTTATAGATATTAATTGCCATTTGAAAACATTTAATTTTTGTTAGATGTATATATGGCTTTGTCTCCATGGCTAACAGCAAGAGATTGCTTAACATAAGTAAAAGGAGTTAAAAGGGCCTCCATAGATTAGTCGATATAAACAAAGCCCTTGGTTGAAAAGACCTGGTTTCGATTCCTCTCAGTGACGTGAGGAACCTTTACCTGGTCTCTTTCAAAGAAAGCGAGTCCGCCGGTCTCATACAAAGGTAGGGGGGTTTTTTCACCCAGAAACTCTGTTCTTTTTGTCTCCAGAACACGCATGCTGGCCCCATGAACACAGGCATTTATAGATATAAGACATACTGGGAGGCATAGGGCTAACTACCTTATCCTCAAGATGCGGTTGCAAAGTTTAAGAATAAACCTCAACACCGTAAAAGGTAGAAGAGGAGGTATTAGGTAAAGTATATGAGTTAAAACCTGTAATTTAGTATTCAAGCAAATCTACTCATAGTAAATTACATAAAACATATCATCTTGATAGGGAGGCAAAGAAACAGATACATTCCTTAGAAAAGCTAATACAAGAAAAACTTAAATATGAGATAACCTCATAATCCCTGCCTTTTTAAGAATCAAAGAAAATATACATTCTTCCAAAGTTCAGAGGCTATACAAAGCACACGGTTTTTCTTTTGTGATTACAAATACAAAAAACTAGATCAGACTTATTCTCAACTGAGCAAAAAACCATATCATATACATTGTACTCTGACCAATTCAATATCCCAAAATATATGGAATGACATAGATACATTCGAAGAAGGTCACAGGAATAGACAGAGATTGTCAGAAAAATTCAAGTGTCTATACAATACAGTTCACATACACTGAACTTTCAGAATTCTGATAAATATGTATTAAATTTTTCAAATTCTGATCTTACTAATATAGAAACTTCAGTTTAAAACAAAAACTTCAGTTAAGCTATCACTCCAAGTAGACATTATGGCCAGTGTTGAAAAAGCAAATTTCTGTCATCTTATGACAAGGCGATATCCACAAGATTACTTAGTGCTTCAGTTTTATTAAACAGTTGCATGCCAAAAAATAATTTCACAGTTTTAGAGAAAGAAGGTTTGAGAAGTTTATGTAATAACGATGAAATCATTTAAGGCAGATAAAGGGAATTCAACAGTTGTTTTAAATAGTGCAGACTATGACATTAAGATCACCTCCATGTTATCAGACTCTTCCACATATTTGGAAATGGACAATGATCCCACTTGGTCATCATATTTAAAAATGAATGATCTAATCTCCAGTACTTTTGAATTTACAAAAAGCCTTAAAAAAACAACTGAAATACAGACACTCGATCACTCCAAGATTATAAGGCATGTGTCTGAAGTTCATAAGACAGCTTATAAGATAGTTGATGGCAGAAGCTCTCCAACATAGCTTTCTAAACACTTATCTAACATCTTCAAGCCTCATATCGGACATAGACTCCTAATTAAAAAAACTCAATGCAATTTGTAGATAAACTTTGAAACATTCAAATTTCCCAATCAAATATACTAACCAGTTTAGATTAGTTTCATTATTTACCAATGTCTCTGTTGAAAAATCAACAAATATACTTGAAAACTTATTTCCTCTGGACATCACATGTCTCTTCCCAATGTTGCCAAAAAACTTCATTCTTCTTCGAAAGGAAATTTTACTACAAAATATATGGTCCAACAATGGGCTTACCTCTATCACCTCCAATTGCCAACTTATACATAGAAAAATTTGAAGAATCAGCTATAGCGCAGGCAAACTTAAAACCACGTGTATGGTGGAAATATGTGGATGACATCTTTTATCATCTGGAAATAGACATATATCTCTGAATAATCGGCATTCAAAGTAGAAAAGAAAGGAAAATTACCATTCCTAAACATCCTTGTCAACAAAAACATTGCTAGAGGATTATCATTAGAAGTCTATAAGAAAGAATCCAACACAGGCAAGTACCTACAAGTAATCTCATTCCATTGCCCCCAACAAAAATGAGGTATAATCAAAATCTTGAGGAAACAGGGCTTTAAACATACTAAAAATGATGAAATCAAATGAAAACAAGAACTCCAAATCCTATTTAATCAGTTCCTCCAAAATGGATACTAAAATGGTATTAAAAGAAACTTTTATTTTATGATGAACCATCCTGTAATAATCCAGAAATTAATTACAAAGGCACAGTATCTGTTCCGTACATTGGCAATGTATCAAGAAAAATAGCCAAAATAATTAAGGCAGTCAACATCAGAAACTTCAAACTTCAATACCTTACAAAACTTTCTATGCTCCCCCCCCCCAATCACAAAGTTCCAGTTTATCAACATCCAGGTGTATACAAGATTCTGCGCTCTTGTGGAAAGATATATGTAGGTCAGACTGGGAGAAGTTTTGAAACCAGCAACAAAGTATGTATAGGTGACATTGAAAACAAAAGGAAAGAAAAAACCAGACTCATAGCACACATCCTGAAAGAACCATCACATAAATTGGCAAGTATCCTCCATGACCTATTTAGAAGAAAATTACTTCGACATGCTGTTCAAGGAGTCTTGCAAAATCATTCGCTCAAAAGGCACAATAAATAGAAATTAAAGAATGATCCTTCACCGCATCTGGAAGTCATTAATTAACATATGTAACATTAAAAACTGTCCTATGCCAGCAATCACATACAGTTTACATAACAATGTAGAAACTGCACATAATATGCGTAATGACACTTGTGCTTAGATATCATTCCAATCTTTTCAATTTATAGATATTAAACGATGTTGGAAAAAGTTTCATTTTTGTCAGTGTTTCTTTATGTTAAGCAATCTCCTGATAATGCTGTTAGTCATATAGACAGCAAAACATGTAGAGGAAATACATCTAGTATAAATAAAAAAACATATCCGAGTTAAAACCTGGTTATCACATTTGTTCAAAAAAAGTCATGCAAATCAGTTACACCTATAGACAAAGGAAGACCCAGCATCATTCCCCTCCAACTCCCATAGACAGCCACTTCCTCCTACCATGTTAGAAACCTCATTCTGTGATCTTTTGCCATAAAGGCATTGCAAGAATACTGAATCATCTAGTTCTGATGGTGCTCCACTCCAATTGTACTTGAGAGCTTGTGTTTCAGAACTAACACCAATCCTATCTCTATATCCTTTATACTTAATCTGGCATCTATCCAATGAAATGGAAACAAGCATATGTATTCAGCTGATTCTGTAAATAGACCATTACCTTCAACCCTGTTCCTCTGTAAAATAAGAGGTTCATTCACAATAACCTCTTTGCAATACCCACCTAGCATACATTACTCACTTCTAGACATATGCAATGCAAATGTTTGGAGAAACCTATGCTGTTTTACTTGACATTTATGATGCATGTGATTGAATTTACCATACAGAGCTACTCAGCAAATTGCTATCTTATAGTTGTCTCGAACCCTTTGTAACTGGGGAGCTAGTTTTCTCTCTGACCATCCATGTATATTATGACAGATAGCTTCTCTGTTCAGAGAATGCAAAAAAATCCCAAGGTTCTATTACCCATACCTTTCTCCTATACATAAACTGCTTTCTTTCACTAGCATCACACTGTGATGATATAATGTTCACAATACCCACATAAAATATTCAGATTTTTAAGATCCACAGCTTATTCAGGATTTGATTACAGTGTCATCAGGTGAAAACTGAGAATATACTGTGTACAAAACTATATCTATCATTTAAATAAAACAACATGAAAACATATATAAGACCAGAAGGAAGGTAACAAGAATAATTTGACAGCTAATGTCTGAAAGTACTCAACATTCACATGTTGCATACTATTAGGAATTAAATTTCACATGTAGTCTCTCATAATTCATTTCATCTATATTAAAATGCTTGATTAATGAAAACTAATAAAGTTATCACCTGATTCATATTATATGGTGTCAGAATATGTGTGTGTGAGTGTGTGTAAAATCACCACCATTCTTTCTGTCACCTCTCTTTCTCAAAAGAGTTAAAGCATATAAACACATAAGATTCAGTGCTCTCTAAAGTAACAGAGAAATTCATTTACAGTAACTTCTTTACACTAGCAGAAGAATTTTGATTTCCAATATTATTATTCATTATTATTATTATGTGACACCTCCAGTGAGTCCAAAGACTCATCGAGGGAGGCCACCTACTCTACAATTCTCTGTCTCCACCACTCATTCCACTAACCACAACGAACCGCAACTACACCAATGCCATCTACTTCCCACTATCACCACTAATATTTTCACAGACAATTACAAACATCCACACCATGGCAGGAATCGAACTCTCAGCCTTTCAGCTGGAGAGTGGATATGCCAACTACTCGGCCAACCAGGCCAGCAAATATGAAGTCATTGACTTGTTTATCAGAAGCCTGAAGTGGGTGGAAGGGGTACCGTGTTTGATATCTATAGTGGAGTTTTTGAATTATCTAATCCTTGGTCCACCCACAATATCAACGTAGCATAGGTTCATAACTTTTCATGGATGGGTTTCCATTAAAAAAAAAGTGCATAGCTCAGTGGAAGTGGCACTTGCATTCACAGCTCTAAGCCACCTGAAGAAAGAGCTAAGTTCAATTCTAGTTGTCAACTAGAGGAACTTTTTCCATGCCTTTCGTCATCCAGTTCATGAGTTAGTCAATCTCTGGCACAGGCAAGCAGGTTTTTACTTCAGCAAACTTAGGTGTTTCGTCCCATAAACTAATACTATTTCAGGCAAATATAGTGTTAGGATTAGGGAACTACAAGATGCAGCACTTGTCATTCATCCCTTCACTAATTAGTGATGGTTTAGGGCAAGCTATCTCTGACTGGCTACAGTGGAGATTGAACTCTTCCTTCAGTCTCCAAAAGGTAGATAGGGCTATATATAACACTGCCTTCTATGTAAGATGATGTAATTCTGCATGTGGATATCTTAGATCTAAAAAAAAAAAAATTTCCTTCTTAGATCCTGGAAACCACCACTCATACCAATTAAGAAACTTACTGTGCATGTAGCAAGTATTACATGTGACAAATATGCAATTTGGAAAAAATTCAGAGAAGTGAACACAAAAATGTTGAAGGGGGAGTAAAAAAAGTCAGAATTAGCATTCTCTCCTAAAAAGGAGAAACATAATACAACACCTATATAAGAAAATTTAAAGAAGAGCAGCAGGGATGATAGGCATTCTGAATTAAAGAAAGATCAAGGAATGACCTTGTTTTATCCACACTGAACAAGCAACTTAAAATGAAATGAATCATGAAAGACAATGTGATAATGGAAATATAGGATACCGTGACAGTACTACATTATTAAGTTTACATAATTACTGACTTCCGATCAACCATTTTCTTTTGAATTATTCTTATCGGCAGAATTTATTGTCAGATTTTAATTTCTGATCCTCTCTCTAAGGCACCTCTAGTCAATCCACCTATATCATTCTTTGCATCCCTTTCTGCCATCTTCTAGCATCAAATGTCAGTTCTGCTTATGTTTCATCTCCCATTCAGATTAAGTGACCATACCACTTAAGTTAGCTTGGCTCAGATATTCTAACAATTAAGCACTTTCCTATTTTCATTTTTTATGATTGTGACATCGATGCCATCTGTTTAATCATCTAATTTTTCTCAAAACTATTTGTGGTCTCTAATCTTTGAGCATGTTACAGCTTTAGTAACTTTTTTTTTTACAATAAAGTGACAGTTGAGATGGACAAAGAAAATGGCTATGTGATGCTACTGCTGTACTTTGCAAAGGCATTCAATGGGAGATATCACATGGAACTCTCTTACACAAACTAGAGCAAATGAAGATGGATATGAAGTTGATGACATGGAATTGACTGATGGACAAACATCAAAGGGAAACCTGAAACCAGGGGAAGGTGGGTGACTTGCAGTGCATTTCACTTGAATTGTGTAGTCGTAGCAGTAGGATGCACTTAAGCCGTGAATGACGTTGAAGTTCTAGAAACAGTTGAGATGGGCATTGTTCGCTGCCAGTCGTAGTTAGTCTGCAGACAGTTATAAAAGAAAGACATGTGAAGTTGCTTTGCTGGAATAATGTTTCATCTCCCATTCAGATTAAGTGACCATACCACTCAGGTTAGCTTGGCTCAGATATTCTAACAAATAAACACCTTCCTATTTTCATTTTTTATGATTGTGACATTGATGTTAAACTCGAGTAGCACATTAATCTCAAATTCCTTGTGAAATTGAAAAAATCGCAGACCGAGCATTTGAAACTGTTGCAAGAGGTGTATAGTGATAATGTAATGTCACGTGCACGAATGTTTGAATGGCACAAATGCTTTGCTGAAGGTCGAGAAAATGTTAAAGATGACGAGCAACCGGGTTGCCCTGTCACTACAGGAACCGAACAAAACATTGTGAAATTAATGAAATTGTCTGCAATGATCGCCGATTAAGCATTCGGATGATAGTAGATATGGTGCACATTGATAAGGAGACTGTACAACAAATTTTGCATGAGCAATTGAACATGAACAAAGTCTGTGCAAAATGGTTCTCAAAAACTTGTGTCAGGAGCAGAAAGACGTCTGGAAAAAAATTTGCACTGACATCATGGAACGGCCGACAGCAGAGCCGGCCGTTCTGACAGCGGATACTGAACTTGCAGGAGAAGTTCATCACATGTGATGAGATGCAGATTTTCCAGTATGATCCAGAAATAAAGAGACAATCGATGCACTGGAACAACTCCCATGTCACCGAGAATGAAAAAAGAAAGAATGAGCAAGTCAAAACTGAAGGCAATGCTGATCGTTTTTTTTTATATTAACGGCGTGGTAATGGTTGAATGAGTACCAGAGGATCAGACAGTTTACCAAAAATTATTGCCTTGAGGTTCTGGACAAGCTGAGAGAACGAGTGAGGAAGAAGAAACCCGACCTGTGGAAGAACAATGCTTGGATTCTCCATCAGGACAACGCTCCAGCACAGAGTGCACTGTCTGCAAAACAGTATCTGGGTGATAAGAAGATCCCAATGTTGGACCATCCACCCTTACTCGCAGGACTTAGCTCCATGTGACTTTTACCTTTTTCCAAAGTTGAAATCCGCATTGAAGGGCACCCATTTTCAGTCAGTGGATGAGGTAAAGGAGAAAATTATTACAATTGTACAATTAAGTTGTACAATTGTAATAATAAACCACATTTTTGCAACCAGTCTTGTTATTTAATAGCCATACCTTGTATAAAAACCTTTAATTACTCATAAGTTTCTATCAACATTCCCTATTTTCTGCCAATTGATCAATCCACACACCTTCATTTATCCTTATAGGGAGCATTCATTACCTGTCACAATCTTTTTCTTTCAATTCAAGATCATCTCACCAATTCCTCATCCCGAAGGAATCCAGTCAATCAGATCAATGCACACTAGTCCAGGTGTGGACTCATTTCCTCATTTAAGGGAATAATAATCTCCCTATCCTTACCTGTCAGTGGGCTCTTCAACATTAAGTAATCTGATGAACAATTTTAGCTATCTTTGCAATATGCTCTCTAAACTTCAAATTCCTGGACCTAATCTAAGACATCATTAATTTCCTGCAGTACAGCACAGTTCCATCAATGTAGTACACAGATTGTGATCTCTTTATCCCAAAGTGCATGATCTGACACTTTGCCACATTAAACTGGCAGTTGTTAATCCTTCTCATGCTGCCAGTCTATTTAAATAATTTGCAGGATCTTTATATCATCTTCATTGACTAGTAGCACTCTTCCCAGTTTTGCATCATCAGACAACTGGATATTTCTCCTTAAATCATTTCTTATATCACTGATATATAAATTAAATAGCAGTAGTTCAAGTACAGATTTAATTCCCCAGGATTTAATCTGGTGTATACTGCTTTTTGATGTCTGCCCATCAGCTGCTCTCTTATCCGTATCATGCTTCATATCCATCCCATTTGCTCCAATTTATTATTATTATTATTATCATCCAGGCCTCTATGGAGTCAAAAGATTCATCGTGGGGGGTCGTTTTTAGGAAACACAAAGTTTATCATACCACTCCTTGAACCCATTGACTCTTCCCGCTCCAACCACTTTCTCAGGCAATGCATTCCAAGGTTCAACCACCCTCCACGCAAAGAAACCACTCCTCACCCTCTCGCGCACAGCCTCCTTTCGTAACTTCCAGGGATGGTCCCTTGTCATCGCTCCTTCCTGCCATTCCACCAAGTGAAAGAACTCTCCAATGTCTACTCTGTAACTGCCTCTCAACAGTTTAAAAAAGTCTTGATCATATCACCTCTCCTTCTATCCACCAAACTCTGCAATCCACATTCCCTCAGTCGATCCTCATAACTCATATTGTACAGTCCTGAAACTATCTTTGTTATCTGCCTCTGTACCCTTTCCACAGTCAATTTATCCCCTTCAAATCCTAGGGACCAAATCTGAGAACAATAGTGTAAGTGTGGTCTGATCAGGGTCTTATACATCAGAATGATAACTCTTATCTGTGCAGGTCAGCGTCCCTCTCAGTATTGCAGCAATCCTCTGAGTTACCCTCACCCCCTTTGCAATATGCTCCCTGAATTTCAGTTTTCTATCTTATGTAACAGAACCAAGTTACATATTTCACGTTATAGCCTATCAAATGCTTTCACAAAGTCCAGAACCTTTATCCAAATTAACTATAACTTTATTATAAAAAGTAAGAAAATAAATCAGCGAATGTCTTTTATTCTCTTATAAGGAGAAGGAAAAGTCTTTTAACGGCATCTACCTTTTGGAGACTGAGTGGGCAGTTCAATCTTCACAGGTAACCAATCAGAGATAGCAGGCCCAAGACTACCACCAATTATAAGCAGCAACCAATGAAGAGACTGGCAAACAAGTGTTGCCATTTCTTGGTATCTAACCCTAACCTTAAGAGGATTCTTGTCTGAAATAATGTGGGTTCTACGGTCAATTTTCCTGAGTTTATGGGATGAAAAACCCAAGTTTCTGGGAAAAACCTGCTTGTCCATGTCAGAGATGGGCTAACTCAGGAACCGGTCAAAGAAAGGCTTAGAAAAACTTCCTTCAGTCAGTAACTAGACTTAAACTTAAGTCTATCTTTGGGCAGCCTAGCACAGAGGATGCAAGTGTCACCTCCATGACAGCTATATCTGATTGGCTACCGGTGGAAACTGAACTGCCCACTCAGTCTCCAAAAGGTAGATAGGGTTAAAAGTCCCTGCTTACTCCCCATAAGGAAATAAAAAACTTTGGCTGATTTAAAAGAAAGAAAATTATTAAGGCAAAACTTACTCTTTACAAAACCAAGCTTCCCCACATTGAATATTATGTTCCTGTCCATTTCCAAATTCTGCTATTTACCAACTTCTCTAATATCATAATTCCTGAGATACTGGTTAAGCTCTGAAATTTGCCATCTCTGTATTGCAACCACCTTTATGCAATGCAACTATTTTGTCTAATTTCACTCTCTTGGCTATTTCCCAGAGTGGACACTTCAATTAAACAGCTCAGTCAAAGGAGCTGTCAATTCCCTTGCATATTCTCATAAAACATGGGTTGATATCCCATGACTATATCTGCATTAAAGATTTGCTATATTCGAAGCACCTTCCATTCATATAATTCACTTCTCATATCAGTCAATGTGCATCTGGCACTACAATATCTCAAACTGAATGTTGTAGCCTAGCAAAATGGTCATTCAGTAGTTCAATTATTTTTGTCAGCTTCTGATATCTTCCTCCAATCAGCACTCAAACATGAGTGCTACCCAGGTGTTCATATACAACTTTAGTAGTGCTTTTGATTAACATTTCACTAGCCTGACAACTTGTTTCAAACTGGTTGGTTCTCATCACAGACCGAAAAAGAAAAAGGCTATTGCCGGCTTGGTTGGCCAAGTGGTTAGCATATTCACTCTCCAGCCAAAAGGCTGCAGGTTCAAATCCCACCATGGGGATGGGTGTTTGTGATTGTCTGTGAAAATACTAGTGGTGGTGGTCGGCACTGGTGTAGATGATGAAAGTAGTTGCGGTTCGTTGTAGTTGGTGGATTTAGTGGTGGAGACAGAGAGTTGTGGAGTTGGTGCCCTCCCTCGATAAATCTTTGGACTCCCTGGAGGTGTCAAGTAATAATAATAAAATTCTAATTCCATAACGTACATATCCTACAGATAATAAGTCTTTTAATTTATGAATATAAGAAATATTAGTAATTATTTCTGGTTATATCTTACTTTAGACAGTAAAGTTTTGTGTGTGTGTGTGTGTGTGTGTGTGTGTGTGTGTGTGTGTGTGTGTGTGTGTGTGTGTGTGTGTGTGTGTGTGTGTGTGAAATTTCATATTGAATATCGTTTAGAAAGCCTTTTTCCAAGGCACTGATGCATACAAGGAAAATGGAGCCAAGGCTTCCTTGCTCACCAAGTTTAACATGAAGGATTTTGTATAATGTAGTGTATGTTCTATATATCCATTGCCAAAGGGAATGAGTTACAGAACGAAAGTGAGAGTGGTGAGAGAATGTGTTGTGGATGTTTTTTGTGTGTAAGTACAAGAAATGCAAGTCATGTGGAAATGGAAAAATGAAGTGATGAATATTAATGATGTAAGGAAAGATAGTGAAAGTGTTCTTGAGATTGTGAAAGTATTGAATGATAGTTTGCAAAATATGAATGAAAGCATGAAAGTAGTGGCTGAAAGTAATATGGACGATGAGTTGACAGTAAGGAATGAAACAGCATGTTTGAATGGTTTCTTCACAGGACAAAATGGGAGCTCGAGTCACTGGAGAAATGATTGTAGTAAACCAGATAGAAGAATGAAAGAAAAGTAAATGGGGAAAGTACAAAAGTGCAAGGAATTGGAAATAAGAAGGTATTTTAAGGAGATTCAGATAAGAGGTATACTCAATGAGAAAGTCACAAAAACATATTTCCCAGGTGTGAAGATCGAGGATGTTAGAGAAGCTGTTAGTCTGCAAAAGCAAGAAATGAAAAAGCTGATTGTTTTGCAGGAAAAAAATTATTTGAAAGAGGAGAAATATGAAATGTTGTTGAAAGAAACAAAAATGGAGAGTAAGGAAGTAAAGATCGAGTCCACTGCCTCGGTATAATAGAACATAGTTGAGAAGAGGTGTCATGACTGCTATGAGTCAATGAGAAGATTGTGCAGGAGGAATGATGTGCAGTTTATAGAGGTATGGAGTGCATGAAATATGAATTTGATGGACAAAAGTACTTATATATATGATTGATGGACTACATTTGAATAGTTTTGGAGTTAGATGTTTGGAGAAAGTATTCTTTATTGAGAGTGTTGAAATGAAAAACCAGGGAAATTAGAGATATTAGTGGGAGTGATGTATTTAAGCATGTGTATGTGGTAAAGCCAGGTGTGATGAGTTTGCATGGAGAATGACTGGTGAGTGTGTAAATGATTTCAAGGTTCAATATGATAGACATGATGTCAAGTGGATTTCCCACAATGAGTCTATTGACTCCATTAAGGTTGCTGTAATAATAATAATACAGTGATACCCCGAAGTTACACGGTAGGTGGGACCAACGAAAAGCGCATAAGTCGAATTCGCGTAACTCGGGGTATAATTTTGCATGTAATTTATATAGACAAACATACAATTGGGACCAAAGGTTTATAAAAACAGCTATATTTTTAAAGAAATATACAGTAATCAAGTTATTTCGATGTCGATGGTTTCATAAAATCTAAGGGATTCATCTGGCAGCATAATGTCTTTTTCTTGTCACGCAAAATTTCTTCATAGCAAGCCAGTGATTTTTTTATTCCTTACCTTGTGGCTACAGTTCGTTCCTCGTTAGAATCTATGTCCTCCAAAATCTGTAAACCTTTCTTAATTAAGCTGAGACTTTCTGTTAATTTTGCAACTGTCATGTGCTTTTTTTGGTAAAACTGGATCTGAGGTTTCGGTCTCTTCAGTAGCGCTTTGCTTGCGCATCTCTATGAGCTTGTCGATTGTAAGCTCCTTGTTATGTGAGTCTAACAGCTAGCTGACATCTTCACTGTCGACTTCTAAATCTAATTGCCTGGCAAGGTTGACAACTTCTTCTATTGCCTCAGCAACTTGATTAATTTCTGGCAACATTTCCGTTTCACATTTAAAAAAGGATGGACAAAGTTTTTTCCAGACACCATTCAAGGTTTTGTGGGAAATTTCACCCCAAGAATCTCCGATAATCCTTACAGCATCTAAGACATTAAACTGTTTCCAAAACTATTTAACAGATAGTTGCTCATTTTGCTTCATAGCTTCATTCAGACTTGCAAATGAACGGCGTGTGTAGTACGCTTTGAATGTTTTGATAACTCTTTGGTCCATCGGTTGAAGTAAGCTGGTTGTATTTGGAGGCAAGAAAACAGCTTTTACACGTGGATCAAAATCAATTAAAGTTGCAGGAGGGTGACCAGGTGCATTATCAATAATGAGCATAACTTTAAACGGAATGTTTTTAAACTGGCAATAACGTTCAACTTCAGGTATGAAGTGGTGACCAAACCAGTCTTCAAAAATAGAAGCTGTCACACAAGCTTTAGAATTTGATTTCCAAATCACTGGCAAAGCCGGCTTTAGATTTTTTTTCAGAGCTCTTGGATTTTCGGAGCGATAAATTAAGATAGGTTTTAATTTGCAATCACCAGCTGCATTTCCATTAAGCATTACTGTCAACTGGTCTTTGGAAGCCTTAAAGCCAGGAAACGTTTTTTTTTTTCACATGTGATGAAAGTTCTCTTAGGCATCTTTTTCCAGAATAAGCTGGTCTCGTCTACATTAATAGTTTGACTGCTATAGCTACCTTCCTCGATGATAGCCTTATGTGTCTCAGGAAAAGCAGACGAACCTATTTATCGGCACTTGCCGCCTCTCCACTCTCCACGATGCTGTGCCAGTTACAGCAATTTTTAAATCGGTTGAACCAACCATTACTGGCCACGAAATTTTCTTTCTTTGGCCGCTTCACCAGCTTCTACGTTTAGCCTCTCAAAAATCAGCTTGGCTTAGCTACATATCATCGTTTGATCAACTGGGCAATTTTTTACTCTCACTTGATTATCACACCATAATTTAAACATCGTTTCCATCTCGTCAATAATCCCATGACGTTTACGAATTATGCTTGAATTCAATGATTTTGGGCATTTTTCAGAGCAGCGAGAATTCTTTCTTTATCTTTCATGATTGTTCTTACTGTGGATTCCTGTAGATCCAACTTCTTTGATAGCTCACAAATTTTCATTCTGCCTTCAAAATCCTTAATAATGTTGAGTTTTGTTTCCAAAGTCAATGTTTTTCTTTTCTTGCTAGCTGTAGAAGAATCGAACTTGCTTCTTTTGGACAACATTATTATTTTTTATGTGATTTTGTAGATTATAAAAATCATGTATGAATGCAGAACAAACATGTCAGTGCTTGTTCACAGCATGTGCGACACTGGCGAATGTGGCTGGCATGGAAAGATACTACTAGTGGTGAGGCGTGACAGGAATACGTACATATAAGAAACCGCCTAAGTCGGGGTATTACTGTAATAATAAAATAAAGCTGATTAGATGCATTTTATGTTTTTAGTTAAAAGGGATGGGGAATATGCAGTAATGGATTCTTTTCCAAACTATATACACATAAGGAGAATTTTTACCAAACTCATCTACAATGCACGGCCCTCAGCAATGTCCCTCTCACCCTATACGACTATTTAGTAACCCTCCAGACACACACTGGCCAAACAATGGCAACAAGATTATTCAGTAGCTGATTATTATTACGGACAACTCCAAGGAGCCCTTAGACTCATGTTGTCCCCTAGTCCTCCCACCACCAGTCCTGTTCTGAAAAATATCCTCTGAATTAATCTTATAGAAACCATTCAGTAATTTGAATGTCTCAATCATATCACTCCTTTTCCGCCTATCAACCAATTTGTGCAACCCAAAAATCTTCAACCTGTTCTCGTAAGGTTCATTTCATAGACCAGCTATCATCTTAGTCACTCGCCTCTGGATCCTCTCTACCTCCTCCCCATCAAGAAGAAACCCTGGCACCCAGATCTGGGCACAGTAGTCAAGATGGGGGTCTTATCAAGGCTCGATACAGAGGAACAATAACTTGCTTCTCTCTGCTTGTCAAAGTATTCTTCAGTAACCAAGTGATTTGATGAGCTGATTTAGCCACTTTTGCAATGTGCCCCCTAACCTTCAACTCCCTATACACCAACACTCCCAAATCTGTGGCCTCGTCAATATCCTGGAGTACAGTTCCACCAATGTGGTATACTGCTGCTAATCTTTTCACCCCAAAATGCATAACCTTACACTTTGCCACATTAAATTGACATCCATTCTCCTTAGCCTAGTCCTCCAATCTATCCAAATCATCCTGCGAAATTTTGACATCATGTGCATTCACTATTGCTCTACCCAACTTTGCATCATCGGCAAACAAATGAACAGTTTCCTCTCAGATACCACTACTATTTAATGAAAAAATTAAATAGTAGTGGTCCAAGAAAAGAACCCTGTGGCACACCACCAGTCACAGGCTGTCTTTTGGACTCTACTCCTGAATAAACTACTCTCTGATATCTCTCCATCAACCACCCTCCTATCCATCTCACCAACCCTATGTCCATCCATATATATGTTGCAGTTTACTGATTAGAATTTCATGTGGTATCCTATCAAAGGCCTTAGCAAGGTCCGGCAGTATCACTGTAAACCCATTACCCTTATCCAGTTCAGCTGTCACTGTGTTATAAAACATGAGCAAGTTACTTACTGAGGCATGATCTACCCTTCACAAAACCATGCTGTCCCCCATACAGTATCGCATCTTCATCTATCCATTCCTGTATTTTTCTCTTGACTACTTATTCCAAAATCTTGACAACGACTCCTGATATGCTGATTGGTCAGTAATTTGAAACAGCAGTCATGGAACCGCCTTTATGCAGTGGAACTATTTTTCTCCTCTTTCCACACCCTCAGGACTAACCCAGACCGGAGACTCAAATTAAACAAAATGGTCAAGGGCACTGACAATTCTTTAGCCGTTTCACGTAAGACCCAAATAGGGCTGAGATATCGGGAGGAAATTTACAATGAACAAATTTCAGTTTACAATGAACTCAGGCTATTTCATTTGGCAGGAAAAATTCTACAAACAGATAGAGGGGACAGCCATGGGTTCACCACTTTCCCCACCCTTGGCCAACTTCTTCATGGAGATGTTTGAAGAGAAAGCCTTAAACTCAGCCCCACAAAAACCTACCATATGGCTTCGCTACGTTGATGATGTTTTCGCTATTTGGCCACATGGCCCGGATTCACTCCTCTCCTTCCTAACACACTTGAACAACCAACACCCTGGAAAAAGAGGAAAACAATAACCTCCCCTTCCTAGACACACTAGTCACCCGCCAACCTGATGTAACCTTGGTTTTCTCAGTTTATAGAAAACCCACCCATACAGGCAGATACATTCACCAACAATCCCACCACCCCCCCCTCACAACAATATGGAGTTATTAAAACATTATTCAACAGGGCAAAAATAATCTGTTCTAATGATCAAGCCCTAACCACTGAACTAAATCACATCCGTGACACTTTCTCAGCCAACGGCTACCCCCTCCAAAAAATCCAAAAAATACTTAACCCAGTTATCCACAACCCACCACCCCCTCCCCTTCACAAAAAAGATTACTCTAAATCTATCACGATTCCCTACATCAGAAGCACCTTGGAAAAAATCAAAAAAATCCTAAAAAAACATGACTTGACCACTTGTTACAGACCACATAGAAAACTGGCATCCCTTATACGCTCCACCAAAGACCAACCACTTCCCCTAGACCTACCTGGTGTATACCAGGTCCCTTGCAGCTGTAAACTGTCCTACTTTGGCCAAACAGGCAGGACAGCAAATATCAGAATCTCAGAACACAAGGATTACATCCGATTTTACCAGTACAGCCACTCTGGGCTTGCAGACCATGCTCTGGATACTCGCCACAGAATAAGATGGAAGAAAGCCACAATAATACACCACAGCAAGTTCAAGTATGAAAGACTATTCATGGAATCAGCCTCGGCCCTTAGGAACATGCCAAACCTCAACAAATTTGGATGCATGAAACTGCCCCAAATTTGGGAAACTTTTATCAGAAGAACTTCAGCCCAAAGGCCAAGAACTACCAATATAGCCCGCCAGGGGGCACCATCAGGACTTTAGGAAACGCTAGCTTCCTAGCTTCAGTCTCATTTGCTGTTATTAGTACTTGTGTGCACGTGTCTTTTAGTAAGTTCCCAAGAAGATGGCAACGTGACGTTCGCCGAAATATCGGAAAGTATATATTAAAGTTTATTTAATCTATATTTCTAGTATACGCTGTCAATTCCTTAAATATTAGTTATTATGGAGCATAATGCAAATCATATAAAACACTGATGTAAACTTAATCTTTACAGAGAAACTAAAATGAATGAGTTAACTGCAGAATGGCAAAGGCTGATAATTTTAGAAATAAATAAACTAAAAAATGTGAAAATTTCCTTATTGATATTTAGTGAAGATAATGAACTCATTCTTTAGAACTTGATTTTGAGAGCAGTGATTCTATAGCTCTATCACAAGATGCAAATAATTTATATGAAATTTGTGTGTGTTTTTAATTATATTTAAAATTCAAATTCAATAAAAATAACTTACCACCAAGAACTCCTTCATCCAAATTTTTAGTAAAGTATGAGGCTGTAAAAATAAATCATATCAGAAAGAAATCTTATAAAACAAAAATAGTATATTACAAAGATAATAATCCGAAAGGCTATTTTACCGGCGAATTTCTTAATTGAGTGGGAGATGGTGTTACATCTAGTTCTTCCTGTTATTTATTATTTTATATTATTCGCTTATCTTATCTATTTTCAGCTCTTCCATTGCCGACAAATTTATATTCTTTAAGTCGATTGCGAAATCAACTGTGAAATCTTACAAAAATACTTTTTGCCCTGTCTAAACCATCAAAAGCTCAGAAGTCATTCTTAAGCCAATCACTTAAACATAACTACTGTAAAGGAAGAACTAGGAAAACTACAGTTCTGCATCAATGAAGGTAAGGACCTACAAGAACAAGCAACTGACTTCAAGTAGGGAGAAGAACAAATCTCAGACCTCAATAACAAGTCATGGCCTTTAAAATTGCCTTAAGCAATATCAATTGAAAACAGACATGTGAAAAAATGACAAACCTGTACAGAGAAGCATCAGTACAAGAACAAAGCTCTAATGGTCAAGATTGAAACCTTCAATTTCAGAGGTTTCAAATCAACAGTACTACATATGGAAGTTAATATTCTTAATATTAACTTCCATATATAGACAACATGAATGTTATCATCATTCAAGAAACCCTTTTTCTGCTGTCTCAAAAGTGGATATCTTCTATATGAAATTTCTGATAACCTCTCTGGTCATTTACGGAAAGCACAAGAGGAGTTGACATTATAGTCCATTTCCCAATTCTTGGTGATTCCTATAAACATCTAAAGATATGTGCAGTAGAGTGCATAATTGAAATCAACTGGAGATTGAAGTAGAAAACCATTTGACTCACTGAGGTCCATTCCTTACAACTCTGGAGAGTGAATAACTTTTCTGAAATCCATTGAATCCTATCAATATGGTGCTTACAGCATGGGAATTGGAAATGCATAGAACTGCAGTATGATAAAATAGGGGAAAAGCTCCTGCAATGGATAACACTGGTATTAGGAAGCTTAAAATATGCTTCAGGAATATGGACCTAATGGACATGCACAGAAGAAAAAACCCCAATGTAGAGAAATCACTTGAAATGGTTCAGTAGCACATATCTACTAGCCTGCAAAGTGTGATTAAGTGTGTTCACCATGTCAACTTAACACAAGAAAATAACATCAAGGAAGAGGAAAGAGCTAGCTCAGGAACATGGAGACCAGGAAACTTTCCTCAGTTATTTAAAGAATAACTCGACACCTATGGCCAATATGGAACTCCACCAACTGAAAATGGGTCTACTTCAAAACAGAGCTATGCCTCCTCCAATGAGGAAGAACAGAAGCTATCACCAAAGGCAACACCTGTAAAAAGGAAGCTATGCTGGTTTATTAATATGTAAAGAAGTAGAAATAAAATAAAGATGTCAAGAAATTATATTCTTGGTTCAATTCTTTATTCAAGTATAAGCAAACAAAGTTTGCACGTGAAGTAACTTCATTACTGGGCAACTCATATATAGAGGCTAATGACTTCACATCACTTGCACATATCCTTACAGACATGTATAATGCTATGCATTATGGGAAGGGGTCACTACCCAGACTGGTTTTGACTTTTATTGAGGTTTCATCAGTGGGAGCTAGACCCAGAAGTGATACCAAGGGTGAAGTAATGCAGAAGTCATATTGTCATATACAAGCATATATCCATATAGCCAAAAGGTGTCATTACACCTTATTACTAAAATACTCTGATACCACTCACCATTCTTGTCACTTGTCTCTGGATCTTCTTCCCCACTCCCTGATCCCCAAGAAACCCAGGTGACCAGACCTGAGCACAGTAATCTAGATGTGGTCATATTTATATTTATCAAGCTTATTTATATTTATATAAAATATAAATAAGCTTGATAATTTCCTGCAGCACACCACTAGTCACCTGCCTTCTCCTGGACTCTGCTACTCCATATACTACTTTCTGGTATCTGTCCATGAGCCACCCTTTATCCATATCACCTGTTTCATATCCATACCCATTTGTTGTAGTTTGCGTAATAGAGTTTCATGTGGTATTCTATCAAACAGCTTTGCAAAATCTAGCAGTATCATCATGCAGCCATTCCATTTATCCAACTCAGCTGTCACCCTATTATAAAAAATACTACTTGAAACATTCAGATTACTAAGGTATGACCTACCTTTCACAAAGCCATTTTGCCTCCTTGGCAAAGTCAAGCAGTATCATGGTGTAGCTACACCATGATACTGCTTGACTTTGCCAAGGTATTTGACAAAATACCACATGGAAAGCTGTTACAAAAACTGATGAGGATGAGAATGGATATGAGGCTAGGAGCATGGACAGGGGGTTAGCTGAAGGACAGACACCAGAGTAGTATATGGTGGAATGGAGTCTAGGAGAATAATGGTGACTAGTGAGTACCTCAGGTTTTTGTAATATGGCCACTACTCTTTAATTTGCATATCAGAGGCATAAAGAAAGATTTAAGAGGGGATATGCATTTGTTTGCTGATGATACAAAACTGGAAAGAGCAATAGTTGATAAAGGTGATGTAGATATCCTGCAGGATGATATAAATGTAAACAAAGAATAAAAACAAGTGAAATGAGATTTATGAGAGGAACTGCAAAATACATATTATTAGATCGAAAAAGGAACGAAGACATTTTAAAAGAACTAAAAACAAAATCAATAGAAGAAAAACTAAACAATTATAAACAAAAATGGATTGAACATGTAAACTGAATGGCCCAACACCCTAAACAAATACTAAAATATATGCCAATTGGAAAGAGAAGACAGGGTAGACCTCAAAAAAAGATATTGGATGGATAATGAGACTGGAACAGACCAATATGGTCTATACCCATAATTAGTGTTATGATGATGATGATGATACAAATAAATTGGCATTGTGGGCAAAGGATAATGATTATGAATTTAATGTTGCAAAATGTAAGGTTATTAATGGTATTGGTTTGCAGGAAATTGATGATGCTAGGGACTTGAGGATAATGGTGGACAAACAGTTCAGAGGACATATTGCAAAAGTTGGTTAAATAGTTCAACGAATTACTTGGATGTTGAAAAACACACAAATATAAGGACGTTATTAACCCTCTTTATAAGGTTATGAAAACTGGAGAGGACAGGTCCATCAAGGTAATAAGACTATGATTCGGCCAAAATGGTGACAGGTCTGTGGAATACTTCCTACAACGATAGGTTGAAGGTTTGTGGGTTACAAAGTTTCGTTGATAGGTGGAAAAGAGGGGACATTATAGAAACATTTAAGATATTAAAAGGGTTTTATAAAATTGATGCAAGTAAAATTTTTCAATATATGACAAATAGTCAGAGAACTGGGGAGCCATCTGTGGAAGTTGTGTAAGAGTGTGGTTAGTAGGGGTGTACGTTTGCATGGAGAATGGTGAGTGAGTGGATTGTCGGATTGGGTTGCGATTTTTCTGATGGTGAATGGATTCGAGGAGAGGTATGATAAAATTTGTGTGTGTGAGTAATGGTTGATTTGGGTCTCCAGCAATGAATCTCTGGACTCCATGGAGATGCCGGAAATAATAATTATTATTATGGGTATCTCCATGGAGTCAGTAGACTCATCACGGGAGACCCAAACTATCAAAACAATATCTATCATATCTGTTCTTGAATTCATTTACAGACAAAGAACTCACCTGAGTCAGGGAATGCATTCCACTCATTCACCACCTTCCAGGCAAAAAACCTCGTTCTCACACCCTTGTTAACCACACTTTTTCTTAATTTCCAGGGATGACCTCTTGTTTATAATAATAATAATTAAGGTGGAGGGCAGTGTGCACCTTTGCCTTGCACCTAATATTACATCAGATCATCTTCCTGCTGACTTACAACTCAATTATATACACACACCTATAATCATTTATACCTATAACTGTAGTGTTTTGAACAGCTTTTCTCTTTGCACCTTGTCATGTGCGTTTTCCAGATCCATAAAACTTAAATGAAATTCCTGAAAATATTTTCCTCGCAACCCATATTTGGCTTGAACCTAGTTTGTCTTCTCCAGGTTTTCATACATAATTTTTATTAGCCTTTTCTCAACTAATCTTGTATAAATCTGATCTCAAACACTCAGTAGAAATTCCTCAACAATTCTCACGTTCACTTTAATTTCCTTTCTTACAGATGGATGCTACAGCTCTATAACCTGTTTTAAGAATCATTCAGTGGACCACTGCAAAAATTTTTATATCACCATATTTAAGCATTTGTGGTTGAATTTTGTCTTCTCCAGTTGCCTTTCCCACATTTCAGGTTTTTGAATGGCTTTTCTTTGAGAAATATTGAATGAACTCCAGATGGCATTCCTGCTGAATATTTTGTACCACCATTCTGCTATCCATTCTTGTTTTGTTTAACAGCCTTTCAAAGTAATTATTCCAATCATCTTTACATAGGATATCTTTATATTAGTTTTCATATCATCTTTATCATTTCTGATTCCTTTTACACCATTCTTTCCTTCATTTCTGAGTGTTTCCAATAACCTCTAGAATATTTTGCTATTCTCCTCATATTTATCTTTTATAGTGATTGGTGAACAGCAACTTGAAGTTTAGGATTCACATTGCTAAACTGAGGAAAACACTGACATGCAGAAACAGAAAGTTATGGTTCCCTTGTATATGGCTTTGATCAGTCTACATATGGACTACTGTGAGCAAATTTGGTCACCTAGCGTTCAAGGAGAGGATGCAGAGAAGGTTTACTAAGTCAGCATCAGGTCTATGGAATGTCAGATATGAAGAAAGATTGAAGGAATGCAACTTGCAGAACCTTTTGAATAGAAGAAGAGTCAATATGATTGAGACATAAGTGGATGGTAGGTTGTTACCAGATTAATCTGAAGAAGATTATTCATAGAGTAGGAGGAGGAAAGAGTAAGACTAGAGGCCATCCCTGAAATCTCTATAAGGAGGAGTGAGAAGCAGGTTGCATGATTGGCCAGTGGAATGTGTTGCCTGAAAGTGTGGAAACTCAAATGGGTTTAAAACACAGTATAATGATCTTTTTGCAACAATGATTTTTTTGCATGAGAGAGTATGGACCCTCTTGTGATAAGTCCTTTGACTCTATGGTGGCCAGATGTTAATAATAAACATCATCATTTATTCCTTTACAAATAGGGAAATATATACAGAAATATTCATATAACAAACTCATGCAGATAAAATCTATTAGATGAAAGTGAGCCAAGTTGTTCTGTTTTGTGTCAAATGTGAAATGTCAGATGGTTCATGAGCCTCAACTTCAAAAAGAACATTGCTTATGTCTTATTGCCAAAACTGTTTTCTTAATCTTCCTTTGTGTCCATTAGTTGGCCTGTAGAGAGCACGACAACTGAACGTAGGTGAAAGTGGATATCTAAGCTGGTGTCCCAACCATCTCAGTTGATTTTTTTGAATTGTTTCTATTAGGGGTCTTTGCTGGCTTTCTTCTATAATGACAGTAGTACGTATTGATCCTGCCATATATGTCCTAGTATTATTTGAAGGGATGTTGTCCCAAAACTATTGATGATATTAACTTCTCGATGAGTAGTGATGTTCCATGTAGGTAATAATAATTGATGGATTATGGATTCAGCCAGAATACATCAATGTACAGCGTGTCTGCACTAGAAGTATCGAAAAATACACACAAATATCCCAGCGTGTTTAAGGTTTATTAAAATAATTTTTTGTTATTATACAGAGTAACTCACCAAGTTTTAATGAAGGTTAGCAAAGTCAATGTGAGAACCTTTTGTAGCTCGACAGATGTCAAAACAATACTTAAGATCTTGCCAAGTGTTTTCCAGCAGCTGAGGCATTATTAGAGCAACTGTTGCAATGATACATTGTTTCAAATTGTCTAAATCTCTAACTTTTCTCTGGAACACACACAATCTTTAATAAAGCCTCATGCAAAAAAGTCCAATGGAGTCATATCTTGAGATCTAGATGGCCAAGCAGTTGGGCCTGGCTACCTGAGACAACAGCTGTTCTTATGCTATTTTTGTGCATGTGCAACTACGTTTGTGCATGAACAAATTTTGGAGAAATTTCCTATCAACTGAATTTTAGTTTAAGAAAATATAATGTGCGATTCTCGCATTATAAGCCATTATTTTTGGATATCTCTAGACCAGACACCCTGTATATTTACTTTGTTTACTGACTTTTACACAATCCTTTGAGTTCCTATTTTCTCCCTCTCTTAAAGTACATGTGGAAATACTTGCTAGAAACTTTCAATACATTTTCTTCTTTTCCATGACTGCCTCTGACGTCCTGAGTACACCACGGAGTTCAGATTTCACCCAACTTTCGACAGTTATCTCTCGCTGAATTCATTAATGTTTTCTTCAGAGTCTGCCACTGAGTCTTTGTTTCGTTGCTATTTTCAAACACCCTTTATTTCTATATAAACTATAACATTTTTTTATAATGTTAGTCAAGTGGCTTTAATTTATTGTCCTACATGTTTCACCAATTTTTCTATCGGCATCTTCAGGGAATACAAAATTAGTAAGCTATATGAAAGTAACAGACTAGGTTATAACTGATGGTTCTAATTCATACAAAAATTAGTATTGTGCGAGACAATGCGCGTGTCTCGGGAACGTGATTTATTTGTTATGACTCATGATGTAATTGTCATGAAAATTCATTTCTTTGATGTTTAATGATCTAATTAAAGCTTTCCAAATTTCTGGTAAGGTTAGACCTTGATTATTGTTTAGGTTTTCAGTTGTGTGGACAACTGCAGCTGCTTCCTTGAAGGTTCTTGAATGGTAGTTATTTTCTATATAGGGCATAAGGCTCTTATCCGACTCAATGTGATGGTTGGTAGAGGCAAAGTGGCAAGAAAGGCCTGAAATGTCTTGTCTGTTGTTTCAGACATCCTATGTGTTCTTTCTTTCTTGTTTCGAAGCTTCTAAAGGTCTGACCTATGTAACTAATACCACATGAGCAAGGTATATTATATACTCCAGAGTACTTGTAGAATGGATGAGGGTCTTTCGGTGATCTTAAAAATTTCCAAATAGTGTTGACTGGCTTGAATGCTACTCTGATATTATGTGGTTTTAGAAGGTTAGCAAATTTTTTGGAAATGCTGCTTACAAATGGAATAGTAATAGTACTGATGTATTGGACGTCATCACGTTGTCTATGTGGTATATCAGTCAAGAGAATCTTGTTGTAGAGTCTTTTTGGATAACCATTTAAAGATAGCTCTCTGGATATCGTAGTTAATTCTGTTTGTTTAGGTCATCTTGGTCTATTGTGTACTGTATAGCACTTTTCTTGAGCATATGGATAATGCTAAGTTTCTGAGATATATGATGAGACGAGTTGAAATGGAGGTAACGTCCAGTATTTGTAGGTTATCTATACACAGATAGATTGATACTATTATTGGTTTGTTTCTTTATTAGGATGTCTAGGAATGGCAGTTTTCCATCTTTTTCAATTTCTAAGGTGAATTTGATGGTATGGTGGAAACTATTGATTTGGTTGAGGTAATTCATTAGTTCTTCTTTCGTATGATCCCAAATGAGAAAGATATCATCAACATATCTGTACCAAATTTTCAGTTTTGGAATGATCTGGGATTAGATTTTATCCTCTAGATCTTCCATAAATAAGTCAGCACAAGGAGGAGAGGCTACCCATGGCTAATCCAGTGAGTTGTTTGTAGACAGTTTTTTGCCAAATAAAATAGTTAGAAGTTATACAGTGATTGAACAAAATAGTTATGTTTCTTGGGAACAAGTTGTCTAAGATGTTGATGACTTCAACCACTGGAATGTTTGTAAACAGAGATGTAATGTTCAGACGAGCTAGTATATCATCTTCATAGATAGGGATGTTTTTTAATTTATCTATAAAATGTTGTGAGTTTTTAATATAAGTATCCGAGACGTGAATGTGTTGTAAAATCTTTGCAAGGTACTTGGACAGTTGGTAAGTAAGAGAATAGATTCCATCAACTATTGGACGTAATGGTATAACTTCTTTATGAATTTTAGGAACGCCATACAATCTTGGAGTTAGCAGGTGCATTGATTTTAGCTTTCTTATTACTTCTATAGGCCAGTTAGTCATTCCACGTAATAGTTCATTGGTGTCGTTATGGTTTTTTAGGGTAGGATCCGTACTGAGAACTTCATAGTCAGACGTGTCAGATAATAGATTTTTAATTTTTTCTTCATAATCTTTAGTATTTAATATAACTGTATTATTGCCTTTGTTGGCTTTAAGTATGATTATGTCTTTGTTATTCTTTAATTTGAGAAGCGTTTTTCTTTCCATTTGGTTGGAGTTGGTGTTAGGAGATCTTGATGGAGCTGAAAGGATTATGTTGCTTTTTAAACGCAAGTCATTAGCTATTGGAAGTGGTAGCAATGAGAAGGCTTTTTCTAAGTTGCAGATGAAGTCTATTTTAGGAATGGCAGTGGGTTTTAAGGTAAAATTGAATCCTTTTTTGAGAATTGAGATCTCAGGTTTTGTTAAAACGTGTTTAGATAGGTTAATTATCACTTGGTTATCTTGTAGAGACAGTATGTAGTTGATATGATTATCATTCAGCATGTTGAATTTATCAATTGGTGTCTTTTTGCTGTGGTTAAAGGTTTTGGTAAAACTGTTGCTAATCATATTATCTAATAGTTGCCATGTCTCTGCATCAAGGTTATTAGAGATATCTGTGAATAAGTTATAGCACTGTGAGTCTATTTTGCTAAGCAAGAATCTCGTATGGCAAATTCTTTCAATGAGAATTTGCGATACGAAATACAAAATTAGTAAGCTATATGAAGGTAACAGACTAGGTTATAACTGATGGTTCTAATTCATACAAAAATTAGTATTGTGCGAGACAATGTGCATGTCTTGGGAATGTGATTTATTTATTATGACTCAAGATGTAATTGTCATGAAAGTTCATTTCTTTGATGTTTAATGATCTAATTAAAGCTTTCCAAATTTCTGGTAAGGTTAGACCTTGATTCTTGTTTAGGTTTTCAGTTGTGCTAGAGATAGCTGCTCCCTTGAAGGTTCTTGAATGTTAGTTATCTTCTATATAGGGCAGAAGGCTCTTATCCCACTCAATGTGATGGTTGGTAGAGGCAAAGTGGCAAGAAAGGTCTGAAATGTCTTGTCTGTTGTTTCAGGCATACACTAAGTGTTCTTTCTTTCTCATTTCTATACTAATTTTTGTATGAATTAGAACCATCAGTTATAACCTAGTCTGTTACCTCCATATAACTTACTAATTTTGTATTCCCTGAAGATGCCAATACAAAAATTGGCGAAACATGTAGGACGATAAATTAAAGCCACTTGACTAACATTATAAAAAAAAGTGTAATAGTTTATATACATAATAGTCAAGAAAAAATACCACACAATGAAAAGGATCAACGAGATCACCAAAAGAAAAGTACGCAATCTCGAAGGTTTAATATGCAAAAAAGCTAGGTATTTAAACCATCTGACTTTTTTAAAAAGATATAGAGACAATAGCGTGATCCCAAAATTTCTTCATCTAAAGCAATATTATAAAATTAAAAAAGCTGACATGATTTACCAATGAACTTCGTTTGCACTTCTCACTGAAAGAATTTGCATTCGAGATTCTTGCTTAGCAAAATAGACTCACAGGGCTATAATTTATTCACAGATATCTCTAATAACCTTGACGCAGAGACATGGCAACTATTAGATAATATGATTAGCAACAGTTTTACCAAAACCTTTAACCACAGCAAAAAGACACCAATTGATAAATTCAACATGCTGAATGATAATCATATCAACTACATACCGTCTCTACCAGATAACCAAGTGATAATTAACCTATCTAAACACGTTTTAACAAAACCTGAGATCTCAATTCTCAAAAGAGGATTCAATTTTGCCTTAAAACCCACTGCCATTCCTAAAATAGACTTCATCTGCAACTTAGAAAAAGCCTTCTCATTGCTACCACTTCCAATAGCTAATGACTTGCATTTAAAAAGCAACATAATCCTTTCAGCTCCATCAAGATCTCCTAACACCAACTCTAACCAAATGGAAAGAAAAACGCTTCTCAAATTAAAGAATAACAAAGACATAATCATACTTAAAGCCAACAAAGGCAATAATACAGTTATATTAAATACTAAAGATTATGAAGAAAAAATTAAAAATCTATTATCTGACACGTCTGACTATGAAGTTCTCAGTACGGATCCTACCCTAAAAAACCATAACGACACCAATGAACTATTACGTGGAATGACTAACTGGCCTATAGAAGTAATAAGAAAGCTAAAATCAATGCACCTGCTAACTCCAAGATTGTATGCCGTTCCTAAAATTCATAAAGAAGGTATACCATTACGTCCAATAGTTGATGGAATCTATTCTCTTACTTACCAACTGTCCAAGTACCTTGCAAAGATTTTACAACACATTCACGTCTCGAATATTTATATTAAAAACTCACAACATTTTATAGATAAATTAAAAAACATCCCTATCTATGAAGATGATATACTAGCAAGTCTGGACATTACATCTCTGTTTACAAACATTCCAGTGGTTGAAGTCATCAACATCTTAAACAATTGTTCCCAAGAAACATCACTACTTTGTTCAATCACTGTTTAACTTCTATTTTATTTGGCAAAAAACTGTCTACAAACAACTCACTGGATTAGCCATGGGTAGCCTCTCCTCCTTGTGCTGACTTATTCATGGAAGATCTAGAGGATAAAATCTTTTCCCAGATCATTCCAAAACAGAAAATTTGGTACAGATATGTTGATGATATCTTTCTCATTTGGGATCATACGAAAGAAGAACTAATGAATTACCTCAACCAAATCAATAGTTTCTATCATACCATCAAATTCACCTTAGAAATTGAAAAAGATGGAAAACTGCCATTCCTAGACATCCTAATAAAGAAACAAACCAATAATAGTATCAACCTATCTGTGTATAGAAAACCTACAAATACTGGACATTACCTCCATTTCAACTCGTCTCATCATATATCTCAGAAACTTAGCATTATCCATATTCTCAAGAAAAGAGCTATACAGTACACAACAGACCAAGATACCTACAAACGGAATTAACTACAATATCCAGAGAGCTATCTTTAAATGGTTATCCAAAAAGACTCTACAACAAGATTCTCTTGACTGATATACCACATAGACAACATGATGACGTCCAATACATAAGTACTATTACTATTCCATTTGTAAGCAGCATTTCCAAAAAATTTGCTAACCTTCTAAAACCACATAATATCAGAGTAGCATTCAAGCCAGTCAACACTATTCGAAAATTTTTAAGATCACCGAAAGACCCTGATCCATTCTACAAGTACTCTGGAATATATAATATACCTTGCTCATGTGGTATTAGTTACATAGGTCAGACCTTTAGAAGCTTCGAAACAAGAAAGAAAGAACACATAGGGTGTCTGAAACAACAGACAAGACATTTCAGGCTTTCTTGCCACTTTGCCTCTACCAACCATCACATTAAGTGGGATAAGAGCCTTATGCCCTATATAGAAGATAACTACCATTCAAGAACCTTCAAGGAAGCAGCTACAGTTGCCCACACAACTGAAAACCTAAACAATAATCTAAACTTACCAGAAATTTGGAAAGCCTTAATTAGATCATTAAACATCAAAGAAATGAACTTTCATGACAATTACATCATGAGTCATAACAAATAAATCATGTTCCCGAGACACGCGCATTGTCTTGCACAATACTAATTTTTGTATGAATTAGAACCATCAATTATAACCTAGTCTGTTACCTTCATATAGCTTACTATTTTTGTATTCCCTGAAGATGCCGATAGAAAAATTGGCGAAACATGTAGGACGATAAATTAAAGCCACTTGACTAACATTATAAAAAAAGTGTAATAGTTTATATACATAATAGTCGAGAAAAAATACCACACCCTTTATTTCTTTCTTGAATAATATTTGTATATTTTAGTCAACAGCTTTATTTCTGAAAGCCTCTCTGCTGTGATTCTTAAAACTTTCTTAAATATTTTATTCTTTTCAGTACAATATTAATTTTTATTCTGTGGAAAACTAAATGGTAAAGACTTTCTATTTATTATCTCTTACAGTAATCCAGTACAAAGATATTACTGTCAGGAATTATGTAGTCAATGAGACTTTTCGTATTCCTCATCTTCTGTCCATTTGAATTTGTGCATATCTTTATGTCGGTATATGGTATCAGTGATGACTCATTCATCTAGAAATATGGCACATATTTACCATTATTATAAGCTTAGCTCTTTTCTTCAAATTTTCCCAACACATTCTGTAAATCTTGTCTTTATTGCTCTGCTGTTTCAGTCTTCAACAAGGACGAACTTTAAGTAAATTATACTTGCCAAGAAATTATATTCATGTTTAATTTATTATTATTATTAAACAAGACCTCATGGAGTCAAAGACTCATCTGGGAGGTCCTTTTATCACATACACATTTCATCATACCGTGTCTTAAACACACTCAAACTCCTTGCAGACACCACACTCTCAGGCAAGGCATTCCAATCATTCACAACTCTGCACGAAAAAACCTGCTTCTCACTCCCCTACTCACACCTTCTTTATACAGTTTCCAGGGATGACCTCTGGTTCTCCCCTGATCTCCCACTATTCTCTGTAGAACTTCTCCACCATTGATCTTATAACAACCCCTTACCAACTTATAGGTCTCTATCATATCTCCCCTCTTCCTTCTCTCCACCAGACTCTGCAAATTACATCTTCTCAATCTTTCCTCATACTCAACATTCCAGAGGTCAGAAACTACCTTAGTCAGTCGCCTTTGGACCCTTTCCAACATCTCTTCATCCTTCTGAAAACCTCGTGACCAAATCTGGGCACAATAGTCCATGTGTGGCCTAATCAAAGCCTTATACAATGGAACAAGAATCTCCCTACTTCTACACATCAGTGTTCTCCGCATCATTCCCAGAAGTCTTTGTGTTGTCTTCACAATTTTGGCGATATGTCCCCTAAATTTTAGATCCTTATCCACTATCCCCCAGATCTCTTATTTCCTCTACTTCCAACAATATATTCTCACCAAAAATAAATT
Organism: Typopeltis vanoorti; assembly: GCF_054136105.1. Lineage (NCBI taxonomy): Eukaryota > Metazoa > Arthropoda > Arachnida > Uropygi > Thelyphonidae > Typopeltis > Typopeltis vanoorti. The sequence continues at coordinate 65,856,128 of NC_143553.1, read as the reverse complement.
CTGCATCCCATCTTTGTTTTCCAAATTTTAAAACCTTACATTTTGCAACATTGAAATCACATCCCCATTTGCTTGCCCAATCACTCAATTTATTCAAGTCTTCTTGCAAGGCCACAACATCTTCACTACTCTTTATGGTTCATCCCAACTTTGCATCATCTGCAAACAACTGAATATCTCCATAAATTTTCGTGAATATCATTAATATACAAGTTAAATAGTAATGGCCCTAAAACAGACCCCTGAGGCACTCCACTAGTGACTTTCCTTTTCCTGGATATTGCACCCCCATACACAACTTGTTGATACCTATCAGATAGCCAGTCTCCAATCCAATGCACTAATCTAATATCCAACCCCATCTGCTCTAGTTTGACTGTCAACTTATCATGAGGTACTCTATCAAAAGCTTTTGCGAAATCCAAGTATATTACTGTGTATCCTTCTCTTCTGTACAAGGAAGCAGTCACTTTATTGTAATAACTAAGTAGATTACTAAAACATGACCTCCCTTTAGCAAATCCATACTGTCCATCAAAGATTATACCATTGTTGTCAACCCAACTCTGGATCCTAGTTCTCACAAGCTTCTCCAACAACTTAACCACAACACCTGACACACAGATAGGCCTATAGTTTGATGCTTGAGTTCGATCACCTCCTTCATGAAGTGGCACAATCTTGCCCTCCTTCCACTCTTTAGGAACTTGACCAAGTGCAAGACTCGTATTAAAAAAAATATGTCAAGGCAGGTGTCAACTCTCTGGCACATTCCTTCAGAATACACGGTGATATATTATCAAGTCCCACAGCCTTATTTATATCTAGTTTACTCAACTCCCCATACACCTCTTGCTCACCTACAGTCAGTCTCTCCTCCCCATCATCAACTGCTCTCAATCTCTCCATGAAGTCACATTCACAAGATTGAAAGATCTTTATGAACTGCTCATTAAGTATCTCCACCACACATTCTGCAACAGCTGTCTTTATACCATTTCCTCCAATCAATGTCATCCTTCCATAATCATTCTTTCTTTTGCTGGCTACATAGCGAAAGAACTCCCTAGGATTCTTTTTGGCTTCTTTAGCTAACTGCTGTTCATACCTCTCTTTAGCTACTCTCACCAACCAAGTCACCCTCCTTGCCTGGTCTTTGTAGACCTCATGAAATTGGTTACTTCCACTTCTCTTATGCTGCCTCCACAATGCCCTTTTTCTCTGGATCGCATGCTTAATCTCTTTATTCATCCATCTCACACCTACCTTATTTAACCTTCTCACCCGTGGAATACATTTAGACATTGCATATACTAAATAGTTTTTGAAAATACCCCAAGCTGCATTGATCTCTTTTCCAACTAACTCCTCATTCCATGCTACACCTGCAAGCTGTCTCCTGAGCTCTTCATAATCATCCCCCTTGTAGTTCCACATATACCCTTTTTTCACAGGGGTCCTTGCACTGCTGGCAACCACCCAGGTAATCACCTCATTTATCATTACATCCTCTGATGAGATACAAATGTAAGTAAACATAGTTTGAACATGAGGTATCTTCACAACTAAGCGACTCGTATATAATTGCTAATGACTTTCACATTAATTGCCTTAATATCCCAAATGTGAAGCATATATTCTTTCAGGTGCATATAATGCTCTGCATTATAGGAAGGGCCACTCCCCAGACTAGTTTCGACCTTATCAGGTCTGAGTAGTGACCCTTCGCATAATACATAGCATTACACTACACATATATAATACACACCATTATACATACTTGGCATTATGGGATACTAAGGCAATTAATATGAAGTCATTAGCCACGATATACAAGTAGCCTGGTCATGTAGATACTTTAAGTGTAAACTATCTTTGCTTACATGAGTTTAGGCTTAAGTGACAGTTTATGATACAATTTAATGGAATAGTAGCTGCACAATAATTAAATAGTGAGTTTAATCATTTCAAACAGACATCTTCAGGAATACGATGTTAAAATTGTAATAACACACAAGAAACAGTAAGTGGAAGAAATGAAATTAGTCTATATAAAGACTAGTCTTATGAAGGGTGTTCTGTATGGATGCTGTTGGCTAGCCTTAGATGTCAGATGGGAGGCCAAAGCATTACAATTTCCAAATGATGGGAAGTTTAATACAACCATATTTATTAAGATTAAGTTTGATTTTTAAAATTTGCTATTGATTCCACAAAGAGTCTTTCAAGTTTGTATTTACTGTGATGTAGCCTAATTGTCTATTCTATCTGATTCTTTGCAAAGTATGGTGGTGCTAAACCTGACTCATCATAGCTGCAGCAACGGATATATTTTTTGTGTTCATCTAGGTAGATGTTAGAAAATATACCAGTGCGACCATAATATAAGTTGCAAGAACAAGGACTCTGGTAAACACCTTTAGCAGACAGAGGAGGAAGTGGATCCTTAGGAGAGCAGAAAAGGGAAGCCAGCTTCAAATGAGGTTTGGAAGCAGTGCAGAGATTATATTTCTTTAAAGTTTTGGCTATTTCTTCTGAGGTGCCCTGGTTATTGGGAATACTAATTGCATTACTGTAGTCTTTATGTTGAGAGGGATGTGAGAAGGTGGAAGGGACAGATAATTTGTAGACTTTTTGGCATTGTAACCATTGGTCAGGAAAGTTTGGTGAATAAAGGCGTTTCACTGTAAGGGAAGCTTGGATGGAACAGAGGCTGGAGGCTCTGTTGACAAAGATTTTGATGACACCATATTATTGAAAAGGGGTTTATTGTTGTTATTATATGGGCACATCCATGGAGTCCGAAGACTCATCGCAGGAGACCCAATCTATACACACAATCTATCATACCTCTCCTTGAACCCACCAGCAGACGAAGCACGCACAACTGACTCTGGCAACACCATTCCAGTCATTCACAACTCTTCAAGCAAAAAAATCTACTCCTCACACCCCTACTAACCACACCTTTATTCAACTTCCAGGGATGACCCCCTTGTTCTGGACCCTCTAGCCAAGTGCTGAAACATTTCCCCTGCATCAATCCTATTATATAAACCCTTTAAGCAACTTAAATGTTTCTATCAAATCCTCTCTTTTTCTCCTATCAACCAACTTCTGCAATCCACACACACCTTCATTCTATCTTCATAGGGAACATTCCACAAGCCACTCACCTCTGAATCTTCTCCAATACTTCCTCACTCCCAAGAAACCCAGGGGACCAGGACTTGAGCACAGTAATCCAGATGTGGGTGTATGAAGGCCTTATAAAGAGGAATAACAACTTCCTTGTCTCTACATGCTAATATGTTCTTCAATGGCCAAGTAATCTTATGGGCAACCTCAGCAATACTTCCTCTAAATTTTAACTCTGTTCACCACTGCCACCCCTAAATCTCTAGCATCTATTTCCTGGAATACAGTGCCATCAATATAATACACAGCTTGTAATCTATTTTTCCCAAAATGCATTAAACTGACACCCATTATCTTTTGCCCATACTAACAGCCTATTTAAATCATCCTGCAAGTTCTCCACATGGATTAACTATTACTCTGCTTAATTTTGCATCATCAGCAAACAACTGAATATTTCCTTTTAAGTTATTTCTAGTATCATTTGTGTACAAATTAAGCAGCAATAGTCCTAGCACTGAACCTTGCAGCACACCACTAGTTGCATTTTTGCCTCAATTCTGCCTCTTCATATACCACTTTTTGATATATGTCCAGCAGCCACCCTTTTATCCACTTAACCAGTGTCATGTCCATCCCCATTTGTTCTATTTGCATAGCAAAGTTCCATGCAGTATTCTGTTAAATGCCTTTGCAAAATCATCATGTAGCCATTTCCTTTATCCAATTCAGCTGTTACTCTATTATAAAAACTTAGTAAATTACTAAGGCATGACTGACCCTTCACAAAGCCATGTTGACCCTCATACAATATCATATTTTTATCTACCTATTCTTGAATTCTCTTTTTCACCAATTTTTCCAGTAATTTTACTACCATACCTGAGATACCGATTGGTTTAATTTGCTACTGTGGTCTTAGAACCTCCCTTATGCAATGGAATTATTTTGCACTTTTTCCGGTTCCTTTGAACTCTGTCAGAGCTGAGACTTAAATTAAAGAGCTTAGTCAGAAGCACTGCCAGTTTCCTTGCATAAGCCCACCCAACCGAAATGGGCACATGATGTCACTGCAGTTTATGGTATCCAGATGATACAATATGTAGCAACATCTAGCTATAAACTTTGCTCTGTTAACTTCTATTTCACATGAAACAGATTTAACTCATTACCTGTATACTCATATCACCATTAACATGATAATATGAGTAATTTGAGGTTTCTTCTCTGGTTGAAACCCATGATACTGATATACAATAGTTTTACAACTGTTTTGTGGGTGGGATTCATATTGTTGGAACGTCCCACCTAACTGACTGTTCCAATTATGTTGGTTTGTTAAACTTATTCTTACCTCTTTAAATTCCGTTTTTCTTCGTTAGTTGTTGATTGATGCTCATCTGAATATAAAGAAATTTATATTATACTGAGCCACCCTATATTCAGATTAGTCTAAATAATTTAGAAGAATCAATCATCAACTATATTTATATTATCACTTCATTTTCAGGCCGAGGTTGTTAATAGCATTTAAGGCTTCCGCAAAGGTCTGATTAATTTTATGAGCGGTGCAATGAAAGAAAATCAGGCAAACAGCAAGTTTAACTCAACAATAGAAAACATTTAATGTGGAATGGTACAACATAAACAAACAAGTATAACTATCTGCAAAAAGTTATCCGATTAAGAATTTACAAGAATTCACATCCAGATATTAGTAACTTCTAGGTTAGGCTTGTGGATTATGACTAATGATCACATTTCTTAATTCTAAAGCTTTAGTATTTCTTTCACATAGTTCTCTCTATCCAATTGGATGAATCATATCATAAATATATTAGCTCAGTTTAAAGTATTCAGAATAATTACAATCCATTAACTATCAAACATTCATATTTCAGATCTTTATGCTCAGTCAATCAAGTTGAGATTAGTTCTTAAAGTTTAAGGCTTCCAAATGTTACATGTTACAATATCTAATCTTGTTTAGATTAGATATTGTTTAACCTTTATTGTTTAACCTGTATATCTATATTGTTTAACCTTATATCAATGACATTGCCAGTGGATTGCAAGGGGATATTCAGTTGTTTGCGGATAATGCAAAGCTAGGAAGGATTATTAGTAATAGTGCAGATGTGGTAGCCCTGTAAGAGGATTTGAATAAGCTAGATAGATGGGCAAATGAATGGAGGTGTCGGTTTAATGCAGCAAAATGTAAGGTCTTGAAGTTTGGGAAACATCGATGGGACACTGCATACTCTATGGGAGGAGTTATACTGGAGGAAGTAGGGGAGACAAGAGATCTAGGATTGATGATTGATAGAAACTTGAAATTTAGGGGACATATTGCAAAGGTGGTGAAGGTAACACACTGGATTGCTGCAATAATGAGAAGGACACCGACCTGCAGAGATAAAACAGTTATCATTCCATTGTATAAGACCCTGATCAGACCACACTTGGACCATTGTTCTCAGATTTGGTCTCCAGGATTTGAAGGGGATAAATTAACTGTGGAAAGGATACAAAGACGGATGACAAAGATGGTTTCAGGACTGTACAAGGATGGTTATGAGGATCGGCTGAGGGAATGTAGACTGCAGAGTTTGGTGGATAGAAGAAGGAGAGGTGATATGATTGAGACTTTTAAACTGTTGAGAGGTGGTTACAGGGTTGACACTGGGGAGTTCTTTCGCTTGGTTGAACAGCGGGAAGGAGTGATGACAAGAAGCCATCCCTGGAAGTTACGAAAGGAAACTGTGAGCAAGAGGATGAGGAGTGGTTTCTTTGTGTGGAGGATGGTTGAACTGTGGAATGCATTGCCTGATGGAGTGGTGAGAGCGAGAACGGTCAATGAGTTTAAGGAGTGGTATGATAGAATTTGTGTTTCTTAGGGGGGGATCTTCCCTCAATGAGTCTTGACAGACTTTATGTTCTTAGGAAGGACCTCCCACGATGAGTCTTTTGACTCCATGGAGGCCTGAATAATAATAATAATAATAATCTTATGACAGGCTGCACTATATTCTTTCTCAGTCAGCTAACACTTAATAGAACAACATAACACTTACTGTTTCGAGGAGAAAGTACTTCAGTACATCTAACATCCGACCATACAGCTAAGGTCAAAATATATCTGACGGAATTAACTGATATTGCTTCACAAGTCATAGAAAGGACAACTCTTACTGGGTTACCGCTTCTAAGCATCGAATTCGCATAGGCACATTTGAATATCTTGTTGACTTTTACTTTATGGCAACACAATTCAAAAGAAATCTTCCACTATAATAACTGAATTATAGTCACAGAAATACACAAGTCTTGATGCACGTGGTTTAAGTTATTTACTAATTCCTTATTTTCTTCTATGTATTAACTTAAGTTCTGTACTATTCTTCCACTAACCATTAGGAAATTATTGTAGTATCAGAACTCCTATAGAAGTAATACAAAATGCCTATTAATTCCTTGTTCCTTCCTAGTCGGTTTTCGGCATATATCAATTCCCCTTCTGCTACTCACTACTGATCTCTATGCTGTCTCTAGGGCTTCTCTCTTTTTACTTTTGTTTTCCAATCAACTACATTCTTCTTTTCCTGCCAAAATCCGGTTTTAACCCATTCAGCTTATCAACTGGCTTTTCTCTTTATACACAGTAGCTCACGCTCTCAGTACGAGCTAACTAAAATAAACTCCGTTTCTCCGTCAGTAGCCAATCAAATCCCATCAGTAGAATTCCATAAAATTACCTTTACTTAAAGAAATAACAAAATATATATATATATCACGGTTCACATAAGGTACATTTAAATTTATATACACACAGTTTCTTATAATAAATTTAATAAAATTGAATAAAGTAAATAAAATGAATGTCATTTTTATATAGTCTTTTTATTACTATTACATATCCTAAGGTTATACAATTAATAAATAACAAACAAAACAAGCATTTATATGAATAACATATTACAAGCAAGAGATTAACAACAAATAATATTTACAAGTCTTGCTTATGACATGGTGGATCATGTTAATTATGAATGAAGTATTATAATATATAGAATATCTTCATTCACAATTCAACAATATAAAAAGCTATATGTATATATGTGTATACACACAACACATAGATAGATTAATACATGAAAAAAACTCCACTGTATTTAAAAGAGAGGAAATAATTTTTGGCCAGCTAATAATACATGTTAAACAGCTTTCATTTTTATTGGGGGGGTCCCATTGTGAAGGGCATGTTGGAATGTGAGAGATGTTAGAACAGCCTTGTTATGCTGGAGCATCAAATACACAGGTGAAGCCTTAGCTGTTAATGAACACTGAGATATTAGCAAGGAGCTTTGCCTCTTTGCAGCTTTTAAAGGCTTTTATTTATTCAATGTTATAGGCCTGTCATGAAACAGAGTGGTGTTCTGGAAATACTTAAGTAGGCCATTCCTTGTAGTTATGTATGTATTGGAAGACTAAGGTGGTATTGATTATTCATAATAGTGCATCACAGTATAAACAATACCAGGAGAGGAAAAAATAAATTAATTTAATGAACTTATCAATGTGTCGATAGGCTTACGTGTTTGTCAGACATGTTGTAATAGATTTAACGGTATTGATATGAACACAGATAAATAAGAAAATAACTATTTATTAACTTAAAAGCTAATATTTCGCTGGTATTATATCCAGCATCTTCAGAGCACATGACACAAAGTTTGTTACAAATGCAAGACAACCACAATCCGGTGTAACAGTGGGGCTAGTGTAAGTAATTGCAGCGTGCAACACAAGACTAAAGTCCTAATAGGACACCATCTAGATTATAAAAAAAAAAAAAATTCATTTTTTTCATTTTTGGTTTATAGAAAACCCACATATACAGGGAGATACTTACACAAACAATCACACCATCACCCTTCTCAACAACAGTTCGATTCCTGTCATGACAGGAGGAATCTTTATATGGACTTTTTCAACTGAAGGTGAGTTAGTCAATCTCATACGGAGGTAGCAGGGTTTTTTCTCCCGGAAACTCGGGTTTTTCATCCTGCACACAGACAAATCAGTCCTTTAGAACAGCGCTTCCCAAACTGTGGGGTGAGGCCCCCTTGGGAGACGTTAGTTTTGTTGAGGGGGGCCGTGGAATAATGAAAACAAATTTAAAAAGTTTTAAGACTAAGTGTGTGCCATGTCAAATGTGTATGTAAGATGCTAAAAATATAATATTGGATTTTTGTAATATTCTCTGTGTATGTTTTGTATTGAATATAAATACAATAAATATTATAACATGCCTGTATTACGATTTTTTTTTTCCGATGGGGCCGTGAAATATTTTAATTTTTCCAAGGGGACCTTTACATCCATAAATTTGGGAAGCACTGCTTTAGAACACATGCAATTTACAGACAAAAATACTAGCTGTGGTGGTGGTTGTCGGCAGTAGATGGCGTTGATGTAGGTGATTGGTAGTACAGGTTCGGTGTAGTAGTGGAGATAGAGTGTTGTATAGTAGGTGTCCTCCCGCGAGGTGTCACGAATAATAATAATAATAATAATATGGTATCTTAAAAACACTAACCCACTAACCCATAGAGCTAGAGCAATCTGTTCCAATGACATTGCTCTCATTGCTGAACTTTCTTACCAACGTCGCACCTTCTTAACCAATGGTTATAATCCCCATAAGATAGATAACATTAAATGCTACTCAGAAATCCCCTCTATCTACCACAGAAAACTACAACAAAACTATCACCATCCCATACATTAAAGGTACATCTGAAAAGATATCTAGGGTGCTTAACAAACACCAACTGCACACCATATTTAAATCTTATGTGAAATTAGCAACTCTCATCCGTTCACCTAAGGACAAATGCACTCCTTTATCACATCCAGGAATCTATGAAGTGCCCTGTTCTTGCCATCATGCCTACTACGGACAGACAGGAAGAACTGCTTTTGCTATGGCAAGTCAGATCTGGCCATGCTTTGGATACCCCAGCATACAGGATCAATTGGAAAAAAACAAAAGTGATGCACAGAAGCTTCTACAAGTCAGAGAGGTTGTTTCTGGAATCAACAGAAGCTTTAAAACATACTCCAAACCTTAACAAGTATGGCTGTATAAATCTACCAAAGATTTGGGAGACAGTCATCTTAAGACCAAATTAATATTTATTACTTTTATTTTATTTTTTTCAAACTTTCTAAGACTATTATTTGGACTATTATTTCAAAACTTTGAACTTTTTTTTTTTAAACTAGATGGCACCCTATTAGGACTTTAGTCTTGTGTTGCACGCTGCAATTACTTATACTATCCCCACTGTTACACCAAATTGTGGATGTCTTGCATTTGTAACAAACTTTGTGTTGTGTGCTCTGAAGATGCTGGATATAATACCAACGAAATATTAGCTTTTAAGTTAATAAATAATTGTTTTCTTATCCATCTGTGTTCATATCAATACCGTTAAATCTATTACAACATGAACTTATATAAATATTTGGCTGATTTTTTATCTGTCTTTTTCAGAGCACAACTTATAACTGTGACATGCACAGGTAGTATACTAAAATCATTAGAAACAATTTGTATCTAACACAGACTAATGTCCAAACATGGTATCCTCTTTGAGATAATTGTAAAGTTAATTTGCAGAAGTCAGGCTATCTGGTCTCAGAATGAATGCATCCCAGATATGGGGTGGACTGATGGATATACTGATGGACTGCACTTAAATGGATTCAGATTAAGTGTCTGGAGAGAATTATATATATTCATTCAGTGTGTGGAAGTGCAAAGTCAGGAAAACTAAAGCAGTTGGACAGATGCAGATGAGTGTGTGTGTGTGTGTGAATGAACAAAAAATGTGGAATCTAGTCTCTTAGGCCGCTTCCCAAACTATGGGCAGCGGCCCCCTTGGGGGGGGCCATTAGTTTTGTTGAGGGGGCCCGTGAAATAATGAAAACAAATTTAAAATGTTTTAAGACTAAGTGTGCCATGTCAAATGTGTCTGTAAGATGCTAAAAATGTAATATTTGCATTTGATTTTTGCAATATTCGCTGTATATGTTTTGTATTGAATATAAATACAACAAATATTATAATAATATATGTCTGTAATACGAATTTCTTTTTTTTTGACTGGGGATGTGAAATATTTTAATTTTTCCAAGGGGGCCATTACATCTAAAAGTTTGGGAAGCACTGTCTTAGGCAACAATAATGATGGGTTAGTTGCCTATATACTAATGCTAGAAGTATCAAGAATAAGAGGGAAGAGTTTTTGGCATTGGTTAGTGCAACCTCACCAAATGTTAAGGTAGGCGATTATTTTCAGGGTGGATAGAGTATACAGAACAGGGAGTAGGATACCCCTGATGGTAGATTCATCTGAAATTCTTTGTAGTCAACAAGATTAAGAGTCAATCGGACAGATAGCAGTTCTTTTAAATCAATCAATCAAAATGAGATCGAGGCCAATAGGATAAAATATAAAATTGGTTGCAGCTATAGGCAAGGAGTGGTATGAATGATGGAGAAGTTGTGCATCAGCAGATTAGTACAATGAGTGCAAGTCAAGTAATTATTATTATTATTACCACCCCAAGACCTCATGGAGTTAAAGACTCATCTGGGAGGTCCTTTTATCAAACACACACATCTCATCATACCGTGTTTTAAACACATTCAAACTCCTGGCAGACACCACATTCTCAGGCAAGGCATTCCAATCATTCACAACTCAGCACGAAAAAACCTGCCTCTCACTCCCCTACTCACACCCTCTTTATACAGTTTCCAGGGATGACCTCTGGTTCTCCCCTGATCTCCCACTATTCTCTGTAAAACTTCTCCAGCATTGATCTTATAACAACCCCCTTACCAACTTGTAGGTCTCTATCATATCCCCCCTTCCTCCTGTCCACCAGACTCTGCAAATTACATTTTCTCAATCTTTCCTCATACTCAACATTCCAGAGGTCAGAAACTACCTTAGTCAGTCTCCTTTGGACCCTTTCCAACATCTCTTCATCCTTCTGAAAACCTGGTGACCAAATCTGGGCACAATAGTCCATGTGTGGCCTAATCAAAGCCTTATACAATGGAACAAGAATCTCCCTACTTCTACACATCAGTGTTCTCCGCATCATTCCCAGAAGCCTTTGTGTTGTCTTCACAATTTTGGCAATGTGTCCCCCTAAATTTTAGATCCTTATCCGCTATCACCCCCAGATCTCTTATTTCCTCTACCTCCAATAATATATTCTCACCAAGCATAAATTCTGCATCCCATCTTTGTTTTCCAAATTTTAAAACCTTACATTTTTCAACATTGAACTCGCATCCCAATTTCCGTGCCCAATCACTCAATCTATTCAAGTCTTCTTGTAAGGCCACAACATCTTCACTACACATGGGTGACTTCAACTTTGGAGACCTAGATTGGAAGGAAAATGTGACAGTGGATTTGGGGTATGAAATTGTTGGATGTTAGTTATGCACAGGTCTATGGACCTGTTCATAACTAAGATGGGAACGTTGCCTCCAACTGGGGAAAGTAATCATGTAGTCTTGGATTGGGAGGTAGCAAAATGTGGAAATTCCAGGTAAGATTAAGACCAATAGGACAAAATATAAAATTGGTTGCTCTTACATTCGGGGGGGGGGGGATGATGTGCATCAGCAGATTAGCACAATGAATGCAAGTCGAGTAATTATTATGGGGAACTTCAATTATGGAGACATGGATTGGAAGGAGAATGTGATGGAGTGGAACTACAAAGCAGGTGATTATGATGATGATGATGGGATTATAAAATGACTAGCATAGTAAGGAAGGCAAAATCAGATTATTATTATTATTATTATTATTATTATTATTATATATATTTTTTTTCCAGGAATAAGATAGATTCTATGGAAATAACACTTTCCATAGAGTTGGCAAGTCCACTGTGGAAGGGTCATTCAACTGACAACATATTTATCATACAAATCTTAAAATCCTTAATACTCCTTGCATTAACAAGACACTCTGGTAATGTATTCCATTCACTGACAATTCTCCATGTAAAAAAATCTACTTCTCACACCCATCTTCACCACATTCTTACATCACTTCCAGGAATGACCTCCGGTTTTTCCCCTGTCACCCTCTACTCATTTTATAATCCCATCTGGATTAATCCGATAAAATCCTCTAACTTAAACATCTATCACATCGTCTATTTTTCTCCTATCTACTAAACTCTGCAACCACATTTCTTCAACCTCTCTCCATAGCCAGCATTCCAAAGTCCTGATATTGTCTTAGTTACTCATCTCTGGACCCTCTCCAATGTTTAAACATCAAACTGAAAACCAGGTGACCAAATTTACACAACAGTCCAAGTGTGGTCTGACTAGTGCTTTATACAGCAGCACAACCAGTTCCTTATCCCTTCATGTTAGGGTACTTCTTATCATAGCAGCTAATGTGCATCTTTGCAACACTTTCAGTATGCCCTCTAAACTTCAGTCTAGTGCCAACCATCACTCCCAAATCTCATCCACTTCCTACAGTACAGCTCTATCAATATATCACACAGTCTTATATTTCTGCACTTCAAAATGCAACACCTTCACTTATTAATATTAAAACTACAACCCCGCTCTTTTGTCCAAGCCAAAAGTCTATTCAAATCTTCCTGAAGGGAATTAACATCAGCAGTGCTACTTATAATTCTCCCAAACTTTGCAACATCAGCAATCATTATGAGAAGAAATGAGCCAAACAAGTGAAAGGAAATCCCTTAGATCTTTTTTGTTATGTTGCTAGTAGGAGGAAGAATGACTATGGAGGATAACTTTAATGAGTGCAGATGGCAAAGAGGTAACAGGGGAAGATGAAATTATTGAGTTACTGAATAACCTTTTACAAGGTTATATTATCCAAGCAAAAATATTGTTATGGCAGAGGTGACAGGGTCTGATGTGAGAACAGAGGTTGATGAATTAGAGGTACTTAGGATGTTGCAGAATCTGAATTCAAATACAGCTGTTGAATTGGATGGGATATTGGCTCACATTTTAAGTGAATGTTCAGGAAAACTGGTAATGCCTTTGACTAAGCTGTTTAATTTAAGTCTCAGTTTTGGCAAAGTCCCGAAGTTTTTTTTTCTTTAAAAAAAAAATAAAAATAAAAATAAATAAATAAATAAATATATATATATATATATATATATATGGTATCTCCATGTAACTTGCAAAGAGTATCATGGGATGCTTCAACAATTATGAATGATTGTATTACGAATGGTTATGAATTAGGATTTTTGTCTGTCTGGGTTGTGTGCTAGTGTTTAACAATACCCGCTACTTTTTAATGGCTAATTAAATATCCAGTTGGTATCCACTCTGTCAGCTACTTATGAAGTTTTGCATTCTAATATTCACTTACATTGCTGCTGTATAATGAGATCTTCCATTCTTCAATTACGTGTCATACTGCTGCAGTGCACTTTATTACAATGCATTAGTACAATGTTCAAAATTTCCAAATTTTCCTTAAAAAAATTCTCTGAATTGCGACAATTTTAAACTGAAAAACAATTTATTACTAGGTACATTTTATATTAGTTATAATCATTTGACTTATAATCAAGAATAAAGCGAAAGTCTTCTTATAATTGTATTAGCTGCGAGCTCAGCAATTCTAAATTGGTTTAGGTTTCTTTCCGGCAGAAAACGCTATTGATTTTTTTTTTTTTTAATCGGAAAACGTGGCCAAGAGCACCACCACTACGTTCAGTATAACACCTTTTGGCATAGTTTATCAAATAAACCATCAAATTTAGTCTGGAGATCTAATATCATCATATGATATCAACTTAGAAGAGACTAGTTAGTGATATAAATAAACCTTAAAATACTCCAACTGAATGACGTCTACTTTCTAAGATGAATTAACAAAAATGTAAAAGATCAGGAAACTATTTTTTTCCCCTCATTGGTCTATTAAAGTTATATACTAAACAAGGAAATTCAGATTTTGAGGATCTACTTACGTCCTCAAAGATGGATCCCACATTGGCTGTCACCAACATCACTGGCGTAAATTTCTCTTCCATGTCTTGCCAAAAGCAACGCACTCCTGTAGCCCAGGCAACAAGCGCAAAAACAGTATTAAAGGTTAGCCAGTTTCATCACTACACAGAAGTTAGCAATTTCACTTAGCGCACAGCGTAAGCTTGTCCTGTCGGTAAAAATCAAAGCTCACGGCAAAATCGTGCAACTTTCGTCGTAACTGCCATTTGCCACGCCCACCAGTATGACGTCACATCAATCTTAAATCCTGATGCAGTACACGCTAGGTAAATTATTATTGCAACTATGTTTGCTATCAATTTTTAAATAAATCACAGAAAAATATTATGTGCTAAAATTTTCATGTGGTTCATATGCTATTCAGAGAAGGAAAAGGTTAACGTCTTAATAAGCAATTTGGCTTTAATATTTTAATTCCGTTATTTTGGTATCTCCATGTAACTTGCGAACAGTATCATGGGAATGCTTCAACAATTATGAATGATTGTATTACGAATGGTTATGAATTAAGATTTTCGTCTATGTCTGGGTTATGTGCTAGTGTTTAACAATACCCGCTACTTTTTAATGGCTGATTAAATATTCATTCGGTATCCACTTTGTTAGCTACTTATGAAGTTTTGCATTCTAATATCACTTATATTGCTGCTGTATAATGAGGTCTTCCATTTTTCAACGAGTTGGGAAGCGAAGCATGTGCTTTGGTGCAATTGCCTTACTATTGTTTGTTAGTGTTAGACCATCATTTTACTCCCATAGGGAATATATCGTAACTGTTAAACGACAATCCGCACGCACGGTGTGGGATTATGTTGCGGATCTCAACCATCTTAGAATTACGAATCCATTTTTGTGAGTGATATATAGTGAATTGAAAATGTTTTAAAATACGTGTTTCCATTTAAGTAGTAATTAGAATATGAATATTCCATCGTTCTGTCGAATTTTAGAAAACCTACGCGCAGCAGTAATAATTCAGTAGATTCTGCAACTTTTCATCTTCAAAGTCGACTATTGTTTGGCCATCCGATTATTTCACTGTTTTATTGTCCTTATTAATTAATTAATGAAGATAATAAATTATGTGATATTTTTATCACCTACCTCTATTTTCCATGGCCTGACTATTGCTGCTGCTCCGGGCAATTCGCAGAAATTATCCTTGCTCGCATGAAGGCATTCCCCATTCTATACAAGACTCTCGTCCAGTTTCCAAGCCCGGTTCAACAGAATGTGTACCAGACCAGTTTAAAAAAATATATATATATATACACACACAGTGTGTCCCAAAATTCATGCAAGAAGTAATTTTGATAGAAAACAGGTTTTTAATTAAAAATTGTAATTTCTTATTGATTCATAAAGTATACAGTATAGGGTTATGCATGGAATAGCATATCAGGTAAATGGCCTCCACGGCTTTGCTGGCACATACGCACTCTTTTGTCGAAATTTTCCATGACCGTTTTGCATAAATGTGGCTGAATTTCGTTGATACAGCGTTCAATTTCCTCCTTCAAGGCTTGGGTGGTCGTGGGCTTGTTGGCATAAACCTTAGACTTCAACCCCCCCCCCCCCAAAAAAAGTCCAATGGTGTTAAAGTCACATGACCTGGGCAGCCAATTCTGATCATCAAAATGGGAAATTACACAACCAGGAAATGACTCATGCAGTAATTGAATTGTTTCTCCGGCTGTATGGCATGTGGCACCGTCTTGTTGAAACCACATGTCGTCCACATCCATATCTTCCAATTTAGGCACAAAAAACTGGATTATCATGTCGCAATAGTGAGCACCATTAACTGTTATTGCCTTACCAGCTGCATTTTCGAAGAAGAATGGACCGATGATGCCTCCAGCCCAAAATCCGCACCAAACAGTGACACGTTGTGGATGCATTTGTTTCTCAACAATCACTCGTGGATTTTCTGAACCCCAAATGCGACAATTTTGTCGATTAACGAGGCCATCGAGATGAAAATGAGCTTCATCGCTGAAGATGATTTTGTTCGAAAAATAAGCATCCACTTGTTGTTGTTCCATAATCCATTCAACGAACTCTCTTTGCTGTGTGTAGTCATTTTTAATAAATTGTCAGCTGTCACGCTGTCTTTTTTTTTCTCGTTGGCAACACTTTACTGCACAAATGGCACTAAATTTAAATCTTGCATGAATTTTGGGACACCCGTATATATCAGCTGTACATAAATTGGGAGACTTGTATCAAGAACCCAGCTTGATACTCAGCCTATGCTGAAGCATGCAAATCAAAAGTAGGAGACTTACCTCTTGTCTAAATGGAAGCTCTGCCATCTAGTCCCATGCAGAGGCCATCAGATGCGACTTCTGCATATCTGCACTTCCATCCCTCACACCCAATGATAAAAACTAATCTCAAAGGATCAGTCTTTTCCTCTACTTCTGCATAATTCACCAAGGCAAATCGCCTCTTTCCATATCAGCATCTCAGCACCATATGCCTCTTGTGGTTTTTCAACAAAAAGACATCAAAAAATGACTAAACTCAGATATCAGATTCTCGTCTTCTGGTCCTGTGCATCTCTTCAATTGCACTCAAACATTTTGCTCCAGAGCTAACTCCTATTGTGTATTGTCTCTACAATCATGTATATGCTTAGCTGGTACTTTCCCAATGCTTGGAAGCAATCATATATCCAGCCTATTCCAAAAAAAGGGAGATAGAAGTCTACCAACCAGTTGCCATCAACTCAATCCTCTCCAAAATAATGGAGAGAGAAAGTCATCAATGGCTAACTTCTCTGTTGCCTAGAGTCCCACCAATTAATCAGCAACCACCAATATTGATTCTGCCATTTGAGATCCACACTCTACCCTCTTGCTCGCCCATCACCTGACACTTGCCATGAGAAGTTCAGAGAAATGTTCTGTCACTCTTCATACTTCTAGAGCTTTTGACTGTATCTGGCATCAAGGTCTGATGGACAAATTGTCATTCTTTGGTCTACCAGCCACTCTGTAATTGGATAGCCAGCTTTTCTCTGGTCATTTACCGCATGTCATGGTGGTGAAGCTCAAAGAGAGTCTCCTGTACATAAATGATCTACTCTCAATCCTGTTAGTTTTGCCAATGATAATTATTATCCATTCATCCTACTCATTTGACAAACCATGCAGTGATCAGACATCCCAAGCTTCAAAATCTTCAGTGGGGCAAGGATAATCTAGTCACCTTTAATGCCACCAAAATGTTGGTTTGCCTTTTTTTCACAAAAGGGATCTTAGCTTGCCTACTCTTACTTTCACTAATACACAAATCGCCTGACAGGATCAGATCTCTTTGCTTAGACTAATGTTTATCTCCAGCCTCTCCTGGCATAAACACATCATTAATGGCTTCCTCACCATTCTAAACTAGGCATGATCTTCCATTTGAGATTCTGTTTTTCACTCACCTAGCTATGAACTCTATACAAATTCCAAATCTGCCCATCCTTGGAATACAGCTCACGTGTTTAGAATGCTGCATTTAAAATCGCTATAAAAATTTTCGATGCTGTCCTGAGGAGATCATTTCAGCTAACGGACAGTGCTTCCTTTAACTTTTTTTTGGCTGCACGGAAAATTTTTACATGACAGCATGGCACTTAAAAGTGCTGAACTACTCCCTTTACATTGTTTCTTGACATTAAAATAGTCACTTTTGTTATTCCTTTTTCTTAAACAAAAACATCTCTACACTATGACTTTCTCGTTAAGATGCTCTAACAATATGAATCCTGGTTTTTGTTTTAAATAATGAAAAAAAATCCACTATTACATACAATGTCATCTCTATATGGCTTCATGTAGATGGGGGTGGGGGGGGACCAAGTCCACTGGCAGCTGCATGCAACAATTCAGGGTGCAGAGGAGTATCTCAGTAACTGTGTCCATGCGGCTTAGAGAGAACATTGCCCAGGGATCTCTTGCAGACTGACTTAAATCTCTGTCTCATGGATACAGTGTATCTTCCACAAGTACTTCCATGGTTACTGCTCTACTAAACCGATAACCTTTCTGTTGGGGGCTGTTAAAACAAAGAGAAGCAGCTGCCAAGCATTTCTTTTCATTCCAACTATAAACACACCGAACAAGCTTCTCCTCTTTTATTCCATCTACCTTATGCAGGTTATAGTTGTTTAGGAATACTTCACCTCTTGAATAAAAAATGTTAATGCACACCTCACACATGGCACAGATCTGCTTATAGGTACTTCAAACTCTTGTACGTAGGATCAGTGTAAAAAAAAAATTTCTCAACCTCGAAATATGTCAGTCATATCCCTTTTTACTTTTATCTGCCAAACTCCAGATTACATAATTTTTAGTTTATCCTCATAGCTAACTTTCCACAGTCCAAAAATTTTTTTCAGCCACTTCTGCACTTCTCCAAATTTGTTTCATTTGGATCAGGGCCATATACAACAGTACTGCTACCATTTTATCTCTGCTGATCAGCATTCTTCTTGACATTGCAGCAACAGTCTGAGTTATCTTTACCACCTTTGCAATATGCCCCTTGAATTTCAACTTATCCATCATCCCAACATTCTAATACTCCTCTAGTTCCTCCAATATAGTTCCACAAATAAAGTATGTAGCCTCCCATGTGTGGATTCTTTAAGTTCAAAACCTTACGTTAAGCAGCATTAAAACTGGTTACCCCCCCCTCAGTCATTTACCAACCTTTCCAGTTTTTTCAGATCTTCCTAGTTACACCTAGTGATGCTTCACATCTTCTGCTAACAGCCGAATGTCTCCCTGCAGTCCAGTAACAGTATTGTTGATGTAAAGGTTGAACAGTACTGATCTTGGTGCAGAGTCCAGTGAAATCCCACTGGTAACTTTCCTTCTCATACCATGTATGGAGAAAATACACTGATATCTGTCAGGCAACAAATTCCCAATATACACCACTAATCTGATATCTAAATCCTTATGCTGCAACTTAACTTGTGTGACATCCTGTCAATTGCCTTTTGTAAAATCCAGAAAAATCATGGTATATGCACTTCTGTCATCAATTAGCCCATATATGCAGGGGGGAGGGTCTAGAGTTATATGGTTTTAGTCTGTTGGTAATCTCCACAGGCCAAGAAGTGACCTTCTTAAGGAGCCTATGGAGTTTTCTAATTTGAGAGTTGGTGGGATTGAATCAATAGGGAGGTAAGTGGCTCGATCTAATAGTAAAGCCTTAAGCTTACCTGTGTAGTCATTAAGATCGAGTACCACAGTGGCGTTCCCCTTGACCACTTTGGTGATCACTATTTCTTTGTTCATGACTACGCAGGTAAGCTTAAGGCTTTACTATTAGATCGAGCTACTTACCTCCCTATTGAATACAATCCCACCAACTCTCAAATTAGAAAACTCCATAGGCTTCTTAAGAAGGTCACTTCTTGGCCTGTGGAGATTACCAACAGACTAAAACCATATAACTCTAGACCCCCCCCTGCATATATGGGCTTCCAAAAATACATAAAGAAAATGTGCCATTACGTCCCATAGTGGATGGCATTGATTCCCCCACTTACAAACTAGCCAAGCATTTAGCCAAAGAGCTCTCACACTATACTGGCAACACACCATCACACATAAAAAAATTCAGCCCACTTCAAAGCCAGTATAGAAAACCTTGCACTCCAACATAATGACATAATAGTCAGTTTTGACGTCTCCTCCTTATTCACGAATGTCCCCCTCAAATAAACCTTAGAGCTAATCCAAGCTAAATTTCCTCCCGATATCTCTGCCCTATTTCAGTTTACAATGAACTCAGGCTGTTTCATTTGGCAGGAAAAATTCTTCAAACAGATAGAGGGGACAGCCATGGGTTCACCACTTTCCCCACCCTTGGCCAATTTCTTTATGGAGACTTTTGAAGAGAAAGCCTTAAACTCAGCCCTACAAAAACCTACCATATGGCTTTGCTATGTTGATGTGTTCGCTATTTGGCCACATGGCCCAGATTCACTCCTCTCCTTCCTAACACACTTAAACAACCAACACCCTAGAATCAAGTTCACCCTGGAAAAAGAGGAAAACAATAACCTCCCCTTCCTAGACACACTAGTCACCCACCAACCTGATGGAACCTTGGTTTTCTCAGTTTATAGATAACCCACCCATACAGGCAGATACATTCACCAACAATCCCATCACCCCCCCCCACAACAATATGGAGTTATTAAGACACTATTCAACAGGACAAAAATAATCTGTTCAAATGATCAAGCCCTAACCACTGAACTAAATCATATCCGTGGCACTTTCTCAGCTGTGACACTTTCTCAGCCAATGGCTACCCCCACAAAAGAATCCAAAAAATACTTAAACCAGTTATCCACAACCCACCTTCCCCCCCCCTTTCACAAAAAAGATTACTCTAAATCCATCACTATTCCCTACATCCGAGGCACCTTGGAAAAAATCAACAAAATCTTAAAAAAAACATGACTTGACCACTTGTTACAGACCATATAGAAAATTGGCATCCCTTATCCACTCCACTAAAGACCAACCACTTCCCCTAGACCTACCTGGTGTATACCAGGTCCCTTGCAGCTGTAAATTGTCCAACTTTGGCCAAACAGGCAGGACAGCAAATATCAGAATCTCAGAACACAAGGATTACATCCGATTTCACCAGTACAGCCACTCTGGGCTTGCAGACTATGCTCTGGATACTCGCCACAGAATAAGATGGAAGAAAGCCACAGTAATACACCGCAGCAAGTTCAAATATGAAAGACTATTCATGGAATCAGCCTCAGCCCTTAGGAACATGCCAAACCTCAACAAATTTGGATGCATGAGACTGCCCCAAATTTGGGAAACATTTATCAGAAGAACTTCAGCCCAAAGGCCAAGAACTACCAATATAGCCTGCCAGGGGGCACCATTAGGACTTTAGGAAAATGTTAGCTTCCTAGCTTCGGTTCTCATTTGCTGTTATGTAGTATTTGCGTGCACTTGTCTAAAGTTCCCAAGAAGATGGCAACGTGACGTTTGCCGAAATATCGGAAAGTATATATTAAAGTTTAATTTATATTTCTAGTGTATGCTGTCAATTCCTTAATTATTAGTTATCATGTTTAACCAGCATATAAGCCTCTCTACAAGAATTATGATTGAGCAAGTAAGTGGAACTCTCAGTTCAGTGTTACAAAGCATAAGTTTCTGACATTTGGTTGGCAATAATGGGATGCAAAATATTCACTTGATGGGAAAATTTTGAACAAAGAGGAGACGAGATCCGGGAGTGAATGGTGGTAGACAAGGACCTGTAGTTCAGCAGTGATGCAGAGAACCTTAATGTGCAGAAATAGAGGTTATGGTTCTATATAAGGCCTTGATCAAATTTCATATGGATTATTGTGCACAAATTTGGTCACCTTGTTTTCATGTTGATGAGAATATATTAGAATGGTTCAGCAAAGATTGTATATGGTGGTAACTGGTATTTGTCCTGTGGGGTTGAGACATTTAAGTTTGTAACCAGATTCATCCGGAAGAAATTTTCCATAGAATGAGAAAGGTGTGGTAGAGCAACAGGCCATTTCCGGAAACTGTATAAGGAGCAAATTGTATGGTGAGTGGAATGTGTTACGTGTCAGTGTGGTGAATGTAAATACATTGAATAAATTTAAATCTTTCTCTACAGATACTTTCATGGACAGTGCTCTGCTTAATTGGCCACTCTTTTATCTCAACCCTCCTTCAAAATCATTAAAACAAGAGCCACTGCTAACCAACACCCTTTTACAGTCCTTAAATCACCAAACCAACTTTGCTACCTCCTCTTTCATCTACTTCTGTCCTTTGGAACAGTCTCCCCCCCCCTCACACACACACACACACACACACACACACTACCTTCCCCAAAGATTACAACCCTCAGTTGTTCAAACAAAATGTGAACAGACTCCTCCTGTCTTCTATTTCTCTTACCTACATATGGCACTAATGTGCTATAGGTCTTGTGGCCTTTTGTGTATGGATCAGACATAAAAAAAAGTTTGAGATTTGTTTGTGACAGTGTGTACCTCCCATGATGAGTTTTGACTCCAGAGATCTGGTGTTCTTCTCTTTCATCCTCAAGACAGATTGAGTCTTGGCATATGAAAGAGCCAACAGCGTCGAAAGTCCAGTGCAGTTCTAATGGCCTTATGCAATTCATTTTGGTCTTCCTAATGATCTTTTATTCTCCATAGGGCCCTCAAATACCAGGCAAGGATATCTGATTCCATTCACACAGTGCGACAAAACAGTGGAGTTCATGCTTTTTAACTGTTAGGATGGATGGTGTGTGTGTCACTGATCTTCAGAGAGTTGACACTGCCAGAAAAGCATACAGCAGAACTATATTGTGAGGCCTGGTGTGGCACATCACTGAGCATCGGAGTGACCATACAGCATCTGTGGATGCCGAGTGAACATATAGAAGGAAGAATTGTTGATTTAGGAATATTCAAATATTGTAGCTCTTGTGACTTAGTCGTATATTCTGTCTAATGAGTTTTGTTTATTTCCCCATTTCATTTCAAAAGTCAACAGTTTCCTCTCTCTCCTTTTTTTTAAGGTCCAAGTTTCTTCCTCATAGAGAGCTGTTGGTAGTATTATACTTTCATATAATTTTTTTTTTAATTTCATTTTATATTTATAAAATTGCTAAATGAACAAGCAGTGATGACAGCATGGTAAAATACACTCAACAGGCAATCAGCCAGGAATACATATCCATACTTGAAGTAGCCATCAAAAGCCTGAAATGTGGAAATTTATGATATTCCATCATAAATGCTCAAGTATGGAGGTATAAAAATCTTACAGTGGCTGCACTGCATAGTTCAGAAGGCCTGGGCAGAGGGACAAATTACAGATGATTGGAGTAGAGCTCTCATAGCACCCATATATAAAAAAGGAAATAAAGCTGAATGTGAGAATTACAGAGGTATTTCTCTACTCAGCGTTCCTGATAAGATATATGCAAGTATACTTGAGAAACGTTTGAGAAGAATTGTGGAAGAGAAGCTTGGTGAAGAACAAGCTGGATTAAGGCCAAATAGAGGCTGTCAGGATCAGATTTTCACTTTATGACAGATAGTTGAGAAATCATGGGAATATAACAGAGATCTGTATTTAAGTTTTGTAGTTCTTGAAAAGGCATATGACAAGGTGCCAAGAGAGAAGCTATTCGAAATGCTACAGTTATATGGTGTCATTGGGGCATTATATCAAGCAATACTTAGTCTTTATTTGAGTTGTAAGTCAGCAGTTAGAATTGAAGGAAGTACAGGAAGATGGGTTAATGTTAAATCTGGTGTAACACAAAGATATACATTATCCCCTCTGTTATTCATTATCTATATCGATCACATTATGAAGGAAAGTGGTATTAAACCTGATATCAAAATTTGATATGCTAATGTCAGCTCTTTGCTTTATGTGGATGATGTTATACTTCTAAATAAATCTGCTATAAGTCTGCAATATTCCCTGACTAAATTGAATAATTGTAATAGATATGGAATGAAGGTCAGCAATAACAAGACAATGACAATAGGCAGAAGCACTGAAAATATCAACTGCATTGTGAATGGAGAACCTATAGAGCAAGTAAAATATTTTAGCTACTTGGGTGCGATTTTTAGTGAAGATGGTATGAATATGGAAATAGACAATAGAATCAACAAAGCTGGTATGGTAGGAAGTCAATTGAATAAATTTATATGGAATAAGAGAGAAATTAGCTGTATACAAGACGGTATTCAAGCCAATTTTAACTTATGAATCTGAGAGCTGGGTCAGAAGTAAAACACTTGACCAAAGACTAGAGACCGCAGATATGAGAGTCCTGAGAAAGATTAGCGACATGAATAGATGGTATCAATGGCAATGTCTTATTAAAAATGAGGATATTAGGAAAGAACTTGATATTGTTAGCATCCAGGAATGCATTAGCAGAACTAATCTCAATGTGGTATGGTAATTTAAACAGAATGGGAGAGAAAAGATTAGCAAATCAAGTGCTCTCTGCCAGGTTGGCAGGAAAAAGACCCAGAGGAAGACCAAGATATAGGTGGTTTGATACAGTGAAAAGTACCTTAGAAGATAGAAATATAAGATCTTATAATGTTGGAGTCTTGACAGATAACAGACTGATTTGGAGGAAAATTGTAGATATGAAGTTAGTAACGATGTAATTTTTCATGTAATACTATCATATCCTGCACACCCCTTGAGGGTATATATCAGGAATTTGATGATGATGATGGTTGTATAACAATTTTAGAATGTAAGAATTTGAAACCCCACTAAAAATTTAAAGAATGAGAAAGTACTTAGATTGGAAGGTATGATAATATAGGCTATTTAACAAGGGAGATAAGAGTTTTGGAAACATACTATTAAATATATATAATACAGTTCTAGCTACATCTAGCATTCCATCATAATGAGGAGAAGGCCTAATAATACCAATACTAAAAAAAACAATTTAATACAACCCAGAAAATTACAGAGGAATCATATTGCATCCGATCATGTTGAAAATCTATAACAGGATGCTTCTAAACTGAGTTGAATCATGTGTAATACACCATATATAACTCTTCTACTAGGAAAACAAAAATGTTTCTTGAAAAACAGAAGCACTGTTAAACACATCCATTGCTGTAGTATGTTGATAGAAGGAAAAAGAGATAAAACCTTCCTTTGATCTTAAACTTTATAGATTTTTCAAAAGCCTCTGATTCAGTTGATAGGCAAAGTATGTTCAAAATTCAAAACAGTTGTCATGGCATATCCTTGAAAATAATCATAGCAATAGCAGAATCATATCAGAAGTATCATACAAGAATAATTTTAATGGAGAGATGACTGAGAGCTTTAGAATTTCGACTGTAGAATTATTTAGGATTTTATGAGGTAACTGGCATTACTGGATCATCAGCTTGTAAATGTAAGCTGATGATCAAAATCATTCTTTTCTTTTTTTTTTTTTTTTATCCTGTCATTGTAACGCACTGATGTGTAATAATTTGTCTACTTATCCTGCAGAAAGCATATCAACATTGTGTCGGATAGTGGAATCTACCCTGTGTGGGAATATAGTGCAGTCTTATCAGAGGAACTTCCTGTTGTTGGAAAGGTGGATACTACAGCTGATGTAACTGTTAAGCCAATGGAGGGAAGCTTTCTCATAAGCACATCATATAGAACTTGTGTGTTCTTATTATGTGGTAAGTTTTAAATAGAAATTTTGGCTACTATTAATTTTTATTGAAAATGAAAAGTTGAATATGGACGAGGTTTTTAACTTCATGCATTATTGTTACAGGATAGTTTAGCATAAACATGATCAGAGATTGGAAGCCCAATTAAATCTGAAACATTCTTAAATTCACTGAAAGTAAATTGAATTTTTAAATGTTATCTGGGAATACTAAACATGGAAGTTTTTCAAGAGCTATTGCAGGCTTCCAGTAAGTAAAGCACTGGTCTCACACTAGGCAATTACATTATTAAGCATGTTCATGGAAGGATTCAAATGTGCAATCTTTTGGTCAGAAGGTTGGTTAAACCAATCATCACATGTTTATTTACTCTACTGTTTGATTTTTATGTTTTATTTAGTGTGTGTGTGTATGGCACAACATGACAGAATTTCATGCCGGCTAGGACTTTGCCTGGTTAAACAAGGCTCCCTGTTGTTTTCGTAAGGGAATCAGGACGAACGGCAAAAAGTTAGCTACTGAAACAAATCCAAACACATCCCAACTCAACATCACCAAATTGACATAATAGGGATGACTGAAAGACAAAAACTAGTAAGATCTTTCTAAGCAATAAATACAAAATGTTATATTCAGGCAATAACAATCAGGGAAAAAAAGGAGCAGCTATAGTATTGAACACTAAATACGAGGCTAATCTTCTTGAATGGCAGGCAATATCATGTAGAGTGATGTAGGTAAATATCAAAATAAGGAACTGGAAACTGAGACTTATTTGTGCCTATGGTTCCACAGAAAGTTCTGCTAAGATAGAAGTGGAAGAATTTTTTTAAGGTTTTAGAGAAAACAACTGCCAATGAAAAAGGAAAAGTTGGGATCTAAATAGCAGAGTAGGAAATGATTGTCAGACATACAGAAATATTTTGGGAACATTTAGAGAAAAGAGAAAAGCTAATAATAGCAAATACCTGTTGGATTTATGTTCAGAACATGGACTAGTTATTACTAACACAATGTTCCAACATAATATTGTGCTTAAATTTACATGGCGAGAAGAGGCAAGGAATAAGAAAAGTCTCATTGACTATGTTATTGTTGATGGTGAGGGACACTAGAGTGTACAGAGGATTTGAAAATGGAAGTGATCACCATTTAGTCTTGAGCAGGATATAATTGAATTTCATATTAAAAAAGAAGAGCATGTAAAGAAAGTTTTAAAGTGAATAAAAAGTTGAGCAGCTCTCAGATGTGAACTGTAGACAAACATTATTCGAGAACTTATATCCAAAACTTGGATATTAAGTAGCAAGCCCTGAAACATTGAACATTGATTGATTCAGCCAGAGAGGCATGTGGTAAGGTTGTCTGTAAAAATAGAAAAGTCAGAACTCCATGGTGGACACAGGCAGTGAAGAAAAAGAAGAAAGCATATTGAAATTTCCTGGCAAATAAGTCAGCTTTGCTCTTAGAGAATACAGAGACAAATGTAAGAAAGCTAAACACTGTGTAAAACTAGCTAAACAAAAGTCATGGAAAGACTTTGTAAGAACATCTGGAAGGTAACAAAATATTCTGGAGGCTATTGAAAAAAGCTCAGAAATGGAGAAAAGAGTGCTGTAAAAGGAATTAAATATGATAAAGGTGACATGAAAACTGGAGAAAAAGATATCCTTGGTATGGAATAATTACTTCAAAAAATTGCTAAATGAAACAAGGAGTGATAGCACTGTGGTAAAAAAAAAACTCAGCGGGCATGCATTCAGGGATACATATCTATACTTGAAGTAGCCATCAAAAGTCTGAAATGTGGAGAGACAGCAGGAGTAGATGATATTCGTCCAGAAATGCTCAAGTATGGAGGTATAAATGTTTTGCAGTGGCTGCACTGCATAGTTCAGAAGGCCAGGACAGAGGGACGAATTCCAGATGATTGGAGTAGAGCTCTCATAGTACCCATATACAATAAGGGAAATAAAACTGAATGTGAGAATTGCAGAGGTATTTCCTTACTGAATGTTGCTGGTAAAATTTATGGAAGTATACTTGAGAAACAGTTGAGAAGGATTGTGGAAAGGAAGCTTGGTGAAGAACTAGCTGGATTCAGGGCCAAATAGAGGCTGTCAGCATCAGATTTTCACGTTATAACAAAGAGTTGAGAAATCATGAGAATATAACAAAGATCTGTACTTAAGTTTTGTAAACCTGCAAAAGACATATGACAAGGTGCAAGAGAAAAAAGTATTCAAAGCTCTACAGTTATATGGTGTCAGTGAAGCATTATATTTAGCAATAATTTGTCTTTATTTGAGTTGTAAGTCCACAGCTAAAATTGAAAGAAGTACAGGAAGATGTTTGATGTTAAATCTGGTGTCAGACAAGGATGAACATTATTCCCCTCTGTTATTCATTATCTATATCAATCACATTATGAAGGAAAGTCTTATTAAACCTGATGTCAAAATTGGAGATGTTAATCTCAGCTCTTTATTTTTTCAGGTGATGTTATACTTTTAAATAAACGCAGTACAAGACTGGTATGAAAGTTAGCTATAACGGGACAAAGACAATGAAAATATGCAGAAAAATATTGATATTCATAATACAGTTCAAAATATCAACTGTATTGTGAATGGATAACTTATAGAACAAGTAAAACATATCAGCTACATAGGCACAATTTTTAGTGAAGATGGTAAATTAAATATGGAAATAGAAAATAGAATCAATAATGCCATTATGGTAGGAAGTCAACTGAATAAATTTATATGGAATAAGAGAAAAATTAGTCAAAACACTGAATTAGCTGTATACAAGACGGTGTTTAATCCAATTTTAACTTATGGATCTGAGAGCTAGGCTAGAAATAAAACGCTTGACCAAAGACTAGAGACTGCAGAGACGTGAAAGTTCTGAGAAAATCAAGGGTGTGAACAGATGGCATCAATCGCAGTGTCACATTAAAAATGAGGATATAACTTGACATTGTAAGCATCCAAGGATGTGTTAGCAGAGCTAATCTCAAGTGGTAATGGTCCCTTAAATGAATGGGAGAGAAAATATTAAAACATGTGCTCTCTGCCACGTTGGCAGGAAAAAGATCCTGCCAACCTGGCAGATCTTAAAAGATAGAAATATAACATCTGATTATTATTAAGAGAGACTTCCAGGGAGTCAGAGACTCATCGAGGGAGGCCACATGCTATACACACCAGCTATCATACTTATTCTTGAATTCATTCACACTGCTTGCACTCACAACATCCGATGGCAATCCATTCCAAGCATGCACCACCCTCTGAGAGAAATATCTAGCCCTCACAACCTTCTTGACGGCCTTCATTCACAGCTTCCAAGGATGCCCTCTCATCCTTTCCCCAGCCTTCATAAATTGAAAAATTCCATCAATTGAAATCCTTTATGACCCTTTTTAGAAGTTTGTAAGTCTCAATCATATCACCCCTCTTTCTGCTATTTGCTAGTGTCTGCAGTCTACAAACTCTCAATCTGTCTTCATAATCAGTATTCCACAATCCTGATATCATTTTTAACACTCTCCTTTGTACTCTCTCCAATATATATCAGAATCACAACAGAAACCAGGAGACCAGATCTGCGCACAGTGGTCCAAGAGAGAGATCTTATGAAGGCCTTGTAAAGAGGCAAAATAACATCCTTATCTTTACATGTGAACATTCGTTTCAGCATTGCAATTATCTTTTGAGTTGTATTTGCAATCTTCGCCACATGGCCCTAAACTTCAACTTCCTGTCTATTAACCTTCCAAGATCCCTAGCCTCATCAGTTTCTTCTAGCCTAATCCTACCAATATAATACGACATTGGATATCTAATCATGCTGAAGTGAATGACTACATTTACTGACATTGAACTGACTGACACCCATTTTCCCATGCCCACAATTCCAGCCTATTCAAATCATTCTGGAAAGACTGCATATCAGCAGCATTCCTAATTACTCTACCTATCTTTGCATCATCATCAGCAAATAACTGTATGTCGCTTGTCAAATCTTTCCAATATCATTAATGTACAGATTGAATAACAGTGGACCAAGCACTGATCCTTGTGGTACACCACTTTTTTTTCTTTTTTTTTTTTAAATCTTTGTACTGGTTATGGGCAGTACTACCCTTACATCATGTCCAGACTTGATATAGACCTAAGCCTTAAACCTTGAAGACTCAGCTCCCCCATATACCACTTTTTGATATCCATCAGTCATCCCTCCTCTTATCCATGCTAATATTGTATAACCCAAACCAATATTCTCCAATGGGGTGCTTAAGGGTCAAAACTGAGAGGAGACCTCCACATAGCCTTTAAAGGAATGCAGAAAACCGACGAATGCTTCTGACCTAAAGTCGAATCATCTCCCTCTCATGGTGCACCCTGTTGGGTATCTACCTGGATACTGAACGAACGAGGATGGGCTGGCAATTTGGGATTTAGCCGACCAAATTGTATCCTTACTGGCTTAAACCAATATACAAAATGATGGTACAACATGACAAATTTTCATGCCGGCTGAGGCGTCGCCAGGTTAAACAAGGCCCCATTGTTTTTGCCAGGGAACCAGGGTGAACAGTGAAAAGTCAGCTACTGGAACAAATCGGAAAGCACACTCCAACTCAATATCACCGGAGCTAAAGATCGATACTATCAACATAAGAAGCCTCAATGGCAAAGAAATGGAGCTAGCTGAGGAATTAGATAATTACAACATAATAGGAATGACTGAAACAAAAAAGACAAAAACTGGTGAGATCTTTCTGAGCAATAAATACAAAATGTTATATTCTGGCAATGACAATCAAGGAAAAGAAGGAGTAGCCATAGTATTCAACACAAACTATGAGGCTAATCTTCTTGAATGGCAGGCAGTCTCAAGTAGAATTATGTGGACAAATATTAGAATGGGGAATTGGACAATGAAACTTATTTGTGCGTATGGTCCCACAGAAGGTTCTACTAAGGTAGAAGTGGAGGAATTTTTTGATGCTTTAGAGAAAGCAACTGATGCAATTAAAAAGGAAAAGTTGGTCCTTGTTGGTGATCTGAATAGCAGAGTAGGAAATGATTGTCAGACATACAAAAATATTTTGGGAAAATTTGGAGAAAAGAGCAAAGCTAATAATAATGGCAAATACCTGTTGGATGTCTGCTCAGGACATGGACTAGTTATTACTAACACCATGTTCCAACATAAAAATGTGCACAAATTCACATGGAGAGAGGAGGCAAGGAATAAGAAAAGTCCCATTGACTATATTATTGTTGATAGTGACGTTTTCTCTCTGGTGCAGGACACCAGAGTGTACAGAGGATTTGAAATTGGAAGTGATCAATATTTAGTCTTGAGCAGGATAAAATTGAATTTCATATTGAAAAGAATAACATGTAAGAAATTTTTAAATCGAATAAATGTTGAGCAGCTCTCAGATGTGAACTGTAGACTAAAATATACAAAGATTATTGAAGAAAAAATGAAAGAGTTTGAGAACAGGAACCAAACCTTGGAGAAAACTCTGATTGATTCAGCCAGAGAGGCATGTGGTGAGGTTATCTGCAAGGATAGAAAAATCAGAACTCCATGGTGGACACAGGAAGTTAAAGAGGCAGTGAAGGAAAAGAAGAAAGCATATCAAAAGTTTCTGGCAAATAAGTCAGCTTGTGCTCTTAGAGAATACAGAGACAAATGTAAGAAAGCTAAACACTGTGTAAAACTAGCTAAACAAAAGTCATGGGAGGACTTTCGCAAGAACATAGAAAATAAAATCAAGAAGATGGTAAGATATTCTGGAGGTTGTTGAAGAAGCTTAGAAATGGAGGAAAGAGTGCTGTAAAAGGAGTTAGAGATTATAAAGGTGACATGAAAATGGGAGAAAAAGATATCCTCGAAGTATAGAGTAATTATTTCGAAAAATTGCTAAATGAAACAAGCAGTGATAGCACAGTGGTAAAAAACACTCGGCAGGCATACAGTCAGGAATACATATACATACTTAAAGTAGAAAAAGCCATCAAAGGCTTGAAATTTGGAAAGGCAACAGGAGTAGATGATATTCAACCAGAAATGCTGAAGTATGGGGCTATAAAAGTCTTACAGTGGCTGCATTGCATAGTTCAGAAGGCCTGGACAGAGCGATGAATTCCTGATGATTGGAGTAGAGCTCTCATAGCACCCATATATAAAAAAGGAAATAAAAGTGAATGTGAGAATTACAGAGGTATTTCTCTACTCAGCGTTCCTGGTAAGATATATGCAAGTATACTTGAGAAATGGTTGAGAAGAATTGTGGAAGAGAATGTTGGTGAAGAACAAGCAGGATTCAGTTCAAATAGAGGCTGTCAGGATCAGATCTTCAATTTACGACAAACAGTGGAGAAAGCATGGGAATATAACAAGGATCTGTATTTAAGTTTTGTCAATTTGGAAAAGGCATATGACAAGGTGCCAAGAGAGAAGCTATTCAATGTGCTACAGTTATATGGTGTCAATGGGGCATTATATCAAGCAATACTTTGTCTTTATTTGAGTTGTAAGTCAGCAGTTAGAATTGAAGGAAGCACAGGAAGATGGTTTAATGTTAAATCTGGTGTGAGACAAGGATGTACATTATCCCCTCTTTTACGATCACATTATGAAGGAAAGTGGTATTAAACATGATATCAGAATTGGAGATGTTAAAGTATGTTCTTTGCTTTATGCGGACGATGTTATACATCTAAATAAATCCGTTAGAAGTTTGCAAGATTCCCTGACTAAATTGAATAACTGTTGTAAGAGATATGGTATGAAGGTCAGCAATAAACAGACAAAGACAATGAAAATAGGTAGAATCTTTGAAAATGTCAACTGTGTTGTGAATCTAGAACCTGTGGAACAATAAAACATTTTAGCTATTTAGGCACATTTTTAGTGAAGATGGTAAATTAAATATGGAAATAGGCAACAGAATCAACAAAACTGGTACAATAGGAAGTCAATTGAATAAATTTATATGGAATAAGAGAGAAATTATTCAGAACACCAAATTAGCTGTATACAAGACAGTGTTCAAATCAGTTTTAACTTATGGATCTGGGAACTGGGTCAGAAGTAAAACACTTAACCAAAGACTAGAGACTGCAGATAGTCATGAACAGATGGCATCAATGGCAATATCATATTAAAAACGAGGATATTAGGAAAGAACTAGACATTGTTAGCATCCAGGAATGCGTTAACAGACTTAATCTCAGGTGGTATGGTCACTTAAACAGAATGAACGAGGAAAAATTAGCAAAGCAAGTGTTCTCTGCCATGTTGGCAGCATAATGACCCAGAGGTTGACTAAGATATTAAAATTAACAACATTGATACGGTTCAAAGTTCCTTAGATGATAGAAATATAAGATCTGATAACGTTGGAGTCTTGACAAATAACAGACTGGAGAAAAATTGTAGATGGGAAGTTATTCATGATGTAAATTTTCATGTAGTACTATCATATCCTGTACACCCCTTGAAGGTTCATGTCAGGAATTTGATGATGATATTCTCCAATTTATGCAGCAGTCTGCTGTGCTGTATTCTGTCAAAAGCTTTAGCAAAATCCAGAAGTGTCGTGGTGTATCCATTCCCCTTGTCTAGTTCAATGGTAACGTTGTTATAGAATGTGAGCAAGTTGCTAAAACATGACCTTCCCTTAGTAAATCCATGTTGTTCATTGCAAAGTACAGATTCACTGTCAACCCATTTCTGAATGTCGACCCTAACCAATTTTTTCAAAATCTTCACCACCACTCTTGAGATACTAATTGGTGATAGTTGGATACATCGGTCTTTGCACCACCCTTGTGCAATGGAATTACCATACATTCCTTCCATTCCTGCAGAATCTTCCCTGTTCTGAGACTCATATTAAACATCCCGGTCAAAGGAAGGTCTAGTTCAGCTGAACACTCTTTTAGCACACATGCTGATATTCCATCAGTCTCTGTTTTGCTGAATTCTTATTCACTTTGTGCAACAACTCTAATACCTCGGACTCACACACCTACGTTTCTTCATCTAGTGAAGAGGTAAAAGTGAACTCAATGTTACGTTTACCAGGTTGATAGCTTTTAATTAACTGGGTACTCATTAAATGAACAACCTCTTCTGCATGTGTAACCCTCACACCTATTCTTTCTTATTCATTCTTTCTTTTACTTGCAGCATATCGATAGAACGTTGGAGTCTTGACAAATAACAGATTGATTTGGAGTTAAATTGTTGATTCGAAGTTAGTAATGATCTAAGCTCTTGCTTTCATAATATCCTGTACTTCCCTTTAGGGCATGTCAGGAATTTTATGATTAACCACGCTACCGGCCAAGACGTCTATAGACGTTCACTTTATCATGGATGCGAAGTGCTTATTAAAATTTTAATACCATTGTTGTAACAATGAAATATATGATGGATACGAAGCGTATGCGGATACGTATTTGATCCACAACGGCCGGTAAGGTGGTTAAGATGATATTATAAAATGTCTCCATGGAATCAGAAGACTTATCGTGTAATATATATAACTGAGAGTTTATATTTATTTATTGTAATTTTATTTTATTTAACATTCATTTATTTTAATTAACAACATGGCAGTTCATCCTAATTGCACAGGATTTCTTTAGGTGTAAAAGCATAAAGTAGCAAACAAAGCAGTAAAGACCAACAAAGGCAACATAACAACCATTATGTAGTTGTAGAAGAGACTGATGTTATTTTAAAATATTTCTGATTGTCTGTTGCATTGTTCATTACGTTGGGCGTGTTTACATATTGGCGAACACATGTTTGGCTAATGATGGCTAGGATGTATTCAAACAAGTTGATACTTGGGTTAATATTTAGATGTTTAGGATCTAATCCCATTTCCATGGCATTAGACGATAATATTTTGGTCAGATTTTTCTCTCTGTTGTGTCATAGCAATGGTGTAATAGTTTGGATTTATCCCATAACACCTGATATCTCATTTGCAAAGCATCTTGCAGATCAGCTGAAGAGAGTACATATGATGACAAAGCTGAGACTTCACTCCTACGGTATTCAATATCTCATGCATGTTCTTCAATACGTAGTTCAATTGATTTTACTGTCTGTCCATAGTAAGATGACAGGCAATTGCACCATAAATGATAAATCCCTGGATATCGAAATTAGCTATATCAAGATTTTGTGGATTGGTTGTGTGCGTGTGTGACATAACGTATTTACTCGACTGATAGATATATTTTTTTAAAAGATTAAATGACTGAAAGCCGAGAGATAAAAAGTAGAAAATGATGTTTAATTAAGCACAACTAGTTTCGTCTTCATAGAAGACTTCTTCAGGTGCACAATAAGAGGGAGCAATCAACAAAAATTGTGAAGGAATAAAAAATCTCTCTTTCTCTCTCTCTCTCTCTCTCTATTTTATTTATTTGTTTGGAGTACATACATTTTCATAATTGTTTAATTTTGAATAATTATCAACCATTTTGATAAAATATTTCTTATAATAGTAAATGGAAGAATATGCATGCATGCTATAATAAAAGTAAATTTGCAAATTTTGTAAATTTGTACATTTTCACAAAGGACAGGAAAACCTCGCTTAATGTGATTAATTAATCCATCAATTAATGCAAGCCAAGCAAAATCACGTTAAGCGAATACAATAAACAACCGGAATAATTATAATTCATCCATCAGTTAGCGTAAATTTGGGAAAAAAAATTACGGCATGAGCTATATTAGAGGATAAAAACATCAAAGTTAATAAAAATCAGTTGCTTAAATTTTTATTTAATGTCTAATCATTTGATTGAGCTACTTTTCTGCAAAAAAAAAGTTAAGTAAAGATGTTGAATCGTGTTCAACCTTTTCATCTTGTCGTGCAATTTGTGATAGCTGGCAATCGTTTTATCAAGATTTTGGCAGGCTTCGAAGCCTTTGTTCCAATCAGGATCAGCATCAAATAAAATTTCCTTAGAATACTCAATATATATGAAAACTAGCTAAAGTTCTTTTGCAGTTAGCTTCTTAGTCGTAACATTCTCTTCTTGTTCACACTCCTTATCTTTTTCTTCATATGCATGCTGTTCTTCTAGTTGAAGGAAATGATGGAAGTTTTTTCACTTGGCTATGCTACCAATTATATATTTGTTTTAATCCTTTATCCAAGTGTAAGCAAACAAAGTTTGCGTGGCAACTCGTGGTAAAGGGTGGTATAAGTTCTCATCACTTGCTTTATCAACTCGTCTCTAATCCAGAGAATTTTAATAATAAGGTGTGATACCTTTTGGCAACTGGTATAGGTAAATATGACTTCTCCATTACTTCCACCTTAGTATCACCACCTCTGGGTCTGGCTCCCACTGATGAGACCTCAATGGTCGAAACTGGTCTGGGTAGTGGCCCTTCCCTTAATGCATAGCATTATACATGTCCGCAAGGAGATGTGCTTTGCATTATGGGAGATACTAAGGCAAGGGATGAGGACTTTTACCACGAATTGCCCCAGTCCAAGGAAAATACTTCAGGTACAAACTTTGTTTGCTTACACTTGGATAAAGGATTAAACCAAATATATGATTGGTAGCATAGCCAAGTGAAAAAACTTCCATCAACTCATCTCTAATCCAGAGAATTTTAATAATAAGGTGTGACACTTTTTGGCAACTGGTATAGGTAAATATGACTTCTCCATTACTTCCACCTTAGTATCACCACCTCTGGGTCTAGCTCCCACTGATGAGACCTCAAAAATGGTCGAAACCCATCTGGGTAATGGCCCTTTCCCTTAATGCATAGCATTATACATCTCTCACAAGGAGATGTTTTGCATTATGGGAAATACTAAGGCAAGTGATGAGAACTTATACCACCTTTACCATGAGTTGCCCCTGTCCTGGAAATACTTCAGCCGAAAACTTTGTTTGCTTACACTTGGATAAAGGATTGAGCCAAATATATAGTCAAAAGAGATCATTCTCGCTTAAATGTGCTGAATGGGAATCGAGCAAGTTTCTCACATCTTCATTATCCAGTTCATTAAATCCAAGTTCTTTTACAATTGTACTGATTTCTTCAATAATGTTAGATCTTGGATTTTGTGCACAATTAACTAACATAGGCTTGAGTTTAAAGTCACCTTCTGTAGGAAAGTTTTTGTTGGCATACACTTCCAAAAGAGACCAATTTCGTCAATGTTGAATATTTGCCAATCATCCTCTTGAATTATCCTTTGCAATTCTTCAGGAAACTTGGCCGCAGAATCTTTATCAGCACTACCAGATTCCCCAGTTATTCTTACGTTATGCAGTTTAGTTAAATTTTTTAAAACAGTCAAATCATCCTAAACTCGCAGTAAAGCTTTCACATTCCTCTTGAAATTTGATTTGGTTTCTTTCAACGAGGTAAAAATATTGAGAACTTTTGCCTGAATATTCCCTGTACTAAGAGGTATTCTTTTTTGGTTAAAATCCTCAATCCAGAGTAATAGAAGACGCTCCATCTCGATCATTAAATGTCTTCTATTTTGGGTGATCTGTATGCTTAAAGAAGCAGTAGCAATTTTTCCTTGTTCTTTGCATTCTTTACTCTTATTTAATATAGTCCAAATTGTAGACTCGCCGTATGCCAGGTCTTGCACAATCATTGTATTACTAGTGTCACTCTCATGTCTTTTAATGACTTCCAGCTTTTCTGCTCACTGCAGATTGGTGACAAAAAATTTTATGTAACGTAAAAAAATTTCCGTTAACGTGATTAATCACTCGCTTAAAGTGGGAAATAGTATCATTTCACTCAATTGCGTTAACTGTTTATCACACATATCGAACTCATGTTAAGCGAATTTTTCCTGTACTGAAAAGTCCGGAACAAACTCAATAACTGTGTTATTCTGTGATGCTATTCTGAATTAACTAAAGTGAATTTGAACTGTATTTACAAACTGGTGATCAGAATCATTCATGCTGAATGTATCATCATCAATTTCCTGATGTGTGCTCTCAAGGGGGGGTGTTCATACTGCTATGACAGCACTATATGATTAAAATAATCTCCTACAGCAGTTTTTCTCCAAATTTGTTTGTTACTTGTCAGAATTCCAATATTATCATATCAAACATTTTGTTCTTCTAAATCACTTCTGACTCAGTCGATCAATAGACTTTGTTTTTCCTGTGATCTTGGCATCAAACAGGTTTTGCTAACCTTTCCTCTCCCATTCTATTTAAGTGGCCATACCACCTTAGATTAGACCTGCTCTGCAAACTGTCAAGTTTCTTCCTAATGTCTTCATTTTTAATGATTCTTCCAGTGATGCCATCTGTTCAGGCCTGTAATTTTTCTAAGAACACTCATATTTGTGGTCTCATAAATTATTCATCAAGTGCTTTATTTCTAACCCAACTCTCAGATCTTTAACTTAAAACTGGTTTGAACACTATCCTGCTAGTTTAGTGTTTTGGCTAATTTCTCTCTTATTCTGTATAAATTTATTCAACTGGCTTCCCACCATACCAGCTTTGCTTATTCTAAGATTTAATTTAATTTAATATTTGAAATATTTTACTTTTCTATAAGCTCTCCATTCAGAATGCAGCTGAAATTTTCATAGTTGGTCTTTTTTATTGTTGATTTTCATGCCAAATTTGTTACAGCTGTTATTTGGTTTAGTTAGAGAATAAGACTAGCACCAGGTGTGATTAGGAGTACATCAGCTACATAAAGTAAAGAGTCAAATTTGATATCTCCAGTTCTAATATCTGGTTAATGCCACTTTATTTCATAATGTGATCCATATGGATGATGAATAAGAGTGGAGATAATGTGCATTCTTGTCTTACACCTGATTTTACATCAAATCATCTTCATGTGTGTTCCTTTCAATTCTGACTGCTGACTTCAAATTAAATATAGACTGTATTGCCCTATACAATGTTCCATTTACCCTATATAATTTTAGTGTTTTGAAAAATCCTTTCAATCAAAAAGTTTATTATTTAGTTTATCATTATTATTCAGTGTTGCCAATTATATCTGCATACTTTTCTAGTTCTTCAGCAAACTTGATTTTCTTTCCATTAATACTCCTTATATTGATGGTTGCTATCTTCAGTTCTTCTGATACTGGGTTTGTTCCAGTAGTTGATTTTTCACTATTTGCCCTGGTTCCCTGATGAAAGAAACAGGGGCCTTGGTTAACCGATCGACACTCCAGCTGGCATATGTTGCACTCTCATGTTACTTGTGGTTTAAGCCAATAGAATACAATTTGGTCAGCTAAGTTCCAAATTGCCAACCCATGCCTGTTCTTTCAGTACCTAGTGGATACATACTAATAAGGTGCACTACATGAAGGTGAGAATTGTAGATTAGTTCAGAAGTCAAAATCATCTGTTCTCTTCGTTCCTTAAAGGTGGTGTGAAGGTCTTGACACTTGCTGAATGTAAATTATTACCACCATATTTACTCAAAAATAAGGAAAAAACTAAATTGACATTTATAATTAAACCCCCAGTATTCATTATAATTTATAATTGCACACATTATTTATAAAATGAATGCTTTTAAATTTTTATTATCAATGTTATTTACGTGATCAGCTGCTCACCTTCATCACGCGATATATTTGAAGCTTTTAGCAACAATGCTTCTCTAATTAATTATTTCTTACAAAATCATTCCGAAACTCTCAAAATCCAGTTGCAACAGTTCTAATGATAGTCTCTTAATCCATCCCTGTGCAATCCAACACCGAGTAGAAGTCAATTCTCTCATTCCCATATTTCCTCTAGTGGTTACTTCCATCTCTATGCATGTGATTTGTGTGGTATTAACAACAAAGGCAAGCCTAAATGTTTAGCTCAGGGTTTCCCAAACTGTGTTCTGCAGAACACCAGTGTTACGCGAGAAGTTCTCCTGGAATTTGTCATTTTAGTTTTCTGAGCATTTTTCATGAATAAATATTTTATAGTGGAAATATTCTGAGGAGAATAATATTCTTGAATATGTCGAAAAGCTCAGACCCAGAACGCCTAATAACATCTGTGTAACAAATGTTAGTGATCAAGGCGTGTATTTTTAAACATGGAAGTATTCATGAATTATTGTTAATTTTCACGCATCGAAACCTTGCAACATTTGGGAAAGGGAATACTGCTGTTTATGACCAGTCATAAAAATTGCCGATTACAATGGGCAGCGTATCCTCTGTTTTCAAAACTGAAAGAAATAATATCTGTGTTGCAAATGTTAGTGAACAGTCAGCAAGGAAGTATAAAGAAAATTTTTCCACTAAAATTGAAGATCAAGTAGTCTGTATCCGGTTCTCAAATCTAATAATACTGAATACTTTCTTCGCAAGTTCGTGTTGTAGGGTGAAAGTTTTGAAACCGTAGTGCTGTGATTTTTTAAAAGTAATAGGCCTGCAGATTTAAATTTTAATATGAATAAGAGACAAGGGACTTTGTTTAATTTTGGTATTAAGAAATCTCTTATTGAAGGTGTTTGTGATGCAACAAATAGCGAGTCATCTACCACCAGCCTACAAAGCGATCTCCAGGATGTACAAAAGGAGGGGAAAAGTACCAGCACACAGGAGAAAAAGTCTGCATCCATTCATAAGTACCTTAATAATATCATAAATTTTTGGTGATCAGAATGGGATATGTCAATGAAAATCAGCACAAATTAATTTAATGATGTTTTGTTTAATTGGTGTTTAATTAATTATTAATTAATAATAAAAATCAGCTAAATTAACAATTAATTATTAATTAATACATTACTGAATAACCAAGATGTTCCGTGAAAATTTCAGGATTTGTGAAGTGTTCCGTCAGAAAAGTTTGGGAAACGCTGTTTAGCTGAAATGCTGATTTTCTTCAGCCTAATTCCAAAATATCTGAAACTGCATAACAACATTCACTATCTATTTCTTAAAGTTTTAAACTTTTTTTATGTGCAAGGTGTATACACAACTTTTTAACTTCTTTTTTTGTAAAATTATGGGTGCAAGATATATATACAAGGGCGAGTTATATTCAAGTTAATACAGTATTTTTTTATTTTTTTTCCAATCATCAGTCCAGTAAGTTTGCTAGCACAACACCTGTGTCACAGAATAGATATTGTTATGCCAACAGGAATAAAAGCTGTAACTTTGCTCTTCACAGGACATGCTAGTTGAGTGAACTTCCTTAAAGGGAAAAAAATGGCTGTTGATTTTATCATATTGTTAGTATAGAAGATAAATTGATTGGATTGCCATGCATCGATCTTTTATTTTGAAGAAATTAAGCTGGATAATCATTCCAGATGGAATGATATCACTGATATCTTCTCCTCTTTTCCATGGTACGGGTACTGTTTTGTTCTTCCTATCCAAGCATTTGCTCTTTCCAAATAAATGAAGCAATCCTTACTCAAATGAGAGATTTCCTCCACTATCTCCATGCAAAACACATGACCACTATCCAAGCATTTTATCTTTATCAAGAATGTCAAAGAACTTCAAGATAAAAATTTGGCATTTCGAGTCAAAAACCTATTTTACATTCAGCCTATAGTACAGCCACCATATCTGTTAATTAGAAAAAAAAAAAAAAAAAAAACTGTAAAATCCAAATCCGATGTGGAAAAAGTCAAATGCAAGAAACCAGATACCTACTCAAACAGCAACTGAACCTTCTGTTACTTTATCAAGCCTGCTGAATTCATCTTTACTTGGCTGAAAGACTTATTTTTTAAAATATAGATTAAACGACTATAAGCCAAGAGTGTTGAGATGTACTGAATGGAGGATGATTTCTTTAGATTTTACAATTCTTCTTTCCAGTTCATCATAGCATCGAAAAATATTTTCTGATTTGTCCCATAAGACTGGATGAATGATAGTTTTCATCATTAGTGTCAGTAGAATTCTGGACATGGTTCAACATAGCACTTGCTTTGGTTCTGCCATGTGTGACGTCTCGTTTATGTTCCTCTAGATGTAATTCGATGGAGTTTTCGGTCTGGCCAAAATAAGACATGTTGCAGTTGCACCAGATACGGTGAACACTGGGATATTTCAAGTTATGTTTTTGCTTGGGTGTTTTGCCCATTGAAACCAAGATTGTGGAAAAGATATATTGATGACATCTTCCTAATTTGGAGTCACAGACCTGAGTCTTTAAAGACTTTCTTTGACCACCTCGACAGTCAACATCCCAAAATCCAAATTACTGCAGAATTAGAGATTGATGGCTCTCATACATTTCTGGATATCAGACCCACTTGTATATCTGAGAAATTAAAAATCTATTTACAGTAAACCAACTCATACCAATAGATAACTCCATCACTATCCACCTCAAGAACTTGGCATTATTTCTATGCAAGGCAAATGTGCTCACTCCCTCCTCTGTGAAGAAGAAGATATTAACAAAGAACTTCAATTTCTTCTTACAACCTTTCAGTAAAATGTTATTGAAAACAAACAGTTAATAAGCTACTATTTAAACCACCTCCTTGCCATATTGAATATAGAAATAGTGAAAAAGGCTACATATCCCTACCATATATCAGTTCTGTTTTGCCAAAATTGGCAAAAGTTCATAAAAAGTATAACATCTGGACTTCTTTCACTCCTCTACTTAAACTCCATTCCTTGTTCAGTATGCCCAAGCAAAAACATAACAACCTGAAATATCCTAGCTTTTACCGTATTTGGTGCAACTGTGACATGCCTTATTTTGGCCAGATGGATAATTACATTCGAGAATAACATAAAACATGTCACATATGGCAGAACCAGAGCAAGTGCTCTGTCGAACCATGTTCTGAATTCTGCTGATGCTAACAATGAAAACAGTATCATTCATCCAGTCTTATGGGACAAATTGAAAAATATCTTTCAATGCTATGATGAATTGGAAAGAAGAATTGTAGAATCTAAAGAAATTGTCCTCCATCCAGTACATCTCAACACTAACCTCAGCTATAATCTCTCAGACTGTCATTGCACTGCTATCCAACTTTAGCATTCACAAGACCTTGAACG
The DNA here is from genome assembly GCF_054136105.1 of Typopeltis vanoorti. Taxonomy (NCBI): domain Eukaryota; kingdom Metazoa; phylum Arthropoda; class Arachnida; order Uropygi; family Thelyphonidae; genus Typopeltis; species Typopeltis vanoorti. The sequence continues at coordinate 65,813,528 of NC_143553.1, read as the reverse complement.
CATGTGCATGATCAACAATAAAGAGATACACAGAACAGCTTCAAACGTTAATACACTAATGCTTTAATGTATAGATTTTTTTTTTGCAATGTTTATTGGTAGGTAGTTCCCTCATGTTATACACATGAAGAAGTCTTCTAAGAAGACGAAGATAGTTGTGCAGTATACTTAATTAAAATAGTGTTTCTATTTTTATCTCTTGGCTTATAGTCATTTAATCTATATTTTAAAAAAAATATATTTAGAGAGAGAGACATGGCCTGGTTGGCTGTGTGGCTAGTGTATCTGCTCTCCACCCAAGAGGCTGCATGTTCGAATCCTGCCTAGGGCATTGACGATTGTGATTGTCTTTCACAATCACAATCGTCACAATACAATGGAAAAAGGGGGGGGAAAATGCAGACACTGCACCAAGCAGGACAGAATGATAGATAAAAAGAGAGAGAGATGTCACATTCAGATGGTACTCATCATTTGCATCAGTCTTGGGACTGGTAGCTCAGCAGCAATTTCTTCCATTCTGCTCTGTCATTGGCTTTCTTCTTAATCTCTTGGTAACTCTTCAAACCCATGCTTTCTTTGACTTCATCAAAGTTTTTCCTTGGTCTGGCTCTTCTTTTTCTTTTCCTCTCTATTTTGCCTTCAGTTATTCTTTTCACAAGTCCATGATGCTGAAATATATCTCCATACCACATATCCCTTCTAATTTGGATTGATCTAATTAGACTACTTGTTTCGCTTATGTCTCTCAGGACTTGTTTGTTTGATTTTTTTTTTTTTTTTCCTGTCCATTTTATTTTGTTCGTGTGCCACCAGCACCACATTTCAAAAGCCTCCAATCTTCTTGCATCTTCTCTGCCTAGAATCCATATAGTGTGATGCTCCATATCAATGTCTTTATTGATTTTTTTTTTTTCAATCGTAGGTTAAAGTTTCTTATTAAAATGCTTTTCATATTAAAGAATTGATTGGGCTTTTACATTGTTTATTCTTGATATTATGTCTTCTGTTATTAGACTTCCTAAGTATTTAAAGCTTTTTATTTGTTTTATTTGTTTCCTCTGATGTCTATATGCTCTATATTGATAGGGGTTTGCCTGTAACAAGGATTTTAGTCTTATCTGTGTTGATTTTCATTTTATATTTTTCAAGATTATTATTTAGTAATCCTAGTATTTTTAATGTTCTTCTGTTTTCTGCTACAAGGGCTATGTCATTGGCAAATCTCATACACGACTTGGTCACCATTTATCTTTATGCCACTATTTATTTTATCTTTAGTTTCCTGAATGGCATTTTCAATATATAAATTAAATAAAAGTGGTTAAAGTATACATCCTAGTCTTACTCCACTCCTTATATTTATTATTTTTTCCTTGTCATTGATTTTAATCAGTCCATTTTGATTTTTTAAATTTGATAAATTATTTTCCTATCCCTCAAGTCTATGCCAATATTAGTTAGACAATTTAGGAGTATTTGCTGGTTTACTTTATCGAATGCTTTCTCTAAATCAAGGAAATAAATGTAAGTATTTTTACTTAAGTCTATTCTTCTCTCAATTATTGTTCTTAAACAGAGTATTGCCTCTCTTGTTTTTTTATTCAGATCTTTCTGAATCCAAATTGGTCTTCATCCAGTAGACAATCTATTTTTGAATAAATTCTGTTTTAAATAATTTTTAGCAGAATTTTGCTAATGTGGAATTAAAGCTATTGTTCTAAAGGAATCTAGAGCACATTGCTCAAAAGCTTCCATATAAAAGTTAGCAAATGGGGAGATAGTGGTGAGTCCATGACCGTACCTTCTTTTTTGTAAAAATTATTTTGCCACATGAAGTAACCGGAATGTAGTATGTGGGCAAAGAGAGTCATAATGTTGGGTGGAAATTTATTCTATAAGAGAAGAAATTTAGAGCTAATTCTTCTCTCATCAGAGCTATAACAGTTTGCTCTAATGAACAAGCTCTTAAACAAGAATTACAAATTATTAGCAATACATTTATAAATAATGGCTATAGCAAAAATACTATTAATAAAGTTCTTCATAAAACTTCATCAAAAAATAATAGAGATTATAGTAAAACCATAGCTGTCCCATACATCAAAGGGTTATCAGAAAAAATTTATAGAATTTAAATATTTATAGAATTTATAATAGAATATAATAATGTTATATTCTTATGTTATAAGAATATAACATTATTATATACAAATAATATTATAATATAATAATGTTATATGTTTAATAAAAGAATTGTAGAAATTTACAGAATTATAGAATAATCTTAATGCTACTTTTAAGCCACCTTTAAAATTAAAAAAACATTCATCTCCTCTAAACTCATTAAACTCCTCGTGGAGTTTACTGCATCTATTGCACCTGTAACTTACCTTATAGTCCCTATCCGTAAAATTAAAAAAAAAAAAAAAAAAAGAAGAAGAAGAAGAACACAAATAGTACATTAAATTTAACAATTTTGCTAAAGCAGGCCTCTCAGATCATGCTCTTAACACCCTACACCAAATTGATTGGAAAAGTACTTGTTCTTTACATCATACAAAAACTTGGTATGAACGGAAATTTAAAGAAGTCTGTGAAATTTTGATTAACCCTAATCTTAACAATAATGGTGGCATAAAAATCCCAAGAATTTGGATGGCACACATTCAGCCCACTTAATTTTCCAGTAAACCCTGACTTAGGACTCTAAGCAGTTTTTCAGCTTTTATTGTCCACTATCCATTCTGGTTTATTGTAATTTATATGTATACTTATATGAGCAATTTTTTGTGTGTGTGTGTGTGTGTGTGTGTGTGTGTGTGTGTGTGTGTGTGTGTGTGTGTGTGTGTGTGTGTGTGTGTGTGTGTGTGAACATGTTGCTCTCCAGCTTAATTTAATTTTGTAACCTAATAGATAATAATAATAACAGGACTCTAGCTTTGATGTAATAGTTTTTTTTCTTACCAGAAGTCAGTCTAATAGTTTTAATGGTTGATCAGTAACTTTAGCATACCATATAGATTGTAGTGCAGCTTATTTCTTTGTATGTGTATACTCCAGATGATGACCTTAATGTGAAGGTTGAAACGTTGAGTGTTTATTTTGGTTTATATTAAACTAAAGTTTTACTCTAACACGGTAGTTGTTTCCATAATTTTCATGATGTAATTATAATGTAAACTTAATAATATAATGCTGTCATAGTAACCTGAACACACCTTGTTGGTTCATATCATGAAATTGATGATGAATGTGACCACACTGGTCACATTCATGGCTATAGTGAGATTCAAATCTACATCTTGTTGGCAGAGTGGATATGCTATCCACTTGGCAAACCAGGCTGGTGCTAACTTTAAAACATTTAATTCCCTCTTTCTGATCATATTCTCTATTTTCTATTTTGAAACCTTTTTGTCTATCACTAGGACATTTGAATTAAGAAGAAAAAATGACCCCTTAATATATATAAGTTGCTAATTGTTGATATTCTTGTGAAAATGTCTTTCACATGAAAAAATTTTGTCTGAGCATGCATATAATCCAAAGACTCATCTCAGGACGTCAAACACTCACACACACCACAGTTACTATTGTACCTTGCTTTGAATACAGTCAGTGTTGCAGCACTCATCACCCATTCACTACCTGCCAAACAAAAATCTTCTTTTCACTTCCTCATTCAGTTTATCTCTATACAGCTTCCAGATATGATCTCTCATTCTTGTGCTCATTATCCCATGCAATAATTCCTCTGTATCTGTCTATTGGCTCCTCTCACCAACTTATCTATCTGCCAAGCTCTGAAGACTACATTTCCTCAATCCTTCTCATACTTGATATTCCAAAGTTCCAAGAGTCTGTTATTTTCCTCTACACTCCCCAATGTTTCTTTATTGCCAATATAGCCATGTGACCAGATCAGTACACATAAATCTCTATCTACACAGCATTTTTTGTGTTATAGCAGTACTTTGCTGGATGACTCTTACAACTTTTGTGTTGTGTTCCCTGAACTTTATTTCCTTATCTACCAAGATTGCCAGATCTCTTGCATCCTCCTGAAGCAATGTTCCCTCCAATAAGAAAAACCTAGTTCTATCCTCTACATAATTTTAGTAATGTACATAACTGTACATTACTAAAATTGAAATATGTTAATTCCGTTCTTCAGTCTAAGACCAACCTGTTCAAATCCTCTTAAAACAACATACATCAGAACTTCCTAACATTGTGCTTCCTAATTCAGCATCATCAGTAAACAGTTGAATATCTCTTCTGACACTCTGATATATATCATTGATATTATTATTACATGAAACCTCCAAGGACTCATCAAGCGTGGGCACCTGCTCCATAACTCCATCACTCAATTCACTAACTACTGCAACTGCCATCATCATTTACACCAGTGCCATCTACTGCCCACCACCACTAGTATTTTCACAGACAATCACAAACATCCATGCCCACAGCGGGATTTGAACCCGCAGCCTTTTGGCTGGAGAGCGGATATGCTAACCACTCAGCCAACCAGGCTGGCAAACATATAATATACATACATACATACATATTTCATTTTTTATATACAGTTTCAACAGTAGCTTAGCATTGATCAGATGCTCTAGCAAAACCCAAAATCATTTGACATGGTGACATGGCTTGGATTCTCCCTTAAGCAGTGGCACTATTTTTTTTCTTCTTTTCATTCATCTTGGACTGTTCTTGTTGCCAGAGTTCTGTTAAACAACTAAGTGAAAGGCAATGAAGCTCTTTCACACATTGCCATAATATACATGGTGATATCCTGTCTAGTCCCACAGTCTTATTAACCTCAAGGTTATTTAATATTCCAAACACTTCCTATTCTTGAACTGTCTTCTGTTCTCCTTCCTGTTGTTATTCAACACTGCTCCTAATCCCGTACGTGAAATACACTAGCAGAATGATCATTGAAACATTTCCACTATATCTTCAGCAGATGTGACTTGTGTTCCATCTAAACCAAATAAAATCAGTCTTTCATATTCACCTCTCTTTTTTCTGCTAGTACCATAACAGCAGAATTCTCTAGATTTTGCTTTATTGCTTCAGCCAGTCTCCTTGCATATGCCAATTTCTCTTTCCTCATTATATTTGTCACCTTCTTAGCATGCATCTTATTCTCTTTGTGCTGCTGGATTCTTACAATAACATCCTCTTTCTCAGAAGCTCCTGTATAATTCTTTCATTTTATCTCTACTTTATTTATTCTCCTAAACTTTAGGAATGCAATCTGAAATTGCCATAAATAAACTGACTCCAGACCAGTCTAGCACTGGTGATTCCCCCCCCCTTCAGAAACCGATCAAACCACTGCACATCAGTATGTTTGATTAATTTATCTTTTTTTTTTTTCCTCCTCATAAAATTCAGAATTTTAGTACCATTGAGAAAACGGTTTTCATGTTTATATATATTTTATTTATTACTTTTTTTTTCATATCAGGTTATAATTTGAATCTTTGAGTTCTTAGATTATTAACTGATGTGTACTGTATTTTTATTTGGACATGCTAATGTATATATTATTTCATTAAGTATGACTTCAAAATAAATATTTTTCCGACAGCGCATTTATTTTTGTTTTCAGTACTTACTAATAGTACCATGACATTCTCATCATATAGTGATGGAAAAGAAGATACTGAGATCCATGAAATTCTCCTTGTCCATGCTCCTAAATTATTGTCATGGATCATAAATATTCAAGCAATAGTTGAAACTCATTTAACTCGTCTGAAGAATATTAAACATTATTTAGAGACAAGATAATTCCTTCATCTGTTATTTTTGCATCATTTTGCTCTTCATTTTTTTAGCATTTTATATAATATATATTCATTGTTAAGCTATATTAGGTCACTGAATTAGATAAATTAAACTGAAATATATATTATATTGATTTTTAATTGACCAGTGATTTATAAACATACAACGCCAGCAAGTTTCGCCAACGGAGCTGTTCGGCTTCTTCAGGGCTTATAACAGTAAGAGAAAACTCAAAGTGGCAAGTACAGAGAAAATGGAGTAACACTATCGTATAAATTAAAATGATAATAGCTGACATATGGGAAAACCTTAATAAGATCGCTCAGTCTGCCAGAATTTAATTTCACTCAAAACTACAGAGCATGCTTACACAACAGTGACTAATGCAATACGCTCCATGTGTATAATGTTATGTGTCTGTTTTAATTTATATGATAGTGTTACTCCATTTTCTCTGTATTAGAGAAAATGGAGTAACACTTTGAGTTTTCTCTTACTGTTAGAAGCAGAACAGCCCTGTTGGTGAAACTTGTTGGTGTTGTATGTTTATAAATCACTGGTCAATTAAAAATCAATATATATTTCAGTTTAATTTATAATATATATTCCTTGTTTTCTGTGTCATATTGTAATATTTTATAAATAACTGACTTACCTTGTGTAATTTTCATAAAAATAAAACATATATTATATGTATTACCGGTATATTATTTGTAAACACAAGCTCCTTTCATTCTGTTCTCCTAAAGAGAGAGAAAATAATACAAGAGAATCATGAAAAGGATGCATTTTGAGCCTATACCTGAGAAAATACAAGCAGCTGACAAAGACCTTGCTTAGTCTCATCTCATCATCTTCTCCCCCCCCCCCTCTTTTACCTTAGTGTCGAGGGTTCATTAATCATCGGACCTCAAACCGTTCACAGGATAAGGTGGTCAGCCCTATGCTCCGGTGTATACTATGTCCATAGTGTTGAGTTCTCAAGGCCAATTTGCCTGCTTTGCGGGATGAAAAACCCAGGATAAACTGGGGGAAAAAACTGACTGTCCACGTCCAAGACGGCTAACTTGGCTCTGGCTGAGGAAGATCCTTCAGCTCCTGTCACCGACAGGAATCGAACCTAGGACAATCCTTCCCCAGGCATATGGTTGTGAAGTGCACAGCCACTAGGCTAACTGTGCGGACCTTGCTTACTCTTCAAGTAACTAATGTCTCCAATCTCTTTATAACATGGTACTTATCTAATGCTTATCATTGATTTAATTCGTCAATTAAATTTTGTCCTGTGCAGTGGCGGCCGGTGAAAATTTTAAGTGGGAGTGCTTCATATACCAACAAAAAAACTTTTTTTTCCCTAATCAGTAATGAATTTATTAATAAATCTTCTTCTTATTGTGCTATCTTCTATCGAAGGTCAGCGACCATCTTGGCGAACAAACTGCGCTGTTGTGCTAATCTGAGCAGTTGTGCACTGCTCTTTACTGTCCACGTCTTGATGTTGTCAAACCATGATATTCTTTTTCTTCCTCTAGTTCCTTTGCCACCAATTCTTTCTATCAAAATAGTTTGTAGAAGTTGGTATTTGCTGTTTCTCATGATGTGGCCAAGATATGATGTTTTTCGTTTCTTGATTATTTGTACAAGATGTTTAGCTTTGCCAATGGATTTTAAGACATCTTCATTGGTAATTTTTTCTGTCCATGATATCTTTAGCATTCTTCTGTATAGCCACATCTCAAAGGCTTCAATTTTCTTGATGGTTGTCGCCTTCAATGTCCATGTTTCAACTCAATAGAGCAGAATAGACCACACGTAGCATTTCAGCATTCGGCATCTGACTTCTATGTTTAGGTCTTTATTGCAGAATAGTGTTCTCATTTTCATGAAAGACTGCCGTGCAACTTCAATCCTTGTCTTTATATCTATTTCTGGATCCCACCGTTCATTAAGCCAGCAACCAAGATATTTATATCTTGACACTTGATCAATATTTTTCCCATTGAGTGTCAGTTTCATTGATGAGGCTGGATGTTTGCTGATGATCGTGTATTTTGTCTTGTTGATGTTTATATTTATTCCCATTCTTTGGCTTTCTATGTATACTCTGTCAGTGAGTTTTTGGAGATCCATAATATTATCTGTAATTAACACGGTGTCATCTGCATATCGAAGGTTGTTAACAATCTTTCCATTTATTGTGATTCCCTCTGAACATTCTTCCAATGCTTTTTTAAAGATTGCCTCTGCATATATGTTGAACAGGAGTGGTGAGAGCACACATCCTTGTCTCACTCCTCTTTTGATGTTAATATCACTGGTGGTAATGTTGTCTAATTGAACGGTAGCTGACTGATTCCAATACAGATTTGTTATTAGTCTTATGTCTTGTTTGTCTAGCCTTATTTGTTGAAGGACTTCTATTAAGTTAGTGTGTCTGACTTTGTCGAATGCTTTTCAAAATCTATGAAACACATAAAGACAGATTTCTGTTTTTCTATGCATTTTTGTATCATGGTACTAGAGAGGCCCTTTTCTGTACCCAAATATTGAGTACAGAAAAGTGCCTCTCTAGTACCAAAACCATTCCGAAAGCCGAATTGTGTTTCACTTTGAGTTTCTTCACGTTTTCTATAAATACGATTCTGAATTACTTTCAAAAATATTTTTAATGTTTGGCTCATTAGACTAATAGGAAGTCACCACAGGAATTCGCTTTGGGTTTCTTTGGGACAGTGATAAATGTAGATTTGAGCCAATCTGATGGAAATTCATCACTTTCATATATTTTATTGAATAGTTTTTCAAGAAGTTTGATGTTATCTGGTTCTATTAATTTTAAAAATTCTGTGTGCACACCATCTGGTCCACTGGCTTTTCCTGTTTTACTTGTTCGTGTAGCATTCTCTATTTCGCATTTCATGATTGCTGGTCCTTGAATGTTATCTTTTATATTTATAGGCTTCTGTCTAGTATCATTGAAAAGTTCTGTTACATATTTTATCCAAATCTGTGCTTTATTCTCTTCTTCTAGAACTATTTTTCCATTTTCGTCTCTTAGAGACACTATTTGCTTTTTCCTCAGTTTTCCAGAAATTGCGTTGATTTTCTTATACAGATTGAAATTATCATGTTTCTTCTGAAGCAGTTCAATTTCAATACATAAATTTTTCATCCAATTTTCCTTGGCTTCTTTTATTTTTTTTCTTGATGATGTTATATGTTTCTGTATACCTGGCAAGGTCTTTGTTTTTGTACATTCTTGTATCAATAAGAGAAAGAATCTCATCTGTCATCCATTCCTGTTGTTTTATATTATTCACATAACCTACTTCTTCAATACTTGTTGTTACGATGGCATTCTTTAAGCTATTCCAAAGAGATTCCACACTTTTATTTTCTTCTATGTCAATCTGTTGTAATCGCAGGTTAAGCTGTGTCTTGGCACTTTTATTTATGTTCGGGTCTTTCAGTTTTTCTACATCAATTTTCTTTTTCTTCTTTTGTGATTTTTTAGCTGATTTTAATCTAAGAGGTACTTCTGCAACTATGGGATTGTGGTCTGATGAGATATCTGCTCCAGGATAAGTCTTTGCACTCTTTATACTACTGTGGAATCTTTTATTTATCAGTTTATAATCAATTTGATTTCTGACAATGTTGTGTTGGTTATCTTGAGGCGATTTCCAAGTGTACAGTCTTCTGGGTGGAAGTTTAAACCAGGTATTTGCTATTGTTAGATCTTCTTCCTGACAGAACTGGACTAGGCGATCTCCTCTGTCGTTTCTGGTGCCTTTTTTTTATTTATTAATTTTATTTATTTATTAATAAATAAATTTACATATTTAAAATTACTTTATTAAAAATATTTCATCCTCACCACGAACAAACACCAACAATAAAAGTTTCCTATCAATAGCAATGACAAGCGCAAACGAATATCGGCGTTAGATCGCAGTCCATTTGGTTCGTGTAATGATAATAAAAAAAAAATAATTCTTTTCATATTTTCAACAGTAACACTCTCCATAATTCAGTCTTGTATCTATAATAAATAAATATGTTATTTTAACAAAATAAAATAAGATTTACAAAAAATAGTTCAACACGTACCAATAATAAACATTTCATATCTCACAGAAATAACGTGCATAAGCGTACTAAAGATACACTGCCGTTTGGGCAGTGTGGGAATGACGTAACGTGCAATGACAAGTGCAAACAAATATCGTCGTTAGCTCGCAGTGCATTTGTTTCGTGTAATGATAATTGAAAAAATATAATTCATATTTTCAACAGTGACACTCGTCATAATTCAGCCTTGTATCTATAATAATAATTATGTGTTATTTTAACAAAATAAAATATGATTTACAAAAAATAGTTGACGCGCACACGCACCAATAATAAACGTTTCATATCTCACAGAAATAACATACAAAAGCATACTAAAGATACACTGCCATTTGGGCAGTGTCGGAATGACGTAACGTGCATTGACAAGTGCAAACGAATATCGGCGTTAGATCGTAGTGCATGTTAACAATACAACATGTTATTTATATAAATAACATGTTGTATTGCATTTATATAATGTTGTAAGCATTGTTATTATTTATAAACACAAACAAAATTTTAATTTTTTCCTTGGGTTAGCTGCAGTGCTTATGTACGGGCTGCCACTCGTCCTGTGCATAATGGAAATCCAGTTGTTAAGTTATAACATATGATTGTGTTTCATTATGAACTGGCATGCTTAATTTTGGGACAGAAATGGCCATTTTGAACCACTGCAGAGATTAAAGAGAGACCTCCAGGGAGTCAGAGAATCATTGAGGGAGGCCACATATTACACACACCAGCTATCATACTTATTCTTGAGTTCATTCACACTGCTTGCACTCACAACATCCAATGGCAATCCATTCAAAGCATGCACCACCCTCTGAAAGAAAAATCTAGCCCTCGAACCTTCTTGACAGCCTTCATTCTCAGCTTCCAAGGATGCCCTCTCATCCTTTCCCCAGCCTCCATAAATGAAAAATTCCATCAATTGAAATCCTGTATGACCCTTTTTAGAAGTTTGTAAGTCTCAATCATATCACCCCTCTTTCTGCTATTTGCTAGTGTCTGCAGTCTACAAATTCTCAATATGTCTTCATAATCAGTATTCCACAATCCTGATATCATTTTTAACACTCCTTTGTACTCTCTCCAATATATCAGAATCGCAACAGAAACCAGGAGACCACACCTGCGCACATAGTCCAAGTGAGGTCTTATCAAGGCCTTGTAAAGAGCCAAAATAACATCCTTATCTTTACATGTGAACGTTCGTTTCAGCATTGCAATTATCTTTTGAGTTGTATTTGCAATCTTTGCCACATGGCCCCTAAACTTCAACTTCCTGTCTATTAACCCTCCAAGATCCCTAGCCGCATCAGTTTCTTCTAGCCTAATCCTACCAATATAATACAACATTGGATATCTAATCATGCTGAAGTGAATGACTACATTTACTGACATTGAACTGGCACCCATTTTCCCATGCCCACAATTCCAGCCTATTCAAATTATTCTGCAAAGACTGCATATCAGCAGCATCCTGATTACCCTACCTATTTTGCATCATCAGTAAATAACTGTATGTCGCTTTTCAAATCCTTCCCAATATCATTAATGTACAGATTGAATAACAGTGGACCAAGCACTGATCCTTGTGGTACACCACTTGTTGTTTGTTTTTTTTTAATTAATCTTTGTACTGGTTATGGGCAGTACTAACCTTACATCATGTCCAGACTTGATATAGGCCTAAGCCTTGACAAGTGTTTTACCCTATGCCTGTTCTAGTTATCATTGTAGGCATTCTCTGGTGGCAACGCCATGTCACCAGTGTGCCCTGTAGGGCCCTCAAGGAAAGAACTTTTATATCCTTCTGCATAAGCCCAAGCCGTTTTTAAGTCCTTATAACTATCTGCACTCCATACGCCCTGTAAAGAGATGGTTGCGCTAATAAACCTCGGAATTGTCCCATGCTCCTCCTGTATCTTATTAACTAGATCTTGGTTATTTTTATAATGATTTACTGTATTATTATGGCTGTAGGCTAGTGGGCGCCCTGTAATCATAAGTCTGGCTTACACAAACTCACGGAGGTCCTATAATGTGGTTCCACCGCAGTCTCCCAACCTTCGTTCTTAAAGCGGTTGTTCAGAATGGAGACCACGGCATCATGCCTCCTCACGTGGACTCCATGGCTGCGGAAGCAACACTGGGCTGGCTGCCACTAGAGTGAAACATTGTCTCATACTAGTGGCAGCCAGCCCTACAGTTGGAGTCGTTACTACCCTACGAGCTGTGCGGGGTCGAGTAGGCAGGGCATTGATCCTCGTCCTGATAAGGTCAATATACTCGAACCCAGGGAGGAGTGTGGTGCTATCCCTTACCCAGTCATGCTAGGGAGGCACCAGATATGACTTTTAAAGGAGCACCATATACAGTGCAGTGCAACAGAAATGCCCATCTCTTGTGTTCTGCGGGTGCTGACTCGATTAAAGTACCTTGATAATGGGACCAGCCTTTAGCCTGCCTAAAGTCTTCTTGTATTAATGGGCTATAGAAAGCCTCTCTGCAGATAGGGAAAGAAGGTGATAACTGCGCGATTCTTGATAGCCGCAGGCGTGGGATCAGCCATCTAAGTAATGGAACCCCAAGCCCACCATCCTTCACCCTCGTATGGAAATAAGCAGTAGGAGTGTCAGGCGGCAGTTGGAGCCATGATCTCATGGCTGAATGGATAGCCCTGTCCATTTGGGACTGTATCGAGATATATGTCCTACCAAGCACCAACTTTTACTACAGGTAGGAGATAGTGGGAAAGGAGAAACAGTCTTTGCTGGTGCTTGAGAGGAGCTTTCCTCAAAGAAGCGATCCCAGCTTCTAGGATAGAAGGGACAGAAGATCTTCCCTTTGGGGTGAACATGATACCGAGGTATCTCCACTCTTCCAGGATAGTGAAAGCATGCAACGGCCTCCCGTGCAGGGAAAACTCTATAGTCTCGACCTTAAGCTTCTTGTCACGACCAGAGGGGACAAGAGCTAAAGAGCAGGACTTCTCTACATTAATAGAAAGGCCTCGAATTAGAGACGAAGTCAATTGCCCAGCCAAGGAAGCTACAAGAATAAGATCGTCTGCAAAGGCCATAGCATTAAAGGAAGAAGCGCCTAGAGAGTAGCCTATATGGCTAGGAAGAGAATGAAGAAACTCATCTATGACACAGTTAAAGAAAAGGGGAGACAGAGGATCACCCTGGCGAACACCCCGCACTGCGGGAATAGAAGTTGCACGGGACCCTGTAGTGATAGTGATGGAGCTACCCAAGTATAGCTCTATAACATAGGAAAGAAAGGGTTCTGGACATCCAGCAATAGACTGCACTTGAAGGAGAGCAGGAAGGGAGATGCTATCAAAGGCATTTTGGAAGTCCATTGACGCCATATATAGAGGCTTAAGGTGACGTCGGGAATTAGAGAGAAGAGAAGGAAGAAGATATATATTCTCGGCACAGCCAGCTAAAGGGACAAAAGCTCTCTGTCTATAATCATGCTATATACAGGGTGTTCGGGATAAATTTGACATATTTATAATTAATTATATTTTTCCGTAAGTTACATGTATTAACACACACTTCTCTTCATTTAAAAGTTTGGACCCTTCTTCATTCATATACAAGATGTCAGAAAGGATGGATAGCTGGAACCCACCTGAATCATGGAAGAGAATAACTTGTATCATGATGATTCGTGCCCGCCATCAAAATAAGGATATTACGACTGCTGCCCAATGCTCCCTGAATACAGTAAAAACAATCAGGCATGAACTAGAGACTTGCAATGGTGACTACGAGGATGTAGCAAGAAGAAAGATCCCTAGCAGACGATCTGATTGCGTTCGTACAGCAGAATTCCTCGCAAATCTGCAGGAACAGGTGTTGAAGAACCCTGGCATTGGAATTCGGGCTTTGTTCGTGGAGTTGCTAACTGTAGTCAAGCCCTGGATAACAAGGGTAGCCAATGGTAGGCCGTATGTATGGCAGCAGGATTCGGCCCCTTGCCACACCTCTGGGAAAAGTCAAAAATGGTTGTCTGAAAATTTCTACGACTTCACCAGTCCAAATGTTTGGCCTCCAAACTCCCCAGACCTTAACCCCATGGATTATTTTGTATGGGGCGCAGTTGAAAAAGACACCAATCGCACTTCCAGTAATACAAAAGCCCAGTTAATGGATAAAATTAAAACAGTTTTTGCGGCCCTTCCCAGGGAGACTGTAGCATCAGCTTGTTCGAGGTTCCGAAGCAGAATTGAAGCTGTGATCGATGCTAATGGTGGTTATTTTGAGTAAATCTTGTTGATAGTATTGTAATTAACTCTGCCTGTAATGTTTTTTTGTCAATTCATTAAATTTAATAGATACAAAGAAGATTTTCTTTTTCCTTACGAAACTGTCAAATTTATCCCGAACACCCTGTATGTTTTATGATATAGAATCTAAGTAACACAGGGGAGATGGTAATAGGTCTAAAGTCTGATGCACAGCTTGAAGTTTCTTTTTTTGGAATGAAGATAGTTCTTGAGCATGTAAGTATGGTGGTATTACTTTACTGGAAAGGAGAATGTTCACTAAGTCTTGAAGAATCTTCAACGGCACCTTCCTAAGCCTAGACGCAGGAAAGCCATCAGGTCCTGAGGCAGAGAAATTAGATGGAAGAGCTGCTTTAATCTCCTGGGTGGAGACAGGCTGGTATATTTGAAGGGCAGGAATGGACCTCAATATCGTAGGTTAGTCATCATAATCAGGGAAGTGTGGAGGTGGAGCAGAAAAGACTGTACTCCAGAATTTGACAAAATCATCATGTAAGTCTGCTAGAGGTGGAGGGGAAGCACCGTCAAGGATGGTTTTGGCATATTGCCTTCTATTCTTTTTATAGAGGGCCTGCATAGCTGCATAGACCCTCTTCCTCAGCTTCCTATTTGACAAAGTCATTGTAGAATGAGATGTAGGCTGATGTTGACGAGGCATGAAGTGTTCAGAGAATTCAGCGTGGAGGTAGTCATTCAACTGATCTGTGATATCCATTCCCAGAAAGTGAGTTTGGATGAGATATTTAAGAATCTGATGGTTATATTCTGGAAGAGGAGGATCATCTACAAAATCAAAAAAATCCTCGGCAAAAATCCAAAAGTATCATGATGTATCCATTCCCCCTGTCTAATTCAATGGTAACATTGTTATAGAATGTGAGCAAGTTGCTAAAACATGACCTTCCCTTAGTAAACGTATGTTGTTCATTGCAAAGTAGAGATTCACTGTCAACCCATTTCTGAATGTGAGCCCTAACCAATTTTTCCAAAATCTTCACCACCCTCATGAGATACTAATTGGTCGATAGTTGGATACAACAGTCTTTGCACCACCCTTGTGCAATGGAATTACCATACATTCCTTCCATTCCTGCTGGATCTTCCCTGTTCTGAGACTCATTAAACATCCTGGTCAAAGGAATGGCCCGTTCAGCTGAACACTTTTAGCACACATGCTGATATTCCATCAGTCCCTATTGCTGAATTCTTATTTAGTTTGTGCAACACCTCTAATACTCGACGTCGCACACCTGCATTTCTTCATCTAGTGAAGAGGTAATAGTGAGCTCAATGTTGCGTTCGCCAGGTTGATAGCTTTTAACGAAATGAGCACTCAACTGAACAACACTTCTGCATCTGTAACCCTCACGCCATCTGGATTAAGAAGAGTTATTCTTTCATATTCGTTCTTTCTTTTACTTGCAGCATATCGATAGGATTCTTGTGGGTTGTCTTTAGCATGCAGAGCCAGTTTCTTTTCATAATCAGACTTTGCTTTCCTTACAACAGTTGTGAGTATTCTAGCCTGCTTCTTTTAACATTCATAATGGACATCATCCTTATGCAAATTGTATTTCTTCCACATAATCCTTTTCTTACGAATCTCTTGCTTAATACGATTACACATCCATTTGACTCCTACTCTATTTATTCTTTGAACTATTGGGACATTCTGATATCGCATCATTTAAGTATTGTTTAAATGCTTCCCATGCACTGTCGATATTCTTTCCATCCAGCAACTGATCGCATTCTACTGAACTCAGTATACTCCTCAGTTGGTCATAATTTCCTGCTTTATAGTTCATCATGTAACCTTTTCTAAATGGAACATTCATAAACTTAGTCGCTTCTCAAGTAAGTACCGCATGATCACTGTCACCAACTGGAGGCAGAATAGTTATGTCTTTAACTAAAATGCCCTTTGACACTATAATCAAATCTAACACTGTTTGACCTCGAGTTCCCTCTGTCATATGCTGCTTGAGGAAGTTGTCCCGCAACAGCTCAATAAATGCATTTTCATTCTTCTCATGAGATTCTACTGCTATCCAATCAATATATGGATAATTAAAGTCTCCCATTATGATTACTCTTGTCCTGCTCACCTTTTCTATTTGGTGATGCATTTCTTTATCACCAGCTACTGATCCACAGGTCTGTAACAACACCCCACTATCTAATTTGTCTTGTTAGATTCCACCTCACACCAGATGGCTTCAAACTCACTGCCACATGAAATATTGTTAGTAGTATTACTACAATCATAGGTCTCAACCCTAACTGGATTTAAGTCATCCAATATCATTTGCAGCATGCCCCCTCCTATCCACTCTATCCTTCCTAAAAATACTGTACCCATGACACTCGATACCAGTTAACATGTCTGATTCTGATAGCCAGGTCTCACTAATTCCTTCAATTGGAGGTTGCAACATATTGACTAAGGCAACAAACTCTACCTCCTTTGTTTCTGATACTCCTAGCATTCGTGTACAGACATAATAATCTACCTGCATGTTCTTTTGTATATTCTTGTTTGCAGTCTGTCTGACACAGTTGGACAACTTGCAGATCTCTATTCTTCTGTAATGCCTTACACATGTAGATATCTTGGCACACATATGATGGGTCCGAACCGGATGAATACAAACCCGAAATCGTTCTCGCCTCGTCAACATTTCCATGACAAAGCCCATTCCCATCATTAACACAGTTATATATCATTGTCGCTTTTACACTCACATTCACACCATTCCTCCCTTTATAATTTAGTTTCCCTGACTCTCTGTGTTAGGTCTCATACCAGTTATTAGTTTTTCCAGACTCCTGATACCAAATGCATTCAGGTGTAGGCCATGTTGGTCGATTGGTAGAGCCTCTGCTACTAATGGCTCAGTTAAGTAAGTTTGAGCGCGGTTAGTAATTGGAAGGGGGAGCCACTCGTTTGATGCTGTTGGCACACTCTCCCTCGATGAGTCTTTGGACTCCCTGGAGGTGTAAAATAATAATAATAATCCCTCTTATACAAATCCAATCTTCTCTTAAACTCACTCCACACATTTCTTCTACATAGCCTATGCATTGAATCGTTTGCATTCATAGTCCTTTTTAATTCATTTTTATCATAGCGAGGTAAAATACTAACGATTTTCACTTTCTCACTCTATAGATGTTGAGATAACTCGACAAATTTTAGTGAATATACAAAATTTAATCAAAATCTATACTGCAATAGCAGAATTGTGTATAAATGTACAGACAAAGAATGTAATAGGTGCTTGCATGTTTCTTTGAAATGCACCTAACAGTTGCCATTATTATTA
Organism: Typopeltis vanoorti; assembly: GCF_054136105.1. Classification (NCBI taxonomy): domain Eukaryota; kingdom Metazoa; phylum Arthropoda; class Arachnida; order Uropygi; family Thelyphonidae; genus Typopeltis; species Typopeltis vanoorti. The sequence goes on along the minus strand of NC_143553.1, from coordinate 65,795,966 downwards.
AGAGAGACCTCCAGGGACCAGGGCTCATCATAATTCTCATATTTTCAGAGGATTAACAATGTTTATAAAAAAAGAAAATATAACTTTAAATTACACCAAACATTTCTCCATCATCCTTGTTTATAACATCATTGGTATTTATTAGTATCACATATAACTGCTATGTTTTTCATCTTTCAGCGGGAGGATACATTTTTTTTTCTCATCAGGAATAAGGTGTGTGTGTGTGTGTGTGTATATATATATATATATGTGTGTGTGTGTGTGTGTGTGCGCGCGCGCCTTTACTGGCTACATTAGTCTTTCCATCTTGCAATTAATTTTCTCCTCTCCTTACTTCCTTTTGGTTTATATTTTATCCACTGCTTTTAGTACACTGCTGTATCTTTCAATCCTCTATAAAGACTCTTTTCACTTTTGTTATATTAGTAGACTGATGTCTACTCTCTTCTAATATCTCCATTTTTTATATTATATAATTTTGTACATCCTTTAATTTTTCTTAAAAATTTCATTCCTGCTGCCTGTATTTTACTTTCTTTTTAATAGCCCATATTTCTAAACCATATAATTGTGAGCATGTTCATTACTTTATAAAATTTAATTGTGCTTGTTGTCTTGCTTTTTTGTTCATTGTCCTTTTAATTGTTCCATGGATTTTCTAAATGGTATTTATTTTTTCACTATATCTTTGTCTTTTAGATATGTTATTATGCCACCTAAATTAACACCCACGTGATTAAGAGACGTTATGCACCGGTATCGTAGTTTCACCATAATTACGGATCCAATACGATTCACACCAGGAAGTAAGAACAATTTTAAACAATCCAAACTGTTGTCCTGTAACATGGAAGCATGTTATCACTCAGAGAGTTGGTTTTTTTTTTTAACATTAATAAAATTTCCAATAAATAGATTTCTTTACTGAAGAGTCAACAACAGATCTCCTAGCTAATCTTGCTTAGATTTGGACACAAGCCATGGAAGTCTTTGGAGAAACTTGATTGCTCTTGACATTTCCAAGACATTTTATTGAGTTTGGAAATGGCAAGAGCAATCACGAGTTTCTCCAAATGTTTCCATGGCTTGTATCCAAATCTAAACAAAATTAGATAGGAGATCTGTTGTGGATTTTTCAATAAATAAAGATTTGAATACAAACCACAAACATTTGGATAAACACGTGATTACTCCTGACATTTTATTATTATTATGTGACACCTCCAGGGAGTCCAAAGACTCATTGAGGGAGAGCGTGGCAACAGCATCGAACAATTGATCCCATCCAGCTACTAACTGCACTCAAACTTGCTTAAGCCATTAGTAGCAGAGGCTCTACCAATCGACCATTCCAAGGCATTGGATCAAGTTTGGCATTGTGGCCTTCTCACCAGCTGTCTAGTTATGGTCTTCCTCTTGGACCTTGTGATTGAATTGCAATCTTCCTTTCTAGTTGTTCATTGCATGTTATAGTGGATGGTTTCCTTTCATCAGATTTTTCCACCATTTGCTACTAGAGCCTTTTTTTTTTTTTTTCCCTTTCCAGTCAAGAAGTGTGATGGTTCATACATATTGTTCATTTCGTAGTGGCTTAACTATTGCAAAATTTTACTGAATCAAAAACTACCTAATAACAAATAAAACATGGATGGAATAAGAGTTGTTGGTATTCATTGTGCCATTCAGTAATCTGTTGGACAACTAGAATATGAGTCATTCTGTTGAAGCCACTTTTAAAGCCTGCCTGGTTGTGCATAGTCTAGAATTGCATTAAGCCTATGAGCTGAGACTTGTTTCATTGATAATGGAATGATAGTTCTTCATTTCATCTACTTAATAATTTTGTGTGTCAGAATAATAGCCTTTTTCTGTGCTCTCAGTACATCATTTTTCTTCAGACATAAAGGAAAAAGTTTGATCAAAATTTTGTAGTTTACGTCCCTGCCTGCTTTTAGAAGTTCAGTTATGGCCTCATATTCTCTCTTGCAGCTTTTCATTTATCATGCTTTGGATGCTCTGAAGATATTAACTTTTTCTGGTAGAATTTGTGACACCAGTTGTTTTTTCATTTGTTTTGTCATCCCGATAATGGGTAAAATTTTTTAAATGTTTTTGCTTTAGCATATTCATTTCTGCTTGATCCAATCTTGTAGTTTGCAGCCATTAATTATTGCTGCTTTGATTTTTTTGAAGCTGCTTCAATCATTTGTTAAATGAATTTTCATATTTCTTCCTTGATATATTTTCTGATTGTTTTGCATAATTAATTTCATTCAGTATACTTCCAGTTTGTGTTATTTCTTTTTGTTTCTTCATAACACGTCTTAATTCCTCAGAAATTTTGTCTTGTTTCTGTTCTGTGGTATGAGCTACAGTATTTCAAGTGAACATTGCAGAAGATTCTAGTTAATATTATTGGTGATAGGTTAGTATTGTCATCAATATTAAAATGTTTTGTTTAATTCAAGTTGGAATGTTTCATTTTTTATGTCAAGTTTTTGTGCATTTATGCTTTTTGATCCTTGCAATTTTCTTCTTTCTTTTTTGACAGTTTATTTAAATTTTACTGCTTATCATACAGTGGTCACTTTGCTGAAGGTACTGTTAATCAAACAGTGTGAAATATTTTTCTTTTACTCAGGATAAAGTCACTAGTTGTTTTTTCATTTGGATTGACTCATGTCCACTCTAAGGTTTTTTCCTTGTAAAAAGAATTCATTATGTAGAGATTTTCTTTTTCAGCAAATTCTATTAATATTGCACCTCTGTTATCTCTGTAGCCTTACCCAAAATATCCCAAGGTTTCATCTAAGTACTGTGTACTAATTCCAATATTAAAGTGTCCATGACAATTTTGAATTTTTTTTTCCTTTGAAGGCCTGCATGGTCTTGTGGAAATGCCATTTTCATCCATATTACTATGTAGCCTGAAGAAAGACTGTTCTAAGAGATAGTTAAGTGTTTTCACTTGGTTACAAAATATATTACACTTGCCAAGAAATTATTTTCTTGTTTAATCATTTATCCAAGATGGGATACTAAGGACTAAGGCAATTGATGCAAAGTTAACAGTCTTTATATACAAGTAGCTTAGTTGCGATGATACTCGCATGGAAGCTTTGTTTGCTTACACTTGGATGAAGGATTAAAGAATAAAATTTCTTGGGAAGTATAAAGACTGTTCTAAGTTCAGTTCTGGTCATTAACGAGAGGAACTTTTTTGATCCTTTCTTTGACTGGTTTCTGAGTTAATCTCTTGCAAAACAAATTATTTTTCCCTCCTGGAAACGAGTTTTTCATCCTGTCAACTGAAGAAAATCGATCATAGAACTAGCATTGTTTCAAACAGTGCTAGTTCTATGGTTGAGTACCACGAGATGCTATCAGTTGTCTCCTATACTCTCTATCCTTGATGCCTATTAAAATCTCAGGTCAGTTATTCTATGACTGGCTAAGGGCAGAAACCAGCTGCCCACTATTCTTCAAAGTTAGGGCTATATTGGTCTCACCTACTCCATTTCAGGAATTATTATTGTTCAGCCCTCCATGGAGTTAAAAGACTCATCGTGGGAGGTGCTTTCTAAGAAACACAAGTCTATCAAGACTCATCGAGGGAGGTCCCTCCTAGGAAACACAAAGTCTATCATACCACTCCTTAAATGCATTGACCGTTCTCACTCTCACCACTCCATCAGGCAATGCATTCCATGGTTCAACCACCCTCCATGCAAAGAAACCACTCCTTATCCTCCTTCTCACAGTTTCCTTTCGTAACTTCCAGGGATGGTCCCTTGTCATGACTTCTTCCCGCTGTTCAACCAAGTGAAAGAACTCCCCAGTGTCAGCCCTGTAACCATCTCTCAACAGTTTAAAAGTCTCAATCATATCACCCCTCCTCCTTCTATTCACCAAACTCTGCAGTCCACACTCCCTCAGCCGATCCTCATAACTAACATTGTACAGTCCCAACACCATCTTTGTTATCCACCTTTGTACTCTTTCCACAGTTAATTTATCCCCTTCAATTCCTGGGGACCAGATCTGAGAACAATAGTCTAAGTGTGGTCTGATCAGAGTCTTATACAACAGAATGATAACCATTTTATCTCTGCAGGTCAGTGTCCTCATTATTGCAGCAATCCTCTGCATTACCTTCACTACCTTTTGATATGTCTCCTTAATTTCAGGTTTCTATCAATCATCAAACCCAGATCTCTTGTCTCTCATACTTGTTTAACCTTTATATCAATGACATTGTCTGTGGATTGCAAAGGGATATTCGGTTGTTTGCGGATGATGCGAAGCCGGGAAGGGTTGTGCAGATGTGGTAGCCCTGCAAGAGAATTTGAATAAGCTAGCTAGATGAGCAAATGAATGGGAGTGTCGGTTTAATGCATTGATGGGACACTCCATAGAGTATGCAGCGTCCCATTGATGTTTCCCAAACCTCAAGACCTTACGTTTTGCTGCATTAAACCGACCCCCATTCATTTGCCCATCTATCTAGCTTATTCAAATTCTCTTGCAGGGCTACCACATCTGCACTATTACTAACAACCCTTCCCAGCTTCGCATCATCCGCAAACAACCGCATATCCCCTTGCAATCCACAGATAATGTTATTGATATAAAGGTTAAACAATATAGGTCCCAGTACTGAGTCCTGTGGAACCCCACTTGTAACCTTCTGCCTCTTTGATATTGCTCCACCATACACAATTCTCTGATACCTATCAGACAGAATCCTGAATCCAGTTGACCAATCTGACATCCAGACCCATGTGTAGGGTTCATATACATCCCTTATTACAAGTTTGTGTCCTGGCATCCCAATAAAACTCTTCGGGATGCAGAATTGACCCATAATTTGTGGATTTGTGTTTAACATTCCCATTCTTAAACATAAAACATGTAATTGACAAGAAACTGATATTAGTTATTGATCATAAAATTGTCTTATCAATTGACAGTACTGACATGTTGCGAGAATAGTGCAACTAGCGGATGTTGTAATAACTAAGCACTGCTTATTTGATGTGACACAGATCTGTTATGAAACGTAATTAGTTTTATTATTTTATGTGCCTTTAAAATGCTGAAGAGAAAGTGTGTTCTCACAGAAAAGCTAAGGACTGAATACCCTTTTATTATACTGTAATTGTGATTGCAAAGTCGACGAGAAAGTGAAATGTACACAATGTAATGCAATATTCAGCATACAACATGGCGATCAGTCAGACATCATGCAGCAAATCACTACGAAGAGACACAAATTAGCAGAAAATGCAAGTGTAAGTAGTAAAGTGTCAGAAAAACAATGGGTGAAATGGAAAGAAATCTTACAGCTGATGAAGCTACATTTGCATATCATGTATGCATGCACAACCAGAATTTCAGTTCGATGGACTGCACATCGAAAATAATCTGGAAACTATATGACAAAAAGTTCACTTGCAGTCAAAAGAAGACTGAAGCTATAATTGTGAGTGTATTAGCACCTTATGCAATGGCTGTTTTTTTTTTCAGAAATGAACTTGAAAGCTAATTATGTGTCAATAATGATAGACAGTTCTAACCACGGTGCTTTGAAAATAGTTCCAGTTCTAGTTCGATACTTCATACCAGAAACTGCAGACCAACTTACAGAATGTGTATGGCAACTAGTGACAAAGTGGAATATTGAAAAGAAAGTTGTTTCCTTGTCAGCAGATAATACTAATACAAATTTTGGTGGAAGTTTCAGAAGAGGAAAGAACAATGTTTTTCATAAATTGAATCGTAAATTGATAGGAGTTGGTTCTTCATCCCATATCATAAATAATGCTATACAATGTGCAGCTGATACATTGCCCATGGACGTTCAAGCCGTCATTGAAAAATTATATCAGCATTTTTATATCTATACTGTTAGAGTGCATACACTCAAAGGTTTTTGTGACTTTTTAAATACTGAGTACAAGACAGTGTTAGGGCACTCAAAAACACGATGGTTGTCTCTGTAGCCTGTTCTCAAAAGGATGAATGAGATGTACAAAGTTCTCAAATCATATATTCTTTCATTTGATAAACCACCATTGCTTCTAAAAAATTTCTTTAGTAATCCAGTTTCAGAGCTAATAGCCACTTTTCTAGAATGCCGATCTGAAATGTTTCATGCAACAATTTGTGCAATTGATGGTGAGAAAGTCATTCTTGCTGAAGCAAAATCCATTATTGAAAGCCTCTTAGAGAAACTTTAGCAGTGCCGAGATAATGATTTTGCAACAAGGAAAGAACGATCCTTACTGAAGGCATTAATTGAAGATGGACTCATCACTGAGAAGAATTATGGTAATTATAAAAATGAATTTTATAACACCTGTATAGAATACATACAAGAATGGTCTTCTGACACTCTTACTTTTGAAAGTTTGTCTTGAATTTTATTGAAGAATCCAGAAGCCAGTCTCTGTTGGAAAAGTGTGCGGAAAAGTGTAACAACTATTGAAGAGGTCTGCCCAAACCCAAAAATCAATGAAACTGAACTGTTTGATGAGGTGATGATCTTGAAAACAGCAATTACAGAGAAGAAAGAAGAAATTAAAGCAAAATCTACAGGAGAAATTTGGTGTGAATTATTCAACAGTGTTGGAGTAGATGAATTACCGTATTTGCCGGCGTATAAGATGCCCCCTTTTTTTGTACAAATTTTTTAAGAAAAAAAACTTTATCATTGATAAAATATAAAGTAATAAATAGGTCTACTTTCAACAAATACCTAATCTAACTAGGAAAGAGTACCCACCTTTTAATCGTCAAAACCCAGAAATTCATCTCCAGAGCTAAAGGAAGAGTCTTTGTCCTCTGTACCATCCAGTGCATTACTAATTCCACACTTCTTAAATGATTTAACCACTGTCTCAGTTTTCACAGCATCCCATGAAGCTTTGACCCACTCACAAACTTGTGAAATGCTAGGCCTCTTCCTGATGGCATAACCTTAAAATCTGAAGAATGCATCCAGCTGTTCTACTTCTCCTTCATAAATCCCTTAAATGGTTCATTAATACAGACATCTAAAGGTTGAAGCTGACTAGTTAGACCTCCTGGAATTACAGCTAACTGAGTTTTCAATTCCTTGAGTTTATTTCTAACATCGTCTGTTCTGTGAGAACGAAACTGATCCCATACTAGCATGGCATGTTTCTTCAACAGTCCACCTGGGTGCCTAGACCAACTTTTATCTATCCATAACTTCATTCCTCCTCCATTTATCCGGCCTTTTGCGTGAACATGTACAAACACTCCTTTAAGCAGTTTTTCTTTGGGTAACGTCTTCCTTTTAAAAATCAGTAGTGACGGCAATTTTGTCCAATCAGCACAGCAGAATAAAACAACCGTGGTGATTTTTTTTGTGCCCCAAAGTTTTAATAGTAATACTTTTAGTGCCCTTGGAATCTACAGTTTTGTTTGAGGGCACATCAAAAGTCAGTGGAACCTCGTCCATGTTTCCTATTTGCGCAAGTTCAAAATTTTCTCGTTTCCTTGCGTTAATGACAAATCGATGAAATTCAATCATTTTTTCTTTGTATTCAGCTGGCATCTTTTGTGATATTTTTGTTTTAGTCAGCATACATAGCTGATTTCCCTTCATGAATCTTGAGCACAATGATGTTGATCCAGTAAAGTTGGCAATCCCTCTGTTAGTGGCTATTGCTTTTGCTTGATGAATAATCATTTTTGTAGACACTGAAAATCCCGATTTTCTGTGGTCTAAAATCCAAGTATTCAGTTCTTCCTCAAGTTCTGGCCATTTTGCAGTTCCACTTCTTAGGTTATGTTTACTGTGAGTTGCTTTTTTTAAATCCTCTTCCTGATTCTGCCAAGTTCTTATCATTTTCTCAGTTGGGGGTGGTCCGAAATGCCTCTCTGCAGCTTCGTTTCCATGTTCTTTAGCATACGCAATCACACATAGCTTGTATGCAATATTGTAACAATGCCGACGTTTTTCAGCCATAATTTGCCAAGAAATTTAGAGAAAATTTAACGGCAGAAATTTATCACCGTTCACAACTGCGACAGCAGTTGGAAAGTTTAAACGAACAGGACACAGCTGTGATCGTCGATGACTGTGCATTCACTGAACTCTATGTCATTGTTTCTCAAAGTGTGGTACGCATACCCTCGGGGGTCCGTGGCAATTTTCGTCTATGCATCATTAACGCATAGAATAAAATTCAATGTATCCGTGAAGTTTGAGATCATAAAACGTTCCTATTGTATCACTGAATAAGGTACAGAGACATCTGCAGGCTGTGCAATATGCTTCTCAATAAACAGTGCAATTAGAGACAACTGGGATAAAAACAGCACTAACTAATGAATCGCATTTCTCCCATCCCACAGAAAATGCTGTATGACTCAAGCAAAACCATATGTTGCCTGTGCAAGATATGGTTTTGTTTGAGTGAACGTGTTAAAACAAAGAAATATATAGTGAATATCTCTTTCTTTTAAGGTACGTGGTGATCAGCATTCATATTTATGAATTTAGGGACACAAAACACACGTGTTGAAAAGATTATTTTACTGATTAATAATAAAATATTAACTTTACATTTCGACCCCTGTATTGAGGTCATCTTCAGAAGGATACATGTGTATAAGAACAAGCTACATACTTTTGCACTCTATACAAGTAAATTACATCTACGTTGTTAACTAATCTATTTTCTTAGCCTGCCCTCTAGTGAAAAAAAAAAGAATTAAATGAATAAATTAAATTAAATAAACAAAATAAAAATAAAAACTACAATAAACTCTTTTATCATACAATAAACAATAAATCCTAGTACGTGAGGACTTTTTAAGTCCTCATGTACTAGGATTCTTCTGGAATTATACAGTTTATATTGTTATATTACAATTATCTTCTGGATTTGTACAGTGGTTGCTATTGATTGTTCAGGAGGAAAAAAAAAAACACTTCACTAAGTGTTCTTGTATTGAGATTCTTCTTCGTGGTTGCTATGAAGGTTGTAGATGGGTCCTCCACATTCTTGGAATTGTTAGACCATCATTTTTATTCAGATCATGTTTGAGCATTTCACATGCTTCCTTGAATTTCCGCTCGAACCAGGTTCTGGTGGGGTGTAGGGACTTCGTACCTTTCCAGTCAATTCTGTGGTATGTTTGGAGTGCGTGGTCAGAAAGGCCGGTTTTTCCAAAATGGTGGTGTTTTATGTGACATTTGTGTTCATCCTTTCTGATTGAGATGGTTTGTCCTGTTTCCCCTATGTATGGTATGTTACATGTGCAGTCTATTTTGTAAACCACTGGGTGGGCTAAGTGTGGCAGGGGATCCTTGGAAGAACTGAGTAGGTGTCTTAATTTTGTCAGGGGTTTAAAGGTGGTTTTGATGTTGTATTTGTCTATTTTCTGTCTATTTTTTCTGAAATGCCTCTAACATATGGTATAGCAATAGCATTCTTGAAATCTTTCTTTGTTTTTAGTGGTATCTTTGTGGAGGATCTTGTGAATGGATTTTATACTGTATCCATTTTTTATAAAGGTATGTTTGATGGTCTCATGTTCATGGTTAAGAGCTTGTTCATTTGAACAAATGGTTTGAGCTCTATGTTTAAGGGTGCTTATGACCCCTAGTTTTTGTGTTGGGTGGTGATAAGAAGTTTTGTTTATGTACTGGCCTGTGTGTGTAGGTTTGCGGTAAACTGAGAAGGAGAGACAGCCTGAAGGAACATGTGTGACAGGTGTGTCTAGGAACGGAAGAGAGTTGTTTTTTTCAATTTCAATAGTGAATTGGATGTGTTTGTTTTGTTCAGGTGGCTGAAGAATGTAACTAGTGCTTGGTGGCCGTGGGGCCAAATGGCAAAAATATCACAAAAATGTGAAATGCTCAAACATGATCCGAATCTGAATAAAAATGATGGTCTAACAATTCCAAGAATGTGGAGGACCCATCTACAACCTTCATAATAACCACGAAGAAAAATCTCAATACAAGAAGACTTGAAGTTTTTTTTTTTTTTTTCTTCCTGAACATTCAATAGCAACCTGTACTGTACAAATTCAGAAGATAATCGTAATATAACAATATAAACTGTATAATTCCAGAAGAATCCTAGTACATGAGGACTTTAGCAGAGTTTATTGTAGTTTTTAGTTTAATTTTATTTTATTTAATTTTTTTCCCACTAGAGGGCAGGCTAAGATAAAAGATTAGCTGACAACGTAGGTGTAATTTACTTGTATAGAGTGCAACAGCATGTAACTTGTTCTTATACACATGTATCATTCTGAAGATAGCCTCAATACAGGGGTCGAAACGTAAAGTTATTTTATTATTAATCAGTAAAATAATTTTTTCAACACGTGTGTTTTGCGTCCCTAAATTCATAAATATGAATATAGTGAATGTGTTTCAGATATTATATAAGGAATTCTGTTGAAAAGAATTAGCATTTCAACTCAACTGTCAGCTTGTCTTTGTCATTTAGTAGCACAATCTTTTGTTAATACCGAACCAATCATATGAATGCAGATGTCTGAAGTTTGAGAAACACTGCTCTATGTAACTGGAATGCTCTCACACACACTGCAAGGAAGCAATAAAGAAATAGCGTAACTCAGAACAGCAAAAATGTCCAGAAATTAAAATAATAAAAAACTGAGTATCGGCGTATAAGACGCACCCTGTGTTTCAGACTTGTTTTCAAAGAAAAAAGTGCGTCTTATATGCCGGCAAATACGGTAATAAATTTGAAGAAGATTGTTGAGTTCTTCTACTGCATTCCTGGCACAAATGCCAGTATTGAAAGACTGTTTTCCTGGATGAACTCCTTATGGACAAACGAAAATAATAGGTTATCTGTAGAAACTCTGAAAGCTATGCTCATTGTTAAAGTGTTTTTCAATAAGGACTGTGTGGAATTTCATAACTTGGTAAAACATAATCATTCTTTACTTGAGAAAATACAGTCATCTGAGAAGTATATCACAGGCAAAGATCAATGATTTATTATTATTATGTGACACCTCCAAGGAGTCCAAAGACTCATCGAGGGAGAGTGTGCCGTATTGTTTAAAGTTCAATTTTAAGATTGCTATAATTAATGAAATTCTTTTCCCTTTGCTGATGTAAGTAAGAAAAGCAAAAAAATTTTGTTGGTTTATTCAAACTGAAAATGTCCCGTATTTTTTTTTCAAAAATATATGAACCCTACCCATGTGCTGCAACTTCAATATCAGCTTATCACGTGGCACCCTGTCAAATGCCTTTTGCTAAGTCTAGAAAAAATGGCAGTATATGCCTTTCCCTCATCTAATGCTCTTGTAACTTTATCATAAAAGGCTAGCATATTGCTAAAACAAGAGCGCCCCTTCACAAATCCATGTTGACTCTCACTGATAACATTACCCTCATCTGCCCAATGCTGTATAATGGTCCCTCACTACTTTCTCCAATATCTTACTAACTACTGATGACACACAAACTGGCCTATAATTAGACACTTCCAGTCTGCTACCTCCCTTATGCAATGGCACTATCTTACCTTCCTTCCATTCCATGGGCACCTTTCCTGTTGCCAGACTTTCATTGAAAAGCCAGGTCAAGGGCACCGGCAGTTCCTTAGCACATTCTCTCAAAACTCGTGGTGAAATACCATCCAATCCCACAGCTTGACTAACATCCAGAGTACTCAGTATGTGGAACACACTCTCCTTCTGCACCTCTAAACCCTGAACCTGCTCTATCCCGCTAGTATTCAAATTGACTCCTCCAGGATGAAATACTCCAATACAGTATTCATTGAAAATTCCACTATGTCCTCTGCATCAGTCACTCTATTCCCATTTATATCTCACAATGTCATTTCTCATAGACTGGCTTATACGTTGGTTATGCATTTCTAAATCACTTAGGGAATTGAACAACGTAGATCCGAATATAAATTAAATTATACTTTAATAAATATCTCCGATATTTCGGCAACGTCACGTTGTCGTTATAAGTATAATTTAATTTATATTCGGATCTACGTTGTTCAATTCCCTAAGTGATTTAGAAATGCATAACCAATGTATAAGCCTGTCTACGAGAATCAACATCATCCAAGGAGATACTATTGCACGGAGAGCCCGCCAATATGGTAAAATGAAGTTGAAGCTGTCTAGACAATTAAATCGTCTAACTTTCCTGAAACGCTGCCGGGATAATAAAGTAATCCCGAACTGTGTAAAATTCAAGCACCGTTTTGTCTCACAAAAAGCTCTCCGTATATATAACCGCGCTAGCTACGCGTTGCTTCACGAACAAATCACCGCCACGCGGTTTCTCTTAGCGGAAATTCACGAAGCTATTCGTGCCTTCGAAGATGAACTTTCGTGCACTTCAAATCACGAACTGTGGTCTATTTTACATGACATCTCGTGTACCGCTGCAGACAAAGAATTTGAAAAAATTCGAAAAATTAAAAAAGAATTTTACCGTCAATCCAAAACATGCTAACAACACCGTAATCAAACTTTCTTCAGTCAGCCTGAATCCTGAAGCACTCAACGCGCTTGCATGTGGCCACAACTTCGCCATTGCTCCCACAATAATACCCAGTGAGGATATTATGATCCAGATCGAAAGGGGAATCTGCCACCTTCCACATCAAATTGCCAACAGTGTAAGACTGGATGTAGCTTGTGTCCTTTCCAAAGCAAGACCACCAAAAACCAACATATCCAACAAGGAATTTAAAGCTCTACAGGAAATGAAGAACAATAAAGAATTAGTTATCACCAAAGCGGATAAGGGAAATGCAACTGTAGTACTTAACCAAAAGGACTACAAAGGTAAGCTCAATGCTCTTCTATTAGATCGGGCTACTTACTTCCCTATCAAATATAATCTCACAAATCAGAAAACTTCACAGGCTCCTTAAGAAAGTTACTTCTTGGCCTGTAGAAGTTACCAACAGATTAAAGCCGTTTAACTCTATACCCCCCCCTCGTATTTACGGACTCCCAAAAATACATAAAGAAAATGTGCCATTACATCCCATAGTGGATGTCATTGATTCCCCCACATACAAATTAGCTAAACATTTGGCCAAAGAGCTCACGCACTATACTGGCAACACACCGCCACACATAAAAAACTCAGCCCACTTCAAAGCCAGCATAGAAAACCTTACACTCCAATATACTGACATAATGGTCGGCTTTGACGTCTCCTCCTTATTCACAAATGTCCCACTCAAGGAAACTTTAGAGCTAATCCAAGCTAAATTTTCTCCTGATATCTCAGTCCTATTTCAGTTCACAATGAACTCAGGCTATTTCGTTTGGCAGGGAAATTTCTACAAACAAATAGAGGGGACAGCCATGGGTTCACCACTCTCCCCACCCTTGGCCAATTTCTTTATGGAGACCTTTGAAGAAAAAGCCTTAACCTCTGCCCCACAAAAACCGACCATATGGCTCCGCTACGTTGATGATGTGTTCACTATTTGGCCACATGGCTCTGAAACACTCCTCTCCTTCCTTACACACTTAAACAACCAACACTCCAGAATCAAGTTCACCCTGGAAAAAGAGGAAAACAACAGCCTCCCTTTCCTAGACACACTAGTCACCCGCCAGCCTGATGAAACCTTGGTTTTCTCAGTTTACAGAAAACCCACCCATACAGGCAGATTTCATTCACCAGCAATCCCCCCCCACGCACAACAATATGGAGTGGTGAAAACACTATACAACAGGGCTAAACTAATCTGTTCTAATGACATGGCCCTAAACACTGAATAACTAAATCACATCTCAACACCTTCTCAGCCAATGGCTACCCCTTCCACAACAAAGATTACTCTAAATCCATCACCATTCCCTACATCCGAGGCACCTCGGAAAAATTTACAAAAATTTTAAAAAAACATGACCTCATCTCCTGTTACAGGCCCTACAGAAAATTGGCATCCCTTATCCACTCCACCAAAGACCAACCACTTCACTTAGACCTACCTGGTGTATACCAGGTCCCTTGCAGTGGTAAATGTCGTACTTTGGCCAAACAGGCAGGACAGCGAATATCAGAATTTCTGAACACAAGGACTACATCCGGTTTCACAAATACAGCCATTCTGGTCTTGCAGACCATGCTCTGGATACACGCCACAGAATACGGTGGAAGAAAGCTACAGTAATACACCATAGCAAATACAAATTCGAAAGACTATTTATGGAATCAGCCTCAGCCTTAAGAAACTCCCCAAACCTCAACAAATTTGGTTGTATGCGACTGCCCCAAATTTGGGAGGCATACATCAGCAGACCTTCAGCCCAATGGCCAAGAACACCTACTTAGCCTGCTATAGGGCACTATCAGGACTTCTAGGAGAACGATAGCTTCATCACTTCATTCTCAGTTACTGTGTTGTAGTGCACGTGCCTTTTTTGTAAGTTCCTTTTGAAAATGGCAACTTGACGTTGCCGAAATATCGGAGATATTTATTAAAGTATAATTTAATTTATATTCGGATCTACGTTGTTCAATTCCCTAAGTGATTTAGACAATGTCATTCTTCCACAGTCATTTCTCCTCCTACTGGCCACATAGCTAAAAAATTCCCTAGGATTTTCCTTGGATCTACAGGCCAATCTTTTCTCATATTCCAGATTTGCCTTCTTTACCATACTAGTCACTCTTCTGGCCTATGTCTTATATTCTTCATGAATCTTCTCTTCACTCGTCTCCTTATATCTCTTCCGTAGCCTCTTTTTCCCATGTAGCTCCTGTTTAATATTGTTTGTCATCCACTTTACTCCAAATTGTGTCCTCTTCTTCACTCATGGAATACAGCTTGCCATTGCTACTAACAAATATTCCTTCTCAATTTCTCCTGCACTAATGATATCCTGGGCTTCCAATTTCTCCCTCCACGAAACTTCCCCAAGTTGACGTCTAAGACTATTATAATCGCCTGCTTTATAATTCCACATACGTTCCTGTCTCTTTGATACTCCTGCATGTCTATTCATTTTCCAAGTCAAAACCATATGATCACTCTCTCTAACTGGTGGGAGAGATGTCATCTCAGTTATTATCAGCTCTTCTGATGCTATAACCAAATCCAAAACTCTTGTACCTCTTGTTCCCTCTGTTACATGTTGCCTAAGACATTTGTCCCTCAAGAATTCTAGAAATTCCATTCCTTTATTGCTACATGCATCGTAGCATCCTTTCCTCAATCTATACTGCTGTAGTTAAAATCTCCCATAACAATCGTTCTTCTTGCACTTGCCACGCTCAACTGTCTCAACATCTCCTCGTCCCCGCCCTCTGTGCTCCTTGATTTGTAGCAACACCCACTAAATATCCTGTCTTACCCACCTCCACTTCACACCATATGCTTTCAAAATCATTAGTGTCACAGCCTTCCAAAGCCTCCACTCTTGGAGGACATAGGTCATCACTTATCATAAGCAGTACTCCACCACCACATTTTCCCTTCCTATCCTGCCAAAAAATGCTGTACCCAGCAACTTCTGTTCCTGTTATTATATCCTCTTCTGTCAACCACGTCTCTGTGATCCCAATAATCTTTGGCCATGCTGATGCTATCAGTTCCACCAATTCCTCTCCCTTATTCCGAATACTCCTGGCATTGGTATAAAGCATAAAAATGCCATTGTTTCTATACCCAGCATTATCCCCTCTAGACTCCACTGGACGCAGCATTACCTGATGTCTTCCCCCTTCTCCCAAGTACCCATTCCCACAAAAGGCCACCCCTGCTGCCATCCAGACTGGGACACACTGACTCGTTCTAAACAGCAATCTCTTCAGATGCCTACATCATTCCTCATTCAAATACAGGCAGTCTCTCGCATACAATTCCTCTCTGCTCTCAAATGCACTCCAAGCATCCACATATTCGAATCCTCTCTTCTGACACATTCTCGTTTTATGCCATTCAATATCACCGCTCTTTTGCTCAGCTCGACATTATACCTAGGCAACACACACACACACACACACTATCTTTCCTCTTTGTGTCTTCTTTCGTACAGCCTCGAGCAAGAATCTCGTATCTCTCGCTGCCCTATTTACACCACCACTCAAGTCATTTGTTCCCACCATCACAAGCATCTCATCCACCCTTTCACCTCTCTTAATTGCCAGAGCCACACTTTCTATCGTTCCTCCTGGCAAACACTCCTCACGCATCCTATCTTGAACACCACGGATCATTGAGTCCCCATATATTACACCTCTTACCACCATATTCCTCGATTGCTCACATGCATCCCTCACTCTCTCTCTCTCTCTTGTAACAGTTTCTCTCTGTGCTCCCCTACTTACATGCCTTCCTGACATCACTCTATCTCTAGTCCCTGTGCTCCCTTGCATTCCTTCTCTCCTGCTGTTTCCATTCTTTCCTCTTCTATCATTCCTATATCTGACACTCATTCCCTCTCTTCCACTTATCCTATTCTCACCTCTTCTGTCATTCATACAACTCTCTCTCATTCCCTCTCTTTTGCTGTTCCCATTCTCTCCTCTATCATTCCCATAACTCTCATTCCCTCTTATACTGTTCCTATTCTCTCTTCTTGTGCCATTCCCATAACTCTCTCCCAATCACTCTCCTCTACTATTGTTCCTATTCTTTCCTCTTCTCTCATTCCCATAACTCTCTAAATAAATAAAAGGTGTTAGTGGATTTATTTATTTTGTTTTCTTTTATTGCAAAGTTGTGATATATCATAATGCAGATCTTTATCAACATGACTTTTTATTGGTGCATTGACTCGGATAAGTTTTTTTTTTTTTTTTTAGATGACGATAATAACATATGCTATAAATAGAAAAATTATCAATTTCTGTGATGCTGATCTTCAATTTTTTTAATCAGGAATCCGACTTTATTGATTCTTCCTTATCTTGACTCACAATCCAAGAATGTGCCATTTTTCATTCGCTTTAACTTTTTTGTTAGTTTGATTAGCCATGCTTCACTGCTGGAAGTTCTACAGTTCAAAGGCTTCAGTTTCTAATGGTAGTATGATCTTGGTTACCTACAGATTCTTGCTACTGTTTATCTTCATGTTTAATTACCTGTTGCTGTAGATAGTAACAATCTGTCTTCTAGAGAATCGGGGTCATTTTATTCTTATCCAATTCATCCGTGAAATTTGGGCCATGATTCACCATGCTGGCCCACTGCAGATTGGCAAATGGCAATAGTTCCATGTGAGAGGGATGCTTATACTAAAACCACTGGTACAAGATTTATTTGTTGTCAGGGTTTTTCCCAATCTTCCATCTCTGCAGCTAGTGAAAGACCCTGAAACATTTATTTATTTATTGTAAAGCAATAACAAAATTGTTGAGATAATTTAAGTGAAACATTCTACCTCCTTTTGAGATAGATGACCAGTTTTCTTGATTGGTAATCAAGTTTACTTCTATCAACAATTTGTATTCTTACAGGTGATAAGAGAAATGATATATGTTGCTGCTATTTCGTGTTACCATCTCTTTTTTATAGCCATCTGAAAGGTTGTTAACTTATAATACATCAGTATCATGGGCAAGCTAAGGATCTTTTTTTATTCACTTTTTACCTGCTAAGAAACCCTGCTCTGGATACCAAAATGGAACTTTTTCAGTCTACTTCTGACCTCCAGTAAGTGGGAAAGGTGGTCTCACACCACACAATGAAATTCATCTACCACCAAACAGAATTTTAAAAATAATAACCACAAGCATTGATTAAAACAGTATGCTATGCTTGCAGAATATAAAACATTGATTTCTGTGATGCCCAACATTAGCACAAAGTCTGGGTTCGCTTTATTGTTGTTGCATGGGCACCTATGCAAAGTCTGTTGACTCATCATGAGAATCCCAAACTATTCACACAGTATCTATCTTAGCTCTAGTTGAACTCATTGACAGAGAACTTGCAGTCCATTCTTCTCATTCATGACTCTCCAAATCTATAATATTATAGTGCAAAAATTTTCACATCCTTACTGCCCACACTCTTACCTTTTGTCTAGCCAAGTGTTGAAATATTTCCTCTGCATCAATCCTATAAAACATTTTTAGCAACTTAAATGTTTCAATCCTTCTCCTCTCTTTCGCCTATCAATCAACATTTGCAACCCACAAACCTCAGTCTATCATCATATAGGGCATTCCACAGCTACTCACCATCTTAGCCACCTATAGATTTTCTCCACCACTTCCTCATCCCCAAGAAACCTTTGTGACCAGACCTGAACATAGTAATCCAGATGAGGTCATATCAAGGCCTTATAAAGAAGAATTCTCTATCTCTAATTCCCAGTGTATTCTCCAATTACCAAATAATTCTGTAAGCTGCCTTAAGCCACCTTAGCGGTCTTCTGAACCATAATTCTCTCTCTATATATATATATTACCACCCCTCAAATCCTTTACTTCATCAAGTTCATGGAGTACGGTTCCATCAATGTGGTACATATTGTATATAATATAATATATAACACACAGTATATAATATTTTCATCCCATAATACATGATTTACACTTTTTCCATATTAAAATGGCATCCGTTATATTTTCCATACTGTCAGCCTGTTTAAATCATCTTACAAGCTTTCTACATTGCCTTGATTAATAATTACAGCCCAGTTTTGCATCATTTTAGCAGCAAATAACTGAATATTTCCTATATCATTTATGTATGATTATATACAGTAATGGGCCTAACAGTTAACTACTAGTTACCTGCGCTTTCTCCTGTATTCTGCCCCTCCATACGCTACTTTTTGGTATCTGTCGACGACCAGCCACTCATGTCCATCACTAGTTTCATATTCATTCCAATTTGTGTAAGAGAATGCTCTGTAGTATCAAAGTATCATATTCACCCATTCCTGAATTTCTTCCTTGACAGCTTTTCTAATACCTTTATCACCATACTACTCCTGGGATACTGAGTAATAATTTGCTACCACAGTCTTGGATCCATCTTTATACACCAGAACTATTTTGCCCTGCTTCTACTCTCTTGGTACTTTACAAGATCTGATACTTAAATAGCCTAATCAGAGACTATCACAATTCCTGTATGCACTTTCATAATACACGAGCTGGTATTCTATTTAATACTATGGCCATATTTGCATTGAGATTCTGCAATATTTTAAATACTCGCCAGTCATTAACCTCTATTCATACATCAGTTTCCATTGCATATGTCACAGCACTTTCCTCACTTGGATGATTGACCCTTGCAAATCCACTCCACTAATGCCTTTTATTCCCAAGTAAGCAAAGCTATTTAGCCCTAACTAACTTTTGAAGACTGGTGGCCTGCTAGCCTCCCTCTTAGCCAACCACAATAGCTAGATCACGATTATTATTGAATTTAATTGGCACCTGGTGAGTTTAGTAATGCAGGCAAGTGCTGCCATCTTGTGATCCCTAATCCTAACCCTATATATACAGGGTGTTCGGGATAAATTTGACATATTTATAATTAATTATATTTTTCTGTAAGTTACATGTATTAACACACACTTCTCTTCATTTAAAAGTTTGGACCCTTCTTCATTCATATACAAGATGTCAGAAAGGATGGATAGCTGGAACCCACCTGAATCATGGAAGAGAATAACTTGTATCATGATGATTCGTGCCCGCCATCAAAATAAGGATATTACGACTGCTGCCCAATGCTCCCTGAATACAGTAAAAACAATCAGGCATGAACTAGAGACTTGCAATGGTGACTACGAGGATGTAGCAAGAAGAAAGATCCCTAGCAGACGATCTGATTGCGTTCGTACAGCAGAATTCCTCGCAAATCTGCAGGAACAGGTGTTGAAGAACCCTGGCATTGGAATTCGGGCTTTGTTCGTGGAGTTGCTAACTGTAGTCAAGCCCTGGATAACAAGGGTAGCCAATGGTAGGCCGTATGTATGGCAGCAGGATTCGGCCCCTTGCCACACCTCTGGGAAAAGTCAAAAATGGTTGTCTGAAAATTTCTACGACTTCACCAGTCCAAATGTTTGACCTCCAAACTCCCCAGACCTTAACCCCATGGATTATTTTGTATGGGGCGCAGTTGAAAAAGACACCAATCGCACTTCCAGTAATACAAAAGCCCAGTTAATGGATAAAATTAAAACAGTTTTTGCGGCCCTTCCCAGGGAGACTGTAGCATCAGCTTGTTCGAGGTTCCGAAGCAGAATTGAAGCTGTGATCGATGCTAATGGTGGTTATTTTGAGTAAATCTTGTTGATAGTATTGTAATTAACTCTGCCTGTAATGTTTTTTTGTCAATTCATTAAATTTAATAGATACAAAGAAGATTTTCTTTTTCCTTACGAAACTGTCAAATTTATCCCGAACACCCTGTATATATATATATATTTTTTTTTTTTTTTTTTTTTGTATGAAATAGTTTGAGTTCTGTGTGTGGATGCAAACTCTTTCCCTCTGGAAATAGTTTGCATCCACAGTTTCAGGCTGCCTGAAATGAGTGTTCTAAGTTCAGTTCTGTTGTTGACTAGAGGAAATATTTCTAAGCCTTTGTTTCCAAGAGCTTTCTGAGTTAGTCAATCTATGGCATGGGCAAGGGTGTTTTTAATCCTGGAGACTGGGTTTTCATCAATGGCCGGTGAAAATTTTAAGCGGGGGTGCTGCATATACCAAAAAAAAAAAAACACTTTTTTCCTAATCAGTAACGAATTTATTAATAAATAAATTTACATATTAAAAATATTTCATCCTCACCATGAACAAACACCAATAATAAAAGTTTCATAACAATTACAAGTGCAAACTAATATGAGTGTTAGATTGCAGTGCATTTGTTTCGTGTAATGATAATTGAAAAAATAATTCTTTTCATATTTTCAACAGTGAAACTCATCATAATTCAACCTTGTATCTATAATAAATAAATAATTATATCTTATTTTAACAAAGTAAGATTTACAAAAAAAATAGTTCACCACGAACACATGCCAATAATAAATGTTTCATATCTCACAGAAATAAAACGCGCAGTCATAAGATACACTGCCCAAGCAGCAGTGTATCTAATGACGTAACATGCAACGACAGCAAACGAATATCGGCGTTAGATCACAGTGCATTTGTTTCGTGTAACAGAATTGAAAAAATATTCATTTCATATTTTCAACAGTGACACTCTTCATAATTCAGCCTTGTATCTATAATAAATAAATAATTATGTTATTTTACCAAAATAAAATAAGATTTACAAAAAATAGTTCACCAGGCACATGCACCAATAATAAACGTTTCATTTCTCACAGAAATAAGGCTTGTAATCATACTAAAAATACACTGCCGTTTGAACACTTACAGTTGGGAATGACGTAAGGTGCAATGACAAGAGCAAACAAATATCGGCATAAGATCGCAGTGCATTTGCTTCGTAATCTAAAGCGTTAATCGAACAATTCCAATTATTAACTATTCAATCAATGTCAAAACATAAGCTGTAACCTTTAACATGTTGTAAGCATTGTTATTATTTATAAACACAAACAAAATTTAATTTTTTCATTTTTTTCTTGGGGTGCTGAAGTGTCGCAGTGCTTATGTCCGGGCTGCCACTGGTTTTCATCCCATAAACTCAACCCTTGCATAGTAGTCACAATATCTACCATTTATTCTTGCCTCTGTCACCTTGCTCCCATTTGTCATTTTTAAAGTTATCCTTCCATAATCATTCTGCTTTCTCTCTACATAGTGAAAGCACACCTTTAGATTTCTTTTTTGCCTGCTGGACTAATTTCTTATCACAATTGGATTTTTGCATTCCTTACTATGTTGGTCACCTTTCTTGCCTGAGTATTTTACTGATCATGAGCTTTCTGATCACCTTTTTTCATTGCTTTTATTTATTTATTTAGGTTTTTTTTTTTTGAAATTCCTGCTTAGTGATACTGTTTATTCTTTGAACTCCTAATTGATTCATCCTCCTGAGCTTGTACACTCTAATATTGCTTCCTTCAATACCCCCCCTTGACTATATTCCACATTCTGCTGACATCCTTCCTTTGCAAATTATCATGCCATAATAGTGATTCATGTTGCCTCTGAAGCTTGCCATAATCACTTTCCCAGTAGTTCCACATATCCCCTCCTTAACTGAAAATTCCACGTTCACTACCAACCAAGTCAAGACTGATTATGGACAGATCTGATCCTGTAACTACATCTAGCACGTTCATGCCCCTCTGTCACATGTTGTTTCAAGTAATTATCTCTTAGTAGGGGTATGAATTCTTTATCCTTCCTGCCATTGTGATCTTTCTCCATACAATTCTATTTCTGTAATTGAGGTCACCAGTTATAGTTACCCCTACTTGAGAACTCATTGTGCTAACTTGCTGATTTATGTCTTCCCTTTCTTCCTTACACTTACTTTCTGTGTGGTGGCAGCCAACATGTTGCCCTGTCACACAAAACTGCCAATGCACCCTCTACTGAACTCAGACTGTTTTGAGCTCTATTTCTGCTGTTATTAACAGTACTTACCCAGCCCCATTTCTATCTTCTCTGTATCCTTCTTGAAAATACTATATTCATCATATTCTGTTTGTCTAAATACATTAACTGCTGTCAGTGAAGTGTCATGCATCCATATTACTTTTGGCAAGTAATAATAATAAATTTAGTTTAATCCTTTATCTAAGTTTAAGCAAACAAAGTTTGCATCTGAAGTATCTTCAGGACTGAGGCAGCTCGTGGTAAAGGTAGACCAAGCTCTCGTCATTCATTCCTTATCTTAGTATCTTCCATAATGCAAAGCACATCTCCTTGTGGACATGTATAATGCTTTGCATTAAGGGAAGGACCACTACCCAGACCAGTTTTGACCTTTATTGAATGTTCAAGTACAGGTCAAACTTCAAAAACTCAGCGTTGTTCCTTTCAGTAACAGACTCACCCTGCCACGAAGAACTCTCAGCGTTGGCTCTATCCCGTGGAAGGCTCACCCCACCGCTGAGCAGACCTGCTCATATGTCATCTGAGGTTAAACAGCAACAGCCGTGCGTCAGTTAACTTCATGGGCTACAGCTTTTGAAAAAGACTTTGAAAAAGCATTGGACAAAGTTAAAAGAAACATATTATTTAACATATTAAAAGAAAGACAAATACCAAATAATATCCTAAAAGCTATCACAAGTATATATGAAACTAATCAAATACAAATAAGATTAAATCACGAGCTATCATATACGAGAGAGATAAACCAAGGGGTCTGACAGGGATGTTCCCTCTCAGCAACTCTTTTTTAATATCTACTTAAATGAAATAATAATAAAATGGAATAAACATGTCAGAAAAAAAATGTCAGCGCTTTGCTTTATGCGGATGATGTTATACTTCTAAATAAATCCACTACAAGTCTGCAAGATTCTCTGACTAAATTGAATAGCTGTTGTAAGAGATATGGCATGAAGGTCAGCAATAAAAAGACAAAGACAATGAAAATAGGCAGAATCATTGAAAATGTCAACTGTGTTGTGAATGGAGAACCTGTGGAACAAGTGAAACATTTCAGTTACTTAGGCACGATTTTTACTGAAGATGGTAAATTAAATATAGAAATAGACAACAGAATCAGCAAAGCTGGTATGGTAGGAAGTCAATTGAATAAATTCATATGGAATAAGAGATAAATTAGTAGGAACACTAAATTAGCTGTATACAAGACAGTGGTCAAACCAGCTCTCGGATCCATTTTAACTTGTGGATCTGAGAGCTGGGTCAGAAGTAAAACACTTGACCAAAGACTAGAGACCGTAGATATGAGAATTCTGAGAAAGATTATAGGCATGAACAGATGGCATCAATGGCAATATCATATTAAAAACGAGGATATTAGGAAAGAACTTAACATTGTCAACATCCAGGAATGCATTAGTAGAGCTAATCTCAAGTGGTATGGTCACCTAAACAGAATGGGTGAAGAAAGATTAGCAAAACAAGTGTTCTCTGCCCGGTTGGCAGGAAATTGACCCAGAGGAAGACCAAGATATAGGTGGATTGATACGGTACAATGTGCCTTAGACGATAGAAATATGAGATCTGATAATGTTGGAGTCTTGACTAGTAACAGACTGATTTGAAGGAAAATTGTAGATAAGAAGTTAGTAATGATGTAATTTTTTTCATGTAGTACTATCATATCCTGTACACCCCTTGAGGGTACATGGCAGGAATTTGATGATGATGGAATAAACATTTACATCAAGGAATTAAACTTTCTTCTACAGTAAACTTAAACACTCTCCTCTTTGCCGACGACCAAATAATAATCACAAATTCTGAAGATAAACTACAGAAAGCTATTTTAGATCTAAATAAGATATCCAAAGATTATGGTATGATAATATCAACAGAAAAATCAAAAACTATGGCCTTTAAAGGACAAGATCCAGCAAGAACTAAAATAGTAATAGATAACAAGATCTTAGAACAGGTGAATTCATTTAACTACCTAGGATGTATGATCACATATGAAAATGAAAAAGATATAAATGTAAAAATTGCACAATATTTAAAAATAACAGGTGTAATTAACTCTATATTTAAACCAAACCTATTTCAAAAACAAACCAGACTAAAAGTATACAGTATACATTAGCCCTACCAGTCTTAATGTATGGAAGTGAAATCTGGACAAAACAAAATGACAAAGATTAATAACAGCAGAAGTAAAGTTTATGAGAAAAACTGCAAAGTATACCCTATTTGATCACAAAAGAAACAAAGAAATTATGAAAGAATTAAATCAAGAACCAGTAATAGAAAAAATTAAAAAATATAAACAAATGGATGAAGATGTTCAAAGAATGATAACAGAAAGATTACCAAAACAAGCCATTTGGTAAAAGAAAATCAGGACGTCCTCTTAAACGATGACGTCTATGGCTGGAACAGGCCATGCTAGGCCTAATCCTTGATATGCATGATGATGATGATGATGATGGCATGTCCTGTTAAAGTTAGGTACAAAGAGATGGTACCACTTGTTTGCCTGTCTCTTCATCGATGCTGCCTATAATTAGTTATAGACATAGGCCAGATATTTCTGATTAGCTACCAGTGAAGATTGAACTCTCCACTCAGTCTCCAAAACTACATAAAATTTAAAGGCCTCTCCTACTCCCTATAAGGGAATAAAATGTGTTTGCTGAATTTTTTAAAATAGGGAGTATGCAAGGCCGTATTAGCCCTTTGTTACTTCCAGAGATTAAGTTAGCAGTTCATTTTCAACTGGCAGAAAACCAGCTGCAGACTATCACCATGTAAGTATAAGGGCACCCAGTGAAGGGAGACAAGTGTTACCATAATGTGTTCCTTAACTTTAAAGCAGTATATTATTGTGTGAAATGTGGTTTTGTGGTCATTGATCTAGACTTTAGGGAAAGATAAACTAGATTTTCCAGGAGAAAAAAACCAGCTTTCCCATGACTGACATTGACTAACTCGAGAACCGGTCGCAGAAAGAGTTAGAAAAAATTCCTCGTGGGGGAGATGGGTTTTGAATATAGAAAGAGTTTTTAGGCGACCTAACTCATAGAATACAACTGTCGTGTTCACAGACCTAAACAGGCGTTCAGTTACAGAACTGTAGAAAATAGAAAAAAATTGAGTTTGGAGTATATTTATATATCAATACTTGTAGGAAAAAGCTATCAGAAACCTGAAATGTGGAAATTCAGTTCGAGTAGATGACCTTTGTCCAGAAATGTTTAAATATAGAGGTATATAAGTTTTGCACTTGCTATGCACCATAATTTAGAGAGCCTAGTAAGAAGGTTGAATTACAGATTATTTGTGTAGTACTCTCACAGTACCCATCTTTATATAAATAATGAAATAAATGTGAATGTGAGAATCAGAGTAATTTCTCTACCAACGGTTCCAGTTCCATTTTGTGCAAATTAATTTCTCTCAGCCTCGAAGAAAGGCTGTGGAAATCTGCTGGAAAAAGAAGTGGAGAAGAACATGTTGGGTTCAGACTAAATAGAGATTGTCAACTTTACAATAAATTATTGAGAAATCATGGACAGTGGTGTAGCTAGAGGGGGCGGGCAGCACTTTGAACCTTACCCTATACGTCGTTTTCACTTTTTATAGTATTTTTCTGTGTATTGAGAGAGGCAGCAAACGCATGGATCGCTCCATGTGCGGCAAAAGCTCTAGCAACGCCTCCGATCATGGGAATAAAACAATGATCTGTACTTAACTGTTGCAGATCTGAAAATGGCATGACAAGTGCCCTGAAAAATCTTTTCAAAGCACTACAAGTATAAGAAGTAAATGGAACATTATACAGAGTTTGTAAATCAGGAGTCAGAAATTGGAAATTCAAGAGGATAATTTTGTGTAAAATCAGGTGTAAGATAATGCTGCACACTATCTCCACGCATATTCTCATCTATATGAATCACATTAAGGAAGATAGTGGTATTAAATCGGATACGAGGATATGATTTATCAGGCATCGCTTAGCTTTATGCAGATGATATAATCCTAAACACACCCAGTACAAGTCTCCAGAGATTTCTAACTAAATTTGCAGTAGTGACAAATTTAGCATGAAAATTAGCAATGAAAAGACCAGAACTATGAAAATACTCAGGAACATGTTAATCTTCAGTTCCATTATCAATGAGAATCTATGGAAGTTGAATATTTCACCAATTTAGACAGTGTTCAGTGACGTTGGAAAAGTAAATATGCAATAGAATAAGCAAAGCTGGTGTGATGGGGAGGAGGTTAAATATATTTATATGGAACAAGAGAAAATTAGCCCAAACACTAAACTGTCAGTGTACATGTCAATAATGTGTTAGCACAGCATAATAAGATGGTATGTTCAATGAAACATTCAAATAATGGTTAGCAAATGTGCTTGATTGTAGGAGCAGTAAAAAGATCCAGTGAGAACCCAATATCTAAGGTTGAATTGATTCAAAGGTGTTCTAGAAAAAAAAAAAAATATATATATATATATATAGGTAACCCTCGTATAGCGCGGTACTTATACAACGCGATTTCGATATAATGCGGTCTACAAATTGTAGTAACCCTTGTTCAACGCGGTTTCGATGAAAACACGGTCTAAAATTGTAGTAACCCTTTATCTTTTCATATGTTTTTCACCGTGCGACTTGAAAATCAAATTTTATCTTCTTTAAATTTGCGTTTGCCGGTATCGCGTAGGTAGTTATAAGCAGCGAATTTATATTTTAGGGGAAATACCCTTTAGCACGTATTTACGTCAATTGTTTACCATATAAAGTGTTTATTGTTGAAAATTGTCTTCGTTTGTTACTAGGAAGGCGCGTTAAAAATTATAAGTGTGTTAATCTCAAGCTGAGAACACTTTATTTTCTGGTGAGTTACATACATAATATGTAATGCATTTTTCATGTAAAAATTTTTTTTTCATTGTAATGGCCACAAACTGCAACGAAAGGGAAAAACCAACATTGAAACAAAAATTCATTTTTCTCCAAGAAAAAATTAAAATCATGGATCGGCTGAAAATTGGAGAAAAACTAGTTGTTGCAAGGATTTTGAATTTAAATGAATCAGCAATTCGAACAATCAAACAAAATAAACATAAAATCCGAAAAAGTGTTTAGTGCTGGGTAAACGATAAGTGCAAAGCGCGTTGCTCGTGTACACGATATTCTAATAGAAAAAAATGGCGAAATCTAATGATTTGGGTAGAAGATTGCACTCCAAAGAAAATTCCTTTGGATGGAAATCTGATTTAACAAAAAGCTCTCAAAGTTTATAAACATTTATAGTGCAGACCAGGTTTTCAATGTGGATGAATCCGGGTCATATTGGGGGGAAAATGCAAAAACGCACCTATATTTCGAAAAATGAAAGATCAGCTCCTGGATTCAAAGTTTTCAAAGATAGAATTACTCTGATGTTTTGTAGTAATGCACAATGTGATTACATGACAAAACCAATGTTTATTAACTGATCCTCGTGCGATGAGGATGTGATTAAAATATGTGCTTTGTTTTATTTTGCCTAAAACATTTATGCATTATGTGCAGAGAAGTTTACATATAATTTTTAATTTTTATAATTTTATGCTATGTATTTGTTTCATAGTTTTATGTTTTCTTAATTTACATGAGTTACTTTAATTAAATAATATATTTTTTTGTTGGATATGTCATTGTTGTTTATATAATTTAAAAAAAAAACGATTTCGGAGCATAACCCTACTTTTTCTATGTGATCTGTGTCTCGCATAACGCGACATTTCTGCGGAACCTAACATCTGCGTTATACGAGGGTTACCTGTGTGTGTGTGTACGAGGGTTACCTGTGTGTGTGTGTGTGTGTGTATATATATATATATATATATATATATATATACACACACACACACACACACACACACACTGGTATCCCGTGCTTAACGCGGATTTGATTATCGCGGCAAAATTAATGAAATTAATTGCGGCAATCCCTTGATATACGCGGCAAGAGTTTTGATTAACGCGCCTTTAAATTTACCACGCAAAATCATTCTCATGCCTTAAAGCTGCTAGCTTCGTGGTCATCCAAATTCTCTTAATGATCTATGTGAGAATGTGAAAGTTTTATTTTCCCACCAAATATAACATCATTGTTACAACCTATAAATATGGGAGTCATTGCAACTTTCAAAGCCTATTTTCTTAAAAAGACATTCTCAAAGGCTGTTGAACGGGTGGAAATCATGAAAATCACGCTACGAGGATGGGAAAATCCCGAGAAAATCACGCCACTAGGCTGAGTGCCAGCCAGTTACTTCTCTGCTAGCATTAAGAGTTGGTGCATTATAAGCTCCAGTTGTTCTGTGTACGTATTTACAAATTACGTTCTTCGTAAATTTTACAGCCCATTGATCATGTCGAAGAATAAGAGCAATCCTACAGTCGGATCATTAAGTGAAAAAAAAAAAAGGAAGAGGAAGGTAATTTAGATACAAAACTTGATATAATTAAAAGATTTAAACGTGGTGAAAGTAAAAGTAAGATCGGATGCGAATTTGGTTTTAACGAGTCTACAATACGGACTATTTTATCCAAAGCTGATGAGCATTGCGAGCAAAGTAAAGTGGCATCTACATCTGCAAGTATGCAATGCACACGTAACCGGAGACGTAAACGTAACACGCACACGTAAATGGTTGAAATGGAAGATCTGTTGATTATTTGGCTGGAAGACTGTAATCAAAAGAGAATTCCAATGAGTGCCTATAATATCAGAGCCAAAGCTCTAAGTCTGTTTTCAAGACTTAAAGAGACTAAATATAAAGAAGACAATTCAAAATTCGCAGCTAGCAAAGGCTGGCTTGAAATTTTTAAATGTAGAGCTGGACTAAAGAATGTGAAAATAACAGATGAAGATGCTGCTTCCACATTTCCTGCTGAGCTGCAGAAAATTATCGAAGAAAATGATTACGATTACCGCCAAATTTCAGTGTAGATGAAACTGGACTATTGGGAAAAAATGCCATCTAGAACTTTTATATATATATATATATAAAAAGCAGCGCAACCTGGCTATAAAGTATCAAAAGATCGCTTAACTCTTATGCTTGGAGGGAATGCTAATGGAGATTTTAAATTGAAGCCGCTGCTTGTCTATCGAACTCAGAACCCAAAAGCTTTAAAAGGATGTAACAAGAACTCTTTGCCTGTAATTTGGCGGGCGAATCAGAAGGCTTGGGTTAACCAAAGTAGAAGCAATAACGGGAGAAAATGCGATTACGCTCCACGAATTTTGGAAAAAATTTAACATTAAAAACGCAATTGAGAACATTCGTGACTCGTGGGAGCAAGTGTCTTCTAGTTGCATGAAAGCTGTTTGGTAAAACCTGCCAGAATGCGCTAATGACTTAAGTTCTTTTCAAAATCCTGTGAACAACGTGGTGAAAGAAATCGTTGCAATTGGTGAAGATCTCTGTTTTGATGGTGTTGATGCAGAAAATGTTAGAATTATTGGATTCAAATTCAAAAGATTTCAGTGACAACGATCTTCTTGAAATTGAACAACGCACATATGAAGACAACGAACAAATGGAATGTGAAGATGAGGTTCCAAAGGAAATAACAGTCAAAGAACCGGATGGAATATTTCGCAGTTTAGAATCGCTTAAGCAGCAAGTAATGGATATGGATCCAGATGTTAATCGAAAAATGCTCGTTTGCCGAGGTCTGGAGAGTCATTTTTCTTGTTATCGTAGAATTTATGCCGATAAGAAAAAAAACTAAAACTGTTCAAACGACTCATTATAATTTCTTTTGATTAAAAAAAATTGTAGTAACTAATGTAGGTACAAGTATTTAATAAACATTTACTTTGCATTCATTTTTTATCTTTCCTAATAGCGTACCATATAAAACGAACTATTAGTACAGTAATCGGTCAGGGACGAATTGTACTTTTTACCGTTGATCATTAGATTTGATTACCGCAATTTTGATATAATTAATCCCTCGGTAACATCGAGGGATTAATTAACCGCGTTAATCGAGAGATACCTGTATATATATCGTCACATTGGAGTGCTTATAGGTAATAGACTGATTTGGAATAAAATTGTTGATTGGAATGAGCCAGTGTAGCTCCTAAGGGTAGTACTAGACCGCCCGAAGAAAGAGCGTTCTTAGTGCGATTATAGTTGGCGACTAGAGGAAGCCTTCGATCAGTTCCCGAGTTAGTCCATCTGTAGCACGAGCAAGTGGGTTTTTCGTCCCATAAACTCAAGAAAATCGATCGTTTAAGGACAATGAGATGGCGGCACTTGTTATCCGTCTCTTATGTATGATGCTTAAAATGAGTGATAGTCTTCATCCACCTATTTTCCATTGCTACCAGTGGAGACAACTGGCTACTCAATCTCCAAAAGTTAGATTGAACTAATGAAAACTTCCTCACCTACTTCAAGACAGTAAAAGGCATTAGCTGATTTTTCCGTTTTCGGATTTTTGATTGAAGATTGGTAAAATGAGAATTAATCGTGTACTATTAGGAAATTGATAATGATGGTTTCTCAACATAAAATAACAGCACAATATATGTGAAATGTATTACTCAAGAAGGATTTTCGCATATGACTAGGATATGGTTTCGGTGCAGGTATATGCCATGCCCATAACATTTGGCCTCACCACTCAGCGCTAAACCGCCTGAAGAAACAGCGTTACGAGTTCGATTCTAATTGCCGACTAGAGGATCTATTCTAACCATTTTTTTCGACCCCAAGTTAGTTGATCTCTGGCACAGCAAGCGGATTTTTCTCCTGGAAACTCGGTTTTTTTGTCCTGTAAATTCAACAAAATGGACCACAGAATCCACACTGTTTTCAGACATTAAAAATATTTGTTACGGCTAGGTTCCACGAGATAGCGGCACTTGTTAGCCTTCCCTTCACTGGATGCCACTTAATTAGTGATAGCATTTGGCCAGCTATCTCTGATTAGCTACCAGTGGAGACTGAACTACCCACTCAGTCTCCAAAAGTTATGGCTGAAATGGCCTTTACTCTCTATAATGGAACAAAAGGCGTTAGTTCATTTTTTTATATCCGTTATAGCATGATGACCGGAAGATCAATAATATCTGGATGTCCACAGTAGAATTTAATTTATGCATGTTAAATGGTCTGCAACTGTTGATATTCCTTGTCAGTTGGTAGCAGTGTATGTAACAGTGGTACTGTCACTGGAAATGTTTAGTTTGATGTAATGTCTTTGCAGAAACAAGGGCTGATGTGCAAAGCGAGCAATAATCCATTCGTCTAAAAATGTGCCTGTTTCAGCAAAACAACGTATTTATCACATATGCATTAGTAGGAAAGATTGATGTATTAAAATGCTTGATATTGCAGAAATTAGCATACCACTGGGTAATATGCACTTTCATCTGTAACTTTATCCCAAAAAAGTTTGTTGTATTTGGTTGAAACAAAAAAAAAATACATAAGTTTAGAAAACTTTAAATGGAAGGCTCTCTGCTATGCATTTCATTCGCTAACATAATGAAGGAACCCTTTTTTTACTAGGGGTAGAGCTGTCATAGCTCACTTAATAACTAAGGAACTTTTAAACAGCAGCATGCTTGGAGGAAATTAAAAATCAGCAAAATGGTATCTCAACCATAAAAACGCTTGTCAATCTATTTATTTATAATTTTCTTTATTTTCTTCAAGTTAGGGGCATCAGCCTAGAGCAGTGGTGGCAAACCATTTTATGTGCGCATGCCAAAAGTTTACAAATCGAGTTGCTGACGTGCCATTGCATGCCAAAAATTTACAAATCAAGTTGATGACATGTCGGGCAGTTTTTAGTATGGGAAAAATGAATAGAAAAATTATTAATTTATAATAATATGTAATACTTTATAAATAATGATTTATAATTTTATAAGTTTTATTTTATTTATAATATTTATATATAAAGGCCTGTGTAGTTCAGTAGAAGTGGCGCTCTCGAAGTTTAACTTAACTTCAAGTCTAGTCGCCCACTGAAGGAACTTTTTCTAAGCCTTTCTTCGACCGGTTCCCGAGTTAGTGGATCTCTGGCATAGGTAAGCGGGTTTTCCTCCCGGAATCTCTTGTTTTTCATTCCATAAACTAAAGAAAATCGACAGTAGTAGCATTATTTCAGACAGTGACATCTTGTTAGGGTTAGGTACCAAGAGATGGCAGCACTTGTTTGCCAAACTATTCATCGGCTGCTGTTATAAATAGTGATCGACATGGGCAAGCTATCTCTGATTGGCTACCGGTGGAGATTGAACTGCCCCTTCAGTCTCCAAAAGCTAGATAGGGTATAAAGGCTTTGACTACTCCCTATAAGAGATTGGATCATGAGTCATTGTGTTGTTAATTAGTGAGAAGTATGGTCAAGTAGATGAATGAATGAAGGGATGGATGGAGTGGCGATTTTGATGAGAACGGACGTGTTACTTTAGACTGAGCCTGATTACATTGCATACAAGGTGTCTCAGTAATCTCACATTACACTGGTGCTAACACAGTGTGATTCCTTCTGTCTCCCCCTCTGCACGAAATGTGCAAGAGGTCAAATGGCTGGCAGGCCCCACCCGCAATGAGGACCAGTGGTGGTATTAAGGTGTTATATGGAGGTAGGTTTCTAACTGTGGACAAGTGAGATATTGATTCTCCTTTTCCCAAATTAGTAGGTTCTAAGAAGACTTTGCTAGTAGACTAACTCAGTCTACAGGACATTTGCTGGCAGGCTTCAGACCCTGTGGGATAATACATTGCTAGTAGTCCGTTTAGGTCTACAGGATACTTTGCTGGCAGGCCCTGGCCCTGCGGGATTATTATACTGCTTTTAACCCATTTATGCTGCCAGGAAATTGCCACTTTGATATGGACAACACCAAAGATCACATCCATATCCTTAACAAGGAGCGGTCTCTAGAGGTACTCAAACTTATAATAAGAAAATTAGAAACCGACTGACCAGGATTTATAAAAGAGAATATTCACTCTAATGATGGAGAGGAGGAGGAGGAGAATGAGATCTCATTGCTGCTCTGTCACCAAAATCCCCCTGTTAAAACATCTTTCAACGGGAGCACTCTAACAAAAGAAGAACCGTAGAAGACCAGATGGATGAAGACACACCAACATTAGAAGTCCCAAGGAACACCGAAAAGGTTCCACCAGTAATACTAAGGGACAAGGACAAATGGACCACTGTCACAACAGCCCTTAGGGAACAAAATTGCATATTCCTGGGCAAAATATCAAGATGAAGGGGTCAAAATCCAACCAGCCTCAGTCACTGACTACAGACAGCTGACAAGATTAATGGATAACAAGTCTTCCATATCATACTTTTGCTTTACCCAGTGAGAAAAATCTCAAGGTTGTGCTTCGCGGAGTGACCGAGGGTGTCACATGTGAAGAAGTCACCACTGATATGAGTTGGAACCTAATGCCAGTGAAAGTGAGCAGGATGCTCAGGGCAGATAAACGCCAATGCCACGGATACTCGTAGAAACTGATAAGACACAGAAAGAGATTTATGAATTAACGATATGTGGCCTCAGAATTTCTACTGAACCACTAAGGAAGAAGTCAACAGCTGGGCAGTGCCATAGGTGCCAAAGGTTTGGCCATGCCCAAAAACTTTGCAAGGCAAATTACAGGTGTTTAAAATGTGGTGAGGGCCACCAGACCGTCATGTATACAAAACCAAGATCCACTCCAGCTAAATGCGCCAATTGTGGAGGACCTCACCCACCCCGCAAACTACAAGGGATGCATTACACACCGAAATAACTGAGGGTTACAAAAAACTACCCTTCCAACACAATTCTGCGATGCTCAAGACAGCCGTGCTAGTCACACCCCGGCCCAAACTATCTTTAGCTCAACAACTCAAGAAAGGAAACAAATGCCTAAAACTTATCCAGAGTCAGCAGGAACAAAGGCTACTCCATCTCATGACCATATAGACTCAAATCTAACATCAGTACTAAGTGCCTACTAGCTACCATGTCACAAGAATTCAGTATGACGAATCCTTCGCCGTCCTCCACGAAAATATTCCTACAAGGTACCCACTCAATTTTCACAGCCCTCAACAATGAATAGAAGAAAATTCCATCTCAACTCTCTCATGATCACTGCATGGAATGCCAACGGACTCAAAAACAAAATTCTAGAACTACAAGAAATCACTCACAGATACACTCCTGATATTATTCTATTATACGAAACACATCTCAGACCAGGTAATAATCCCAAATTACGGAACTATACTACGTACAAAACAGATAGACTCACTAGCAGCAGCGGAGGAGAAACAGCTATATACATTAAAAACTACCTAAGCCACAATGTTCTGACCAATCCCCAAACCAAGAACCTAGAGATAACAGGCATTGAAGTTAATACCAACAATTCTGGCAATATCAAAATCTATGCTGTATATAATCCACCCAGTATTCCATTGTTGGTATCTGACTTGGACTCCATTCTCGGCGTCAGTGACTCCATCATCATAGCTGGTGACTTCAATGCCAAACATACAGCCTGGTATAGCTCCACAATCAACGACAAAGGTCGAATTTTAAATCATTACTCAACACAAAATTCTATTGTTGTAACCGGACCCACAGAGCCCACTCATCACAGCTCAACTGGAAGTTCAGATGTACTTGACATAGTTATCCTCAAAAACATCAGATACCAATATCAGCTGGAAACAATAAATGAACTTTCATCAGATCACAACCCTATTCTGCTTCAACTTGGAACACAAGAACAATTCTCCCTTCCCCACTCTTTCATATCTTGGGACAAACTCTCTAGAATCCTACCTGATCACATTGGCCCAGTCCCTACTATTCACACTAAAGAGGAGATAGAAATGGCTGCAAACAACTTTACCAGTCAAATCAAAAATGCAATAAAGTCAATTACCCAAACTACAGTTTTTCACCCTAGTTGACGGATCCCCGAGGAAATTATGGATTTAATTACACTGAAAAACAAAAGCAGAAAGAGGTATCATAACACAAGAGCCTCTCAAGATAAAGCAAATTTGAATAAATTAAACAGACAAGTACGTGAAGCCCTCCAAAAACATCGAAACACAAGAATGGGAATCTAAGCTAACAAAATTAAACCCTGAGGACAACTCCATATAGAAGTTTCTGAGAACCTTCCGCACAAAAAGACAACTTTTACCCCCAGTTCAAACCTCGAAAGGAATAGCTCACACTGATAAAGAAAAGGTAGAGGCTCTGGCCGACAGCTTGGAAAGTCAATGCAACCCCTCATATGAAATTTTGAACATCAATCTTATCTACAAGATTCACCGCCGAGTTAGGCAGGACATAACACAACAAAAAGATGACCTAGACCCTCTCACACTTACTTCTCCAACAGAAGTTATGAACATTATATCCCATCTGAACAACAATAAAGCTCCAGGCTCAGATGGAATTACAAACAAAATAATTAATCTATCCCCAGAAAAGCTATTGTACATCTAGTCAACATAATTAATGCCATCCTCAGATTCCAGTATTTCCCTTTAACATGGAAAATAGCAGATGTCACACCAATAAAAAAGATGGGAAAAAACGCTCAACTCCCTGAAAACTACAGACCTATCAGTCTTCTGTCTAACCTTTGAAAGATTGCAGAAAAAGTATTCCTTACTAGGCTTCAATCACAAACGGATCAACTACATATAATCCCAAATGAGCAAATTGGATTCAGAAAAAATCACTCCACCGTTCAGCAGATCCACAGGCTGATCGAATACATATCCGAAGGCTTCAACCGGAACCTTCATACAGCTGTAGTCTTTTTAGATGCTGCAAAGGCTTTTGATAAGCTGTGGCATCAAAGTCTTCTCTATAAGCTCATCACATTCAATATGCCTACTAATCTATTTAAAATAATTCACTCTTACCTCAGAGACAGATACATGCAAGTCAAAATAAATGAAACTGTATCAACCAGATGCAAGGCTCCGGCGGGAGTGCCACACGGCTCACTCTTGGTCCCCTTGCTGTTTTCTATCTATATTACTGATATCCCTCAAAACCAAGCTCAACAATCACTGTATTATATGCTGATGACACTGCATTATTAGCAAAATCTCTCAGCTCCAAACTAGCTAATTAGAAACTCCAAAGCAGCATTCACACGCTTTCCAGCCATGTGAATGGACTGAAAAATTCAAACCAATCCACAGAAGAGCTCAGCCATACTGTTCACTAGAAAAAAGCCACAAATCAAGGAAAATATACATTTACTAGGTGTTAAAATCCCATGGCAGAATACAGTCAAATATCTTGGAGTAATTCTGGAAAAAAAAACTACAATTCACCAACCATATAGAACACATAAGTTCAGACATCCAAAGCAATAGCACAGCTCTACCCCATGATCAACAGAAAAAGAAAATTCGATACTCAGACAAACTGCTCATATACAAGATGGTAATACGCCCAGTCATAACTTATGCATCTCCTGCATGGAGTCATACTTCGAAAACAAATATTCAGAAGCTGCAGAGAATACAAAACAAATGTCTGAGAATTAGTTTAGATGATCCATGGTTTATCAGAAACTACCAAATTCACAGAGACGTCAGCATTCCCTACATCACATCTCTTCTTCATGACATAGCTGAAAAGTTCTTCAATAAGACAATCATCCGAACCCACTGATCAACCAAGCTTCAGACTATAATGAAGCAGATTTCTGCAAATTCAAGACACCCAAGTCAATTCTATGCTCAACTGAACACAGTTAATCTCACTGCCCTTTCAGGACGAGCTTAAAGTTCAATAATTCTCCACCCAAAGAACTTTCCTTTTCAGATGGAGGGGAATATGAAAAGCATTTATGCTTCACCCATCAAGTCAGTACCATTATGCGTGATAAGGGATTAAAAGGCGTTAGCTGATGATTTTGATGATATAAATTTATATTCAGTGTAAAATTTATTATTGTGACCTGGATGTGTGTGTTGTTATCAGATATAGATAAGTAACATAATTTGTTAGTTGTAAAAAAGTGACGTTATTGTTTTGAATAGAAAAGGTAGATATATTAGTGGATAAGGATTCGTGTCCTGATTGATGGGACACTCTGAACCAAATAGGGGTAGGGTGATTGTTGGAAGCGACGTCAGTGTCAAGGATGTGTGCTGTTATGAACTGTAGATAAGTAAATGGTTTGCATATGGCATTGTGGATGATGGTAGATATAAGATAGAGTTTGGAATTTCGCTGGGAGCCCCACCTGTCAGAGATATCACATGGTGTGTTTGGTTCACGGTAGACCTTGTGGGTAAGTTTAGAGATAAGGAATCGTGATGTTATGAGTTTGGAAATTTCTGGGGAACATGTGTATCAGTTACATCACATGGTGTTTTGGTTTGCCTATGGAATTGTGGGTGATATTTAGAGATACGATATCTAGGAATTTCCCAGGATGACACACATCTGTCGTTGTCAGGTTTTGTCAATGATTGTCTATAGGTGGCGGCACGACGTTTCCAATACGTGTGTGATATTTCTTTCCTGTTAATGATTATGGGAATTCTTATTTAGTGTCGAAATGGTGACATGATTTAGACCTTTTCTGAATAATTAATTATATGCTGGTATCTCCTGAAACACACACACACACTTACGCTTCTTGTCAATAGATGAGTATGGAAAGTTTTAGTTTAGAGTCAAGAGAGATGGTGGCAGCATTTAAACATTTTCTCAATAATTAATTATATGCTGGTCAATTCAATTATACATTTAAACATGAAAACTCGCTAATGTATCCCATAGTGATACCCTGTAATATACATACCCTATGATTACTCTTATGAAAAACTATTCAGTATTAGAATTAGAATTGCGCTTACCAAAATATACTAGCAGTGGTCATTGAAATTACAAATATCACCTGTTATGTTTAAGTTAAACAAGAAAGATTAACTTACATTCTTTCCAGAATCGGGCATCTTGGAACTAGCGAAGGTTTTCTGAATGCCAATAGATATTCCAAAATAGTAAATTATCGCCATATATCCACAGCACAACACAAAACACGAGTGTTGAGAGAACGAAAGTTCTGTAAATCACCTGAAAAGCCAGTTGACTTTTGTTCCCTTAGATTTTTTGTCCGTTTGTTACTCTTCATTAATTTCCTTCGCACTGGGATCATGCTATGTTTTTTTCGCACGGTAGTGAATGTAAACCCAATGTGTCTTTTTCATTAGTAATATCTGCCAGCGACCAGTAACTTTGCAGATGTGAAGTTACCGATCTGTGAGTCATCTGCGTGGATGTTTCATTTTTGAAGGAATGGTTAGGGTAAGGGTAACCAGTACTATAAGGAACAACAATTGAGTCAAGTGACTTTGGACTAAAGGCAATCGTTCATCCACTACAGCTATTGTATTGTGTTGTGCTGTTTTGTGTCCGGTAATGTAAAAATGATGTGTGAGCCACAAAATTCTTTGAAAGTGTCTTTGTGAAAAGTTCTAATTGTTTAGAATTTTGTAACAGAAAGTTAATATAAAATATAAGATCAGAGCTAATAATCAGTAAAATAATAATAAATAACTATTTATTTGTGGTGCTAAATGAAGTAATGTAAGAAGAATGAAGGAAAACGAATATGAAAAATCTACAGTGGGTGAAAAATACGAATTTTCAGTTATCATTGGTATAATTAATGTACAATTTCTTTTGAATAAGACTTTAAATTTATTTCCTAAAGAAATTTGTATTTCTAATATAATTATTGTAAATTATGCATTGACAGAATCACCATGTAGTAGGAATGAATTACCTGAAAGAGTTAAAAAAACAGAATTCTTGGTTAAAAAAATATAATCGTCAACTGAAGTGGGAAATTGGTTCACTATCTCTCGACAAACTAATAGATTGGATAATAGAATCAAAATGCAAATATCAAATATTGCTCACCTAAGGAAGAGAAAAATCAAAAACATTAACAGTTTTAATAGGCAGACCTGCTGTGGATTTAAATGATCTGGGGTGTCCGAAACGTGAAAAAATTCAGTGTATTTTTATGTTTTTGAAAGCATAACGAAAGATTCTGTGCTTATAACAATGCTCAAAAATATACATATTGGTTAAAAAAAAAAAAAAAAAAATCAGCTAACGCCTTTTTATTGGTTTAAAAAAAATAATAATGTAACACTTAATTTTACTAC
The DNA here is from genome assembly GCF_054136105.1 of Typopeltis vanoorti. NCBI lineage: Eukaryota > Metazoa > Arthropoda > Arachnida > Uropygi > Thelyphonidae > Typopeltis > Typopeltis vanoorti. The sequence goes on along the minus strand of NC_143553.1, from coordinate 65,756,162 downwards.
AGTAACAAGTTCCCAAGAACAGAAATGAAAAAACTTTTGCACAAGCTTGGAAAATCATACCCTATGACTGCTAATGTTACAATAATAGTAAGGAACAAAAGTAAAATGCACTTTTCACTTTATTTAATTTCTGAATGTTAGATTAAAAAAAAAAAGGTAACATTGTAAATAATATTTCAGTCAAATAAAATGTGTAAACTTAAATGAACAACTGTGTGTCATTGATGTGTTATGCAAATTTAAGTTTGGAATTTGGTAACATAGAAATTAATTAAGTATACTACTGAGAAATAAGAATAAATAATTATTTATTTGTGTTGGAAAAAATACCTTAATATAATACCTGTGTTAAAATATAAATATCCCTATTGTGAAATAAATGCCGGGCTGAGAGGACAACACTCAATTGGGACTAACGGAAATGAGTCAAACAATGGAGATGATGGAAATTGCTACTTCTCCTGTAAAAACTATAGTTCATTTTGTTTTGAAATGTCACATGGAGAAAAATCACGTGAATTTCACATACGCACCCGTGCCAAATCATACACTATAAAAATCACTGCAAATGTTAAATCAGAAGAATAAGAAAGAAAGAAGAAAAATAGTGTCTTTTTCACTTTATTTAATTAATGTAAGTTAGATTAAGTAAAAGCAATTTGTAAATAATATTTCAGTCAAGTAAAAGGTAGCATAGAAATTACAAAGTATAGTACAGAACTAATATTCATTTGAAATATAAGAAAATGCTAATGAGGAGTTCCAAACTAATCAGAGAATGTCGCACATTGATAAGACAGAAGTGCAAGTGGCAGAGGTTGTCACAAGTAGTCACAGCAAATGAGTCATCTTCAATCTTCAAGATATGACTAATGAAAAATCTACAGTGGCGGGGAAAAAATTCACACACAATTTATTTATTTTGCTCAGTTAATCCAATTAGAATATGTATTTTTGGAACTTGGTAACATGGATATTAAACTAATTAAAAAGTATACTACAGAGCTAATATTCATTTGAAATAATAAGAAATAATTATTTATTTGTTGTGCTGGCAAAAGAATATTCTGAAAGAAAATGCTAACGGAGAGTTCAAAACCTTGTTTGTCTCATTTCCGTTACTTAAACTTACTAATTCTAAAGAAAAATTAATAAATAAATTTCAGTTACAGAAGTAGGTTAGGAGCACAAAGAATCGAAGGTAAAATTAATACTCAGAGGACAATCAGTTATTATTATTATTTTTTTTTTTGCTCAGTTATTCTGATTTGAATTATATGTATTGGTTTAAAAAATGTAAGCATTAATTTTACTACAGTAACACGAGCAGAAGTAATAAAGTTTCACAGGTGTGTGTGTGTGTGTGTGTGTGTGTGTGTGTGTGTGTGTGTGTGTGTGTGTGTGTGTGTGTGTGTGTGTGTGTGTCACATTGGGGAAAATTACATGAAAGAAAAAAAATCAGTAAAAACTGATATTCCAGTAGTTAATTATTTTAGAAAATGTGAATATGATAGAAAGAAAAAAAAAGGTCTGTGGGTGGGTGTATCCCATAAAGTAAAAATAAAATTAAAAAAATTGTGTCTTTTTCATTTTATTTAATTTCTGTATGTTAGATTCAGAAATACAATATTGTAAATAATATTTCAGTCAAATAAAAGTTAACATAGAAATTAACAAAGTATAATACAGAGCTGATATTCATTTGAAATATAAGAAAACGCTAACAAAGAGTTCCAACCCAAACAAACGATTTCTCACCTATATACAACACTTTCGACCGGATATGAGACATATCTTTAAGACAAGACTAATGAAAAATCTATAGTGTGGGAAAAAAAATTCACATACAGTTTATTTATTTATTAATTTTGCTCAGTTATTCTGTTAGAATATGTAGTTAAACTAAATTTTAAAAGTAAAATAGAGAAAAATAACCAAGCAATTTGAAAAATATATATATATATATAGACAGAGCCATATCAAAAACTCCACATTGAGAGATGTGAAGTTACCGGTAGCTTGCAGATATTACTGATAAAAAAGACACATTGAGTTTATTCTCACTACCGTTCGAAAAAAAAAAAAAAAACATAGCATGATCCCAGTGCGAAGGAAATTAACGAAGAGTAACAAACAGACAGAAATTCTAAGGGAACAAAAGTCAACTGGCTTTTCAGGTGATTTCCAGAACGTTCGTTCTTTCAACACTCGTGTCTTGTGTGCATTGTGCTGTGGATATATGGTTATAATTCTACTATTTTGGAATATCTATTGGCATTCAGAAAACCTCGCAAGTTCCAAGATGCCCGATTCTGAAAAGCATGAAAGTTAATCTTTCTTGTTTAACTTAAACATAACAAGTGGTATGTGTGATTTCGATGACCACTGCTCATATCGATACAATAAAAAGTTAGGAAAGATTAGCTGATTTTGTAAAGTACTATCTCCCATAAAGGGGATAGACGTAAGCCATCGGATCTGTTTAAGTTAGGAGAATGAAGTAGAGTTTCACATGTTTCTTTATACAGGAGTTCCATGAGAAACTGACTTTTGTGAAGAACTCTTGTCTTTCTCCAATGAACTCTGTGTCTAGTGAAGATGGCATGTTCTGCAAGTCCAGACTTTTCAGGTTTAAAGTATTCAATATAAGATTGGTGTTCTTCTAGCCGAATAGAGGCAGATCTTCCCGTTTGTCCGAAATAAGATAATCCACAGGAGCACGGAATCTGGTAGACACCTGGATGATTAAGATGTGGGAGATAGTACTTTACAAATCAGCTAATCTTTCCTAACTTTTTATTGTATTGATTTTTTTTTTAATTTTTAAAATTTTTTTATTTATTTATTTTTTTATTTTATTTTTTTTTTATTTTATTTTATTTATTTATTTTTTTAGGAAAGTTATTGACCTTTTTAGTTATCTTACACCAGCTATGTCAGTTATTGTTTAATTTGAGCTTAATGTACTGAAGATGCCTGTTACACACGGGCAAAAATTATACTATTAAATAATCTTTGTACGTGAGTTTTTTCCGTTATTAATTTTGTATCGATATGTCTACTTACGGTATACCTCTTTTAAAACTCACTGCTCATATGTTTTGGTAAGTGCAATTCTAATTCTGAACAGTTTTTCATAAGAATAATCATAGGATACATACATTAGAGAGTATCACTATGGGGTACATTAGCGAGTTTTCATGTTTAAATGTGTGTAATTGAGGGAACACCAGCATATAATTAATTATTCAGAAAATGTCTAAATGCTGCCACCATCTCTCTTGACTCTAAACTAATAATTTCCATACTCATCTATTGACAAGAAACGTAAGTGTGTGTGTGTGTGTTTCAGGGGAAACCATTCCAGCATATAATTAATTATTCAGAAAAGGTCTAACCAAGTTTCTAACACAGTTTCAACCCTTGGTTGAAACTGTGTGTGAGTTGAGCACGCTGGTAATGAGAAGTTCCTTCGGAACGATAAACGACACCCCGTCGTGAATGTGTTAAAACTAGGAAATATATAGTGAATGTTATGACAGTTTCAGATATTATGGAATTCGGTTGAACAATATTAGCATTTGAACTCAACAATTTGTCTGTTGCCTTTGTCTTTGGGTCGCGTGATCTTTTGTTAATGCCGCACCAATCATATGCACGATTTCATAGCTGCTCTCTCATGTAAAACAAAAATAACTTGTACTTATTCTAATAATTAAAAAAAATTGAATAATTTATAAGCGTATAAATTACTAACCTGTAAATCGTTAATGTGCCAGCAAAATTCTCGAACGTGCCACATCTGGCAAATGTTCCATAGGTTCACCATCTAGGTCCTAGAGGATGCATGTACTCTAACAATGAATCTGTATAGGAGATAAAACCTAAGTGCACCAATAATAATAAGCTAATCCCTTTTATTTTCTTATAGGGATTAAGCAAAGACTTTTAGCCCAATCTAGCCTTTGGAGACTGAGTAGGCAATTCAGTTTCCACCGGTGGCCAATTACAGATAGCTGGCCTATGTCTATCACTAATTATAGGCGGCGAACGGCGAAGTGATCGCCAAACAAGTGATGCCATCTCTTGGTACCTAACCCTCTCAAGATATGTCACTGTCTGAAATAATATGGGTTCTATGGTCGATTTTATTGACGAAAAACACGAGTTTCCTGAGGAAAAAGCCGTTTGCACTTGCCAGATATCGACTAACTCGGGAACCGGTCGAAGAAATGCTTGGAAAAAGTTCCTTCAGATGGCGACTACACTTGAACTATAAGTCTCTCTTCGGGCGACCTAGCATAGAGGAGACAAGCGTCGTATCCACTGAGCTACATAGGCCTTAAGTGCATTATATCGTCCTAAAAATGAAAAAAAAAAATAAAAATCAAAGAGACTTCATTAGTGCAGATGGTCGTGGAAGTAACATTTTGAGATTTTACGCAAATGCTTCTTATGAAGTTTCTTAAGAGAGGTGACACTGTGTATGCAAAATGCTAATATCAATTGTTCCCCAATAGCTGAGAACGCTCAGGTTTGCTCTCATTAAGCGTTATTATGCCTTCTCAGAACAAACCTGATAAGATTTTACTACACATACACACATCATCATCATCATCATCATCAGTCATTTATGCGAATAGTTTTGAGAGTCGGGATTTGCTGTACTGTGTTTCTGCATTTGATTTCATTTCTTTGGGCCACTGAAGAAGTATTCTGATGAACCAGCTATGTCCGAGTCTAGCAGAAACTGACAACGATGTGCATCACACTATTATTTCTTACTCAGAAACATTTCTATCGATTTATTTTCCTCTACTCTTGAGATGCCCCATGGTTGGACAAAACATCTTTGGACAGCGCTAAGTACAAACTCAACTTATAAGTTATACAAGAATGTAGAATCTTCACCCTACTGTGCTTGTTACTTTATTTCTATGAACTGTGGTAATAACACGAGGCATTCTCCTCTTTGATAAAGGGCAAAATCTTTGAATTATAAACACTTTATAAATTTATGTTCTTTTATAATCCGATTTCGATATTTATTGTGCTAAATTACACTTTTTGTTGCATTTAAAGTGATGTTGGATATCACTTTGCCTTGTAAATGAAAATACTATATTTTAAATTTAAAAAAATCAGCTGTGCACAAAACCTACACCGATGATGTCTTCCCCTTGTTGTGTTGGAGGAAGGGGGGAGGGCTTGCCAATTCCAATGAACTTGTGAACCATACCGGCGGTAGCGTTCCTACCAGCACGTTTACCCAAGCCAGACGGGTCCCACTTGAGGGATCAGACAAAGATAGTTGCTTTGATTCTGCAGGTTAGGGGGTTGTGCATGTGGCCGACAACCCCATCTCATAAAAATCAGCTAGTCTGGAAACAAGTATCAAGTAATCTTCAGTGGTCAGACTTCAGTGGATATCGACCTGAGCCTTGGAATAATAGTTTACGAAGAAGTTCATGGAATCTGACAAGCATCTACACAGTTGCAGCATTTCAAGAAAAACCATACATGAATTAAATAGATATAGTCGCAATACAAGAGGTACGATGGAGAGAAGAAGGAAATCCAAAAATAGCAATAGAACCTTTTGCTGTTTTATGGTGGAAACGACTCTGATAAACATTAATTTGGAACAGGTTTCATCATTAGGGTAAAATTGTGGTAATCACTGATCGAGTTTGAAGCTTTTAATGAAAGAATAAGCAAGCTAAGGGTTCAAGCAAAATGGCTCAAAATATCTTTTATTAATGCATAACACCTACATCCGGTCTTCGATCTTCCCCCCCCCCCCTGGGCAAACCTGCATGCTACCAGACGGGCTCCCAGGTTGCGGATAGGGGAAGAGCCACCAAAGATGGTGGCTAGCAGCGAATAGCTAATAGGCAGTTCTGGACAATTAGCGGCAATACTAACAGGACGTGGTGGGTTAGTGGACAACTAAAATAACTCCATAAAATACCACAGAAGTTCAATGATTGTAATGCGTCAAGGCGAGCGTAGACTTCCCTAAGCCTAAACATAACTTATCTGCTCCTTCTTACATCTTTCCCAAGCTCTTCAAGGAAGACCGACGGTTTGTCAGATAAGCGTCGATGTGCAAACTATATAAAAATCAACTAAATCATAATGCAGCAGAAGTAATCAAAGAACTAAAAGCAAACTCACCACCAGCAGATATATATTATTACGAAAGTCCTAGAAATGACAATATGATAGGAGAGATGCTAAAATATGGGGGAGAATTGGTTGTAAAACAAATGCATAAGCTATGTAATAAAATATGGAGATCAGGATATGCCCCCGGAGAATGGAAATAATCGGTCTTGGTTGTTCTTCATAAGAAGGGCAATGCTTAAAAATACACCAATTACAGAACTGTTGCACTTATGAGATATCTTGACAAAGTGCTGATGAAAATACTTATATAACAACTGAAGGGTCATATGGAGGCACATCTTGCTGATGAGCCAGCAGGATTTCCAAAAGATTGAAGTACAGTATATCAAATACTCTCACTAACACTAATAGCAGAGAGAGCTCGAAGAAAGAACAAAACGAAGTACTGCTCTTTCGTGAACTTCCAAAAAAAGCTTTTCATGATATTGTCCAAAACATAACATGGGCAATCTTGGAATCCTGTGATGTGTGGACAATAAACTGATCTGCCTGTCGAAAGATATAAACAGCCAACCACAAGCAACAGTCAGGATAGCTGGTGTGAATGGAGACTGGTTTGCCAGTAGTCAAGGCACAGGACAAGGGGACCCAATATCACCAGTCATCATCATCACACATCTGGGAAGAACACCAGAAAAGATTAAAGAAGAAGGTGGAGGCATTTCAACAAATGGCATGAGAATAAACTACCTCTGCTTTGCATATGACATCATTTTGGTTGAAGAAGTCGCAGCAAGGCTGCAAACACTGTATGTAGAAGGAAAAAGATATGGATTAAATGTCAACTTTGAAAAAACTAAAACAATGATATTCGGACAACAGGAGTTACTGAATAAAATTACCATACAAGGATTTCAACTGGAAAATGTGGAACATTTCACATATCTTGGAGGCCACATGATGTATGGCTTTTCCCCTCCCCCCAAAAAAGAGATAAAAATTAGAATCGCCAGAGCAGCAGCTATCTTAAAAGGTATGTACAAAATATGAAAGAACCGAGGTATAAAGATACACACTAAACCGCCTATTGCGGAAACCCGCATTTTCAGCAGCATTCACTATAGATGTGAGGGCTGGGTACTCCTAAGAGAATCCGAAAGGAGGACATTAGCATTCGAGAGGAAGTGCTATAGAAAGATCTTGAGAATTATTTGGATCCAGAAAGTGAACAATGAGAAAATATATATAGACGAATACAACCAAAAGAAAACATGATCCAGAAAATAATCAAAATGAAACCACATCTGTTTGATCATATATAGTCTGACCATAGATATGTTCCGTTTTGATCGGGAGAGTACCGTTTTTTTTTTTTTTTTCATATTTCCCGGCCGTCCCGTCGTTTTAAGGAAAATGTCAATTTTGTCTCGTTTTTAATAAAAACTATCAATATACTTTAATATTGGTCAATCATAAATTATTATTCATAACTGATAATTGTATATCAACATCATGGATACCAGTAATTTGTATAACCATGGAGTCGCAATGTTCGATACTAAATATCGATATCTGCAGTGATTTATTCAAAGAAAATAAAAAATACATGTTGGTAACACTGCGCGTCTTCTGCTGCAGCGTCAAAAAAAAAAAATCAGCTAACGCCTTTTTATTCCCGTATACGGGAGTAGGCGAGGCCATTTGCCCTATCTAACTTTTGGAGACTGAGTGGGCAGTTCAATCTCCACTGGTACCCAATCAGAGATAGATGGCCCAAGGCTATCACTAATTAAGCGGTACGCAGTGAAGAGAGATGGCTCAAATGTGCCGCCATCTCGTGGTCCCTAACCCTAACACAATATATTTAATGTCTGAAATAATGTGGGTTCTACGGTCGATTTTCTTGAGTTTACAGGACGAAAAACCCGAGTTTCCGGGAGGAAAAACCTGCTTGCCCGTGCCAGAGAACGACTAACTCGGGAACCGGTCGAAAAAAGGCTTATAAAAATTTCCTCTAGTCGCCGACTAGACTCGAAACCAAGCCTTCCTTCGTGCGGCCAAGCGCGGTGGTATGCAAACGCCACACCCACTGAGCTACACAGGCTCTCTGCTGCAGCGTTAGTTTTTTTTTTTTTTTTTGTCTGTATGCTAACTGATGGCTTTGTTATTCAGAGCCGATGGTTTAAATGTCAAAGTGGCGAAACTGCAGTTTTAATGACGATCTCCAGAATGAATTCAAATTTATTAAACTGGACAAGCTGTGTATTGATGGAACAAAAGTGATATGCCAATACTGTGATGTCCTTTTCCTGTTGTTCATGGAGGCAGAAGCGACATCTATGTAGCCAGAAACATAACGATGCTGAAAAGAATTTGGTTTCAGTTAAAAGCATCAACTCGTTTATGGTGAGACGTGATGGTGATAGTGAAAGCGATAAAATTGAGCTAGTGAAGCTCTTGTTCCTTATCATACTGTGCGTCACGGTCAAAGTTTTCGCGCATATGACTACGTACCAAATTACCAACGTTTTATCACATACAAATTGGGCTAAGTAATAGAGGATTTGAATAAAATAAAAGACATTATAGTCAGTTTAGATGCATCAAACAAAAATGACATCAAAATTTTTCCAATTGTTGTGCGGTACTTTTTGCCAAATAGTTGTGTTTCAAGACCAAATTATAAACTTTATTTCCTTACTTGGTGAAACATTCGACCTACAGTGTGCTATGTTGAAGGAAGTAATTGCAAGACTTGGAAAAATCTTGAAATTGAACTGAAGAGACAGACAATGGGTATTGGTTGTGGGGCATGCATTATACATAATTGTCTCCAGTGTGTTGTTCTGCTGTTTACTAATTGATATTGATTTGTTTTGCAGTGAAAGTATACAAATACTTCAATATATACACAGTCAGAATTGTAGAACTGAAAAACTTTTGTGACTTTGCAAGAACAATTACGCTAAATTATTAGAGCATGGAAAAAAGATTTTTGTCCTTGGGTCCATCAATTGATCGAATTTTAACCATGTTTGATGAGCCCCGTTCTTAGTTTCTTTCTGTTATGTTTAGAGTCCCTTAAAAAGTTGGGTTTGTAACTACTGATGTCAAAAAAAAAAAAAAAAAAAAAAAAAACTGAAAATGATAGTAGATTCCGGAGAAATGATTGAGGCTGAATTTTTTGAGGTGTTCGAGAATTTCTATGAAATCAGCTTAGAATATGTCAAAAAGTGGAAATGCAGTTTAGGAAACACTGAGAATTTTTTCAAGTGGGTTTTACTAAGGGAGATGCCTGAATGGAAAGATATACAGGACAGCCTGAACGAGGAACTTATCGCACGTCTAGAAACAGAAGAAGCTCGTGTATTTGTTTAGTGAACGCTCATAAAATCTAGAATTGTGAGGCAGTTGGATACATGGAATAAAGAAAACATTCCTGTATCTGATAGATGGGTACAAATTTTTTATGTTATGAAAATATTCTCTCAAAAAGTGCTGTACTTCCTGAAAGTCAAAGAATAAAGTCCAGGCGTTTTTCGCTCATTTCCGAAAAAAATTTGTACCCATCTATCAGATACAGGAATGTTTTCTTTATTCCATGTATCCAACTGCCTCACAATTCTAGATTTTATGAGCGTCCACTGAACGAATACACGAGCTTCTTCTGTTTCTAGACGTGCGATAATTTCTCCTTTGAGAAATTATCGCACGATTAAGTGTTGAAACATTGGGGGGCTATGTTAGTTTAAGATAAAAAATGTGTCATGTAGTGTGAGAAGTTTTATGATAAGGTGTTGAAAGACCGAAATTTTATGTGTAAGATCACTTCATCGGAGAAATATTCATGGTACGATCGTGGTGATATACAGTCCCCGTCTACGTCTAACTAAATTTTTGTATGGATTCTATCACTGAAGAATAATGTTAAGCTAAATATGTTTCAAAATCAGCTAACGCCTTTTTATTCCCGTATACGGGGAGTAGGCAAGGCCATTTAGCCCTATCTAACTTTTGGAGACTGAGTGGGCTAAATATGTTTATGTAATAAAACTTTTTTTATCGTCTTACTTTTTCATGAATACAGAATATGATAACCACCGTCCCGTTTATGCCATCCCAATGTCCTGTTTTTGTCTCAAGGAAATATGGTAAGCCTAGTCATATACAGTATATAGAATGAACGATGAGAGAAAATTAAAAACTCTGCTGTTTGGAACGAGTGAAGGAAAGAATAAAAGAGGAAGACAAGACAAAAATGGGCGATGTCATCGTCAAATGTTGCGAAAACTCTATACACAAACTGAGTCTTCTTGCAATAGAATGCAACGGAAAAATCATATCAGGATGGCATCAAACACACGGGCGATGAACCCATGGTTGTTGTTGATTGCTGAACCTACAGATGTAGAAGAGGAAATTAAAAATAAGTTCTATGAAAAACTAAAATCAATCGTTGAAAAATTTCACTGGAAGGATATCATCATATTATCAGACGATTTCTATCCAAAAATGGGAAAGAAGAATAAATAAATAAATAATATATATATGTGATGTCATCTTCTGGTCCCTACAACTAACAGGATGTGTTACTGTCTGAAATATTTTGGGTTCTGCAGTCGATCATCTTCGTATATGTTACGAAAAACCACGAGTTTCCGGAAAAAAAAAAAAACCGTTTGCCCATGCCAGAAATTGTTTAACTCGGGAACCAGTCGGAGAAAGGTTTTTAGAAAAAGTTCTTTCACTCGGTGACTAGATTTGAACTAAAGTCTATCTTTATTTGGTTCAGCGCAGAGGGTGAAAGCACAGGCCTTCTTAAAAATAGAATAAAATAAATAAATAAATATTCGAAACCAAAGCCTTTGTGAAGAGACGAATAATAATGGAGAAAGATGAATTAATTTGGATGCATCCAGAAATTTAATAATAAGTTGGATTATGATTAGAGAACGTATACGAGCTCGTATATACAAACAAACATGGAAATCTCCTGATGGTCATACATTCAAACAAATAGACCATATCATTATCAGTGAAAGACAGGAATTTCATTCGGAATATCCAGAGCTTCACATGAGCCGAGTATGATAACGACCATTTCGTAATTGGTGCTATTCTTAAGGTGAAATTGAAGAGGCAATTCTGTTCTTGAGAGACACTTGTGACATGAAATTAAGACTTATCAACATGTTAGCACAAGAATATTTTAATATTTGCAAATATTTCAATCTGAAATTAACAGACTACAAGAACATCAATCGTACATTCTTCACAACAAATGCGATAAGTCTGGATTGGCACAACACGAGATAGAGACAAGCCACAACATTCTCTGGTCCAGGACTCGCCTTCTACACAAATGGCTATAAATTCGAACGCCTATTCAAAGAGAGTGTTGATGCCTTACTTCAACGCCCTAACTTGAATCGAAATGATTGCCTATCCTTGTCAAAAATATGGGAAAGTTTAATTCAGATAACACACTAAGTTTTCTTTTTCAATTGAGACCTAATTCTTACATTAGTCTAATGTTATCTTTAATTATATATTTATAAATTAAGATTGTTATATGAAATTGCGATTTAATATCTATAATTTATTCATCACTCTGATGAATTTTTCCTCTCTTTGATGCTTAACAATGTAACATCACGCGGCTCGTTCTACTTTTGCATGATCAGTTGTTTGTATTCCACCTTGCAAAAACGGTTCCTATCTAGCCACTGATCATAATCTGTTAATTTAAGACTGAAATATTTGGCAAATATTAAAATATCCTCGTGCTAACGTGTTGATAATTCTTATTAAACAGGCAATATTTTTCAACACACACATCAACTTAGATACAATTTTAACAAACTTTACACAACAGAAGAAAGAAGAAAATATTCGTGTGAATTAAAACAGAAATTGAAAAATTTGCAACCAGAAGAGAATGAAAATAGCGAAAAGATCTGGTTCATATCAATGATAGCATAAAAGAAAAATGAATTGGAATTCCAAGTAAATGTCGCGTAAAAATGGTTCACTGAAGAATGTGAACGCTCAGTAAAGAAAAAGAACAGAAATAGAAAGCCTGTGTAACACAGTGGAAATGCCACGTGGATTCATTGCGATATGAAGCCCAAAGAAGGACGGTTCTATGTTGGATTCTATTCCCTAACTAGACGACCGTTATTAAAAATTTCTCTGACCATTTCTGGATATATCGGATCTCCGGAACGTAACTGCGATCGTAGAACAGTCTATCAAGACCGAGATCTTCGTTGTCTGAAAAGGTTTCTACGAATAAACAGAACTTCTTGTGTGCAGCAATTGACTGAAACATTGGCGCACCCAAGGAGGGGGACCAAGGGTCCCCCCCCAAAAAAAAGAAAAAGGAAAAAAAAAACAGAAAAATTTCCAAAAATATTTTTCTAATTAAATTTTTTTATTTTTAAATTTATGTTGTGTCTTCTATTTCTATGCTACTTATGAATTAGCGATCACATAAGGTCGGAATGCCCTACAGCACTTGGGAATACTGGCCGCTATGAACGCAAAGCGAATGAAGCAGTGCTCGGGCGCTACTTCGTTTGCCCTAGCTGGACCAGAGGAGATCACTGGTATCATGTATTGGCGATCACTGCAGATGCTCAGTCATAGCTCGTATGCACTGCATAGTGTGTATTCTCAAATTGTCTACTCAACTCGCCCCTGCCCCAAGATTAAATCTTGAGTGCTCGTCCCCCCCCCCCCCAAGATTATATCCTGAGTTCGCCACTGGACTGAAACATTTAGTGACGGCTGTTATCGACTCATATCTCACAGAACTATGCACGGGGATATGAAGAGGATCGCTATTGGCAGTGACATAACTCTATGGAAACCACTGATTTCCATAGAGTTATGGAAATCCACTTCGAAGAACTGGAAAGTTCATCTACAGTGGTATTAGGAACACTGTGACTGGGCTTATGTGGTGTAACGAATCACGTATACCTAGTTCTGCACCAAGAGTAGCCAGTGAGTTCGGCTGGAACACCATGAAGCAATGAATCCAGCTTGCTTTGTAAACACAATGCAAGGATCTGCAGGTGGTGTCATGGTTTGAGGCATGTTCTGTTAGTACGGTCCGAATCCTCTGATAATGTGGAAGGTTGGGTGTCCTCTAAGAAATATCTGACCATATTTTGCCGATTAAGCCCATTCTGCTTTGTTGACTTTTTTTTTTATAAAGCAGGTGACAGCTGTTTCATGCATGACAAACTACTGTCCTTCATGCTAGAATTGTTCAACAGTGGTTCAGCGAACATGAGAGCGACTTCCACCATTTTACTTGGTCAGCGAAACCCAGGATCTGTGCCCTATTGAGAATGTATGGGGCATGTTTTAAAAAACATATTGGGTAGTAAAATGCTCATCTGTCAAATCTGATCAAGTTAAAAGGATCATCAACTGAACTCTTGATATGTTGTAGATGCAATCGAACACTTTGTGTAATCTATGCCAAATCGCATATGTACTGTAATTTGGGATAAAGGAGGACCAGCATGATATTAAATAAAAGTTTCTAATTCAGCAGCCGGTATGTGTGTATTAAGGGCAAATTGGTTCTACTCCCTTTTGTGCATAAAAGGCATTAGTGTTTTTTTATTATTATACATTATTATTATTATTATTATTACTATTATTATTATTATTATTATTATTATTATTATTATTATTCCTGACACCTCCAAGGAGTCCGAAGACTCATCGTGGGAGGACATCTACAACTGATACCACTGTCTCAACCACTACACCAAACCTCTACTATGAATCATCTCTATCAACGCCATCTACCGCCCATCGCCACCACAACTGGTATACTATGTCTGTAAATTGCGTGTGTTCTGAAGGGCTGATTTGTCTGTATGCGGGATGAAAAACCCGAGTTTCCGGGAGAAAAATCCCTGCTACCACCATATGAGATCGGCTAACTCACCTTCGATTGAAAATCGTCCAGATAGATTCTTCCCGTCGCGACGAGAATCGAACTTAGGCCTATTCCAATCGAAGGGCGCAATGTACCGACGCTGGAGGCCCTTATTACATTATTCATTGGGCTTTAGCCTTGCAACTCAAAAATCGACTATTCAACTCACGCTGTTTCAGACTAATATATTCCTGCTAGGATTATGAAATAACAGCATTTGTCTATACTTCTCTTCCTTCCCCCCCTTCTTTCCAGGTGTATGTGATATCATTGTTCGAATCCCACGGCAGGATTCGAACCCGCAGCCTGTTGGCCGGAGAGCAGATACGCTAACCACTTGGCCAACCCGGCCATCCTTATCTCCCAAAAGTGGTCATGAAAAAGGAATTCTTCTTACTCCCTGGCGTTAGAGAGGTTTTTATTTTATTTTTCATTGTTTTTTTTAATAACAAGAGTTAATAAAATTTTATTATTTAGTAACGTAATATATTTGGCTTTCTTTCATGTATTAAAATAATATTTATCACGTTTTTTGAAGTGATTTAGAGGCGCTGCGCCTCCTAACTGTTTAATTTCCTAGAGATTCAACGGTTCCGTGTAATGTAATTTGGAGGGGTTTTATTTGTGTATAAGCGTATTACAGGGGATGACGATTCTAAACTCATAATATAATGTTAATGAAATACGAACTGCTTCTTCAATATCTTTTACTTTGGATGCGAAATTCTGTTCGGTTGAACTGACGGTTGTTCATTACGAAGAGCAATGGAAGATAGTATTCAGCATGCGCTAGAGTCAGTTCAAGAAAAAATCCATACAGCTTTTCTTAAACGACCATTAGTATGTATCATATATTAGTTATGATAAGTAAACGGTGTAATCTTATCCTTTTCGTTCCATTTCGAAATGCTGGTGGTAGTTTATCGTTTTTTTTTTTTTTTTCTGTAAACAGATTCAACGTTTTAAGGATTCTGCTTGTTTCTTTTGCCAGCTTAACCGAGTTACCGAAACATTCTAGTGGGAAGGGCGCTCTGGTTTAGGTAATCATTAGTGTGGCTTACACATCCCTTCCTTTTGGAATTTCCTAATAGTAATGTCAAAGCTTCGATTGTTTCGCATTTTCTGTAAGAAGCTTTATTGGAGCACAATAACTCATGTTATCTCCCCCCACACACACGCATAAAATTTCAAAGGTCTTCGATAATATTTTATTCATGTCTATCTGTGTTTGTTGAAAGAACAGCTGTCCTCACCAAATATTTGCCAAGGACCACAACTTTCAGCTATTCAAAATGAACAACAGGGTTTCTACACTGCTGTTCCAAATTTGAACCTAACAAAAACAATTTTCAAGATATTTTGACATCAAGTAACCACTTACTATATTTATGTTTACTTACTTACTATGCTATATAACTTTACTATTAAAAATCATTTATAACATAATAGCTTCTCACATATTCTTTCTTCAATTCGATATTAAATGATATATTGGAAGTATTTTTTCCACTTGTTAGACTATAATAAATTTAGTTTAATCCTTTATCCTAGTGTAAGCAAACATAGTTTGCACTTGAAGTATCTTCAGGACTGAGGCAACTCGTGGTTAAGGTGGACCAAGCTCTCATCACTCCTTGTCTCAGTATCTTCCATAATGCAAAGCACATCTCCTTGCAGACGTGTATAATGCTATTCATTAAGGGCCACTATCTAGACCGGTTTCGACATTTATTGAGGTCTTGTCAGTGGGAGCCCGACCCAGAGGTAGTGATACTGAGGCAGAAGCAATGGAGAAGTCATATTTCCCTATATGAGTTGCCAAAAGTGTTATCACCTTATTATTAAATTACTATGGATTTAGAGAAAAATATTGGAAGTATTTTTTCCACTTGGTTAGACTATAATAAATTTAGTTTAATCCTTTATCCAAGTGTAAGCAAACAAAGTATCTTCAGGACTGAGGTACTCGTGGCAAAGGTGGAGCTTGGTCCACCTTTACCATGAGTTACCTCAGTCCTGAAGATACTTCAGGCGCAAACTTTGTTTGCTTACACTTAGATAAAGGATTAAACTAAATTTATTATTAAATGATATAATATCTATGAAAGAATTAATGGACAACCTAAATAAAATTTTTAAAAAATGACAAATCAGCAGGAGAAGATAGGATAAACTCCAAACTGTATAAATTTACTGGAAAAAAATTTCATCAAAGATTATTAAAATTTTTAAATAAAATATATAAATTGATAAATGTCAATGAAATACAAGTACAGTAATATGGAATACAAGTATAGTAATATCTATATTTAAAAAAGGGGATAAAACAAAACCAGCTAATTACAGAGGTATTTGTTTATTGAATACATGCTACAAAATATATAGTAGAATACTTAATGAAAAACTGAAAATATACAATGAAAAAATATTAGAATGTCAAAATAGATTTAGAAAAGGATCCTCTACAATGGATACAACTTTCTGTTTAAAACTACTTATAGAAAAAAGAAGAGAATTTAATTTAGAAACTTATCTTTTGTTTATAGATTATGAAAAAGCAGTTGACAAAGTAAAAAGTTGTATACTGTTTGATATATTACAAGTAATAAATATACCTAATATTTTACTGCATGCAATATTAAATATATATAAAGATAATAAAATAAAAAGAAATGAAAAAAAAATGTCTGAAAAACAATATAAACCAAGGAGTAAGACAAGGATGCCCTCTGTTTTCAACACTTTTCAATATTTACATTAATAAAATATTAATACAGTGGATTAATACCTTAAACAATCCAGGTTTAGAAATTTCCTGGAATAACAGAATAAATATGCTATAATTTGCAGATGATGGTAATATTAGATAAGGAAGACAATTTACAAAGAGCAATATATAATTTAAATGTTATAGTAGAACAGTTTGGAATGAAAATTCACATAGATAAAACTAAAACCATGGCATTTTATGGACAAACTCCAGTTAGAAGTAAAATAGTTATTAATAATAAAATAATAGAACAGATAAATACTTTCAGTATCTTGGATGTGAAATATCATGACAGAGAAAAAGACATAAAATTAAAAACTTCAAAATTTTTACCGATTATAGGTGTGATAAATATTGTAGAACGCTCAGTTCAAATATAGTACAAGAAGAAACACACTTGAAAATATACAATACTTTAGCAGTGCCCATATTATAATATGGCAGTGAAATTTGGGCAATAAACAAACAAGATAAAGAATAAAAACAAGTGAAATGAGATTTATGAGAGGAACTGCAAAATACACATTATTAGACCAAAAAAGGAACAAAGCCATCTTAAAAGAACTAAAAACAAAATCAGTAGAAGGAAAACTAAACAATTATAAACAAAAATGGATAGAACATGTAAACCAAATGGCCAACACCCGATATCCTAAACAAATACTGAAATATAAGTCAATTGGAAAGAGAAGGAAGGGTAGACCTCAAAAAAGAATATTAGATGGATAATGAGATCAGAATAGACAAATATGGTCTGTACCCATAATTAGCATTTTGATGATTATGTTACCCTCCCCACTACACACACACACACACATGCATAAAATTTCTTTGATAAGCTTTCATTCCATGTTTGCATTGTTGAGTTTAGTGGTACTCTGGTTGATGGTGAAAGTGGTTGTATATAAAACATCATTTTATGATATGTTTGTTGAAAAAAAAAAGCTCCAACCATAAAATTTGATGGTTTTGCAGTGGTTGTTTATGCATATGTTATAATTGCTTTTGATATTTCGTATGCATGCATATTATATAAAATCATCTCTGTAGTCTGAAGAATTCTGATGAAATTTGTATAAGAGATGTTTACTATAGCAGACATATTTTAGTTGGGTAGTTTTTAGTACCTCAGTTATACAAAATGTTATTATTACATGACATCTCCAAGGACTCGTGGCAAGAGGACATTCCACTTGCTGTCTCCACTGCTTAATCTTCTATCACTTAGTGGCATTATTCACTATTTACATACCATCCACCAGTAGTATTTGTCAGTAAATTGCAAGTCTCTGGCATATTGCTTATATGCAAATGAAAAATACGACTTTTGGCAGATAAAACTACTGCCTCTGTATGAGATTGGTTGACCCACCTTCAGTTGAAAAGCCCATATAATGATTCTTCTCATCATGATTAAAATCAAACTTGGGTCTTTTTTCAGTACAAAGGTACAATGCCTCCTTGTTTTTTTATTTGCATTATGGAGGTGCTATTGTTAATAATTATATAATGAATTATTTAAATCAGACTGTGCATTTGTCATGATAATGAATGTGTTTACCATATAAAAAATGCTATTACACAACTGACCAAATTAACTCTTAACTAGTTACATAGTATATTGCCAAATATTTATATTATGTTGATTGCCTTCCTTTTCTAAAACATAGGCCTTTCAACTGAAGGTGATTTGGCTAAATGCTCTGTATGTTGATGACTTCACAATTTACTGTCATTCATGTAACATGAGAGTAACTGAAAGACAACTTCAGCAAACAATTGATCATGTCTCTCTGTGGGCTCTTAATAATGGATTTAGGTTTTCAACAGAAAAAAGTGTCTGTGTACACTTCTGTCGAAAACGCACTCATCACCCAGATCCTGAACTAAGAATGGGACATACTGTTATTCCAGTAGCTACAGAAACCAAGATCTTGGGACCCATCTTTGGCAGAAAACTTACATTTCTAGCACACATTCGTCAACTAAGAGAAAAGTGCAAAAGAACTTTGAACCGCCTTTGCACTCAATCCTCTACTGAGTGGGGTGCTGATCGAGCTTCATGCTGGTCAGATTCCATCCATCATCAGGGTATACGGATAGCTACCGGTGCGTTTCGCACATCACCGACTCAAAGTCTCTATGTTGAAGCAAATGAACCGGCTCTATCACTTAATTACGCTCTAAAAATAAAATCTCTCCCAGATCATCCTACATGGACTAGTATCTTCTCTCTGCATTGGCTACACTAAACATAACAGCATTTCTCCATGGCAGGTTTATACACCATCCTGCAACCTCTC
The DNA here is from genome assembly GCF_054136105.1 of Typopeltis vanoorti. Classification (NCBI taxonomy): domain Eukaryota; kingdom Metazoa; phylum Arthropoda; class Arachnida; order Uropygi; family Thelyphonidae; genus Typopeltis; species Typopeltis vanoorti. Next base: position 65,737,000 of record NC_143553.1, on the reverse strand, counting down.
ACTTTGTCAGCTACAGAAATCTTATACTCCATCATCCATCTACCTGCAATTGTTTAATGTACACAGAGCAGCACATGCTGATTTCTTACCCATCGATACCAGTGGTTAAAGAACTAATACCTCTGTTGGCTGTGCTACTGTGTTTCCTGACGTTATTATCTCAAATCAGATCCCACCAGACTACAGTAATTATACAGCAGAGTTACATGCCATTCAGCTTGCACTTGTGCATATAAAAGAAAACTGCTACCAAAAGTGTATAATTTATACAGACTCGTTGAGCTCTTTACAGGCTATCTCCTCTCCTATGTATAATCCACACCCAATACTTTATGAGGTGCTACACCTGTTTCACAAAATGAAAACCCTTAATTTTGATGTTCAGTTCTGCTGGATTCCCAGCCACATCAGAATTAAGGGAAATGAGGCCTGCAGATGCAGCTGCTAAATTAGTCATACCTTCTCTATATACTGTTTGACAGTTCTATATACAGACTACAAACAGCTTATAAGATCAAAGCTAATTGCTCAGTGGGAGTCAACATGGCAGGAAGCATTAACAAACAAAATATATGACATTAAACCTGAAATTAAACACTGGCATTCTAGTCAACATACAAAGAGAAAGGAGGAGGTTGTTCTTGCTAGGCTCTGCATAAGTTGTAGTCACCTTATGCATTCTTATTTACTGAGAGCTGATGCCCCTCCCATATGTGAAAAATGCAACACACATCTCACTATTTATCATATTCTGATAGAGTGTCAACAATTTACATGAGAGAGGAATGAAATTTTCACTTATCTAACCAAGCCATATACACTCAGGGAAATGCTAGCAGACTCAGGCAAATTGTATGATGTTTTTAATTTTTTAGAAGGAATTAATTTATTCAAACACATTTCACTGTAAATTTGTTTTTATGCAAATACTGTTTTGCTTAACTTTCATACATACATATTATTCATTAGGTTAAATTTGACCAATTATTATTACATCACACCTCCAGGGAGTCCAAAGACTCATCGATGGAGGGCATCTACTCTACAACTTTGTGTCTCACTACTCCACCAACCTTCATAATCTTACACCAACGCCATTTACCGCTGCCTACCACCACTGGTACTTTCACAGACGATCACAAACATCCATGCCCACATGGGATTCGAACCCACAGCCTTTTGGCTGGAGAGTGGATATGCTAACCAACCAGACTGACAATTTGTATACTCTTGTATATTTGTGTCACCCTGTTGTAATTTTGTTAATATGTAAATGCCATAATGCTAAACTTAAATTTTATGCATATATGCTGTATAATAATTCCTTTCTGACTCTTTAAGTATTAGTATAATAATGTTTGTTGTAATCATACTATATGTAGATACAGCTTTCCTTGACTTGTTTTGTATATACATATTGTTTTGTTAACCTGTACTGTTATCTATTTATGTACTGCTGAAACCTCTGCAGTAATTTTGTTTATATATAGATACTGCATTGCTTAACATAAATTTTGTGTGTGCATTTTATTTACTAATTTATTTTTCTACTAATCATGTAGTGCTGTAGGACACCTTGTCTATTTGTGAACCTTCTAGTAATTCTGTTTATATGTATTGCTAAATTCTGTTTATACTACATTGCCAAATTTAATTTTTATCCATGAATATTGTATAATAATTCCTTTTTGCCTATTTTTGTACTGCTGTAAAAGCATCTGGTATAATTTTACATATATGTAGATACTGCATTCCTTGGCTTTGTAGTGTTGCGTATTTTATGTATTAACTTATATTGTTAACTGTTTTTGCACTACTGTAATAACCTCTGACCTTGTGTGTTGCTGTGCCCTCTGCAGCAGTTCTGTTTATCTGTAGATGCATTGTGGAACTAGATTCTTGTACAGACATACTGTTTACAATTTTCCTGTAACTGCTTATATATAGTTGTAACCTTTAGTATGGCACAGTATGACCTGTGTTGTTTTTGTGCCAAATAAACTATAAACCTCACCTAACCTGGCCAGTCATGTATGGAGGTAGGAAGTTTTTCTTCCTAGGAACTCAGCATTTTCATCATGCAAAGCAATCAGAAAAATGTGCAATTAATAGACATGATACAGTTCCAATTGCTTGTTCATAGTTTAAGTTGCTTTGACTATAATTCAGAATAACAACTTCCACAACCAAAATATAGAGTTACCTGGTAAGCTATGTAACATAGCAAAAATTTGTTTTTGCACTTCTCATAGTGTCTATTAGATTCTTACTCATCACTTTTGTTCTAATCACAAACATTTGGGATTTTGGTTTATTCATTAACTTTTATGTATATTAAAATTGAGCCTTGACAAGACCCCATCTAGACTACTCTGCCCAGATATGGGTGCCAGGGTTTCTTCTTGATGGGGAGGAGGTGGAGAGGATCCAGAGACGAGTAATCAAGATGATAGCAGGTCTGTGGAATGATCCTTATGAGAACAGGTTGAAGATTTGTGGGTTGCAGAAATTGGTTGATGGGCAGAAAGGGGTGATATGATTGAGACATTCAAATTACTGAAGGGTTTCTATAGGATTAATTCAGAAGATATTTTTGAAAATAGGACTGGTGGTGAGAGGACTAGGGGCCCATCATGTCAAGAATAGTTGTTCTTGACATGATGTTAGGGCTTCCCTTGATGAGTCTGTCGACTCCCTGGAGTTGCCCATAATAATAATAATATTAATCACATTTTGAGGAAACTGTTGCAAGAAAGTCAGAAGAAAATAAAAGTAATTTCATTGCTCTAGACAAGTATGATGCTGATCCAAACTTTACTACTGATCATAACATTAATTCATAAATAAAGCTACTATAGATGACAGTGAAATTAAGGAAAGTAGAATATGTGAGAAGTTATTATGTTATAAATGATTTTTAATAGTAAAGTTATATAGTATAGTAAGTGGTTACATGATGTCAAAATATCTTGAAAATTGTTTTTGTTTGGTTCAAATTTGGAACAGTGTGTAGAAACCCTATTGTTCATTTTGAATAGCTGGAAGTTGTGGTCCTTGCAAATATTTGGTGAGGATAGCTGTTCTTCCAACAAACACAGATAGACATGAAATGCGAGAGGAGAAGCATAAAAAGTAAATTTAGCAATTACTAATTTGGCGACATGAAGTTATTTAAGTTAAGGGATATTACATCCCATATTGTTTCTTAGCCGAATAAGAAACTCAAAGAGTTTCATGCCAAATATAAAAACTATATAAAGTTCGGCGATTCCAAGCGTAAGCAAATATCTGGATAGTGCAGCACCTGACCTATTTGGTAGTGCAAACTGAGGCAACTCATAGTAAGGGTGGAGCAAGCTCCGATCACTATTCTTGGTATTTACCCATAATGTGAACTTAGCTCCTAGGAGCTGTATTACTGTTCTACATTATGAGAGAAGGTCACTACCCAGACCGGTTTTAACCTTTATTGAGGTCTCTTCAGTGAGTAGGTAGACCTAGTTAATACCAAGTTTGCAGCAAACGGCTCTTCATATAATTAGTAATTTATTAGGACACCTTCTTGGCAATTCTCATAGAAGGGATGTAAGTTCTGTTCGCTACAAACTTAGTATTAACTAAGTCTACCTACTTACTGACGAGACCTCAATAAAGGTTGAAACCGGTCTGGGTAGTGACCTTCCCTCATAATGTAGAACAGTAATACAGCTCCTAGGAGCTAAGTTCACATTATGGGTAAATACCAAGAATAGTGATCGGAGCTTTCTCCACCCTTACTATGAGTTGCCTCAGTTTGCACTACCAAATGAGTCAGGTGCTGCACTATCCAGGTATTTGCTTATGCTTGGAATCGCCGAACTTTATATAGTTTTTATATTCGGCATGAAACTCTTTGAGTTTCTTATTCGGCTAAGAAACAATATGGGATGTAATATCCCTTAACTTAAGTAAATTTACCAATTTGCAGTTTGGCTAAAAAATGGATGTTGAGCAGCTGCTGCTCATGTTCATATAGGCAATGAAGTGCAGGAATGATGGATTATAGTTCTGTGGAACAGCATTTATGAAAGTTTGCAAGTGGAGTACGTGTGCAAGAGACCTATACAAACAATAAATTTTGTGATGCATGAGTTTGCTATTCTTATGAAGATTCTCATAATTTCAATTTAGATGGACCAAAAGCTTTTATATTCTAGTGTAAGCTTAATATCAAATTGCAAATATCATAAATTTACTATTAATGTTAAAGGCAGAAATTTGTTTAGATACACAGTGTGTAAAAAATAATTCTCAATATGTTATCCTGTGTAGTTTAATGATATACTTAAGACTTGAAAGAAAGAAAAGTTATCTTTAATAGTTAAAAGACAATCTTAAAATTTTCTTTCCATCGGAAAAGGCCTAAGTTCGATTCTTGTCATGACGAGAGGAATCTTTTTTTTTTTTTCCCCACTTTTCCATTGAAGGTGAGTTAGTCGATCTCATATGGAGGTAGCAGGGTTTTTCTCCTGGAAACTTTGTTTTTTTCATCTCGCATACTGACAAATCAGTCTTGAGAACACACCCAATTTACAGACAAAAAATACTATTGGTGGTGGTCAGCTGTAGATGGCATGGTGTAGATCAGCGTTGTACAAACTATGGTTTTAAATGCTGTGACAAGTTCAAACCTGTTTGAAAATCAGATGCTCCTCACTTTGCATGTGGATTGTGCTATTAAGGCCAGTTCGCGCTGGCCTTAATAGCACAATTCCCTGCATGCCTGTAGTGTGCGCCGTCACATTTTTGCAATGCGACACAGCCTGCTCTGGCGATAGTGTGCACTTAGCTTTACGTTGAATACAAGACCGACGATACTCGACTCTAACCAAGGCGTTCCGTTAAAATTTCAAGATTTGCGAAGTGTTCCATCATAGGAAAAGTTTGAGAAACCCTGGTGTAGATGATGGTGGTAGTTACAGTTTGTTATAGTTAGTGAATTAAGTAGTTGGAGACAGAGAGTTGTAGTAGGTGCCCTCCCTCGATGAGTCTTAGGACTCCTTGGAGCTGTCATGTAATAATAATAATAATCTGTGGCAGCACTGTCTTCTGTTAAGCAACAGTTGTGACAACTGCCATAAAGTTTACAGGTAAATTGTGTAAAGTTCTTCTTAGTGTCAGGGAATGCTAAAAATTTTAAGTATATATATATTTATGTGGCAAATAAGGCAGTAAAATACTGCATGTCATGTAACAGCTAATTAGCCTTCGCTTGTCCTTATAAAGGTTTCTTCTGTTATGACAAGATTTGAATCCAATCTTTTTAACAAAGGCACATGTTCCTTTTCCTTTAATAATAAGATGATACACCTTTTTACTGCTTCTATATGGGAAATGACTTCTGCATTAATTAAATCTTAGTGTATCTCTTCTGGGTTTGGCTCCTACTGATGATAAGACCTCGATAAAGGTCAAAACTGGTCTGGATAGTGGCTTTTCCCATAATTCACAGCATTATTCACATTCCAATGAAGGTGTGCTTTGCACTATGGGATACTAAGGCAATTGATGTGAAGTTGTTAGCCTCTGTAGCCCAGTCATGAAGATACTTCATGTGCAAACTTTGTTTGCTTATGCTTTGGTAAAGAATTAAACAAGAATATTTCTTGGGAAGTTTATGAAAAATAAGTATATTTTTCATGTCTGATATTTTACCTGCTATGAAAGTTAACACACATACACACAAAAAACAACAAAAAAAAAAAACAGTTAAAATGAATTGAGTAACTGAAAAGTATAAAATACATCTTATAAATCTGTATTTCTTCTTTTTCCTCTGCGCATTTATCCCACTTCCAATGCAGTATCCACGTGTTACATTTTTGATGTGACTTTTTTTTTTTGTTAGTACAACCCCCAACTGGCCTGTCCCCGAGCCTACCGCAGGGGGGGATGTATTTTTTGACTGTAGCAGCGTGTGTTCACGGGGCCGGTTTGCCTGCTTGCGGGATGATAAACCCCAGATAAACTGGGGGGAAAACCCTGCTGTCCATGCCCAAGACCGGCTAACTTGGCTATGGCTGAGAAAGATCCTTAAGCTCCTCACGTCGTAGATGGGAATCGAACCTAGGACACTCCTTCCCCAGACATATGGTTGCGAAGCACATAGCCACTGGGCTAACCGTGTGGACTAGTATTTTATGTATTTACTTTATTAATTGGAAATTATTTTCAAAAAAAAAAAAAAATTGAGCCCTATTGCCACCATTTTCATTTTAGATGTTATGTCACTGTTAGATATCATGCAAAATTTTGTGACTTTACAGCAGCGTATGAATAGATGATGGTGTGTTCCTTCAGTAGGCTGTGGCTTCCATGGTTGTATAGACGTCCTTGTGAAGAAAAGGATTTTTTTTTTTCTGTGATTCTTTCAAGTCATTCCATGCATGGTAATCTTAATTGTGATCTAGATGTTTACTAAATTTGTTTTGTTGTTTCATGAGCATCTCTAAGAAGATTCATGGGATGGGCTGAACTAACCATTATTGACACAATGCTTATCATACCTCTCTTTAAAGTCATTCACTGACAAAGTGCTTGACTGCCTCTGAACACTCATTCCAATCATTTACCACTGTCCAAGAATAATATTAGTCCTTACACCTTATTCTCTCTTATCCAGTAATGTATTGTAAAATTTCTTTAGTTTCTACTTTATAATTTCCAATTACTTTAGTAACTTATATGTTTTTATCATATCCTCTCTTTTCCTCCTATCAGCTAAATTTTGTAACATATGAAATAAACCTTCAGCCTATCATAGGGAGCACTCCCCAATTCAGTCACTATTTTGGTCACTTGCCTATGAATCTTCTTCACCATTTCCACATCCCTAAGTAATCCAGGCATCTAGATCAAAAACAGTAGTCCAGAATGAATCTTCTTCACCATTTCCACATCCCTAAGAAACCCAGGCATCTAGATCGAAAACAGTATTCCAGAATGAATCTTCTTCACCATTTCCACATCCCTAAGAAACCTAGGCATCCAGATCGTGCACAGTAGTCCAGAAGTGAACACACAGAAGCCTTATAAAGATCAATATTAACTTAATGTTACATCCAAACGATCTTTTGAAATATTTTCCCACTTTTGCAATATGTTCAGTGAACTTCAACTCCCTGTCCACCATTAATTTTTTTGCATCCCATTTCCATTTATGCAATTCATAACCTGTAGTTCTGAAATCTCCAAGTCACTAACTTTGTACTTTGACACACTGAATTGACAGTCATCTGTTGCCCAAACCACTAATTTATTTACATTGTCCTGAAATGTTTCTGCAGTACCTTTATTAACTATAGCTCTCTCTCTCCCACTCCAGGATCTGACCAAGAGTGAGCAACAACAACAAAAAAAAAACCCTTTGCAATTGGCTTTGGCCTGCATGGTTAATTTCTTCTCATAGTTTCATTTTATTTTCCTCACTGTGCTTGTTACCCTTTTTGCTTGCAATTTGTACTGCTAATGAGCCTTGTGTTCTCCTTATGTACATCCTCTATAGCAGGGTTTCCCAAACTGTGAAACACTGGTGTTCTCTGGAAAGTGAATAAGTGTTCCGTGAAAAATTATCAAAATTAATATGAGCCTGGAATGATTTTAAATGCAGCGACAAGTTCAAACATGTTTGAAAATCAGGCGCTCCTTATTTTGCATGTGGATTATGCTATTAAGGCTAGCGTGCGCTGGCCTTTACTCAGCTGCTGGCTGACAGCCCCACGATTGTCGACAAATCCGAGTACAAATGAAGTATGGAGGTATCTATTCTAAGAAACATGCAGTCACAAGCAAGGTCAATGTGATATGATCTGGCCCAGCATGCTGTGTGCACTGTTGCATTTTTGTGATGCGATACAGCCTACTTCGGCAATAGTGCGTGTTTAGCTTTACATTGAATGTGAGACCGACAATACTCGACTCTAACCAAGGTGTTCCGTTAAAATTTCAGGATGTGTGAAGTGTTCCGTCGTAGGAAAAATTTGGGAAACACTGCTCTGTAGCATTTTCATGTTTTACAGCTTCTGCTTAATGATAATACTCATTCTTCTAACTCTTATCTGATTTATCCTCCTAAAAATTTTTCCAAAACCTTGAAGATTTAGTTGCTGACCCTGAAGAAAACATTGCTTGATTCAGTCAAAGAGGTGTGGTGAGGTTGTCTGCAAGTATAGAAAAAATCAGAACCCCATGGTGGACTTGGAAAGTTAAAGAGGTAGTCAAGGAAAAGGAAGCATATTGAAAGTTTCCTGGCAAATAAGGCAGCTATACTCTGAGATCATATAGAGAAAAATATAAGAAAGAAAAACTATATGTAAAACTAACTAAACAAAAGTCATGGGAAAAGAATATAAAGATAAATATCAAGAAGGTGGCAAAATATTTGGAGGCTATTGAAAAAACTTAGAAATGGAGCAAAGAGTACAGTAAAAGATATCGTATCATAAAGGTGACATTAAAACTGATGATCAGGATATTTTATATGTAGAGTAATTATTATTATTATTAAGAGAGACCTCCAGAGAGTCAGGGACTCATTGAGGGAGGCCACATACTACAAGCACCAGCTGTCATACTTATTCTTGAATTCACACTGCTTGCACTTACAACATCCAATGGCAATCCATTCCAATCACACTCTCTCCCTATGAGAGAAAAATCTAGCCCATCCCCTTCTTAGTAGCATTCATCTTCCAAGGATGCCCTCTTGTCTTTTCCCCACGCTCCATAAATTGAAAAATTCCATGAACTGAAATCTTGTAGGACCCTTTCAGAAGTTTGTCTCATTCATATCATCCCTCTTTCTCCTGTTTGCTAGTGTCTGCAGTCTACAAATTCTCAATCCATCTTCATAATCATTCCACAATCCTGATATCATTTTTAACACACTCCTTTGCACTCTCTCCACTATATCAGAATCACAATGGAAACTAGGAGACCAGACCTGTGCACAATAGTGCAAGTGAGGTCTTATCAAGGCCTGTTAAGAGGCAAAACGACATCCTTATCTTTACATGTGAAAGTTCGTTTCAGCATTGCAATTATCTTTTGAGTTATATTTTGAGAATACTAATCTTTGCTACATGGCCCTGAACTTCAACTTCCTATCTACTAACACTCCAAGATCCCTGGCCTCATCAGTTTATTCTAGCATACATCACGAGATTTATGAGTGTTGATGGATAAGGAGTTGAAGTTTAGGAGGCACATTGGAAAAGTAGCCAAATCAGCTCATCAAATCACTTGGTTGCTGAAGAATACGTTGACAAGCAGAGACAAGCAGGTTATTGTTCCTCTGTATCGAGCCTTGATAAGACCCCATCTCAACTACTGTACCCAGATTTGGTCACCTAGGTTTCTTCTTGATGGGGGAGGAGGTTGAGAGGATCCAAAGGTGAGTGACCAAGATGATAGCAGGTCTGTGGAATGAACCTTATGAGAACAGATTGAGGATTTGTGGGTTGCAAAAATTGATTGATAGGTGGAGGAGGGGAGATATGATTGAGACATTCAAATTATTGAAGGGTTTCTATAAAATTAATTCAGAAGATATTTTTGAGAACAGAGCTGGTTGTGGGAGGACTAGGGGACATCCATGGAAACTGGGCAAAAGTGTTGTGAGTAAGGGTGTTAGAGCTGGGTTCTTTACTTTTAGAGTGGTGAATGAGTGGAATGGACTGCCAGAGTCTGTGGTGGATGCTGTGACAGTGAATGAGTTTAAGGCAAGGTATGATAGATACTGTATGAATGTCGAATAGTTGTGATGAATATGATTTGGGGCCTCCCTCGATGAGTCTGAGGAGTCCTTGGAGTTGCCCGTAATAATAATAATCCCACAAATACAATATGACATTGGATATCTAATCATGCCCAAGTCAATGACTTTACATTTACTGACATTGAACTGACACCCATTTTCCCATGCCCACAATTCCAGCCTATTCAAATCATTCTGCAAGTACTGCATATCAGCAGCATTCCTGATTACCCTACCTGTCTTTGCATCATCAGCAAATAGCCGTATGTCACTTGTCAAATCTTCCCAACATCATTACTGTACAGAGTGAATAACAGTTGACCAAGCACTGATCCTTGTGGTACACCACTAGTTACCTTAAATCTTGCACACTCACATCTGCTGTATACAACATTTTGATATCTTTCAGTCAGCCATCCTCTTATCCATGCTAATATTCTATAATCCAAACCCATATTCTCCAATTCATGCAACAGTCTACCATGCTGTATTCTATCAAAAGCCATAGTCTAAAATCCATAAGTATCATGAGGTATTCATTTCCATTGTATAGTTCAATGGTAACATTGTCTTAGAATGTGAGCAAGTTGCTAAAACATGATCTTCCCTTAGTAAACCCATGTTGCTCATTGCAAAGTAGAGATTCACTGTCAACCCATTTCTGAATATGAGCCCCAAGCAATTTTTCCATAATCTTCACCGCCCATCCCTAAGCTACTAATTGGTCGATAGTTGGATACATCGGTATTTTCAGAACCCTTATGCAATGGAATTACCATACATTCTTTACATTCCTGTGGAATCTTTCCTGTTCTGTGACTCATATTAAACTGCCTGGTCAAAGGAATAGAAAGTTCGGTTGAACATAGTGCACATGCTGATATCCATCTGTCCCTATTGTTTAATTCTTATTCAGTTTTATGCAACAGCTTTAATACCTCGTCCTCATACACATGGGTTTCTTTATCCAGTGAAGAGGTAGTATTGAGCTCAGTGTTGTGTACACTAGGTTGATAGCTTTTAACAAAATGAGCACTCATTAGTTGAACCTCTTCTGCATCTGTTACCCTCATGCCATCTGCATTTATCAGAGTTATTCTTTCATATTCATTCATTCTTTTACTTGCAGCATATTGATAGAATTCTTGTGCGTTGTCTTTAGCACACAGAGCCAGTTTCTTTTCATTCTCAGACTTTTCTTTCCATATAACAGTTGTGACTATTCTAGCTTGCTGCTCATAACTTTCATAATGGACATCATTCTTATGCACACGGTATTCCTTCCACATCATCCTTTTTTTACAAATCTTTTGCTTAATAAGATTACACATCCATTTGACTCCTACCCTATTTATTCTTCGAACTCTCAGGACACATTCTGATATCACATCATTTAACCCTTTAACTGCTATGGTCGAGTTAACTTGAGTGTGGAAAAAAATGACGCCCTCAAGTGGACACCCTTTGTAGATTATGTAAATTTTATAAAACACTATTATTGTCATTTTTGTGAGTGAACAAGTGTATATCAAGAATGTAATGATGCTATCCGGATTTCTTACTTGTAAGAATTTTAATTGATTTTATTTATAAATTTTTTGCAAAATTAATTCAGCACATGGGACAATGTCAATAGAATATAAAGCCAGCAGTTAAAGGGTTAAGTATTGTTTAAATGTTTCCCGTGCACTGTCAATATTCTTCTCATCCAGCAACCGATCCCATTCCACTGAACTCAGTATACTCCTCAGCTGGTCATAATTTCTTGCTTTGTAGTTCAGCATGTAACTTTCCTGAATGGAATATTCATAAACTTGGTCCCTTCCCAATTGAGTACTGCATGATCACTGTCACCAACCGGAGGCATAATAATTACATCTTTAACTGAAACACACTCTGACGCTATAATCAAAATTAACACTCTTTGACCTTGAGTTCCTTCTGTCACATCCTGCTTGAGGAAGTTGCCCTGCAACAGCTCAGTAAATTGATTTTCATTCTTCTCATAAGATTCTACTGCTACCCAATCAATATTTGGATAATTAAAGTTATGACTACTCTTTTTGCACTCATCTTTTCGATTTGACGATGCATTTCTTCATCGCTAACAACCGATCCACTAGGTCTGTAACAACACTCCACTATGTAATTCGTCTTGTTAGATTCCACATCACACCAGATGGCTTCGAACTCACTGTCACAATACTGTTGATAGTAGTACTACAATGATAAGTTCAACTGGATTCAAATCATCTAATATCATTCAGCACACCCCATGCTCTCTATCTTTCCTAAAAATCCTGTACCCGTTACACTTGATACCAGTTAGTGTGCCTGATTCTGATAGCCAGGTTTCACTAATATCTGCAATCATCTGAGGTCCCAACATATTGACCAAGGCAACAAACTCTACCCCTTTGTTTCTGATACTCCTAGCATTCGTGTACAGACATAATAATCTACCTGCATGTTCTTTTGTATTCTCTTGTCTGCATAACACAGTTGGACAACTTGCAGATCTCTATACTTCTTTAGTGCCTTATATATGTAGACATCTTTGCACATGTTTGATGGGTCCGAACCAGATGAACACAATGTTGAAATTATTCTCTCGTCAACATTTCCATGATAAAGCCCATTCCTGTTATTAACACAGTCATATAATATTTTTGCTCTTACACTCGCATTCTCACCATTCCTCCCTTTATATTTTAAAATATAAAGAGCCAACAGGCTTCATTTCGGCGATATAAACATTAATTAAATTAAGGGGATATTAGATCCCACATTGTTTTAAAACCGAATAAGAAACTCATATACTCTGCGGAGTATATATGTTCTTTTTGCTAAACCCTTTGCTGTTAATAATTTGGTCTAGCTACTCACTGATGAAGCCTCAATAAAGGCTGAAACCGGTCTGGGTAGTGACCTCCCTACCATAATGTAATAACAGCATACATTTCCTAGGAAATGTATGCTGTTATTACATTATGGTAAATACCAAAGAATAGTGATCAGAACTTTCCCCACCTTTGCAACAAGTTGCCCGTGTTTGTACTACATTCTAGGACTACTTGCATTCAGCTCACGCTAGTATTCGCTGATACTTTTATAGTTTTTTATACTATATTCGGCATGAAACTCTCTGATTCCAATCTTTGAGTTTCTTATTCGGTTTTAAAACAATGTGGGATCTAATATCCCCTTAATTTACTCCCTTTATAATTTAGTTTCCCTGACTTTCTGTATTAGGTCTCATACCAGTTATTAGTTTTTCAAGACTCCTGATACCAAATGCATTCAGATGTAAGCCATCTCTCTTATACAAATCCAATCTTCCCTCAAACTCACTCCACACATCCACACACCCTTGAGAGTACATATCAGGATACCAATATACTAGCCACATAATGTTAATTATATTCGCTGTAATGCAAACAAATCCCTTGCAATTCCTTAATCAAATTGTGGTCACCATCTAGGCAAGCACATGATAGTCACAGCCAATTGTTTGAGACAGAATTCAACACTCTTCATAATAATATCGACAGATACATTAATCACTTCTCCAAAATGTAATTTCTTTCATTGATCATCTATTGTGTACCGCATAATGTAGTCATCGATCAGAAACACAAGAAATTCATTTTACTTTGCTCTAATTCAGTTTTTTTATTTTGTTCTCTATTTCATAATTAAAATCATTGCTGATTTTAATTATGGTTCCTTGCTTTTCATGCTATTGACACCTAGGCAGAGTTCTTTGGAACCAGAAAGATTCTTCATTCTAGGAGGTTCAAATTTGATTGTCTTTCCCTGCAAACTTGTGAAATGCTGCAAAATCATCAGAACCTTAACAACTCTGACTGTATGCCAATCTTCACATTTTGGGAAGTGATTACTATTAACTGTTTTCATATTTTTATTTATTTACTTTTTTTTTTTTAGTTAAGACTTTAGAATTGTGTCTTTGAACTCTAATAGTTTAATCCTGTTAACTCAGCTGTGACTGAGACATGAGCTAATAAGTACGTTACCAGTGGCATAGCTGGGAGTGTGTGTGGGGGGGTCCACCCTGGGTGGCACTTTTCACGTGACACAATTTTATTTTTCAATGATTATTTTATTTATATTAACTTAGCAATTTTTATTACTTAATAATTAGTTTTTAACAACTATACTTACAACTAAAATAAACATAGTGTTTTAATTTATTTCCTTGTACATCGTTTTGACTTTTTGTAGTATTTTTGGTGTGTATTGAGAGGGGCAGCAAACTCAGGAACTGCCCCAGGCAGCAAAAGCTCTAGCTACATCACTGCACATTACATAACTAATTTTTATGATTCATGTTTTGAATGTAATTACTGGTCTTTCTCTCTGACAATGTTACATTGGATGAAATTTATTGGGATTTTGGAATGAAATTTTCAATTTTTTCTACATATGTAAACTGTATAAGTATCTATAAATATGTCTAGTATATACACATCATCCCTTAAAACAATTGATTACCATTGTCATATTTGCCATTTATAATATAGTGTAACATTACTCTTCATAAACATCTTTTGATTGTGATATCACAAAGATTTTCTGTAATCGGCGTTCATACTTGAAGTAATATCTGTTTAATTCACTTGCATAAAAACTATTTTATTAATTTAATTACTTTCTTAGACTTTATTGAGCAATAGAAATAAACAAAATACTGAAAGGATGGTTGATAACTGAACAAACTACATTTTACAAAGGTTTAAAAAAATTAAAGGCATCTAATGATAAAAAAAATCACATCAATATCGTACATCCAATAACACATGCAAGTTACTTTGTTGAGCTGGTTAGAATATTGCATATCGTATCCTTACTCTGAATTTCAGATGTCTTATAGGAGAGGACTGTAAGTGGTTGTGAATAAGACCTTAATTTCTTTTGTGTTGTATTGAGCATTGAATCATCACTGAGACTTTATTAAATTTACGAACGTAACTGCTAAATTCAATGTATAGTATTTTTTGTTTGTTGCGAAACAACTTCTTGTCCTTCACTTCTTGTATGGAAAGTCAGATCTTACTAGTGTGTCTCCTCCCTCCCTCCATACATCCTCTATGTGGTCAACATCCAGTGTATGGTTTGGCACCAAACAAACTTTTCATTCTCTTCCTTCATTTTATATATATATATATATCTGTCCTTTGGAACAATCTTTCTCATACCATTTTTCTCTGTGAATACAAACTACAACTCTTAAGTAAGCAACTTAATAGATTTGTTTCTTCTATCTCTCCAGTCACTTCCCCCCCCCCCCCACAGTGCTGCTGTGTTATGGATCTTGAGTCTCATACAGGATTGATTTTAAAAAAAAAAAAAAAACTTTTCTCATGTGAATCTTCCCAGAACTGTTCTACATAACAGATTACACAAGAACAGAACATTTGTAGACACTTGGGTGATTGTAAGAGTGGTGTAAAGCATTTCAAGTTATGCTTGTTCAGAATCAAGTCTGTTCTATTTGTTACATATTTGATGTAAGGTAGAGTGGATATCCCATTGTAATTTTGCTTTTCTTCATATATCTTAGGATCTCATTAACTGTCCTTTCACTGTAGTCATTTTTTTTTTATTAGGATCTTCCCTAGGTTTCTTGTCTCTTCTTTTCTTTGTCACTTGATATGATATGTTCTCTGTCTCTTAAAATTCTGATGATACCCAATTTTTGTGCTGAATGGCATTGTGAGGTAGTACATAGGTATCTACTTGTGTTAGATTTCTTCCTGTATATGATGACATTGGTTAGCTATTATTATTATTATTATGTGACACCTCCAGGGAGTCCAAAGACTCATCGAGTGAAAGCACTTACTCTACCTCTCTGTCTCCATCACTTAATCCACCAACTACAACCACAACTACCATCATCATGTATACCAATGCCATCTACTGCCCACTAGTATTTTCACATACAATCACAAACATCCCGCAGCCTTTTGGCTGGAGAGCAGATATGCTAACCACTCAGCTGATATCAGGCCAGCATTCTAGCTTGACATTAAGATCAATATGTCCAAGTGGAAGTAATCTGTTCTCTTCCATCTCAAGTGTAAAACTTTTGTGGTAGTTTAACCCAGGTAAGAGGTGAACTCAACTGGTTCTTCTGGTCAAGCCAAATGAGGAAAATATCTCTGCGTATTGAAACCATATTTTGTGTTATATATTAACTGACTGTCTTTAGCCCAACTTTCAAAGGACTCCACGTAATTATTGGTAGTTATGGTGAAATTGATTAATCTATAACTACACCTTTCTCTTCATAAAAATTCTTGCATGTTGAAAGAATATACGTTTGAACAATTCTTGTATGATGAACCATGTTTGATGGGAAGAGTTCTTGTATCACTAATAAGGTTTCATCCTTAGGGAACATTACTAAATAGGTTGACCATGTTTAGACTTGCTAAAAGATCCATAGGTTCCAGGATTATACCTTTTATCTATAAAATCTGGAATTTTTGATATGAGTTTGTTTTTCCCAGTATGTATTTTCCCCAGCAGCTAGGATAAACATTTTGACAGGTTGTATATTGGAGAATCTATGGCATCTGTGATTGGGCATAAATGCACCGAGGTTTGTGAACTATAGATTCTATAAATCCATAGGACCACTGGGTGTTTTTGAAGTTATTTAACTAATATCCTTAATTTCTTTGGGCTAGTTAACAGAGCTCATTTATCATACTGTTTATTTTATTTGTGATCTATGTATGGTTCACTTTCACTCCATGTGTGTATTTTACTCCTTTAATAAGTTATCTATCTTTGATATATATATTGGTATTCATATCTAAAATCACCATGACATTTCCTTTATTGGCTTTAAGGATTATGATGTCCTTATTATTGTGTATATTTTGAGAGCCTCTGTTTTGTCATTGAGTTAAAATAACTGTAGTTTGTATGCAAATAGAATCTGCTAAATTTCATGGGCCTCTTCAGATTTTCCTCTAATATTGGTTATTACGTTCACCTTAGGAATGTTTTGGAGAGCTAATGTGAAATCGAAAAATCTTTTGACAGCATGCTCTGTTTTTTTTTTTTTTTGTGGTATATAGAGAAATTAATGACAATACCTTCATAGGATAGGCCTCTTTTGTGACTTTCCTTTGTACCCATTAACTTATATTTTAGTCAAAAGATTATTTCCTATATATTATTGGCTTCTTTGCCCTCAAAGCTTCCATGTTATTGTTTTAAATATCTTTATTTACATTTTTAAATAATTTTAAAATATCTTTACTATAATTTGCATATAGTTATCCTCAGTTTTTTACCAGAAATTTTGAATCTTTTTTTCTACAAAAATATTTATTCTGAACCTCTGTGGAGTTATTAGACTTATCGTGCGAAATCCGCCATGTATTTCTCCATGCTGAAAACTTTTGTCTTATCCTCTTATTTACTACTTCCTTTTGGAACTTCCAGGGATTTGTTTCTTGTCCTTTTTTTTTTTCCTAATTCCCATCATATGGAAAATCTTCATATGGGGTGCTTAAGGGTCAAAGCTACATAACTGAGAGCAGACCTCCATATAGTTTCTAAAGAAATGCAGAAAACCGATCAGGGCTTCTGACCTAATGTCCAATAGTCCATCTTCTCATGATGCACCCTGTTTAGGTATCTACCTGGATACTGAACGAACGAGGATGGGTTGGCAATTTGGGATTTAGCCAACCAAATTCTATTCTTATTGGCTTAAACCAAAATATAGAATGATAACATGACAAAATTTCATGCTGGCTTGGGCATCGTTCAGTTAAACAAGGCTCCCATTGTTTTTGCCAGGGAACCAGGGCAAACAGTGAAAATTCAGCTACTGGAACAAATTCTAAAATCCACCCCAACTCAACATCACCAGAGTTCAAGATCGGTACTATTAACATAAGTAGCCTGAATGGCAAAGAAATGGAGCCAGCTGAGGAATTGGATGAGTATCAGATTGACCATAATAGGGGTGACTGAAACAAAAAAAGGCAATAACTGGTGAGATCTTTCTGAGCAATAAATACAAAATGTTATATTCAGGCAATGACAATCAAGGAAAAGAAGGAGTAACCATAGTATTCAACACTAAATACGAGGATAATCTTCTTGAATGGCAGGCAGTCTCAAGTAGGGTGATATGGGCAAATACAAGAATGGAAAACTGGACAATGAGACTTATTTGTACCTATGGTCCCACAGACAGTTCTACTAAGGTAGAAGTGGAGGAATTTTTTAAGGCTTTAGAGAAAGCAACTGACACAATGAAAAAGGAAAAGTTGGTCCTTGTTGGGGATCTAAATAGCAGAGTAGGAAATGATTGTCAGACACAAAAATATATTGGAAAAATTTGGAGAAAAGAGCAAAGCTGCTAATAATGACAAACACCTGTTGGATTTCTGCTCAGGACATGGACTGGTTATTACTAACACAATGTTCCAACATAAAAATATGCACAAATTCACACGGAGAGAAGAGGCAAGGAATAAGAAAAGTCTCATTGACTATGTTATTGTTGATAGTGATGTTTTCTCCCTGGTGCAGGACACCAGAGTGTACAGAGGATTTGAAATTGGAAGTGATCACTATTTAGTCTTGAGCAAGATAAAATTGAATTTCATATTGAAAAGAATAACATGTAAGAAAGTTTTAAAGCGAATAAAAGTTGAAAATGAAAGAGTTTGAGAACAGGAATCAAACCTTGGAGATTCAGTGGCAAACTCTGAAGAAAACATTGATTGATTCTGCCAGAGAGGCATGTGGTGAGGTTGTCTGTAAGGATAAAAAAATCAGAACTCCCTGGTGGACACAGGAAGTTAAAGAGGCAGTGAAGGAAAAGAAGAAAGCATATCAAAAGTTCCTGGCAAATAAGTCAGCTTGTGCTCTTAGAGAATATAGAGACAAATGCAAGAATGCTAAACACTGTGTACAACTAGCTAAACAAAAGTCATGGGAGGACTTTGGCAAGAATATAGAAAATAAATATCAAGAAGGTGTCAAAATATTCTGGAGGTTGTTGAAAAAGCTCAGAAATGGAGGAAAGAGTGCTGTAAAAGGAATTAGAGATGATAATGGTGACATGAAAACAGGAGAAAAAGATATTCTTGAAGCATGGAGTAATTACTTCAAAAAATTGCTAGATGAAAGCACGGTGGTAAAAACAATGACCAGGCATGCAGTCAGGAATACATATTCATATTTGAAGTAGAAAACGCCATCAAAAGCCTGAAATGTGGAAAGGCAGCAGGAGTAGATGATGTTTGACTAGAAATGCTCAAATATGGAAGTATAAAAGTGTTACAGTGGCTGCACTGCATAGTTCAGAAAGCCTGGACAGAGGGACAAATTCCAGATGATTAGAGTAGTGCCCATATATAAAATGGGAAATAAAACTGAATGTGAGAATTACAGAGTTATTTTTCTACTGAGTTTTCATGGTAAGATATATGCAAGTATACCTGAGAAGAATTGTGGAAAAGAAGCTTGGTGAAGAACAAGCTGGATTCAGGCCAAATAGAGGCTTTCAGGATCTGATTTTCACTTTACGACAGAATAGTTAAGAAATCATGGGAATATAACAAAGATCCGTATTTAAGTTTTGTCGATCTGAAAAAGGCATATGACAAGGTGCCAAGAGAGAAGCTATTCAATACGTTACAGTTATATGGTGTCAATGGGGCATTATATCAAGCAATAGGTGGTTTAATGTTAAATCTAGTGTCAGACAAGTATGTACATTATCCCCTCTGTTATTCATTATCTATATGAATCATATTATGAAGGAAAGTGGTATTAAACCTGATATCAGAATTGGAGATGTTAATCTCAGCTCTTTGCTTTATGTTGATGATGTTATACTTCTAAATAAATCCGCTACAAGTTTGCAAGATTCCCTGACTAAAGTGAATAATTGTTGTAATAGATATGGTATGAATGTCAGCATTAAAAAAACAAAGATAATGAAAATATCAACCGCATTGTGAATGGAGAGCCTATAGAACAAGTAAAACATTTCAGCTACTTAGGCACGATTTTTAAATATGGAAATCGACAACAGAATCAACAAAGCTGGTGTGGTAGGAAGTCAACTGAATAAATTTATATGGAATAAGAGAGAAATTAGTCAAAACACTAAATTAGCTGTATACAAGACAGTATTCAAGCCAATTTTAACTTTTGGATCTGAGAGCTGGGTCAGAAGTAAAACACTTGACCAAAGACTAGAGACCGCAGATATGAGAGTTCTGAGAAAGATTAGAGGCATGAACAGATGGCACCAATGGCAATATCATATTAAAAAACGAGGATATAGGAAAGAACTTGACATTGTCAGCATCATTAGCAGAGCTAATCTCAGGTGGTATGGACACTTAAACAGAATGGGAGAGGAAAGATTATCTAAACAGGTGTTCTCTGCTAGGTTGTCAGGAAAAAGACTCAAGGAAGACCAAGATATAGGTGGATTGATACAGTAAAAAGTGCCTTAGAAGATAGAAATATGAGATCTGATAATGTTGGAGTCTTGACAGGTAACAGACTGATTTTGAGGAAAATGGTAGATAGGAAGTTAGTAACGATGTAGTTTTTCATATAGTACCATCATATCCTGTACGCCCCCCCCCCCCCCGAAGGTATATATCAGGAATTTGATGATGATGATGATGAAAAATCTTCCAAGTGTCAGTTCGGTGATTACCTTTCATTAGCTTAAATATCTAAGTCACATCATCCCTTCATCTTCTATCCACCAAACTCTGTAGTTTGCATGCCCACCGTCTTCTTAACCAGCATTGTATATTGTCGATGTTATTTTTGGTATCTGCTTCCATCCTCTCCAATGTTACTTCATCTCCTTCAAATCACACTGACCAGATCTGAGCACATTATTACAGATGTAGTTTGATCAGAGCTTTATACAATGGAACCACCACTTTTTTATCTCTTCTGGAGAACATCCTCCTCAATATTGCAGCAGTTCTCTGGATTGTCTTCACAAACTTTGCAGTATGTCCTCTGAAAACTTTGAAATTCTATCTGCCATCCCCAAGATGACAAATAGTTCTTTCTTGCAGTGATGGTACAGATGGAATGATTTGTACTCACATCACAAGTGAGTGCAAAGCATCTCATCTATGAATCCCAAATTTCAGAACCTTACATTTAGCTGTATTAAACTGATATTCCCATTCACTTATCCATCTTTCCAACTTATCCTCTCAAAGAGTCTCAGCATCATAACTGTTACTAATAACCCTCCTGAGCTTCACATCTTTCACAGACAACTTAGTTATCTATCTGTAATCCATTGGCAATATTGACATGAAGACTGAACAGTAATGCTCTAGTACTGAACTCTATAAAACTTCACTTGTGACATTCATACTCCCTGATACTGCTCTCTCCATATACAACTGTATGACGTTTTTCAGAAAGCTAGTTACCAATCTGTTCCGCTAACCTGATATCCATATTAATATGTTGCAAATTAAATACCAGCTTGTAATGTGACACCCTATCAAATGCCTTTGCAAAATCCAAAACAGAAACCTCACCTTGCTCTTGTCTATTATCAAATGCAACCAGATTATTAAAACAAGATCAGCCATCAACAGATCCATGCTGGCCTTTATAATTAATATTACCACCATCTACCCAATTCTATATATGAGTTCTTACCAATTTTCCTCAAACTACAGAAGAAATACTAACTGGTCTATAGTTTGATACGTCAGTTTTACCACCACCACCACCACCCTTATACAATGGCAGTATCTCACCCTCTTTCCATTGCTCAAGAACTTGTGCTGTCCATTTCCAGGCTCTTTCATTAAACAGCTGGATTAATGCCATAATCAGTTCCTTAGTGCATTCCTTTAAAACAAGTGAAATCATTCTAGATGTCAGAATGACATCTAGAATGCTTATTATTTCTCTTTATTCACTTGTAATTATCATCATTATCATTATTCAGGCCTCCATGGAGTCAAAAGACTCATCGTGAGAGGTCCTTCCTAGGAAACAAAGTCTATCAAGACTCCCCGCAGGAGGTCCCTTCTAGGAAACACAAAGCCTATCATACCACTCCTTAAACTCATTGACCGTTCACACTCTCACCACTCTATCAGGCAATGCATTCCAACGTAATCCCTCCTTATTCCTCTAAGAATAAAGCCAGCTTTATCAAGATGGAGCACCTTAATAAAGTAGCTAAAATATGTCATTTGCTTTGGCCACCCAGCCATCATTTTCATCCAACAAGGAATCTATCCACAATCATTTTTTCCTCTACTTGCCACATAGCAAAAGGTTGGAACTGTTAATTCTCATGTTCTCTCCACCACATGTTGCCAAAGACAGTTGTCCCTGAAGAAGTCCAATAATTCAGTTTATATTGCTAAAGTCCTCCATAATGAATATTCACTTTACTCTTGCCATACTCATTAGCATCAGCATTTCCTGCTAATCACCGTCTATATTCCTTGGTCTATAGCAACCTCCCACTAAATATCTTGTCCTACTTCTTAATATCTACTTCTACCTCACAACATATATTTCAAAGCCATTAGCGTCATCTACCCTCTAATTTTCTTCCCTGAGAGAGAGCACAGTTTATCTTTCACCATAAGTAACATTCCATCACTCCATTTACCTTTCCTAACTTAACAACATATGCTGTATCTTTCAGTTTCTATCTCTGTCAGGAACATCCTCTTTAGTCAACAAAGTTTCATTGATACCAATAATAATAATAATCTTGGGAGAGACTGAATCAGTAATTGTCACAAACTCATTCCCTGTATTCCTGGTATTTGTATATAGAAAAACCAGTACATTGTCATTATTCACATAGCTATTATTATTCTACACAGACTCCACTCATCTCTGCAATATAGTATACACTCTAATTTCTCAAGCCACTACCTCACATGAGGACATTCCTGTTACCTTTCACTCTTGCAATTCTGGGTTCCCTGCCCTAATACACTCACTTGCCCAGAAAACAGTAGTCTCTCTCTCTTGCTTTCTTCAAACAGCTGCATCCTTCTTTCCTCATGTGTACTCTAAGCATCCATGCCCTACACATTCTCGCCCTCATCTCATTTAGGTGGTGTTTTATAGCAGACCTGTGTTTAGAAAGCTCGGAAAGCTAAGTTGTTTAGTTTAGAAAATATAGCAATATTAGTTAAAAACTGTTTTAGAACTAATTGTATCATGGTGTTAATTAGGTTTAAGTTAAACTGTTTATTTAAATATAGTTAAATATAAATATTAAATATATTGGTTCTTTGCATGGAGGGTGGTTGAACCATTGAATGCATTGCCTGATGGAGTGGTGAGAGCGAGAACGGTCAATGAGTTCAAGGAGTGGTATGATAGACTTTGTTTCTTAGGAAGGACCTCCCACGATGAGTCTTTTGACTCCATGGAGGCCTGAATAATAATAAGTCATTCCTCATAGTAAGTTACATAGCATTGCACATAGCACCGATGTGAAGCAGAACAGTAGCATTCACTGCATCATTGTTTAATGAATTCAACCAGGACATCATTCAGTGTAATGTCTGTGAGACATACTCATTACCAAAGTGAATGAACTTTGATTTGAAAGCAAGAGTGGTGGAATATTGTGCTGAAACTGCTATGAGGTGAGTCTCAGAAGTGCAGGTCAGGTCGACAGATTGAAGCAGCAGATGTAACAGAGAATACACTTGAAGATGTGTGTGATGGAGCAGAAGAGAGGATTGGAAGAGAGATTAAAAGTGACATGATTGAGAGAAAGAGAGAGAGAGATAGGGGGGGGGGTAAAAGTGATGATCAAAAGAATAGTAGTATGTAATGATAGTAGTAGTAATGGTGGAGCAGAAGAGAGGATTGGAAGAGAGATTAAAAGTGACACGATTGAGAGAGAGGGGGTAAAAGTGATGATCAAAAAGAATAGTAGTATGACAGATGTAAAGAATGAGGGGGATAGTGTGATTACATGGAGTAATACACAGGATGAAGTTTTAACTGCAGCAAATGCAGAGATTTCTCACAATGGTTCAGCTGAGAACAAACAAAGAAGTGCAAGAAAATAGGAATACTTGACTAAGAGAGAGAAGGAAAAATTAAGCAGAGAGCCTTGTATAGCGATTCTATCATAAGAGGTGTGCTTGATGAGGGAGTGACAAAATTGTGCTTCCCAGGTGCAAAAATGAATGATGTTATTGAGGCTATTATATTAGAATGCAAAAGGATAAAGTGAAAGAGTTATTTGTTTTGTCCGGAATGAATGGTTTGAAAGGAGAAAAGTATGGTATGAAGGAGAACATGAAAGAGTTACTGAAAATAGCAAAAGAAAAGAGTTAGAGAGTAAAGATAGTGAGTCTGTTGCTGCAATATGATATTGAGCTGAGAAGGAGGGCTATAATAGTGAATGAGTTGATGTGTGGGTTATGTATAATATTTGGAGGAATAATATTTGTGGATGTGTGGAGTGAATTTGACAGACAAAAGGACTTATACAAGAAAGATGGTTTGCATCTGAATGGATTTGGCATTCAGAGCCTAGAAAAAGTGTTGTTGAATGAAGTGAAAGTAATGTGCAAAATCAGGGAACTAAAACTTTTAGAGGGCATCTGTTAAAGGAGTACACAAAATAGCAGTAAGTAGAAAGCAGGTAATTATTATTATGGAGAACTTCAACTATGGGAACATAGATTGGAAGGAGGAAAGGGCACCTGGGAGGAAGGAAATATAATTTATGCAGTTACTAAGGAATAATTACTGAGGCAGCATGTGATGGATGTACTAGGGCAGTGGTGGTGAACCTTTTTATGTGTGCGTGCCAAAAATTTACAAATCGAGTTGCTGACGTGCCGGCGCTTGCCAAAAATTTACCAGTCGAGTTGCTGATGTGCCGGGCAGTTTTTAATAGGGGAAAAATTAATAGAAAATGAATCTAACTTAAGTAATTAATTAATTAATTTATAATATATATATTTATTTATAATATTCTATAAATAATTTATAATATTATTCAGTGAAAAAACTGATTATTGTATTATTAAATTGATTTTAATGATGGTTTGAAAAAAAAAAAAAAGGTAGTAAGAAATATATTTATGAGTTGTAACTCACCATAGAAGTCAGCGGAGCAGGGGAAGCAGCTGAAGGATGTCGACTAGTCGGCAAACGCTTACCGTCGAATATAACTTGCCTTCGCGTATAACTGGCATCCCTGATTTCGCTTTTAATGAAAAAAGACATTAAAAGGTTTTGCATATATGTATATGTACCTCCCACAAAAAAAAACAACATTCCCTCCCCAACAGCAATTATATACTGTAGATGCAAGAAAAAAAAATTGTTTTATTGTATCCCTGAATAAGGTACAGAGGCTTGTCTGTGTGATATATTTCTCAACAAATAGTGCAATTAGAGACTGCTGGAATAAAAACTAATAAATCACATGTACCCCTCTCACAGAAACCCTGCAAAACCATATATTGCACTGGAAACAGTATCTAACTAAAATTATTGTCCAATTTTTCAATTACATGAAATAAGTGTTTGGTTCATTGCATTTCAAATTCTCGATGTCATTATGACAGATCACAAAGGCTAACTTCAAATAAAATTCTACCATGAATTGAAACATGCCATATAATGCTTGTGTGAGTTCCCCTTCCAGCTCAAATGCAAACAAGGCAATAAAAATCAACCAAGGGTTGAAACTTTGTGTGAGTTGAGCCTGCCGATAATGAGAAGTTCTGTTGGAACGATAAATAATGCTTGTGTGAGTTCCCCTTCCAGCTCAAATGCAAACAAGGCAATAAAAATCAACCAAGGGTTGAAACTTTGTATGAGTTGAGCCCACCGATAATGAGAAGTTCTGTTGGAACAATAAACAACACCCTGTTGTGAATGTTGTTATGACAGTTGCAGATGTTATGGAATTCAGTTGAAGAGAATTAGCATTTCAACTCAAAAATTGTCGGTTCCATTTGTCTTTGGGTCGCGTGATCTTTTGTTAATACTGCGCCAATCAAATTCATGTCTTCATAGCTGCTCTCTCCTGTAAAACAAAATTTAACTTGTACGTATTGTAACAATTAAAAAAAAGTGGAATAATTTATAAGCGTATAAAAGGATATCATATGTACATCGTTGATGTGCCAGCAAAATTCTCAGGCATGCCACAAGTTTGCCACCACTGTACTAGGGAATTGAGAGTGCTAGATCTAGTAATTGCACCAGAAATTTTGTCTATAACTAATATGACCATATTGCCACCAATTAATGAGAGTCATCACATGGTCTTGACCTGGGAGGTTGCTAAATGTGTGGAATTTTCAGTTAAGAGGGTGTATATATGGAATTACAGGGCTGGTAAGTATGACAAACTTAGGAGATTGCTTGGATCAGTGCCATGGCACATAAACTACAAAGATTGGATGTTGATAGTGCATGGTAAAGGAGTGTTTGAGGGAAGTAATAACTGACTGCATATCTATAGTCAGGAGAATAAATCAGGTGGAAGTTAAATGGATAAATATCATCATTAATCAGGAGCTACAAAAAAAGAAAAAATTGGGAAGGAATTCAAGGAGAAAGAGACGAACAGACACATGAGCAGTACAAAGCACAGGCTAAAAGGGTAACCGGTATGGTAAATAAGGCAAAATCAGAGTATGAAATGAAATTAGAAGTACAGGCCCAAGATAATCTCAAAGAGTTCTTTCTATATGTTGAAAGTAAAAGGAAGAATGATTATGGAAGAATAATTTTAATGAATGCCAGTAGCAGGGAGGTAACTGAATGAGTTGAAATAGAGAATTATTAAGCAAACACTTTGCAAGAGTATTGTTAGATCCTGAATGGAGAAATTTTTGCAAAGGAATTGTTCATTCAGGATTTAACATGCAAAATCTAACTACTTAAGGAAATACCTGCACACCAGCAGAAAATAAAGAAAACTTGTTTAATATATGTGAGAATATGTATTCCTTTTATATGATGTATAGAAATTTATTGCTGTCTAACAGAAAATCAAATTAGAGAATTTATATAAAGAGAAATGTTGTCTTATTATTGGTCTCATTAAGCTATCTAGTATACTGTAAATCACCAGACAGGTAATAAGTAGCAGTCCAAAGATCGCATGTGAACCATACAAGTCGATCATAGTGCCGGAGGCAGTGGCTTATGTGGAAGGTGATGGTAGCACGTTTTCCATGAAAACAGCGACCTAAGAGCAAAGGGAGAGTAAGGGATCGACTTGAGGGCATAAACAATAAGGGTCGTGTGGAAAAAGACCCAGCAAAAAGGGGGTGCATGAGAGTAGAATATAAGGTGATACGTGCCATATTGAAGTCTCTTCTCTCTTTTTTCTGGTTCCTGCTTGGTGAGTTTTGATGGGTGGTTCGTGAGAGTGAGGAGCATGGGTGCTGCGATGTCGGACAGCGGGCCTTTTCCTGGCAATGCCTAAGAGATTCCACATGGAGCTGTTCATGAATTATTGGCCTTTGCAGAATCGTGCCATTGCTGAATGTCCCATCGGAAGGAGCGGAGAAAGTCTCCTTAGACACGGCAGAAACACGTTCATGTCTGGCAGTAGGTCAAGGACGACGTAGCCACAACACCAGACGCAGAGACAGCCTAATCGGAAGGTAACTAGAACCAACATGTGGTAGCGACTAGACCTCCAGAAAGAACTCGGTAACGTAGAGAACTTTATTATATGCTTCGGAAGTATTAGAAGAAAGAAAATTGTGTGTAATTATAAAATGTGGACAATTTATTAGAGAACTTTAGTGAGAACACTTATTTGGAATAGCTAGTTTCCGTTGAACAAAAGAATTGTTCGGAAGCTATTCTCATATTTGAGTATTACTGAGTTTGATAAGGAAATTAAGATGGCAGATAGCCTTTAATTGAGTAATGCCAGAATGTATAATATGTAATTAATGAGTGGCATGTAGAAGGGGATCATAAGTTTATGTGGTATTGTGTTTGCTTTCTACCTTATCTAGTTTGATTAATAATTTGGAAACTAACAAACTAACTAAGTGTGTTTGACTAACTTAGAATGTATTAACTTCCTTAGCATTAACTATAACTTTATCTATTATGAAATTGAGATTTTTTTGAATATATGATTCATCTTAGTTGTACATGTCTTAAAATTTCAATAAACATGTTTTTTTACTTAAGCCTGAGTACGAGATCAAATTACCACTTATAAAATAGAACCTTAGCGGGAAGAATTAGAAGGTATATAAAGATAGATTACAGGTGACGACTGCCAATACCAGAAATCTATACGACCGTAACGAAGTGCATAATGATGTGTGTATGCCTTAAGATCTAGGATTGTTTCCCTGAGCAAGAATCTTATCTACTGTAGGATACTGGCTGGCGCAGCATAATACAAATTTTGCCAGTATCTGAAAAGGAAATAACCCTAGATAGAAATTCCTTAGGCTCATTAGTAAAGTAGATAATAGTGATTATAGAGACAGTACAGATAGAAATTTAGTAGAAAGTAACGACGTAACAGTATGTCATCCAGGCTGAGCATATATTGCAATAACGAGAGAGGCAAAGGCCTCTCTCATTATTGCGGAAACTAAAGTAAGTGAACTGAAGGTGCATAAGCCTATTAGGGAACATTGATGTGAATACAGCTATGGGAGATAGTATACCAGCTTCAATTTTACAAGTTGGTGCTAGGGAATTTGGTAGTGCTAGTGCCTTTGGCTGTGTTGTTTAATCTAAATATCAGCGCTTGGTTAGTCCCAAGGGATAGAAAGAGGGGGAAAAATACTTCCATTGCATAAAGGAAGCGCCAAGATTGATATAGCAAATTACTGACTGATCAGCATATCAGGAGTTGTAGTCAAGGTATTGAAGATTGATCAAGAGCAAAATACACAGATGGAATACTAAATGGGGACCAACATGGTTTTGTGAATTGTAGGTTTGGGCTCAGTAACTTGCTGAATTGGGTAGAGGTAATGGGTTTACACTGCTATGCTGTACTTTGCAAAGGCTTTTTACAGAATACTGCATGAAATTCTAATTAATAAATTGCTTCTCATGGGAATGAATTTAAAGTTGGTGGAGTGAATAAGAGGGTGGTTGATGGAGAGATACCAGACTGTAGTTTATTCAGGAGTAGAGTCCAGTAGAAGGCATGTGACTAGTGGTGTGCCATAGGGCTCTGTTCTTGGGGTGCTACTATTTAATTTGTACATTAACGATATAGGAAAGGATCTGAGAGGAAATATTTGGTTGCTTGTCAATGATGCAAAATTGCATAGAGCAATAGTTAACAGAGATGATATTAAAATTTTGCAGGATGATTTAGATAAACTGGCAGTATGAGCAAAGGAGAATGGATGTCAGTTTGATGTGGCAAAGTGTAAGGTTATGCATTTTGAGGTAAAAAGATTACCAGCTGTGTACCGCATCAATGGAACTGTACTCCAGGAAATTAATGAAGCCAGGGATTTGGGGGTGTTCATGATTAGGGAGTTAGTTTAGAGGGCATATTGCAAAAGTGGTTAAAGCAGCTCATTGGATTACTTTGCTACTGAAGAATACCCTGACAAGCACGTTATCATACCTCTTTATAGAGCCTTAGTAAGACGCCATCTGGACTAATATGTACAGGTCTGGTCACCTGGGTTTCTTGGGGATGAGAAGGAGGCAGAGTGAATCCAGAGGCAAGTTGGATAGTGCTTGGCTGATGTTTAGAGCCTCCTTTGATGAGTCTACGGACTCCAAAGAATTTCCATGAAATAATAATTATCAATGCTTTTCTCCTCCACTCTGCATTATCATACCGAGGCAACACATATTCTATCTTCCCTCTCGCACATTTCTGCTGCACAGTTCCCAACATCATTCTCAAATCTCTTGCTACATATTTCCCACTACATTCAAGTCATTCATACCAACCATAACTATCATCTTTTCCATGTTTTTATGTCACTTCATTGCCATACCCTTTCTCATTCCTCCAGGCAAGCACTCCTTTAGCACTCTACTCTGCACACTCTAAACCATTGAATCTCTATAATTGCATTCCTTACAGCTCCATTCATTCTTCTCTCACTGGCATTCCTGACCCCTTCTGCTTCCAGTCTCAGGCTCAGTCTGTCCTCATAACTAACATTATACAGTCCTGATATAATTTTTGGTATCTGCCTCTGTGCCTTCTGCAAGGATAATTTATCCTCTTTAAATACCAATCGCCAATCAGACCTGAGGACAGTACTCCAGATGTGGTCTGATCAGAGCTTTTCACAATTTCATTGTGTACCCTGGCATTGGCACTATTACTAATGAGCATTCCCAGCTTCATTATCTGCAGGCAATTGAATATCCCCTTGCAATCCACTGATACAGTCATAAAGGTTAAACAGAAGGTCCCATACTGAGCATTATGGTACCCTACTTACCTTCTGTTATCTTAATGCTGCTCTCTTGTACACAACTCTGGTATCTGTCAGTGAGCCAGTCTCCAATCCAGTTCACCAACCTAATATCTAAATCAATATGTTATAACTTAAATATCAGCTGATCATATTAGACCCTGTCAGATGCCTTTGTAAAATCCCAAAAAAAATGACAGTATATGCCTTTCTCATCAATAGCTGCTGTTACCTTATTGTGAAAGCAAGCAAATTACTGAAACTAGAATACCTTAACAAATCTATTCTGACCATCTCAGATACATAATCTTCATCTTCTCGATACTATATATGATCTCACTAATTTCTCCAAAATGTTAACAACTACAGAAGAAATATAAACTGGCCTATAGTTCATTATCTCCTTTGCACCACCCTTATTCAATGGCACTATCTCACTCCTTTCCCCCCCTCCTTATGCACCTTCCATTGCCAGACTTTCATTGAAAAGTTCAGATCATTGGAGTTATTAGTTCCTTATCACATTCTCTTAAAACATATGGCAACATTGCATCTAGTCCTATTGCCTTATTGACATTTCAGATTGCTTATTATTCAAAACACATTCTCTTCATGCACTAACCCTCCCCACATACTGTTACACATGTAGAAAATTATAGAATTTTATTCACAAACTCTGATGTATTTCATCCAATGTAACATGGACATCATCAGGAAGAAAGACTGGTAATTACATTCAAAACATGAATCATAAGAATGAATCACATAGTATGTGCTTACTAGCTTGTGTCTTGGTCTCAACTGAGTTGACAGATTACACTATTAGAGTTCAAAGGAACAATTGTAAAAAGTTTGTGCAGTTAAAAAAAAAAATGAACAGTTAATAGTAATCACTTCATAAAACTTGGAGATTGGCATGCAGTTTGAGTGGTTAAGGTTTGGATGATTTTGTTGTATTTCACATGTTTCAAGGAAAAGACATTCAAATGTGAACCTGCTGAAAAAATCAAGCAATATATGCTCGGACCTCACATTTCGTCTACTACATGTTGTCTAAGACATTTGCACGTCATTAATTCTAGAAATTCTGTTCCCTTACTGCTACATGTTATTTCCTCTTCCCTATTTATACTGCTGTAGTTAAAATCTCGCACATCTTCCACTCATTTTTCACTTGTCAAACTTAACTGCTTGAACACCTGTTCCTTCTCCCTCTGAACTGCTCTGTCCATTTCCACACCTTACACCATAAACTCAAAACCGTTAGTACTCCCCCCCCCCCCAATGACTCATCACAGGATCTCCTGTGATGAGTCATTGGCTCCATAGACACATCCAATAATAATAATTTATCATAAGCAGTACTCCACCATCCCATTTACTTTTTTCTATCCTGCAGAAATATGAAAAAAATCTGTCTATTTCTGTTCTTTTAGGACATTCTCTTCTGTTAACCATGTTTCAGTGATCCCAACAATCTTTTGACATGGTGGGGCTGTTAATGCAAGCAATTCATTCCCTTGATTCCTAATACTCCTGACGTTTGTGTAGAGAAGCATCATTGCATTGCATTGCATTGTCGCTATTGCTATATGTACTGTTTATTCCCTCCAACCTCCATTTGATTCTGTAGTATACCATACATTCTCTGATCTCTCAAGTGACTAATCCCTACAAGATGCCATCCCTGCTACCAACTTCCTTGCCCTAATATTTTCACTTACTCAGAAAACAATAATCTCTCCAGATGCCTGCATCCTTTCATGTTCAAATGTAACACATCTCGCATATAGTTCCTGTCATCAAATGAACTGCAGGCATCCACATAATCCTTGCCTGTCTTTCAACACATTCCTGCTATTATGCCATTCATCATTTCTGCTCTTCTTTTGAAATCTCTATTATCATATCTGGGTGAACAGCTGACTATCTTCCCTCTCATATTCTTATACTGCACAACCTCTAACATTAACTGTAAATCTCTCAGCACTTAATTCATGCTGTATCTCAAGTCATTCATACCTGTCACCACTATCATCTTATTCTCCTGTGATCAAAACTTGTGTTCATCCTATAACATCTCCAAACTTTTTCATATTTGACTGGTATCCCTTCCCAGGAAATAAGCCTATTATTCACCCCATT
This sequence comes from Typopeltis vanoorti, assembly GCF_054136105.1. NCBI lineage: Eukaryota > Metazoa > Arthropoda > Arachnida > Uropygi > Thelyphonidae > Typopeltis > Typopeltis vanoorti. Next base: position 65,704,603 of record NC_143553.1, on the reverse strand, counting down.
TCAAAAAAGGAAGACCATGAACCCAATGCCTTCACCTCTATTTTTCTATAAAATAACAGATGATATCATAAATAGTCATTTTCTTCACTGCTTGAAAGCTCATTATTTAATTAGACTCTCCCCATTTCCTATCATTTTATGAAAAATCTCTTCAGCGTTAATCCTATAACAAGCCCTTACCAACTTGTATGTCTCTATCATATTGCCCCTCTTCATTCTATCTGCTAGACTGTAAATTGCATCTTGTCACCCTTTTCTTCATGTTTAACATTTTAGAGATCAGAAACTACCTTAGTCAATCACTCTGCCATTTCCAATATCTCTCCATCCTTTTGAAAACTAGGTAACCATATCTGTGCACAGTAGTCCATATATGGCCTAATCAAGGCCTTATGTAATGGAACCAGAATTTCCTTACTTCTAGAAGTCAGTAGCCTCCACATCATTGCCAGAATTTATTGTGTTGTCCTCACAGTTTTGGCAATTTGTCCTCTAAATTTTAGATCCTTAATCACCATCACTGCTAAGATCTCTTCTTTCATTCACCTCCACAATATATCCTCACCATGCATCCCATCTTCATTTTCCAAATTTAAAACCCTTACATTTAGCAATAGCATCCCCACTGCCATGCTCATTCACTCTGTCTTCTTGCAAGGCCACAACATCTACTCTACTTCTCATAGTTGGTCCCAACTTTGCATCATCTGCAAACAACTGAATATCCCCATTCAAGTCTTTCCCAATATTATTAACATACAGGTTAAACAGCAATAGCCCCTAAAACAGAGCAGTGAGGCAAACCCCTAGTGACTTTCCGCTTCCGGGATATTGCTCCCCCATACACAACTTTCTGACATTTATCAGATAGCCAATCTCCAGTCCAGTGCACGAGTCTAATATCCAACCCCATCCATTCTAGTTTGACCATCAACTTATCATGTTATCTATCAAAAGCCTTTGCAAAATCTAAGTATACTACTGTATATCTGTCTCCCTCATCCACTGCAGTTGTCACTTTATTGGAATAAGTAAGTAGATTACTAAAACATCCGTGCTGTCCATCAAAGATAATACCGCTGTTGTCAACCCAATTCTGGGTCCTGGTTCTCACTAGCCTCTCCAACACTTTTAGCCACCACACCTGACACACAGATTGGCCTATAATTTTATGCTTGAGTTCTGTCACCTCCCTTATTAAGCAGTAATCTCTTGCCTTCCTTCCACTCATTTGGAACTTCACCCAATGTAAAACTCATATTAAACGAATATGTCAAGGTGTGGTGATATATCAAGTCCCTGAATGAGCAAACAACAAGTTTGCTCATTTTCCCTTATACCTATAATAAATTTAGTTTAATCCTTTATCCAAGTGTAAGCAAACAAAGTTTGCACCTGAAGTATCTTCAGGACTTCAGACAAAAAAAAAACTTCCAACATCTTCCCTTATACCTAATGCTCACTCACAGTTAGTCCTCTTGTTCTCATCATCCAACTACTCTCAAACTCTCCATGATGTCACATTCACAGGAAGAAAAAATCTTTATGAGCTGCTTATTAAATATCTCAACTATATCATCAGCAGCAGTTGTCGTTATACCACTTTCTCCATTTGGAGAAAGTGGTATAACGACACTTTCTAACTGAGTCGCCCTCCTTGCCTGTTCTTTATACTCCTCATGGAATTGATTATTACCACTCATGTTGCTTCCATAATCTCTGTATTGCATGCTTAATCTCTTCATTTATCCAGTTTACATCCACTTTATTTAACCTTCTGATCCTTGGAAATACATTTAGACATTGTGTCTGTTAGATAGTTCTTAAAAAGCACCCAAACAACAAGATTTTCTCCTTTCCATCCGACTACTCATTCCATGCTACAGCTGCATGCTGTCTCCTGAGCTTCTCATAATTACCAGCCTTGTGGTTCCACAAATACCCTTTCCTCACAGACTGGCAACCACCCAGATAATCACTTCATGTTCACGCTTCCTCCAGTTGGTAAGCGTAATCACTTCATGTTCACGCTTACCAACTGGAGGAAGATTTGACACCTTATTTATGACATCCTCTGATGAGAGGATCAAATCCTTGATCCTCGATGTTCGTGCACCCTCTGTTACATGCTGTCTGATGCGGTTGTCCCTCAAAAACTCAAGAAATTAATTTTCTTGACTTCTGGTTGCTATCTCATCATCCCAATCTATATTGCCATAATTAAAATCACCCGTAATTATCATCCTTTTCCTATTTCCTTATACATTTCATAGTCATTACACTCCACAATACCAGGTCTATAGGAACATCCAACTAAGTATTTCATTCTGTTCACCTCTATCTCACGCTATACTGCCTCAAAACCACTGCCATTATTTTCCCTGCATTTCTACCTTGTATGGACATAACTCTTTTTCCTGGAAAATAGACCTTGTGCATCTTTGCATTTACCACACCTCTGATAATTGAATCCCCAAACAGTGCCATTCGCGGGTTCTTTTGTTGCCTTTTCATACCAACATCATTCATTTTCATTTTTTTCACTCTTCTTTACATATCTACAATTCTCTTAATTTCATTCCACATCTGCCTCATCTTCACCAACTCAGCTTTCAAATCTTGCATCATTTTTTCACTATCATTCACTCTTACTATTTTATTTCTAGTCGCACATTTATTCACCATCAACCTCACTCGCCACTTTTCAGTTAATTGCAGTCTGTTTTTCAATATAATTATCACTTGCTTTATCGTCAGTAGAACTCTTTTCTTCACTATTGCTTCCACACACATTTTGAACATTCGCACACTCTTCTTCAACTGCCTTTTCAGTTATGATGGCATGTTACCCGATCAATAAAAACATCAAGTTTGTTCTCTGTTCTCAATCTCTAGCCTGTGTGACTCTAATGTGCTATAGCTTCTACTTGTCAAGAAATTATATTGTTTAATCCTTTATCCAAATGTAAGCAAACAAAGGTTGTGCATGAAATATCTTCGTAACTTTTTTTCTATTTATATATGGGAAATATATGACCACTGCATTAATTTAACCTTGGTATCTCTTGTGGATCTGGCTCCCACTGATGAAACCTCAGTAAAGGTTGAAACCAGTCTGGTTAGTAGCTCTCCCATAATGAAAGTATGCTTTGTATTATGGGATACTAAGGCAATTGATGTACAGTCATCAGCCTTGATTTGCAAGTAGCCTAGTTGTGAAGATATTTCACTTGCAAACATTGTTTGGTTATACTTGGGTAAAGGATTGAACAGAATATAATTTCATGACAAGTTTAATTTAATTTGTGACCAAGTGATAAAACTTTTTACATATATATATATATATATATATATATATATATACACACATGCATGCATACTTATATATGTAGTAATGAGAAATAGAACTTTTTCTTTTATGTAATTAATAAATTTTAATTTTGTCATTATAATAGGAACTAAGGAAGCAAGAACCACGACTCGTGGCTGTGAGCAAGACAAAACCAAAAGAAGCAATAATAGAAGCTTATAAATATAGACAGAGGCACTTTGGTGAAAATTATGTAATTTAATTTTTATCACTGATTTCATACTGTTAGATTCAGCTTACCTCTGCTGAAACTTTGGATGAATCTAATTCTATGTATTTTTTGATAATAGAATTGAGAATAGAGCTCTGGGGCCTTATTTCATTCTTCTAATGTGTATCTGTTCTGCATTTATATGTTTGCCTTGTATTTAAATGAACTGTTATTGTTATTTACCAAGAAGAAGTATCAGAAATAAAGTTGATGATCTCTGATCGAATCATTTTACCAAATAATTGTTGGTATATGTGAAGGTTAGTTAAGTAAGGATGATATACTGATAAAAACAGAATTAGAAGGATATAGACAGAGTAGGAAGTGTATGATAGTAATGAAATTATGCCTGCTGAAACTTGAAGTAAAAGAAGTCAATATATCTAATGGCTCTGAAGTTCTTTGGTGTGAGATTGAAATATATAAGAGATATAGCAGACAACTGGATACTCTACTTCAAAAATCATCCTTGATATCAGTAATATGCAGATATCAGTAATGAAACACCAACACTATAAGCATAGAACTTTGAGGAATGCTGCTGTTCAGTTATATCCTTCTTAATTTTGCTCTACCATGTACTGTGTCTTTGATGTTTATCTTTCAGCCATCCTCTTAGCAGCTCATCATATCCATCCTCATTTGTTCTAATTTAACTAACAAAATGATCACTCTGTAACTCAATGTTTCTTTTGCTTCTGTCTCCATCCTACCATAGTTATTTCCCTCTAACTTGCTACATAATGAAAAAACTCTTTTGGATATATTTTGGCCCACTTAGCTAATTTTTCTCATAATCTGATTTGGCCTTTCTTATCATAATAGTCATCTTTCTTGCTTGCACTTTGTACTGCTTATGAATATGCTGATTACTTTTTTCTTTATATTTCCCCTACAATGTTTTCTTTTTTTGCAGCTCTTGCTTTATATCTCTACTCATCCACTTAATCCTGACTTGGTTTATTTTCCTGACCTTTGATATGTAGTCTGATATTGTTTCTTTCAAATAGTCTCTGACTACTTTCTATGTACTACTGACATTCTTTCCTTGTAGCTTCTCAAGCCATGGCACTTCTCCAAGATGTCTTCTAAGTCTGACATAATTACCAGCTTTATAGTTCAGTATAAACTCTTTCTTGATAGAGAATTCCACAAGTTTAGCAACTTCCCAGAACAAGACTGCATGATCACTCTTCTCGATTGGAGGTAGCAAGCCTATTTTGGTTATGGATATATATCTTCTGATACTGTTACCAGATCTAGCACTCTCAAATCCCTGGTCCCCTCTATAATATTTTGTTTCAGGTAATTATCTCTTAGAAACTGTATAAATTCCATTTCAATCTTGCCATGCCCCCCTTTCCTCCCTCCAATCTATGTCCCAATGGTTGAAATTTCTCATAATTGTTCGGTCTGCACCCATGCTAATCTGCTAGTTCATGGTATCTACATCTTCTTGTGGACCTCCTGATCTATAGCAGCAAACAGCAATATATTTTGTGCTATTGGCCCCTGTTTCACACTATACAGGCTCAAATGAACCATCTCCCCACACCTAAAATCCTCTTTAATTTCTAATTTTGTTGGTTGTAGTTCTTCAGCTATTATCAGCAGTACCCCACCTACTATCCTGTTCCCTCTATCTTCCATGAAAATACAAAACCTTTTATATTTTATCCCTGTAACTATATCATTTTCAGCCAACCAGGTCTCACTGATGCCTGTAATTTTTAGCCAAGTTGAGCTGACCAATGCCAAAAACTCCTCACCCTTATTCCTGATGCTTTGTATTTGCATTTGTGTATATGCATTTCAACGTTCTTTTGTACCCATAGTTACCTTTGTGTAATGTCATTACCAACCCATTCAAATCAGAAACCTGTGAAATCCCATTCGGCATACTCATTATCACAGAGGTGGCCAGACACATGCTTGATTTTATCCTCTCCCAATATCTCTAGTTTCCCTGGTTTTGCACTTCCAAATGAATATGGTATAAATGGTATAAATATAAATTGGAGGAAATGGTATAAAGGCAGCTGTTGCAGAATGTGTGGTGGAGATACTTAATGAGCAGTTCATAAAGATCTTTCAATCTTGTGAATGTGACTTCATGGAGAGATTAAGAGCAGTTGATGATGGGGAGGAGAGACTGATTGTAAGTGAGCAAGAGGTGTTTGGGGAGTTGAGTAAACTAGATGTAAATAAGGCTGTGGGACTTGATAATATATCACCGCGTATTCTGAAGGAATGTGCCAGAGTGTTGACACCTGCCTTGACATATTTTTTTAATACGAGTCTTGCACTTGGTCAAGTCCCTAAAGAGTGGAAGGAGGGCAAGATTGTGCCACTTCATCAAGGAGGTGATCGAACTCAAGCATCAAACTATAGGCCTATCTGTGTGTCAGGTGTTGTGGTTAAGTTGTTGGAGAAGCTTGTGAGAACTAGGATCCAGAGTTGGGTTGACAACAATGGTATAATCTTTGATGGACAGCATGGATTTGCCAAAGGGAGGTCGTGTTTTAGTAATCTACTTACTTATTACAATAAAGTGACTGCTTCCTTGGACAGAGGAGAAGGATACACAGTAATATACTTGGATTTTGCAAAAGCTTTTGATAGAGTACCTCATGATAAGTTGACAGTCAAACTAGAGCAGATGGGGTTGGATATTAGATTAGTGCATTGAATTGGAGACTGGCTATCTGATAGGTATCAACAAGTTGTGTATGGGGGTGCAATATCCAGGAAAAGGAAAGTCACTAGTGGAGTGCCTCAGGGATCTGTTTTAGGGCCATTACTATTTAACTTGTATATTAATGATATTGGCGAAGATTTGGATGGAGATATTCAGTTGTTTGCAGATGATGCAAAGTTGGGACGAACCATAAAGAGTAGTGAAGATGTTGTGGCCTTGCAAGAAGACTTGAATAAATTGAGTGATTGGGCAAGCAAATGGGGATGCGAGTTCAATGTTGCAAAATGTAAGGTTTTAAAATTTGGAAAACAAAGATGGGATGCAGAATTTATGCTTGGTGAGAATATATTGTTGGAAGTAGAGGAAATAAGAGATCTGGGAGTGATAGTGGATAAGGATCTAAAATTTAGGGGACACATCACCAAAATTGTGAAGACAACACAAAGACTTCTGGGAATGATGAGGAAGACACTGACGTGTAGAAGTAGGGAGATTCTTGTTCCATTGTATAAGGCTTTGATTAGGCCACACATGGACTATTGTGCCCAGATTTGGTCACCTGGTTTTCAGAAGGATGAAGAGATGTTGGAAAGGGTGCAAAGGCGACTGACTAAGGTAGTTTCTGACCTCTGGAATGTCGAGTATGAGGAAAGATTGAAAAGATGTAATTTGCAGAGTCTAGTGGAGAGAAGGAAGAGGGGAGATATGATAGAGACCTACAAGTTGGTAAGGGGTTGTTATAGGATCAATGGTGGAGAAGTTCTACAGAGAATAGTGGGAGATCAGGGGAGAACCAGAGGTCATACCTGGAAACTGTATAAAGAGGGTGTGAGTAGGGGAGTGAGAGGCAGGTTTTTTTTGTGCAGAGTTGTGAATGATTGGAATGCCTTGCCTGAGAGTGTGGTGTCTGCAAGGAGTTTGAATGTGTTTAAGACCCGGTATGATGAGATGTGTGTGAGATAAAAGGACCTCCTAGATGAGTCTTTGACTCCATGAGGTCTTGTTTTAATAATAATAATAATAATAATATGAAATAAATATTATTAACACTAGACCTCCATGGAATCAAAAGACCCATCACAGGAGGCACACACACTATTACACACAAAGCCCATCAAACTGTTCTTTAAACTCATTTAATGTATCTGTATTCACTACAATGTCAGGCAATACATTCCACTCATCAACCAATCTCCTTGCAAAAACCTACACTTTATACCCCTGCTCACACCCTCCTTATACAGCTTCCAGACATGTCCTCTTGTTCTACCTCCTTCCCCCATTCTACTAAAAATTTCTTCTGCATTAACCTGGTAACAACCCTTTACCAACTTAAATGTCTCAGTCATATCCTCCTCACTTTCACGAGGTTTTGCAAACTGTATTCCCTCAATCTATCCTCATATTCTGTGTCCCAAAGACCAATTACAACTTTCAGTATTTTATGGACTCTTTCCAACATATCCTCATCGCCATAAAAACAAGGAACTAAATCTGTGTAAATAATCCATATGAGGCCTAATCAAGGCCTTATACAAGGGAACCAGAAACAAAAGTCTATCAGATCACATCCCTTGCTTGTGTCATTCAGCAAATTCAAATGAACAGAACACTGCCAATATGAGGTATAATGCATTCATCATGATATGAATGCCACCTGCAGGATGGGATAGTCATAATATTTTCACTCAACTGTATATGTTTAATGCTTCTGGCTTTTGTATATAAGTAGAGTAGTACATTGCAGAATGCATGAGTCCCATATGCATTATTTCTTTTCCTAGTTTAATGTATCTTGCAGTCTGCTATCCAAACGTCTCACACAACCATCATCTCCATCTAATGCCATTCCTGCAATATTTTCTTTCTAACAAGTTTAGTTTTCCTAGTTCATATTATTAACTCCATTGTAAACAGAAATATTTAACAGAGCACAACTTATGGAATATTTTCAGTAAGTTGTAATATGTGTGAAGTTCAGATGCAATCTGTCTGGTTTATCATTAAAGTCCAGCAGACTTAAGTTAGAATAAAATAATTAAAAATTCATTAAAAAAATAAAGGTAACAGTGATATAGAGTTATGGGAGAGCCTTATACATTCATTTCTGTTTAGATGCTCTCTCAGTTTTCAGAGATACAGGGCATACCTAGTAGGATGCTCGAAGGACCATTTGCCAATGAAGAGACCAATGTAGATGGATCATCTCAGAGTTTAGATTAGATTACATAAAAATCAAATATATTGAGAAGAAAGGATACATTCTTGATAGAATCCCTATAGAACACTGTTAACTGGATATTAACATAATATCCAGTTAACTGGATATTATGTTAATATCCAGTTAATATCTGGAGTTATAAAAAAGAGCAGCCACATCGCTGCTCTTTTTTTATAACTCCAGAGTAATTGTCTAAGAAAAGTATGTCAGTTGTTGACATAATCATAGAAAAAATATGAGATGAAAAACTTATGTGAAACTATTTAATTAATGTATAATTTTCACCTTAGTGTCAAAAATGTCTTCAGCAACAAGTAGTAGAACACACTTAAAATCAAATAACAGAAGAGTTTTAAAAGTACCATCATAACTTATGAAAGACAACTGGTCAATAACATTTTAAATGAATTTAAAAAAATCTAAATGCATTATAAAAATCATAATTAATTAAGAATTAACAGAGGATTGATACATTATTTCCATAGAGGAAATAACTGAAGGCCATCAGATCTATTCAAACGTGAACGATGGAAAAAAAAAAGTTTTCACAACTTTCATTCTATAAACGTTCCATAAGGAATCTTCTCTTGTGTAAGAATTTAGTTTTCTTCCAAAGCACTCTGTGCTAAGTAGAGGTGACATGTTCAGCTAAGCCAGATTTCTCATGTTGATGGTACTGAATGTAAAATTTATGTTCTTTATGGCAAAGAGCAGCAGATCTATCTGATTGTGTGAAATAAGACAAGTTACATGAGCAAGGAATCTGATAGACACCAGGATAGTGAAGTGATGGAAGCTTGTCTTTTGGTAAAGATGTTAGTAATGGAATGTTGAAATTTTCCTGCCAGGATGAAAGGAAACTATGATGTTGAGAATCCTTGGAGCTTTAGCAACATTAGATATTTTTTGAACATAAGAGAGAAGATGAATATGTTTATTTTATTGACCAAAAAAAAAAATATTACAAAAAATAACTAACACTGGGTTTAATAGGTTGTAATAGATATTTAATCAAACCTACTAGTTTCGCTACATATGCTAGTGGCTTCTGGGTTAGGAGGAACAAACAAATATACAATAAGCGAAAAACATGAACCATTGCATAACTAAAAGCTGAATATGTACTGTTATGTTGTGAGATTTTGAGGAGATTGGCGATATTGAGAGAAAGTTTGCCGATATAAGGGATGGAAACCGAGGCTCTGTAGCAAATGTCATTGATCTGTTGTGGAGAAGGAGTAGAGAATAGTATTCTTTGTACCATTTTCTTAGAGTATTCATTGCTCCCCAGTAGTTGGAGAAGAGAATGTAATTTTTCTTTTAGTGTTCCTTCATCTCTTGTAATAGAGATTGGTTTTTTTTTTTTTTTTCAGCATATGTAGAATATCTAATTTTTGCGATATATGGTGCAACAAAGAGAAATGTAGGTAACAACCTGTATGAGTGGGCTTATAGTATACACTAAGAGAGATGCCTCCTGCTTTTTTCAAAATTAGAACATCTAGGAAAGGTAATTTTCCTTCATTTGCAAGTTCTAAACTGAATTTAATTTTATAGGGGAAGGAGTTAATTGATGAAAGAAAATTGCATAACTCAGCTACACTGTATTTCCTTATTATAAATATGTCATATATGTATCTCCACCAAAGCAACAGTTTAGGATTTGTAGATAGCAAGACATCTTTTTTCAAAGATTTCCATGAATAAGTCAGCACATGGAGGAGATAGAGGGCTTCCCATTGCAAGGCCAGATAGTTTCTTGTAGATTTTCCCATTTCATCAGAAAAAATATGAGTTAAGACAATGTCTAAATAGTTGGGAGACGTCCTGAGGGAACAGATTATCTACAAGTGCCATAACTCCATCTACATGAATTTGTGATCTTCTTCTTCTTCACTTCACTGGGTATCTACAGATGCCGTATGGTCACTCCAATGCTTGGTGATGTGCGACACCAGGCCTCGCCATGTAGTCCTGTTTGCTTTTCTGGCAGGCTCAACTCTCTGAAGATCAGTCACTCCACACATGCCATCCATCTCATTGATGGTCTACCCCTGCCTCTTTTTTCAGGAACTTTACCTTCTATTACTGTCCTGAGAAGTCAGTCCCCCTTTAATCTTTTCTATGTGTCCAAAATATTTTAACTTTCTTCTGTCAATATCCTTAAGAAGCCTTAAAGTTCTGCTGATCTTTTCTAACACCCATTCATTTGTACACCTTTCAGTATATGATAACCTTCTGTAACACCACATCTCAAAAGCAGATATCTGTTTCTTATCTGACTTCTTTAGGTTTCAAGTTTCACATCCATAAGTCGCTGTTGGAAAAAACTATTGCATCCAAAATCCTCAACTTTGTTTCCATGGAGATAGATCCATCCTTGCAGATTTTAGATAGGTCTCTGACTGTTGTTTTAGCCATTCCTAATCTTTTTCTGACGTCTTCTGAACAGCAATTCTTCACATTAATAATGGATCACAGGTACTCAAACTTGCTGACTTCCTCAAGTCTTTCTCCATTAAGGTATACTTGTTTTTCAAGAGCTTCTCTGTTTGTATTTCCTTTGAGAACCATAATCTTTGTCTTGCTAGGATTGAGTTGAAGTCTTCTGTTATTACTGATCTTGTTAACTTTGTCAAGAATTAGTCCTAGTTCTTCCATGTCATTACAAAGGAGTACCGTATCATCAGTATACCTCAGATTACTGATCAATCTACCTCCTATCCTAATTCCTGCCCTGAGCTCATCCAATGCTTCATGCATGATGTCCTCCGCATATATACTAAACAAGTGAGGAGAAAGTAAACATCCTTGCCTAACTCCTTTTCCAACTTGAAGCCAGTCAGTCAATCCAACACCTGTTGTTGCTCCTTATACAAGTTGGCTATCAACCTGATAGTGTGTTGAGGAAAACCCATTCTTTTCATTACTTCACACAGTTTCACATGCTCAACACAGTCAAAAGCTTTAGAGTAGTCTAAGAAACAGATTACCAGAGGGAGTCTGAATTCTTTATATTTTTCTATGATCTGTCTAAGGCAAAGGATCTTATCTCTGGTGCCCTTACCTTTCCTAAAACCAGCTTGTTCCTTGGGCATCTCTGCCTCAACTTTGGCCCCAATCCTATTTAGCATGATCTTCAATAAAATTTTGCTTGCATGAGATATCAAACTAATAGTTCTATAATTCTTGCATGCCTTTATATCACCTTTCTTATGTAGTGGTATGAAAACTGACTTCTTCCAGTCTCTAGGCCATGATCCTGTCTCCCATATCCTTGTAATCAATCTATGAAACGCTCTTATCCCTCCATCCCCTGTGGCCTTAATTAACTCTGCTGGGATTTCATCTGCACCTGGGGCCTTATTGCTTTTGAGCTGTTTAACTGCTCTTTCAACTTCATGCCTAAGTGGAGAAGGTTCCAAAGCAAAATTTTCCTGGTGGGAGGGCTCCAGATTTTCTTTATCCACTCTGCTGTACAGTTCCTCACAGTATTCTTTCCATTTGTTTTTGATTTCCAACTCTTCTGTTAGTAATGATCCATTCCTGTCTTTGATGACATTCAATTTAAGCTTAAACTTGTGCTTTAAGTCACGAACTAAATGAAACATCCTTTTATAATTGTGCCTTCTCATCTGGAACTCTATTTCTTCACATTTGTTAGTATAGAACTTTTCCTTGTCCTGCTTGATGGCTCTTCTGACTTCTCTGTGCAATCTCTTGTATTCTTCAGTCCCTGTGTCTTTTTGTTTTTCCAATCACCTTCTTTTGATTAGTTCCCATGTTGAATCTGATATCCATGGGTCTCTTGGTCTTCTTATTGGGCTGAGATACTTCTTCGCTGTATCCTGTATTATCAGCTTGACTCCTTCCCAAAGCTTTTCTGGTGAGTTCTCTTCATTGGTCTACGAAAAATCATCCAACCGAGTTGATGTTTCTTCTGTGAATCCACTAGCAATTACTCTAACGTCCAATCTAGTGGGATGTGCCTGACCTGGAAGTTTTCGGAGTCTTAGTCTTACTTTGGCTCTTACTAGCTGATGGTCTGTACCACAGTCTGCTCCAGGACAAGTGTGCACATCAGAGATGCTTGTCTTCCATCGCTGGAGAGCCAGGATGTAATCAATCTGGTGCCTTGACCTATCAATGTTAGATGTCCAAGTATAGGTCCGTTGTGGATGTTTCTGGAAGCAAGTATTGGTAATAACTAATCTGTTAGCATGGGCAAATTCCAACAGTCTTTCGCCGTGGGTGTGACATACACCCAGACCAAACATGCCACACTCCGGCCTGACTCTCATACTCTTTCCCACTTTTGCATTTAAGTCCCCTAAGATATACAGTATGTCTCTCCTTGGTAGGCAGTCCAAAACAGTTTGAAAGTTTTCATAGAATTCCACACTCTCTTCTTCAGGCCTATCCGCGTGGGGTGCATAAACTACCACAATTGATACATTGGTAGGCTGAGCCTTAAGTCTAATAGAGAGTATCCTATCATTAATGGGGTTATAACCAAGAAGGCTTCTTGCCTGAGCTGTCTTCAGTATCACAGCTACCCCATGATGTTTTGAGTCACCACCTGAGTAAATAACTAGTCTGTGTCTGTGTAATTCCCAGGATGTCAATTCTATACCTATCCATCTCTTTACAGACAATCTCAAGAGTACCCATCTGTAGACTCCAGACATTCCATGTGCCTATGTAAAATTCCTTTCTAAGATTAATCCTATACCTTCTGTGTTGCTCATTCACAGTATCACTGATTTTTGATGGAGACTGTAATATACTTCTCGAACAGAACAGGACCCTCTGCCTAAGCCCTGAACGCGGCTCTGATTATTCTGTGCGACAGCCGATGCAGCATGAGCATGAGATGCATTATTAGGCACAACCATATTAGCATTTTGGAGTGAAGTCACTGCAAGAAGAAAGTGGTAGAGTTGCAGAGGCCCTTTCCACATAAGATGAAATAGCAAAATAGGAAAGATTCACCCCTAGCCCTCGAATACTCTAATAGCATTGGGGGAAGGAGCAAGAAGATAAGAAAGAAGGAAAGGAAAAAAAAAAAAAAAAAAAGGTAGGGACCAGTCTACAAATAATATAACAGATGTATATTACATGAAGTAAGGCATGGTCCAGCATTAGGTACATCGGGTTTGCCATGCCCGTACTCACTAAAGTGAACGCTTGAAGTAAATTTGTGATCAACGATACTATATTCAGACTAGCTAGAATGTCCGTTGGTCAGATAGAAATTTCTCTTAATTTTTCTACAAAGTGTTATGAATTTTTGATGTAGGCATCCATGTGTCTGATGTGCTCCTTTAGAAGATTACCCAGATGTTTAGATAATAAATAATTAGGCAAGCTAATACCATCTACAATAGGCCAAAGAGGGATATTAGTCGTGTGTACCTTGGGCATTCCATATAATCGTGGAGTTAAGGGATGCATAGATTTCAATCTTTTTTTTAAGATCCGTTGTCATGTTGCATAAAAGGTTATTAGTTTCTGATGTGCTCCTTTAGAAGATTACCCAGATGTTTAGATAATAAATAATTAGGCAAGCTAATACCATCTACAATAGGCCAAAGAGGGATATTAGTCGTGTGTACCTTGGGCATTCCATATAATCGTGGAGTTAAGGGATGCATAGATTTCAATCTTTTTATTTAAGATCCGTTGTCATGTTGCATAAAAGGTTATTAGTTTCATGGTTTGTCAAAATAGGGTCATAATCTAATGGAGTGTAAGTAGAGGTGTTAGAAAATAGAATTGAAATTTTGGACATATAATCAGTTGTATTCAAAATAACAGTTGAATTGCCTTTATCAACCTTGAGTACTATTTTTTTTTTAGTGAAGGAGCACTAATAGAAGAATTACATTCTCTTCTCCAACTATTGGTGAGAGCAATCGATATTCTAAGAAAATGGAGGAGATAAAATACTATTCTCTACTCCTAATCCACAACAGATCAGTGACATTTGCTACAGAGCCTCGGTTTCCATCCCTTATATTGACAAACTTTCTCTCAAAATCGGCAGTCTCCTGAAATCTCATGACATAAGAGTAACCTTCAAACCCATTGTGACTATATGAGCTCTGTTACATTCACCTAAGGACCACAACCCTTTTCTCAAACATCCTAGAGTTTACAATATTCCATGTTCTTGTGGCCTTGCTTACATAGGGAAAACATCTAGAAGTTTGGAAATTAGGCAGGAGCATATTGGAGATATCAGTAACAATGGAGAAGACATTAAAGATACCCAGAAGTTTTATATACTTGGTTTTAATCCTTTTCCCAAGTAAGCAAAACAAAGTTTTGCATGTGAAATATATTCATGTCAGAGCTACTTGTATACTAATGACTTCATCTCACTTGCCTTAGTATATATCCCATAATGCAAAGCACACCCCCTTTCAGGCATGTATAATACAATGCATAATGGGAAGGGCCGCTACCCAGACCGGTTTCGACCTTTATTGAGGTCTCTTCAGTGGGAGCCAGACTGGGAGATACCAAGGTTGAAGTAATGCAGAAGTCATATATCTCATATACAAGTAGACAAAAGGTGCTTGACCTTAATAAAAATCTCTGGATGAAAGAAAGATATAGATAGTGTTTTACCTTGGGTGTAATATACGTTAAAGATACCAATTGTTTTGCTTACTTGGGAAAAGGATTAAAACCAAGTTTATAAAATTTCTTGGTATCTTTAACATATATTACACCCAAGGTAAAACACTTTCTATATCTTTATCTCATCGAGAGATTATTATTAAGAAGGTCAAACACCTTTTTTCTACTTGTATATCTTTAACGTATGTTAAAGATACCAAGGTAAAAAAACTTTCTATAATGGAGAAGATAGTTCAAGCCTGGTGTTCCATTTCTCCCACACCCTATGCCTTACATAGAACAGCGCTTCCCAAACTGGGGACCATAAGTTTTGTTGAGGGGGCCATGAAATAATGAAAACAAATTTAAAATGTTTTAAGACTAAGTAGATTTTTTTTTTAATCTTAAAAGAAACGTATTTAATTTTTATTATTTATTATTTCTTTTTTGTTCTTTTTTATCTTTTTATGGAAAAAATCACACATTGGTGTTGGTTCATAAATTTTGCTTCTTGCGTATTTCGGTGATTAATGAATATTAGTAAATATGTGCTTATTCATATAAGCACATATTTCAAAGGTATTGATAAGAAACATAAAAAAAGATTACAAAAGCAAAATCTTGAATATAAATACAATAAATATTATAATAATATACGAGGTGTATCAAAAAGTTTCGAGACTAGCTCTGTTTACGAGAAATTACTTTATTTATCTACGTTTACACGCTATCACCTTCAAAATAGTCCCCTTGCATATCAATACAGCACTCCCAGCATTCTTGCCACTTCTGGAATGCATCCTGGAAGTCTTCTTTTCGAAGCATGTCAAACACCTTTTGCGATTCACGCTGGATCTCCACAATGGTGTCAAAACGGTGACCTTTGAGCTGGATCTTCATCTTCGGGAAGAGGGCAGCCTGCAGGAGCCAAATCTGGCGAGTAGGGTGGGTGCAGAAGAGAGATTATGTTATTTCTGGCGAGAAACTCGTGTGAGGAGAGCTCGGCGACAGGGTGCATTGTCATCGTGGAGCATCCAGTTTTTCGCCTGCCACAGATCTGGTCGCTTTTGCCGAATGTCCTCCCTCAGATGCCTTAAAACCTGGCAGTAGAACTCGCTATTGATGGTCTGGCCCCTGAGGATGAATTCTCGATGCCCAATGTCGAAAAAGATGATGAGCATGCACTTGGTTGAGCTGTGGACCTGCCTCGCCTTTTTTCAGTCATGGAGATGATGGGTTCTTCCAGTGTGAAGACTGTTGCATCGTCTCAGGGTCGTACCTGTACACCCAATTTTTATCACCGGTAATGATCCTCGACATGAAGGAAGGGTCATCCACGGCTTGCTGACTGAGTTCTTGGCAGAATTTGACGCAGTGTTCCTTCTGCTCCTGGGTCAGCTGCCTGGGAACGAACTTGGCAGCAACACGGCGCATGTTCAAATCACATGTGAGGATTGCCTGGACTGTTCCGTATGACACACCGACAATGGCAGCAATGTTGTGGAGTGTTCTCCAACGATCCTCATGCACAAGTTGCTGAATGGTTTCGACATTTTTGGAGGTTGAGCTCGTTGAAGGTCTTCCTGATCTCTCATCGTCTTCCAGTGATGTTCTTCCGCTCTTGAAGCATGCGTGCCACTCAAAACACCTCAAACGACTCGTTGCAGCATCGTCGTAAACTTGCTGAATTATGTCAAACGTCTCTGTGGCAGATTTGCCCAATTTCATGCAGAATTTCATGTTTGCTCTTTGTTCTAACTTGCTGTCCATGATGAAATCGCAGATGTGGTAATGCAGGTGGTCAGAATAGCATCAGTTGCACAGCTCCAGATGTACACAGGACGATGTCTTTTGGCACACTGACTTATGAAGGTAGATGCTCCCTGTGACTCTACATTCAGCCTTGTGCTGCCATCTGTTGGCGTGTTACAAACCTAGTCTCGAAAACTTTTTGATACCACCTCGTATGTGTATATTACGATTTTTTTTTCGATGGGGGGGGGAATATTTAAATTTTACCAAAGGAGGTTCTTGGCATCCATAAGTTTGGGAAGCACTGACATAGAAGACAACTTCAGCTCCCACAGCATAGAAGAGGCTATGATGGTAATCCACTCATAAGTCACTCAACAGAAACCAAGAAATGATTTTATATGACATTTGGAAGTCACTTATTAGATATTTCAACATATCAGACTAACTTCTCTGCCAACTGTTGTGCACATGCCTGCTGAATAATGACTGACCCGTGACAGCTTCCATGCTCCGAGTGTTTCTGCTTTTTATTTTTGTGTAACAGTTTCTACATATTCAGCTTTTAGTTATGTAATGGTTCATGTTTTTTGCTTATTGTGCATTTGTTTGTTCTTCCTAACCCAGAAGAAGCCACTAGCATATGTGGCAAAACTAGTAGGTTTGATTAAATATCTATTGGACCTATTAAACCCAGTGGTAGTTATTTTTTGTAACATAAGGGAGAGGAATACAAGAGATTGCTTCCTGAGGCATACAGACTTGGAGTCTAAACTGTCAAATGCTTTGGTAATAAAGGGCTTATTGAAACGATTTTTTAGAATGGCTGATATGATATAATTCAATTCTTGGAGTAATAGGTCCATTTCTTTTTGAAATACTGAGAATTGTAAACTACCATAATCTCTGTTAACATTACAACTCAAGGAAGCAAAAAAATCCTGGCCCTTTTAAGCATGGAAATCTGTTCCCTTAAGGAGTCTTTCTGAACTGTTATCCACAAGTTTTTTAAAATTATTTTCCGTATTTCATCAGATTATAAACAGATTTAACTTGTGATAGTGTTAACCAGAAGTTCACTAACTCATCAGTCAATCTAGGACTAATCTTGTAATATTATGAACAACATGGATAATTTAGTGTTTAATATATCTGGATTTCCTTTCGTTCAGGATGAAATTTCTGTATTATCTACAGGTTATGACTATGCAGCTTTTCCAAGAAACTTGAACAAATAATGTGTAAGTTGCTTCAGATGACTACCAGCAGAGTCTGCTTTCAATCTGCCATGATTCTCTTCAAAGCAAAATTGTCAATTCAGATCTAACTTCCAAAATTGAAATCTCTAAAGAAAAATAATGATCTCATTATTACTTGTACAAAATAGGAAAGAATACTTTGGGAAGATTACCTTAATGCTTCATTATTTTTCTGCTTACTGTTCTATCTAGTCTGATTCTACTATTAACCGGATTAATAAAATTAATAAATTGATAAATATCTAAGTTGGGATGAAGAATTAAAGGGAAAAAAAAATGCATGATCTGTTATGCCTATCCTCCCAGATTATATGGTATTCCAAAGATCCATAAACTTGTCATTCTTTACAGACCCATAGTTGATTGCATTGGCTGTCTCATATATAAAGTCTCTTGGTACCTGTCCATGTTACTATAACTACCTCCATTGGAAAACATGCTTCATGTATTTTAAGAACCCTTTGTACTGTATAAATAAAATGTGTGCTCTTCATTTAGGTCCATCAGATATTGTGGTTAGCTTAGCTCACAGTCTCTGCTGAAAAGAGATATAGTATCTCTTTTCACTTACGTTCATTTGATATGCTATTTGTTTGTTTATTTATTTAAACATGATTTTCCTCCTGATGTTGTCAAACTTTTCAACTATGTTTACCTTTCTAGTTAATTTAGTGTTTAAGATAAATTATATCAATTTGATTCTAGAGGAGGAGAAAAATGACAAGCTAACTTTTCTAGATTTCTTGATTTTTCATCAGTCAGATGGTACGTTACATTTCTTAGTGCATGTTGTTGTTGTTATGTGCCAGCCAGTTGTTTTCGACTCTTGGTGATCTTGTGAACAAAGGCTCTCCATCCCACTTGGCCTCTTGTACTTTTTTTCAGTAATTGTAAGTTCAAGTTAGTAAGTTCTTTTATGTTGTCCATTCAACTCTTTTGTGGTCTTCCTCCTCCTCTTCTACCATTCTATAGATATTTTATATTATAACAGATGTATATTACATGAAATAAGGCATTGTCCAGCATCAGGTACCTTGGATTCGACACTCCTGTACTCACTAAAGTGAGCTCTTGAGGGTAAATTATTATTATGTGACACCTCCAGGGAGTCCAGAGACTCATCAAGGGAGGGCACCTACTTTACAACTCTCTGTCTTCACCACTCGGTCCACTAACTGCAACTGCACCAATTCCATCTACTGCCCACCACAAACATCCATGCCCACAGTGAGATTCGAACCCGCACCCTTTTCGTTGGAGAGCAGATATGCTAACCACTCACCAACCAGACTGGCAAGAAGTAAGGAAGTGCATACTAATCATTACATCCATGCTACATCACATCATCATTATCGAAGTCAAAAAATCAACCATCAAGGCTTAAGTACACCATACTTGTACTTTTTATTCTTCAGAGGACCTATTACTCCAAGAAAAGAATTGAATCAAATCAGCCTTTCTAAAAAATAGTTTTGACCAGTCCTTTATTGTCAAAGCATTTAACAGCTTTAGGCTTCCAATCTCTGTGTCTCAGGAAGAAATCTTGCAGATACTTATGTCATAGAAATATCTGAATGTGTTGCTAAAGTTCTGAGCTTGTCCACATCATCATTGATTCATTTCTCCTTGTCAGGAAAATTTTAGCTCCCTTGCTCATATGGATTGTCTTATATCAGACATATGGATAAATCTGGAGGCGGGGGGCAAGATATTATGATAGTGCTACATGAAAAGTTACATCAATATGAACTTCCTATCACTAATTTTTCTCCAGATTAGTCTGTTACCTATTAACATTTCAATAATATCAGATTTTGTATTTCTGTCCTCTAAGGCACTTTTTTACTGTATCAATCCACTTACATCTTGGTCTTCCTCTGAGCCTGGCAAAGAACACTTGTTTAGCTAATCTTTCCTCTCCCATTCTGTTTTAAGTGCCATACCACCTGAGATTAGCTCTGCTAACAATGTCAAGTTCTTTCCTAATATCCTGATTTTTAATATAATATTGCCATTGATGACATCTGTTCAGTATCCTAATCTTTCTCAGGACTCTCATATCTGTGATCTCCAGTCTTTGATTGTGAGTTTTATTTCTAACCCATCTGTCAGATCCATAAGTTAAAATTGGTTAGTACACTGTCTTGTATACAACCTGCTTAGTGTTTTGACTAATCTCTCTCTCTCTCTCTATAAATTTATTCAGTTGACTTCCTACCATACCAGCTTTGCTAATTTTACTATCTATTTCCAAATTTAATTTGCCATCTTCACTAAAAAGTGTGCCTAAATAGCTGAAATGTTTCACTTGTTCTATAGATTTCTCCATTCAGGATGCAATCAATGTTTTGAGTGTTTCTGCCTATTTTGATTGTTTTTCTCTTTTTAATGCTGACTTTCATACCAAATTTATTACAGCAGTTATTCAATTTGGTTAGGAAATCCAGCAGACTTGACGTGGATTTATTTAGGAATATAATATCATCTGCATAAAGTAAAGTGCTGACATAACATCTCCAATGTTTCTTTCAGGTTTAATACTGCTTTCCTTCTTAATGTGATCCATATAGATAATGAATAACAGTGAAGATAATGTACACCCTTCTCACATACCTTACTTAACATCAAACCAATCTTCATAACTCACCAGTTATATGGTGAGTTTTGAACAGCTTTCCTCTTCACCTTGTCATATGGCTTTTCCAGATTACAAAACTTAAATACAGATTGTTGTTATAATACAGATCTCAAGATTTCTCAGCTATTTGTCTTAAAGCCAAAATCTGATCCTGAGAACCTTTGTTTGGCCTGAACCCAGCTTATTTTTCTCCAAGCTTCTCCTCTACAATATTTCTTAGCTGCTTCTCAAGAATACTTGTATAAATCCTACTAGGAAAAGTCAGTAGAGAAATTTCTCTGTAATTCTTATATTCAGCTTTATTTCCTTTTTTATAGATAGGTACTATGAGAGCACTCTACTCCAATCATCTTGAGAAATGTATAAACAATTTGGATTAGGGAAGAAAGAAAGGACAATTATTATGTGTGATTTTAATTATGGCAGTATAGGTTGGAATGAAGAGATAGTATTTAGGAATAAGAAAAATGAATTTCTTGAGTTCTTGAAAGATAACTATCTCAGGCAGCATATAAAGGAAGGCACGCAAGGATTGAGAGTATAAAAACTGATCATTTATCAGAGAATGTAATTGTGAGTGATGGTTCACACTTTCCTCCAGTTGGTGAGAGTGATCATGAAGTGATCACTTGGGTAGTGGCTAGCCATATGCAGACGTTTGTGAGGAAAGGATATATGTGGAATTATAAGGCTGGTGTTAGAAGACAGCTTGGCTATAGCAGGAAATGAGGAGTTCAGTGGTAAGGAAATAAATATTGCTTGAGAACTAACAAAGAAATACATTACAGCATCAACATGTCCATTCACATATTAATGGTGTAAAATGGATGAATGAGGAGCTTAAGCATGAAATCTGGGAGAAGGTACTTTGGAGGCAGTGCAAGATGAATAATGGTAATAATCAGTTACATGAAGAGTATAAAGAACAAGCCAGGAGAACAAAAGTGCAGTATGAGCAGAAATTGGCAAATCAGGCAAAGAAAAACCCTAGAGAGTTTTAGATATGTGGCGAGTAGAAGGAAGAATGATCATGGTAAGATGATGAAAATGGTAGAATGGTAACAGAACACATTGTTGAGATATTTATTGATTAATTTATAAGGGTGTTTCATCCTGATCAGAGTGGAATCATGAGGAACTTAAGTTTAGAGGACATAAGAGAGGATGGCTTAATTGTGAGTAAGCAGGAGGTATTTGAGGAAATAAATAGCCTTGATGTCAATAAAGTCAATTTGATTTGATGAGATATCACCATGCATCTTAAGGGAATGTTCCAAGGAATTGGCAGTAACATTGGCATGGCTGTTTATTAAGAGTCTTACAACAGCACAGGTTCCAAGGGAGTGGAAAGAAGGTAAAATTGTTCTACTGCATACAGGTGATGAAAAGGCTGTGGCTCCAAATTATCGGCCAATCTGTATATCTGGAGTAATGGTGAAGTTACTGGAGATTGGTGAGAAGTAGGATACAGAAATGGGTTATAGTAGCAGTATTCTCTGTGGTTATCAGCATGGATTTGTTAAAGGGAGATCATGTTTTACTAACTTACTTATGTACTATTACAAAGTGACAAATACCTTAGACAGGGGACATTCATATACAGTGGTGTACTTGGATTTTTGCAAAAGCTTTTGATAGACTGTCACACAACAAGCTGTTATATAAATTGAAACAGATGGAATTGGATAATAGATTTCTGAGTTGGATCAGTGACTGGCTGTCAGATAGATATCTGAAAGTTGTATAATGGGGTACAGTATCCCAAAAGAGGAAGGTCACCAGTGGTGTATACTCTAGGGGTCAGTTTTGGGACCATTGTTGTTCAATTTGTATGTTAATGATATTGGGATAGATTTAACTAGTGATATGCAGCTGTTTGCAGATGATACAAAATTGGGGAGAGCAATTCAAACTCAATCTGATGATATGACCTTAGAGGAGGACTTGAATAGATTGCATGAATGGCAGGTAAGTGCAATTATCAGTTTAATGTTGCAAAGTGAAGGTTTTGAGATTTGGTAAGCAACAATAGGATACAAAGTATACATTTAGTTTAGAAACTTTAGAAGAAGTAGAGGAAATGAGATATTTGGGAATTGTGGTGGACACGGACCTGAAATTCAGAGGCCACATTTCACAAGTTGTGAAGACATCATATCAGATAATGACAATGATGCAGAGGATCCTGACATGCAGAAATAAAGAGGTTATGATGCCATTCTATAAGGTTGATTAGGCCTCATATGGATTATTGGGCACACATTTGGTCACTGGATTTTTCATGGTGATAAGGATATGTTGGAAAGGGTCCAGAGAAGATTCACAAATTTTGTCAGCGGTCTTTGGTATGTGGAGTATAAGGACAGATTGAGAAAATGTATGTTGCAAAGCCTTGTGAATAGAGGAAGAGGGGAGACATAAGCTAGTCAGTGATTGTTATCAGATTTACATGGAAGAGATTTTTCATAGAATGGCATATCAGATAATGACAATGATGCAGAGGATCCTGACATGCAGAAAGAAAGAGGTTATGATGCCATTCTATAAGGTTGATTAGGCCTCATATGGATTATTGGGCACACATTTGGTCACTGGATTTTTCATGGTGATAAGGATATGTTGGAAAGGGTCCAGAGAAGATTCACAAATTTTGTCAGCGGTCTTTGGTATGTGGAGTATAAGGACAGATTGAGAAAATGTATGTTGCAAAGCCTTGTTAATAGAGGAAGAGGGGAGACATAAGCTAGTCAGTGATTGTTATCAGATTTACATGGAAGAGATTTTTCATAGAATGGGAGAGTGGGAGGTAGAGCAAGAAGTCATCGATGGAAACTGTATAAAGAAGGTGTGAACAGAGAGGCAGGAGCCGGTTCTTTGCATGGAGAGTGGTTGGTGAGTGGAATGCATTGCCCGATTGTGTGTTGTGAATGCAGACACATTGAATCTGTTTAAGGCACAGTTGGATGAACATTGTGTGTAATAGTGTGCACCTCCCATGATGAGTCTCTGACTCTATGGAGGTCAATTGTTAATAATAATAATAACTCGACCCTCTGACAGGCTTTCTGAATTATGCAGTGTAGCTACTGTAAAACTTTTATACCTCCATATTTTAGTTTTTCTGGTTGAATATCATCTACTCTATCTGCATTTCCACATTTCAGATTTGTAATAACTTTTTGCTCTTCTTGATTATATTACACATACAGTTAATAACAAACATTTTTCCTTATTAATGTTAAGTACAGAAAACAATATAAAGTGTAAACTTTTCTTGTAAAACTTTTATTCAAACAAAGAGAAACCTCTATAATTGATGTCTGGGGATAGGATCATCATCTTATTATCGTCATCATCAATTTTATAAGGTTTGAGGGTAACATATCACCTGAATGTGACTCAAGATGGCTGGAGATTCATGTTGTGAAGCAGGCAGTATAGAAGTGAATGATTTTGTGATAAAGAAATCCAGAGGGCAGATTACGCAGATACAGAATGAAGGATGAATAATGTGTTTGACTGGCTTACCCTTTCTCAAGTTGTTTACCATATTTTTATTAAATGTTCTTAAGTGCATAACTTTAAATGGAGCTTGCACATTGAAGATGGCTAAATATCAATTTTGAATCTACATATAACATGTATGCATAAATATTATTGCATAGGCACCTCCATGGAGTACTAAGACTCATCGTGAAAGACCCAAACAATCAACACAATATCTATCGTACCTTTCCTTGAAATCATTAACAAACAAAGCACTTACAACTACTCGTGCAATCCATTCCATTCATTCATTTACCACTCTCAAGTGAAAAATCTAGTTCTCACATGTTTGCTAACCACAATCTTATCCAACTTCCAGGGATGACCTCATGTTCTACCTCCTCTAGCCAAGTGTTGAAACATATCCCCTGCATTAATCCTATAAAATCCTTTAAATGACTTAAATGTTTCTATCCTGTCTCCCTTTTTTCATTTATCAACCAACTTTTGCAATCCACAAACCCACAATCTGTCCTCACAGGCAGCATTTTACAGACTATTCACCATCTTGGTCATTTGCCTCTGAATCCCTTTCCACCACTTCCTCATCCCCAAAACGAAATCCAGTGACCAGACCTGAGCATAGCAATTCAGATGTGATCATATCAAGCCTCAATAAAATGAAATGATAACTCCCTTATCTCTGCTTTTAAGTGTGTTCTCCAATAGCCAAGTAATCCTGTGAGCTACCCTGGCTACTTTAGCAATATGCACTCTAAACTTCAACTCTCTGTCTACTATTACCCCCAAATCTCTGGCTTCATCAGTTTCCTGGGGTACATTTCTCTCAATTTGGTACATAGCTTGTAATCTTTGTATCACAAAATGCATAACTTGACACTTTTCTACATTAAATTGACATTGATTCTCCTTTGCCCATACTGCCAGTCTATCTAAATCATCCTGCAAGGATGATTTAGATAGACTGGCATATATCACTCTATCTCACTCTATATCACTCTTATTAACTACTATTACCCTACCAAACTTTGCATCATTGGCAAACAACTGAATATCTCCCTTCAGATTATTTCCTATATCATTCATGTACAAATTAAACAGGAATGGTCCAATCACATAGTCCATTGGCACATCACAGGTCAACTGCCTTCTCCTGGATTCTGCTCTTCCATATACTACTTTTTGGTATCTGTTCATCAGCCACCCTTTTATCCATATCACTGGTTTCATATCCATCCCTATTTGTTGCAGTTTGTGTACACAGATTTCTATGTGATATTCTGTCAAATGCCTTTGCAAATTCCAACAGTATCATTGTGTAGCCATCCCTTAATCCAAATCAGCTTTTGCTCTATTATAAAATGTTAGTAGATTACTGAGGCATGACCCCTCACAAAGCTATGCTGCTCCTCATGGAGGATCATATTCTTATCCAGCATTCCTGAATTCTCTTTTTGGCCAACTTTTCCAGTACTTTTACCACCATTCCTGAGATACTGATTGCTCTATAATTTGCTACCACAGCCTTAGCTCCTTCTTTATGCAAAGGAATTATTTTGTCCTTTCACTCCAGACTTTGCCAGAGCTGAGATTTAAATTAAACAGCCTAATCAAAGGCATCACCTCTTGCACATTCTCTTAAAACACGAGCCAATATTCCATCTAATTCCACAGCTGTATTGCATTCAGATTCTGCAATATCCTAAGTACCTCAAATTCATAAACCCCTCTTCTTAAACTAAACATATTTGGTCGTTTATATAATTCAAATACAAACTTATTTATTAATTACTGACCATTTACGAAAAACAAAACTACATTAGAGCCTACCAGTTTTGCCAGCAAACTGTCTGGCTTTTTCAAGGCATTTACAGAGACATGAAAACTAGTAAATGTAAATTGAAAGGAACATAAAAAATGTTGTAAACCAACTAGTAGCTCAGGTTACACATTTGCGTGACAGAGAGGACTTATTGTTCTTATTTATTATCACGCATGCGTGTTTTTTGTAAACGCGTAATGTGATTACTGGCTAGCTGTAGTTCAGATTGATTTAGAGAGAGGATCAGGTTTTTCCACGAACTGTTTAGGATTGCACCCTGATTTCTGTTGAGGTTTCCACAGGTTATTAACACTATTGTGGCTTCCTTGAATAAACAATGTCTGTAGTCGTCATCCAGATATGGCATGGAGCTGTTTTGCCACTCTATCATGTGGTTAGATGTAGAGAAATGATGTGCTAAGCCGGAAGAGATACTTCTGTTGTGGTTTACATCACCAACATGTTCTTTTTGTCTGATTTCTAAACTCTGTGAAGTTTGTTCGATGTAGGCAAGACCACAGGAGCAAAGAATGTAATATACTCCTGAATATTTGTAGAAAGGCACCTTATCTTTTGGGGATCCTAAAACTTGTCTGATGCTGGTGGTTGGTTTGAAGACCACTCTGATGTTGTAGGCTCTTAGTATTCTGGCTATTTGATAAGAAATTGACTTGATGAAAGGGATCACTACAGTCGAAATGTGCTGGGAGCATGATTCTTCTTGTCTGGGGTTGTCACCATATAGATATTTTTTTGATGATGTCTTGAGGATATCCATTTTGTGATAATGTGTTGGCTATTAGTGAGAGTTCAGTCTGGGTATCCTCCTCTTCTGATATAAACTTTCTGGCCCTATATTTCAACATGTGGATAATGCTCAGTTTGTGTGTCTTGTGATGGTTTGAAGTATAATGAAGATATCTTCCAGTATCTGTGGGCTTTCTGTAAATAGATAATTTGACACTATTTGATTGTTTCTTTATCAAGATGTCTAAAAAATGCAGTTGGTTGTTGTGAATTTTATCTTGTTATGTATTGAGTTGATTTTATCCACAAATGATTTTAGGTTTTCTACGCTGTCTTGCCATATAATGAAGATATTGTCAACATATCTCCGTATCTCAGTAGCTTAACAATTTCATCTGCCTCTGTTACCTTTCTGCCATATGCATTCATTCAAGTTTTCCTCCCATAGTCATTTTCCTCCTACTTGCCACATAACGAAAAAACATTTTGAGATTTCCTTTTGCCTGCTCTGCTACTTTCTTCTCATAATCTAATTTTGCATTCCTCACCATGCTGGTCACTTTTCTTGCTTGATCTGTATACTTTTCATGAGTTAGTCACCTTTCTTCTTATATACCCCTCACAACAATTTTTTTTTTTTTTGCAGCTCATGTTTAATAATACTACTCATCCACCATCTAACTCCTATCCGAGCTTCCTTCCTGACTTTGGTTATACAGTGTGATATTGCTTCCTCCAGATACCCTTTGAACATCCTCCTTTCCTTGCTGATCTATATACCGTAGTGCTGCTTCAAGCTGGCTCCTAAGTGAGTGATCATAATTACCTGCGTTGTAGTTTCACATATACTTCTTAACTGGAATTTCCATGTTTTGCTACTTCCCAAATCAAGCTGCATTATCCCTTTTCGCAATTGGAGGCAATATTGCCACCTTAGTCATGGCCAGGTCTTTTGATCCTATAACAAGATCCAACACTCTCATAATCTGAATCCCCTCTATCATATTCTGCCTCAAGTAATTATCTCTCAGTAATGCATAAATTCCATTTCCTTCCTGCCATGTGATCTTTCCTCCTTCCAGTCTATGTTCCTGAAGTTGAAGTCCCTCATAATAATTACTCGACTTGCACTCATTGTACTAATCTGCTGATGCATGTCTTCTGGATCACACCTGGCACTCTCCAGCCTATAGCAGCAACCAATTTTATGTTTTGTCTTGTTGGCCTCAATATCACACCAGATTGACCCAAAAGAACTGCCATCTGACTGACTGACCCCTACTCTTGTTGGCTGCAATTTTCTTTATCATCAGCAATACCCCCCCCCCTCTCCTGTCTATTCTATCCTTTATGAAAATATTAAATCCATCACATTCTATCCCTCTGTGTCATCTGCTGTTAGGAAAGTCTCATGCCTAAAGCTTTTGGTGAGATTGCACTAAGCAATGCCAAAAACTCTTCCCTCTTATTCCTGATGCTTCTAACATTAGTATATAGAAACTAGTATCCCCTTGGGCCTCCAACCACCTTTACATCCTGAATTGACTACTCCTATGCGATATTGTTGCCTTAGCGACTAGATTTCTCATTTTTTATTCATTCACTTCATGGGGTGCCTTCACATGCAGGCAAACATACACTTGTCTGCATCTGCCCTAATTTCTTTAGTTTTCCTGACTTTGTGCTTCCACACTCTCAGTGAACAAAGCTCTCTCTAGACACTGAACTCTGAATCCATTTAAGTGCAGTCCATCAGCATTGTACAAATCTTTCTGTCCACAAACTCGTCATCATTCCTTTTGCACAGCCTGCATATCGATTCATTAAATATCATTGCTTCTTCTCAGTCATAGCATCACTGCAGACTCACAAACTTCACACTCTTGCTTTTCTTTTTTGCTTCTTCCTGTACCTCTTTCATATCCTCCCTCATACAATACTCCTCACCTCTCAGGTCATTGGTTCCAGCCAAAACAGCCAGTTCTTTCACCTTTCCTTTCTGCATTCTCACAGCATTGGTAATATTATTAATTTTTGCACCAGAAAAACTAGATTTTGTAGTGCTTTCATGAAGTACTCCCCTTTTTGGAATTGCCATAAAAAAGTATCAGCTTATGATCTTTCTCTTATTTATTCTTACAATTTTCTTTTTGGCTTCAGACCTTTTTTATTGTTCTTAGTTCGACTGATCTCTTGCTGTTTCTGCAGCCTTTCAATCTTGCAAAGGGGCAAGATTGAAAGCACACTATTTCTTTATTCAGGTCTTCTATGTTCTCCTGAACTTCTGCTACTGCATTGTCAGTGTTATCACCAATATTTACATTTTTTGGTCTGTAATTTGTTATATCCACATTCACTCTCAAAACATTTATTACACAATTGCTCATTAGTTTTGCTCTCCTTCCACAAATCTTTCAACTTTCTGATGAATGCATCTCACAAACTTTATGCCAGACAAAATCACAAAATATAGTTTTCCCAACAAAGACGTCTTGGCCACCATTGTTCTGCTACACTATATAATTCTAGCAATATATAGTTTTAAGGAAATACACACATTTTACTTACATCTAAATAACTTACTTTATCTTGCGTGCTTAGAAAACAAATAAATACGATCAATGAACTGAATATTATTAGTAAAAATTTGAAAAAACTTGCTTATCTTTCTGCAGCATTATGAACTGATGTCATTTGCCAAATATCCTCAAAACAAATAGAGCATGCGTAATCTTGGAAACTGCATTAGAGACAGACATGGATTTTTCAATTTCAAGGCCACTTCAGGCCTCCAGTAAGCCAGGAAGTGGTCTCACACCATGCATTGAGTTGTGAATAAATAGAGAGATTAAGTAATAATAGTTATTTATCATAAATGATAATTTATTAATTAGGAGTAATTATAATTAAAACTAGGCTATTTAAAAGCAACTTACCAAAAATAAACCAAAGAATAATTATATGATAATGTTTTATAGGTTCAAGAACTTGTTGAAAAGGCAACAGATTGTGAGGTACAGAATTTTTATTCAGATATTTAGTTTTCTTTTCTCTCTTTCATCACACATTATGTAAATGTTTTTTGATGCAAGCAAATCATGTTGATAATAATATAAACTATTACTGATCTTTACTCATCAAAAGAGGAAATGAATCTCTAGTGTTTAAGCAGCTGATGGAATATACTAAGCACCCTATTATAAGGGGACTTCTAGTAAGGTAGTAGGATGTTTAGCTGAACCATTTACTGTCAAACAGACACATGTGGATAGATTATATCCAAGTTTAACCCATTTGATCCCAAGAATTTTTTTTTTTTAAAAAGGCATTTTTTTTCATATTATTTAGTTGAAAATGTGTCAAAATGTTAAACTATACTGATAGTTAAAAAAAAAAAAAAGAAGCATAATTTAAAAAAAAAAAAATGTATACTTGTATGAGTACAATGGACAGATCAGGTATCAAAATTAACAAACTGCTTAGCAGAGTGACACTCAAAATACTTGATCATGACTTCATCGATTGAGAGACGTTTGTTGAATATGCCAAACAGTTGAAATTTTTTATTTAGTTTATCCATTAGAGGTCTTATTTTATACATTTTATCATTTTTATCTATTTGTGAATTATCAGCCAAATGTAGATATTTCTTGAAAACGGTTCCTTGACATACTGTTGGCCACTGGGGGAACCAGGAGATCCTCATCTAAACATCAATAGTGATGCTCTCTTGGCAACCTGTGATATCCACTCAAAAGTAGAATTGCGATGAATACCTTGATGTCTTCTTCAGTTACTTGAAATACATGATTATTGTTCTGCGTAGCGTACAAATCGGTCTGTTCAATAATAACGGTAAATATTTCAACTGGAGTTTTATTTTGGATTTTGTCCTTCACATTACTCAGACGGTCCATATACCCTGTAGTTACTGCCACAGCAATATCTTTCTCTCCATACAGGCTCATTGGTTTACTTTACCTTGCGCAGCTAAGCAACATTGTCTTATCGTGGCTAGAGGAAGATCATCATCATCACTGTCTGATTCGTCACTTGCATAATGAAGCTCTATTTACCCTGGAATGTCATTGGGAAGGTGGTCAGGCTGAAGATCATCATCATCAATATCCTCATTATCCGTTTGATAATCAACATCGGGAGGAATGATAACTACAGATATATCTTGGTGATTGGAATTTGCTACGTTGTCCACAGCTAACCCAAGTGTTCCGTAATGCTTTCTATAAAACTGAACTGGACTTATTGGCTGAAATTCATCAGGGTCCATTTTTTCATAGGTACTAAACCTAGAACAAAAAAAATATATATATTGGCTCCTTATAAGTCCACCGTTCTCAAATGAGTACAGGTCCATTTTGTATGCGTTCTCAACCAGACAGACAAAAAACAGAGGTGCTGATATATAAAAAAATGTATTTAGTACTTACCTTTGTAACACATAAAGTCAGCACAACGAAAAAATATTCGAAAAAACTACAAGAAATAAAGCACTTGAATTATCATACAGGAATTGACAGGTCAGTTTTAGAATATGTACTGAAAAAGTATGACTACAGCATCACCTAACTTTTAATTTGCAAAAATGTGGCAGAATAGGGCTTGCTAAAACCGTAACCTTCCCCGATGTTTGACTGTCATGCAAGAGATGTCACCACTAGGCCATTTTAGGTACTGTACTCAAATGAGTACGCTGGGATAAAATGGGTTAGATTATATAAAATCCACAGACATTGAGAAGGAGGAGTGTATTCTCTTTAGACTAAAATAGATTTATGGTACCTCAAAATTGTTAGAGAGGGGTGCTGACAAAATAAATAAAGCTGGTTCTTGCTAATGATCTGTACAATGAATCCAAGATACAGAAATATTGGAGTATGATAGTATTAGGGGAAAGATGAGATAAATGAAAAGTTGGAGGTAGAGAAAAGGTCTCAGTACTTTTATATTGTCATACAGTCAAAAGCTGTCTTTTGTTTATTTTTTTATCAGGATCACTCAGCTGAACAACCAAAAAACTTATAACTGTAACCAAATACCACAAGATTACCAATGATTACCAAGGGCAATGGTACCATAAGAATGATTGACTTTGTTAATTGTCCTTTACTGAGTTAACTACCTTGAGTTGGCCTTTACTTCCTGGAACTGTTTCCCTGGCATCCTATGGTTGACTTTAATACCATGGTGAACTAAGAAGCTGGAGCAATATGAAAAATCTTTCATAATAAGAATAGGCAGAATTTTATCTTTCTGTTCTGAATATTACATTATAGTCTGCAGCTCCCACCTCACCAAAAATGCTTATCATCATATGTTCATTGGACATCAACAGATTCCATATGGTCACTCAGATGCTTGGTGATGTGCCACACCAGTCCTTGCCATGTGGTTCTGATGTATGCTTTTATGGATACTTCAACTCTCTGAAGATAAGTCACTTCAGATACACCATCCATTCATCCTCGTTGATGGTCTACCCTTCCTATTTTTCCTGGAACTTTGCTTTTTATTACTACTGTTCAGAGATGCCCTCCTTTCATTTTTTCAATGCGTTTAAAGTATTTCAACTTTCTTCTGTCAATATCCTTAATGAGCCTTAAAGTTCTACTGATCTTTCTAGACCTATCTATTTGTCTGCCTTTCAGTATATGATATCCTCAACAGCCTTCTGTAATACCACATCTCAAAAGCAGCTATTCTTTTCCTATTAGACTTCTTTAGGTTCCAGGTCTCACATCCATAAGTCACTGTTGGAAAAACAGCTTCAGCAGAAATCCTCAACTTTGTTCCCATGGAGATAAATCCATTCTTCCAGATTTTAAACAAGCCTAAATGTTGTTTTAGCCATTCCTAATCTTCTGAACAGTAATTCTTCACATTAATAATGGATCCCAGGTGCTCGAACTTTCTGACTTCCTCAATTCTTTCTCCATTAAGGTACACTTGTTTCTCAGGAGCTTCCCTTTCTGTATTTCCCTTGAAAACCATAATCTTTTTCTTGCTAGAATTGAGCTGAAGTAGTCCTCTGGACTATTATTTAGAGTATATATTATAGTATTATTGGCTACGTGCATGATGTCCTCAGCATAGAGACACTAAACAATTGAGGAGAAAGTAGACATCCTTGCCTAAATTCCTTTCCAACCTGAAGTCAATTGGTTAATCCAACACCTGTTCCTACCATGGCTTCTTGTTCCCTGTACAAGTTAGCTATCAGTCTGATAGCGTGTTGAGGAAAAACCCATTCTTTTCATTACTTCCTACAGTTTCACATGCTAAACATGGTCAAAAGTGCTTCTAAGCTTAAATAATTGACAGAGTGAACAATAGATTTCCGTAATACACTATTCTATAGTCTGCACGGTTAGCCTAGTGGCTACGTGATTCACAACCATATGCCTGGGAAAGGAGTGTCCTTGGTTCGATTCCTGTTGCCGATGTGATGAGCTTAAGGATCTTTCTCAGACATAGCCAAGTTAAACAGTCTTGAGCATAGACAGCAGAGTTTTTCTCCCCAGTTTATCAGACTGTTCAAGTTCAAGGTATTGAATATAAGACGTGTTCTTCTAGCCGAATAGAGGCATTTATTTCAGACAAACAGAAAGATCTGCCTCTATTCGGCTGGAAAAACACCAGTCTTATCTTCAATACCTTGAACCTGAACAGTCTGGACTTGCAGAACATGCCATCATCACTAGACATAGTTCATTGGAACAAGATAGAGTCCTTCACAAAAGTCGGTTCTTCATGGAATGGTTTCATAAAGAAACGTGAAACTTTACTTCACTCTCCTAACTTAAACAGATCTGATGGTTTACGTCTATCCCTTTTATGGGATATAATAAATCAGCTAATCTTTCCTAACTTTTTAATTGTATATATATATTATAGCTTCTATTTACTCGGCTTGTAGACATTTTTAAAAATAATAATTATACTGACAAGGAACACCAAGAAAGGTATGATAAAAACTTTAATCAATCAAACACGACTGGTTTCGTCAGAACGCAGACTTCTTCAGGTGTGTAAATAACTACAAAAGAACTGGAAAAAATAACAAGTTAAAAAACATGGACTTCTCATATAAAACAAATTCGGAATAGTAGCAGTCAAATTTGAACTGGTGTCTGCATGGCAGGTCTAGCATGAGCCATATGTGAGTGGCTACTGACTCGAGAGTGCCAGAATTGAATCGTTGCACTGTGAGAGTCAAGCAAGCTGTAGCTTAAATGATTGTTCACGTGTGATGGATAGTGGTCGTAAGGTTCCAGTCTATCTGGTGTTGGTGCTCTTCTAGATTGGCGTTAGCATAGAAAAGAACATGACTGGAGAGGGTGTCTCTTGTAAGAGATGCCACGTTGATGCTCCTCAAGACGTAGTGAGACAGACTTATCTGTTTGTCCATAATAAGGTTTACCGCAGCTGCAGATGAGTTTGTAAACTCCTGGAAATTGAAGTTGGTTGTATTTTTGTTTGGGTTGACTCAGGAAAGAACGAAGTTTTGGTAGGGTGGTGGAGTAAGTTCTAATGTTGAATTTCTTCATAATTTTTGCTAGTTTTGGCAATAGAGAGCTTACAAACGGCAATTGAATGTGTGTAATAGAATTGAAGTTATCTTCTTGCTGAGGTTGAGGACATAGATATAGACGTTTAGTTATGCTTCGAGATGAATAGCCGTTGTTTAAGAATGTGCTTTTGAGGTGGTCAAGTTCTATTTGAAGATCTTCTTCTTCTGAAATAAGAGATCTCACCTGATGGGCCAGAGTGAAAAATAATACCAAGTTTCTGCAGAGGGAAGTGATGAGAGGAGGCATGTAAGTATCTGTCTGTGTGAGTTGTTTTACGAAAAATCAAAAATTTGAGACATTTGGGCAACCTAGTGATCTTTAAATCCAAAAAGGCGAGTATGCTGTTCATCTCGAGTTCTAATGTGAATTTGATTCTAATTCTGGTGACGATTATTCAAATTCTGGTGCTCTCAAGTCAGTAGCCACTCATGTATGGCTCACGCTAGACCTGCCACGCGGACACCAGTTCAAATTTGACTGCTACTATTCCCAATTTGTTCTATATGAGAAGTCCATGTTTTTTAACTTGCCATTTTTTCCAGTTCTTTTGTAGTTATTTACACACCTGAAGAAGTCAGCATTCCGACGAAACTAGTGGTGTTTGATTAAAGTTTTTATCATACCTTTCTCGGTGTTCCTAGTCAGTATAATTATTATTTTTTAAAATGTCTACAAGCCGAGTAATATCTATCTACCTTCTGACGAGGTTACTCTACAATGCATTAAGGCATATCAAAAGATTCTGGAAAAGATTAGACTTTTCATTAACAGATTAGTCTTTTTGAAAAGATGCAAGTTCCACTCTATCATCCTAAGTTCTTAGATTTTAAGGAATCTATTTGCACAAAATATGCACGTAATATCTACCGTAAAGCAAAACTGGATCTGTTAAATGAAAGTATCGCAAACACTAAATCTATTCCAGCTTCAGCTTTCACTAAAAAAAGATGCATTAGAAAATAGCCTGGGTTCTTCTTTAGACAACAGTTCTTGGAATGAGGTTAAAAACATCAGCTCTCACCATGCTTCTAGATCCCAAGACATCAATAAATTAACTCTCATTAGGAAATTTAATTGCCTCGAACAGGACCAAACTTATCAATCTCCTATTGGTTTGCAAGACCTAAAAAATGTTTTCATAAACAAATCCTCATATACCCTTTTCTCCACAGAAATTAGCGTACTGTCTAAAGGTCTCAACTTTGTACCGTCCCCCACCTTTATTCCTAAAGAATTCTTTCTAACCAAGGTAGAAAAAGTTGCCTCACATCTACCAAAACAAACAGCAAACCTACTCGGAATGGAAGCTATTTTTACAATAAACAACAGTCGTCAACCTGTAGATAATTTATCCTGTGCTGAAAGAAAAGCTATCCACCACCTTTGTAATAACAACGAAATCATTATTCTACCAGCGGATAAAGGTAATGCAACTGTGATGCTAAACAGATCTGATTACCATACCAAGATCGAGGATTTATTATCATCTGATACTTAACTCTCTCTTACTAAGTGACCCTACGAGAGAACTTCATAACCGAACCAGCAACCTTCTGAAATCCACTTCAGAACTTCCTAGACACATCAGGCTCTCTCTGCTCTCTTCATCCCCTAATTCCCCATTTGTACGGCCTCCCGAAGATCCACAAGGCAGACACTCCTTTAAGACCGATTGTTGAAGGTATTGACTCTCCCACTTACAATCTGTCCAAATACCTTGCCTCTTCCTTAAAACATCTCATTGGTAATTCCTCCTCATATATCAAAAACTCTGAAGATTTCGCATCTAAGATAAAAAATTTAAAACTCAAGGATTCTAACAGAATGGTTAGTTTTGATATTGTCTCTCTCTTCACAAATATGCCCACAGAAGAAGTCCTCAATCTACTGAAAAACAAAGTTTCTAAAAAACTTTTTGCCCTATTACTGCATTGCATAAACTCTAGCTATTTCTCATTTGAAAATAAAATATATAAACAAACAAGTGGCCTAGCTCTCCGGTGTTAGCCAGTATATTTCTAGAAGACTTTGAAGAAAGAGCTATTTCAAGCGCAACTTTAAAACCTTAACTGTGGTTACGATACATGAATGATATCTTCCTCATCTGGAAGTATGATCTAAAGGAGTTACAATCTTTCTTAGATCATTTGAATAATCGTCACCAGAACATCAAATTCACATCAGAATTCGAGAAACAGCATACTCACCTTTTTGGATTTAAAGATCACTAGGTTGCCTGATTGTCTCAGATTTTTGATTTTTCATAAAACAGACAGATACTTACATGCCTCTTCTCATCATCACTTCCCACCACAGAAACTTGGTATTATTTCCACTGTGGCCCATTGGACGAGATCTCTTATTTCAGAAGAAGAAGATCTTCAAATAGAACTTGACCACCTCAAAAGCACATTCTTAAACAACGGCTATTCATCTCGAAGCATAACTAAACATCTGTATCCACGTCCTCAACCTCAGCAAGAAGATAACTTCAATCCTATTACATACATTCAATTGCCATTTGTAAACTCTCTATCACCAAAACTGGCAAAAATTATGAAGAAATTCAACATTAGAACTTACTTCACCACCCTACCAAAACTTCGTTCTTTCCTGAGTCAACCCAAACAAAAATACAACCAACTTCAATTTCCAGGAGTTTACAAAATCATCTGCAGCTGCTGTAAACCTTATTATGGACAAACAGATAAGTCTGCCTCACTACGTCTTGAGGAGCATCAACGTGACATCTCTTACAAGAGAACCTGTGTGAGCAACCTCTCCAGTCATGTTCTTTTCTCTGCTAACTCCAATCTAGAAGAGTGCCAACACCAGATAGACTGGAACCTTACGACCACTATCCATAAATGCGGTGACGAACTAGAGAGGCATATCTTAGAATCAAAAGAAATAGTTCTGGACCTATCACACATGAACAATAATTTAAGCTACAGCTTGCCTGACTCTCACAGCGCAACGATTCAATTCTGGTGCTCTCGAGTCAGTAGCCACTCACGTATGCCTCACGCTAGATCTGCCATGCAGACACCAGTTCAAATTTGACTGCTACTATTCCCAATTTGTTTTATATGAGAAGTCCATGTTTTTTAAGTTGTTTTTTTTTTCCAGTTCTTTTGTAGTTATTTACACACCTGAAGAAGTCGGCATTCCGACGAAACTAGTTGTGTTTGATTAAAGTTTTTATCATACCTTTCTCGGTGTTCCTAGTCAATATAATTATTATTTTTTAAAATGGAAGGAGAATTCTGTTCCCCAAAACATAAAGACAAGAAGAAGAAGAAAAAATCTTTGGGTGTAAGTTTTCTTATATATGATTTTGCCATAATTATTTTTTACTTTTACTATATTTGAATTACATTAAAAAAAAAATTATTGATCAACCAAAAAGATTTCCTCAGTATCACCTTTGGGTATCTCTCTACCAGAAAACATCTTATGATGCCACATTTTGAGTGTGGACATGTTACTATGAAGCTCCCATAGTCTTGTTCCAAAAACTCATCAGAACAAACCATTTTAGTTAACAAAACTACTTAAAATTATCATTTTGATTAGTATTACATTCAGTTCATGTCAACTCAGTTTGCTTAAGGGTCAAAGCTGTATAACTGAGAGGAGACCTCCACATAGCCT
The DNA here is from genome assembly GCF_054136105.1 of Typopeltis vanoorti. Lineage (NCBI taxonomy): Eukaryota > Metazoa > Arthropoda > Arachnida > Uropygi > Thelyphonidae > Typopeltis > Typopeltis vanoorti. The sequence continues at coordinate 65,666,511 of NC_143553.1, read as the reverse complement.
TTAAAGGAATGCGGAGAACCGACCAGGGCTTCTGACCTAATGTCCAATCCTCACCTTCTCGTGGTACACCCTGTTGGGTATCTACTTTGATACTGAACGAATGAGGATGGGCTGGCAATTTGGGATTTAGCCGACCAAATTCTATTCTTATTGGTTAAACCAAAATAAAAAATGATGGTACAACATGACAAAATTTCATGCCGGCTGGGGCGTCGCCCGGTTAAACAAGGCCCCCTTTGTTTTCGCCAGGGAACCAGAGCGAACAGCGAAAAGTCAGCTACTGGAACAAATCTGAAAACAAACCCCAACTCAACATCACCAGAGTTAAAGATCGGTACTATCAACGTAAGAAGCCTGAATGGCAAAAAAATGGAGCTAGCTGAGGAATTAGATAAGTACCAGATCGACATAATAGGGGTGACTGAAACAAAAAAGACCAAAACTGGTGAGATCTTTCTGAGCAATAAATACAAAATGTTATATTCAGGCAATGACAATCAAGGAAAAGGAGGAGTAGCCATAGTATTCAACACAAAATATGAGGCTAATCTTCTTGAATGGCAGTCAGTCTCAAGTCGAGTAATGTGGGCAAATATGAGAATGGGGAACTGGACAATGAGACTTATTTGTGCCTATGGTCCCACAGAAGGTTCTACTAAGGTAGAAGTGGAGGAATTTTTTGACGCTTTAGAAAAAGCAACTGACACAATGAAAAAGGAAAAGTTGGTCCTTGTTGGGGATCTAAATAGCAGAGTAGGAAATGATTGTGAGACATATAAAAATATTTTGGGAAAATTTGGAGAAAAGAGCAAAGCTAATAATAATGGCAAATATCTGTTGGATTTCTGCTCAGGACATGGACTGGTTATTACTAACACCATGTTCCAACATAAAAATGTGCACAAATTCACATGGAGAGAAGACGCTAGGAATAAGAAAAGTCTCATTGACTATGTTATTGTTGATAGTGATGTTTTCTCCCTGGTGCAGGACACCAGAGTGTACAGAGGATTTGAAATTGGAAGTGATCACTATTTAGTCTTGAGCAAGATAAAATTGAATTTCATATTGAAAAGAATAAATGTAAGAAAGTTTTAAAGCGAATAAAAGTTGAGCAGCTCTCAGATGTGAACTGTAGACTAAAATACAGAAAGATTATTGAAAAGAAAATGAAAGAGTTTGAGAACAGGAATCAAACCTTGGAGATTCAGTGGCAAACTCTGAAGAAAACATTGATTGATTCTGCCAGAGAGGCATGTGGTGAGGTTGTGTGCAAGGATAAAAAAATCAAAACTCCCTGGTGGACACAGGAAGTTAAAGAGGCAGTGAAGGAAAAGAAGAAAGCATATCAAAAGTTCCTGGCAAATAAGTCAGCTTTTACTCTTACAGAATACAGAGATAAATGTAAGAAAACTAAAGAGTGTGTAAAACTGGCTAAACAAAAGTCATGGGAGGACTTTGGCAAGAATATAGAAAATAAATATCAAGAAGGTGGCAAAATATTCTGGAGGTTGTTGAAGAAGCTTAGGAATGGAGGAAAGGGTGTTGTAAAAGGAGTTAGAGATGATAAAGGTGACATGAAAACAGGAGAAAAAGATATCCTTGAAGTATGGAGTAATTACTTTGAAAAACTGCTAAATGAAACAAGCAGTGATGACAGCACAGTGATAAAAAACACTGACCAGGCATGCAGTCAGGAATACATATCCATACTTGAAGTAGAAAAAGCCATCAAAGGCTTGAAATGTGGAAAGGCAGCAGGAGTAGATGATATTCGACCAGAAATGCTGAAGTATGGTGGTATAAAAGTCTTACAGTGGCTGCACTGCATAGTTCAGAAAGCCTGGACAGAGGGACGAATTCCCGATGATTGGAGTAGAGCTCTCATAGTACCCATATATAAAAAGGGAAATAAAACTGAATGTGAGAATTACAGAGGTATTTCCCTACTGAGTGTTCCTGGCAAGATCTATGCAAGTATACTTGAGAAACGGTTGAGAAGAATTGTGGAAGAAAAGCTTGGTGAAGAACGAGCTGGATTCAGGCCAAATAGAGGCTGTCAGGATCAGATCTTCACTTTACGACAAATAGTCGAGAAAGCATGGGAATATAACAAAGATCTGTATTTAAGTTTTGTCGATTTGGAAAAGGCATATGACAAGGTGCCAAGAGAGAAGCTATTCGATACGCTGCAGTTATATGGTGTCAATGGGGCATTATATCAAGCAATACTTAGTCTTTATTTGAGTTGTAAGTCAGCAGTTAGAATTGAAGGAAGTACAGGAAGATGGTTTAATGTTAAATCAGGTGTGAGACAAGGATGTACATTATCTCCTTTGTTATTCATTATCTATATGGATCACATTATGAAGGAAAGTGGTTTTAAACCTGATATCAAAATTGGAGATGTTAATGTCAGCTCTTTGCTTTATGCGGATGATGTTATACTTCTAAATAAATCCGCTACAAGTCTGCAAGATTCTCTGACTAAATTCAATTGCTGTTGTAATAGATATAGTATGAAGGTCAGCAATAAAAAGACAAAGACAATGAAAATAGGCAGAATCATTGAAAATGTCAACTGTGTTGTGAATGGAGAACCTGTGGAACAAGTAAAACATTTCAGCTACTTAGGCACGATTTTTACTGAAGATGGTAAATTAAATATAGAAATAGACAACAGAATCAGCAAAGCTGGTATCGTGGGAAGTCAATTGAATAAATTCATATGGAATAAGAGAGAAATTAGTCGGAACACTAAATTAGCTGTATACAAGACAGTGTTCAAACCAGTTTTAACTTATGGATCTGAGAGCTGGATCAGAAGTAAAACACTTGATCAAAGACTAGAGACTGCAGATATGAGATTCCTGAGAAAGATTAGAGGCGTGAACAGATGGCATCAATGGCAATATCATATTAAAAATGAGGATATTAGGAAAGAACTTGACATTGTCAGCATCCAGGAATGCGTTAGCAGAGCTAATCTCAGGTGGTATGGTCACTTAAATAGAATGGGAGAGGAAAGATTAGCAAAACAAGTGTTCTCTGTCAGGTTGGCAGGAAAACGACCCAGAGGAAGACCAAGATATAGGTGGATTGATACGGTACAAAGTGCTTTAGATGATAGAAATATAAGATCTGATAATGTTGGAGTCTTGACAAGTAACAGACTGATTTGGAGGAAAATTGTAGATAGGAAGTTAGTAATGATGTAAATTTTTCATGTAGTACTGTCATATCCTGTACACCCCTTGAGGGTACATGGCAGGAATTTGATGATGATGATATATATATATATATATATTTTTTTTTTTTAGTTAGGAAATTTATTGACCTTTTTAATTATCTTACATTAGCTACTTAGGTGCGCCTTTTGGAATTGTCAGCTATTGTTTAATTAGCTTTATAAATGTACTGAAGATGCCTGTGATACAAAGGCGAAAATTATACTAATAAATAGTATTTTACGTGAGTTAATTCTGTTATTATAATTTTTTTATTCCTATGTCTACTCACGGTATTTCCTTATTGAAACAGATTCCATTTTTTTTTGGATACCCCCCCCCCCCCCATACAATAGATATTGTATAGATAGTTTGAGTTTCCCATGATGAGTCTTCTGACTCCATGGAGATGTCCATACAATAATAATAATAATAATACTTTTTTGGGCCACAAGGTGGCAAGTCAGTCAACATTGGCATAGTTAGGGCTGCAGCATGATATTAAGTTTATATTTATTGTGTGATCTGGTATTATGTAATTTTTAGATTGAGTATTGCTGTGTGATGTTTGTGATGGTATATGGTGTTTTTTTTTTAATTTTTTAGATTTTGCTTTAATTCTTTGTTTTTTGTTTAGCGCTCTGGGGACAAAAGGTGGTGAGAGGAATATCGTTGTGTAGATTGGTGTGAAAAACATATAAAGTGAATGGTGTTTATTTTTTGAGAATGGTACAGTGCCTTGAGTGTAATGTGTGCATTGGAAGATGTTGCAGAAGTTTATGTGGAGTGGGTGAATAAGAGGTATCAGCAATAGGTATGTGGGAAATCTCACATACTGATGGACTAAAATGATGATAAGAAATTGTGTGAGACTGATGGTGAAAACCAGGACGTGCAATTAACAGTAAGATAACAAGCATGGCTGACAACAAACTAGCACGTGTGATAGATAGTAAGAGAGTGAGAGTGGGTTCAAACAGAGGTATGATAGGCATTATGTGGATAGTTTGGACCTCCCACATGAGTCTTCAGACTGCATGGAGGTGCTTGTATAATAATAATAATAATACTTTTTTGGACTACCAGATGGCAAGTGATAGTGAAAAAGTGATGCAAGATTTGAAAGCAGAAGTTTGCTGTTTTAAGGATACTTGTGACATAAGACTGAATGATAAATGCACGTAAACACAAGAAAGATATTTAATTAACCAAATATTTCGGTCTGGAAATAGCAGACCATCTTCAGTGGTATTACAAGAACAGTTTTAAAAAATACAAGCTAGAATACTAACAATAGATCGTTAAAAATAGAACACGCCGCATGATGTTATATCACTAAGTATTAAGTATAAAATGGAACATTTTGAAGTAGAGACATGATTGAAAAAAAAAAAGAAAAAAATTAATGAGTAATCTTGATTAGACTTTCCCAGATTTTTGATATAGATATACAGTCATTACGATTCAGGTTGGGAGGATGGGTTAACGCCTCCACGCTTTCCTTGAACAAACATTCGAACCTATAACGGGATCTATGTAAGAGGCGAGTCCTGGACCAAAAGATGCTGTGGTCGGTTTCAATCCCGTGTTGAGCCAATCCAGACTTTTCAGGTTTGTTGTGAAGAATGGAGGATTGATGTTCTTGGATTCTTTTTTCAAGAGAACGTCCAGTCTGTCCACAATAGGAAAGATCACAGTTGCAAGGAATTTGATAACCTCCAGGAAGAGATAAAGTTGAGTGTTTGTCTTTAGGAGAAGGAAAATGAGAAGACAATTTGTTAATAGGTGAATACGTAGTTGTTAAATCATATTTCTTTAAAATTCTTGCGATAAGTTCTGAAATGCCGGAGATATAAGGAATAGGCACTCGACGTATTGAAACTTTGTTGTTTTATGGAGGATTATAAAAATTGAGAAGATCTTGAGTACTTTTTTTAGAAAAGCCATTGAGTTTCATGTGTTGTTGGATAGTAGAAAGTTCTTTCTGTAGATAATCAAAAGTAGAACAATTAGTTTTGGCTCTTCTGATGAGGCATTTTATAATTCCTGTTTTTTGACAAGGATGATGGGCTGATTCTTTAAAAATATAACGACCTGTGAACGTTGGCTTCCTGTATACTGTAGTTGTAAGAATATTTGAAGGTGATCGCATGAGGAGAGCATCTAAAAAAGATAACTGGTTGTTTTCTTCTATTTCCATAGTAAACTTTATACGATGATGCAAGGAATTAATACTGTTTAAAAAAGAAGGTAAAGAGTTTTTGCTGTGAGGCCAAATAGTAAAGATGTCATCTATATATCTTACCCAAAAGGATGGTTGAGGGAAAATAGATGAGAAGAGGACTTTTTCTAAATGTTCCAAATAAAAGTTGGCTAAAGCAGGAGAAAGAGGCCTTCCCATGGCCATTCCTTCTACTTGGCTGTAAAATTTATTTTGACATATGAAATATCCAGAATGTATTACGAAATCAAATAGTTTTATAATGTCTTGAGGAAAGAGTCAGCAAGTAATTTTAAAGTTTCCTTGAGAGGTACATTGGTATATAAAGATTCTATATCAAAGCTAACCATAAGATCTGTAGTTGTAATGAGATATTTTTTAGTTTTTCTAAGAAATCTGAGGAGTTTTTTTAAAAAAGAATTAGAGTTGTCAATGTAAGATTTCAATAATTTAGCTAGATATTTGGCTATACGGTAAGTAGGAGAATCAATACAATCTACTATTGGACGAAGAGGATAGTCAATCATGGATTTTTGGAAGGCCAAGAAATCTAGGAGGTCTTGCAAAATGAGTTTTAAGTCTTTCAATCCTGTCTTTATCTAAACTGATGACTTCATCTAAGAGAGAATTTAATTTCTTTAGTTGTCTGTTGGTTGGATTATAATCAATTTCTTGATATGTGGAGCGATCTCGAAGCAAAAGAGAAAGTTTTCTTCTGTAATTTGCTGCGTCCATAACTACTGTTGCTTTTCCCTTGTCAGCTTTGGTGATAATGAGGTTATTATTTTTTCTCAAGGACTGTAAAGATTTCATTTCAGAATGAGATATGTTGGAAGGAGGAAGTTTGGCCTTAAGTAGAGAAGAAGCGACTTCTAGGCGAAGAGCATTAGCTTCATCACTAGTTAGATGATTGAGATCAACCATCCTTTTGGGTAAGATATATAGATGACATCTTTACTATTTGGCCTCACAGCAAAAACTCTTTACCTTCTTTTTTAAACAGTATTAATTTCTTGCATCATCATATAAAGTTTACTATGGAAATAGAAGAAAACAACCGGTTATCTTTTTTAGATGTTCTCCTTATGCGGTCACCTTCAAATATTCTTACAACTACAGTATACAGGAAACCAACGTTCACAGGTTGTTATATTTTTAAAGAATCAGCCCATCATCCTTGTCAAAAAACAGGAATTATAAAATGCCTCATCAGAAGAGCCAAAACTAATTGTTCTACTTTTGATCATCTACAGAAAGAACTTTCTACTATCCAACAACACATGAAACTCAATGGCTTTTCTAAAAAAAGTACTCAAGATCTTCTCAATTCTTATAATCCTCCACAAAACAACAAAGTTTCAATACGTCGAGTGCCTATTCCTTATATCTCCGGTATTTCAGAACCTATCGCAAGAATTTTAAAGAAATATGATTTAACAACTACGTATTCACCTATTAACAAATTGTCTTCTCATTTTCCTTCTCCTAAAGACAAACACTCAACTTTATCTCTTCCTGGAGGTTATCAAATTCCTTGCAACTGTGATCTTTCCTATTGTGGACAGACTGGACGTTCTCTTGAAAAAAGAATCCAAGAACATCAATCCTCCATTCTTCACAACAAACCTGAAAAGTCTGGATTGGCTCAACACGGGATTGAAACCGACCACAGCATCTTTTGGTCCAGGACTCGCCTCTTACATAGATCCCGTTATAGGTTCGAATGTTTGTTCAAGGAAAGCGTGGAGGCGTTAACCCATCCTCCCAACCTGAATCGTAATGACTGTATATCTATATCAAAAATCTGGGAAAGTCTAATCAAGATTACTCATTAATTTTTTTCTTTTTTTTTTTCAATCATGTCTCTACTTCAAAATGTTCCATTTTATACTTAATACTTAGTGATATAACATCATGCGGCGTGTTCTATTTTTAACGATCTATTGTTAGTATTCTAGCTTGTATTTTTTAAAACTGTTCTTGTAATACCACTGAAGATGGTCTGCTATTTCCAGACTGAAATATTTGGTTAATTAAATATCTTTCTTGTGTTTATGTGCATTTATCATTCTGAAAGCAGAAGTATTAAAGAGGAGGCAAGAGATGAAGCATATGCAGAATGGAATAAAGAGAATTGTAGATATATATGAAAGAGCAAAGAAGACTGGAATGAATGATGGCTATATGAAAGAGGAAAATGACAGATATATGTTGTATGGAGATTTGATTATTAGAAGTGTGATGAACAAGAGGATGCAGAAGGTTTGTTTTCCTGGAGATAGGATGAGTAGACTGATTGAGATAAGATATTGGATATGAGAGATAAGCAAAAGAGTTGTTAGTGGTGGTATGAATGAATGACTTGACTGGAAAGAAGGAGAATGAAAGAATGGACATCAGGTGGTTGTTGAGAAGAATAATATAATAGTTTGTTAGGAAAGGTATTTGTAGTAGATAGTAGTGTTGTGTGTTGTTTATTGCTATTATGTCGATGCTCTATATTCAGTTATATCCTTTCTTACTTCAATCTCTTCTATCATTATCCTATCAGCTGTGCCATTTGTTGTGTACCCTTTTCTTGTTTATTATTACCTTTTACTATCTATATATATTTGAATGTTCCACTACTCACTCATACACAGTTATTTCCCTTCTATCCTTTTGTAATAATTTTCCAATAAGTCTAGCAAATCAGCTATCACCCTTCTATCCTTAAACAAACTAAAATTTAGGCTGCTCTTAAGTTTAGTCACGTGTAATTCTTTCACTCATAAGGGTTTTGTCTAAGTATGGGACAAGGCCTTAAAATCTACCCTCTGAGACAGTCGCCTGTTAAATATTGACGAATTTATATTTTACTGCGCCAGCCAATATATAGGATAGATGAGACTCTTATCCAAGGTGGCTCGCTCAGAGTAATACACAGTAATAAACTTTCTAACACTAATTCAACTAATTTCACTTCGCATTGTTTTTGCATGCAGTCATGGTCTGGAGAATCAAATTGTGTTCATATATCCCTCCTGCTAGGTTTGATAATAATTTTATGAGTGGCTATTTGAATTCACAAGTCAGGCTAGATTCAGGCGAATGCTATAAAACATATTTATTTAGGTTTAAAAGATATTCATGAGAAAATTAAAGTACATGGTTAATATAATCACTTTCCTAGTAAAATTCTGATATCATTACTAACCCAAGAATACATGCATAATAACTAGATCCCAAAGAGTTTTTCTATAAACACACAAACTTCTGGCTTAATTTTCCATTATCTTCAATCACTCTCTGATCACTACTCATATCTCACAATATGTCTCAGTTATCTCAAACACAGATCCCTTCTGGGAGACATTCTTCAAAACAGGGACAGGTCACTGCCAAATTGGGATAATCTCTAAAGTTCTCTACAGCATGTCCATACACAAATTAATATATAGAGTTCACACAAATCTTTAATAGGAATTCAGATACTTTAACATTTTTTTTACATTACCGTCCCATGGAATGACTTTCTGTTCTATCATCAGCCTTGTCTGGACATCAAGGCACCTTTGTTCTGCGATTCTCCAGGTCACTTACGATAACAGCACGGCCTGGTTCCCCGAGTCGATAAGGTGATGTGCCGCTCTGGACTTTCTCTGGTACCGCGGGCACACATCTGGATTACCGGTCACTCGATATGGCATAGCTACTCTGTTATGAAGAGATAGCTAACCTTTCCTCGCAAACATCAATAGGCCTCACACGACTTCTACGGCTGACTCAGAATCTTCACGTTGGCGCTGGCCAACATCCACGAGCGCAGGAAACAGGAACCAAAAAAGCCTCGTGTGGGGGAGCTTGACCCTTATATTCTTCCCCTTTTTTCTCGGAGATTCTCGCACTTAGCTACATTTTTTTTTACCGCACAGCACTCACCCACGTGTGCTGGCGCTCTTCCGAGAATGCGTTCTCACTTCGTTTTCCTTATAATTTCTCTTTCCTTTAGGCCATACGCTATTCTAGACGGCTAAAGTGTGATCCTTGGACTTTGGCTTACATTCAACTTGCATTCATACAATACATAAAATGGGATACTCTAATTAAATTATAATATTATATAAATTTCTCTATTTGACTCTATACAAACAGGTTAAATCTCACATTTCTTATGCTAAACATTTCTTCAGTTTTGCCATAAAGTTATAATGTACATTTTTATTTCCTTGCCAAAGCACAACATTCTCTGCCTACAATCAAAGATAGTTGTTCCTGAATAGAATTAATCTTTTTTCCCAATTTTTGATTATTCAGGACACAACAGTAGGAAAGTGTGTTGCCCAGGTATGACATAGACGAGTTGAAGTGGAGAGCAAAGATCATGAATGATATGTTAGTGAAAATGTGCAAAGAGAAAAGATTGCAGTTTGTGAATGTGTGGGATGAGTTTGAAATATGAATGGAACTGTATAGGAGTTATGGACTATATTTGAATGGTTTTAGTGTGAATCATCTGGAAAGACTGCTGCTGGAAGGGGAGGATAATGATTGCAGAGAATGAATGAATCTGAGCTAGTAAGAAGTGACATTTAAGAGCAGAAGAGTAAGGAGAGCTGGATTGAAGGACTGTTTATGAATGGAGAAGTGGGTAGGATGAAAGAACAGGATTACAAGACAGACAGACAGACAAGAAACAGCAAAGTCAGGGGGACTGGGGGATATAGCACGAGAAAGGGCGATGCCGGAAGTTAATGTGTGTGAGTACACAAGAAAGGAATCAGCTGGCCTGGGATGTGCAAGGAGTATTTGGATCTCAATAAGAAGGTTCTAGGACAGGTAATGAGAGAGAGAGAGATGACTGGGGGGAAGGCATGGGGGAGTCACATATAAGAGATACCATCATTGGAACTTGTTATATACCCAGAAATGAGCTGTTATGTTATACAAATGCTAGAAGTATCAGAAATAAGGGGGAACAAAACTGTTGCATTGATTGAGTTCATTCACACAAAAATTGTTGGAATAAGTGAGATGTGGTTGGATAACCTCCTGGCAGAACTAGAGATGGAAGGGTAATGTTTTTTGTCATCATCATCCTTACAGGGATTTAGGCCCAATGGCCTGTTCCGGTCTCATTTCATCTTTTCCTTGGTCCCTGACTTATCTTCCAACTGGGTGGTATCAATGTATCTTTTTGGGCAGTCTTAAATTATCCATTCTTTCATTATGTTTGATCCACTTCGTTTGGTATTCATATATTTTATCCAATACCAAATGTATTTTTAGTTCTTTACATATTTCTGTGCTTCTTTTTTTTTTTTTTATTCCAGAGAGTATAATCTGCTGTCATTTATAGGAATTTGATTTCTCCAGTTTCTATTCTTTTTTCTTCTGTAGTTTTTATGGTTCATAATTCACTTCTGTACATTAGAGAAGGTCTTGCCGAAACGTTTTTATAAACTCTTATTCTTGTATGTTTTTGAACTTGGTTAGGTTTGAAAATATTATTAATCATACCTGTTATCTTTAGGAAGTTTGAAATTTTGATATCAAACAACTTCTTCTGCACTGGATCATGGAACTATACTTCATACCCTTTATTTACAGTTAATCAAATAATCATAGCAAGAAGTGAAGATGAACTCCAGAGAACAATACACTCCTTAAACATAACTGCAAAAAAAATTTGGAATGCAAATTAACAGACAAAACAGAAATCATGGCTTTTAAAGCCACTGCTGGTCAAAAGTAAATTTTATTTTCAATCATGATTTTACTTATGACTAGCAGTGGTCCTTTAAAAGTCATGATTTATGTTTAGTCTGTTGATATTTGCATTCCAAATTTTTTAGAAGTTATCTTTAAGGAGTGTATTGAACTCTGGAGTTCATCTTCACTTCTTGCTATGATTATTTGATTAACTGTAAACAAAGGGTATTAAGTATAGTTCCATGATCCAGTTTAAATGCTGGTTTTATGTTTTTAAAGATAGAAAAGGCAAAAAAGGGAGGTGGAGTGCTATTAATGATAGAAAGGGATTTGTGTCCATGCAAGGGGGAAATAATGGTAGTGATTTGAGGCAGTATGGTGTGAGCTGGATAGATACTTGGTTCAATGTTGCCATAGACCTGGTAATGTGGAGGGTGGTGACAGTGAAATGTATAAGCAAATTAGCCAACCAAATAGAAAACAGGTGATCATTATGGCTGATTTTAATTATGGCAATATAGATTGAAATGACGAGATAGCAACCGGAAGTAAAGAAAATTAATTTCTTGAGTTTTTGAGGGACAACTACCTCAGACAGTATGCGACAGAGGACATGTGAGGTTGGATTTGATCATCTCATCAGAAGATGTCATTATAAATAAGGTGTCACATCTCTCTCTCTGGGTGGTGAGAGTGACCATAAAGTGATTAGGTGGTTGTCAACTATATGAGGACTTCTGTAAGGAAGAGATATATCTGAAACTACAAGGCTAAGAATTATGGAGAGAGCTTGCAGCTTTATCATGGAATGAGGAATTGGGCATAAAGGAGACAATGCTGGTTGAGTGATCAAGAACTATCTAACAGAAGCAATGTCTAAATGTATCCCAAGGATCAGAAGGTTAAATGAGGTAAGTGTGAAATGAATGAATGAAGAGATCAAACATGCAACCTGGAATAAGAAAAGGCATTATGGAGAAGCATAAATTGAGTAGCAATAATCAGATACTGAGTTGTACAAAGAACAGGCAAGGAAGGTGACTTTGTTAATAAGGGTAGCAACAGTTAGCTATTGAGGGAAAAGAAAAAACAAACCTATGGAGTTATTTTGATATGTAAGATGATATTGGTTGGTGAAAATGGTAAAAGGATAACTACTACAGAGGATATAGTTCAGTTTTTAAAAGTACCTGTGGCATAACTATAAACAACAAATTACATGATAACCACAGTGATTAACTTTTCATTTTATTAAAGTTAATTACTGTGGTTATCGTGTAATTTGTTGTTTATAGAAGATATAGTTGAGATATTAACTGAGTAGTTCATAAAAGTATTTCATCCTCATGAATGTGATAACATGTAGTTGAAAACAGAAGAGGAGGAGGAGGGGGTGAATATGAGTGATAAGGAGGTATATGGAATTCAGTAAATGATGTTAATAGTGTTGTGTTGGAAAAAGGGCTGACTCACTATTTGTAAGCCATTTTGTTTCCAACCCAACACAGAGACAATGAAAACCTAAGGATAAGGACATGCTTATACTTCCAAGGACAGGGCTAAGGGAGTATTGTATATATATGCATTCAGAGGTATATCAACTTGACTGAAATTATTAATACTGAGTAAGCTAAGGAAATCTGTGTTTAAAACTAATATTATTTCTGTAAAATAAGCAAAGGAAAACTGTGTTACAGGACCAAAATTGTTGTTGTTTAATGTGCTTAAGAGATCTGTGTATTAGAACCATGTTAGAATAGTTCAGAGTTAGGGTGACCAATCGACCGTAGCTAAGTATATGACGTAGTCAACGAGAGAGGGCACTCGGAAGGCAAATATAAGGTGCCGCACGAGACTCAAACGCTCTCTTGTTTTCTGTTCCCGTCCAATCCCGGATAGCTGAGGAAGCTTGTCTCCCAACAATCTCCCGGATGCTGTTGTACCATGTCGAATAAAGACACCTAAGAAATGAAGTCAGAATTCCAGTAAAGAGCCGTTGGTGAACCACGCCAATGTATAGTCAGCGAAGGGCAACCTTCTAAGAAAGTATAAGTAAGTCGCAGAGGCCATAGAAACACGTGGCTCAGAAGTACAGAAGTCTTGCCATATTGGAAGTGAAAGCGTGGGGGGGGTAACGGAAACTCCTTGAACAAAGACAAGATAGTAATGTACAACCTTTTCATACATATTATAGAATTGTAGACGTAAAGAGGAATAGGAGCCAAGGATTTGAGGAGCTCCACACATTAACTTACCCATAGTGCCTTAATGACTGTTTGGACTAATTGTCTATGTCAAGTAAGCTGGTGCCATTCCAAGCTTGTGCCGAGAAGGGAACTTGATCTTTGAACTGTTTGTCAGGAAGAAGCTATTTGCTGTAGTGTTAGATATTAGCCTAAATTTCACTTAAATGTTGGGGGATAGAGATATTGCAGAATTAGAATTTGTATTCCATGTTAAAATATAAGTTAGAATGAGTTTGATATGCCATGTATAAAGTTTATATCTAATTGTGCCTAAGAAATGAGCATTGAGTAACCCTGTATGGATAAGTCGAGCCTGAGTTTAATAATATGACCGAGATATAGGATTTGCATTACTTAAGCAAAGAGATTGTAATTTTGGATATCTTAATCTAAAAAGGGGGGGGGGAGTTCAGACTCTGAATTTAATTCAAGGAAGGTAACCTAGCATTCAAATTGTTACTTAAAGTGTATCTATATTAGTGGTTTAATAAATGTATTCTTTTATATCAAAGTTCATGAGTTCTGATTTTCTGAGACTGAATTATCACTTATAAAACTTTCAGACCTGTGTGAGTGAAGGGGGAAGCAATTCATGTAAGAAAGAAAAGGGGGGGGGGGGAACCATGACTGCACATCACGTGATCCCTAATAAATTAATGTTATTTGTTTGAGTATCAGAATTTAGTTGCCAGCTGGCACAGTTATTCAAAAAATATAAATTTGTCAGCAATAAAATAACTGATATGCATGAGAGATAAGTAAAGCATAGAATAAAAGTAAATGATAATAATAAAAGAATAAGAGACACGTATATACAGAGATGTAACAATAGAGATGCCAGACTTGATATATCACCATGTGTCTTAGGTCATTGTCATCTGCCTTGACATACTTGTTTATGAGTCTTACTTTTGGTCAGGTTCCAAAGGGAGTGGAAGGAAGGCAAGATTGTACTGCTTCATAAGGAAAGTGATAAGACTCAACTACAAATTATAGGTCAACCAATATGTGTGTGTCTGGTTGTGATTAAAGTTTTGCAGAGGGTTAGTGAGGAACATGATCCAGAATTGGGGTAACAACAGGGGTATTCTCTTTGATGGACACCATGGGATACTAAAAGAAGATCATTTTAGTAATCCACTTATTATTATTATTGTTCCGGGAAACTCCAAGGAGTCGACAGACTCATCGAGGGAGGCCCTGACATCATGTCTGGAACAACTATTCAACATTCACACAGTATCTATCATATCTTGCCTTGAACTCATTCATGGTCGTAGCACCCACAACAGACTCTGGAAGCTTATTCCACTCATTCACCACTCTCCAAGTAAAAAACCTAGCTCTAACACCCTTGTCAACCACGCTCTTGCCCAGCTTCCATGCATGGCCCCTAGTCCTCCCACCACCAGTCATATTTTCAAAAATATCTTCTGGATCAATTTTATAAAAACCCTTCAGTAATTTGAATGTCTCAATCATATCACCCCTCCTTCGCCTATCGTCCAATTTCTGCAACCCACAAATCTTCAACCTATTCTCATAAGGTTCATTCCACAGACTTGCTATCATCTTGGTCACTCGTTTCTGGACCTTCTCCACTTCCTCCCCATCACGAAGAAACCCTGGTGCCCATAACTCGGCACAGAAGTCCAGATGGGGTCTTATCAAGGCTCGATACAGAGGAACAACAACTTGTTTGTCTCTGCATGTTAAAGTATTTTTCATAAGCCAAGTGATTTGGTGAGCTGTTTTAGTCACTTTTGCAATGTGCCCCCTAAACTTCAACTCCCTATCCACCAGCACTCCCAAATCCCTGGCCTCATCAATCTCCTGGAGTACGGTTCCACCAATGCGATATACTGCTGCTGTTCTTTTCACCCCAAAGTGCATAACCTTACACTTTGTCACATTAAACTGACATCCATTTTTCCTAGCCCAGTCCTCCAAACTATCCAAATCATCCTGTAAAATTTTGACATCCTGTGCACTCACAATTGCTCTACCCAACTTTGCATCATCAGCAAACAAGTGAACACTTCCTCTCAAATCCTTTCCAATATCGTTGATGAACAAATTGAAAAGCAGTGGTCCAAGAACAGAGCCCTGCAGCACTCCACTAGTCACAAGACGTCTTTTTGACTCCACTCCTGAATAAACCACTCACTGGTATCTCTCCTTCAACCACCCTCCTATCCATCTTACCAACCCTATATCTATCCCCATCTGCTCCAGTTTACTGATTAGGGTTCCATGTGGTATCCTGTCAAAGGCCTTGGTAAGGTCCAGTAGTATCACTGTAAACCCATTACCCCTATCCAGTTCAGCCGTCACTGTGTTATAAAACGTGAGCAAGTTACTGAGGCATGATCTACCCTTCACAAAACTATGTTGTCCCCCGTACAATATCCCATTTTCATCTATCCAATCCTGTATTCTTTTCTTGACTAATTTCTCTAAGACCTTGACAATGATTCCTGATATGCTAATCGGTCGGTAATTTACAACAGCAGTCTTGGAACCACCTTTGTGCAGTGGAACTATTTTCCCCTCCTTCCACCCGCTCGGGACTAACCCAGACTCAAATTAAACAAAATGGTCAAGGGTACTGACAATTCTTTAGCTGCTTCTCTTACTACACGAGCTGGTATACCATCCAATCCCACAGATGTATTGACATTGAGGTTATGCAATAGACTGCTCACCTCCACTTCATTCACCACAATTCCCGTATAATCTACTGGTTTATTCGTTTCTGCAATGTCACCACCTGGATGATATATTCTTGCAAAGTGCTCACTCGGTACTCAGCTATCTCAACTGATTCAGTTACCTCCCTACCATCGGCATTCTTTAAAATCATTCTGCCATGTACATTTTTCCTTTTACTTGCTACATATCTAAAAAACTGTTTAGGATTCTCTTTAGCCTGCATGGCCAATGTTCTTTCTTAATCCTTTTTTGCTTTTCTTACCACACTCGTCACCCTTCTGGCCTGCGCTTTATACAGTTCATGTGCCTGCCGGTCACCTTTCTCCTTAAATTCCCTCCATAGTTGTTTCTTTTTTTGCAGCTCAAGCTTAATGGTGTTATTCATCCATTTAACCCCTACTTGATTTATTATTCGGACTCTAGGTATACAGTCAGCCATTGCTTCATGCAAGCACTTCTTAACTACCTCCCATGCACTATCAACTTCTAGTCCTTGCAGTTTTACATGCCATGGCACTGAGCCAATCAAACTCCTAAGCTTGTCATACTTTCCAGCCCGATAATTCCACATGTACCCTGTCTTAATTGAAAATTCTACACCTTTAGCCACCTCCCAAGTCAAGACCCTATGATCACTCTCACCGATTGGTGGCAATGTGGTCATATTTGTTATAGCCAAATCTTCAGATGTAATTACTAGGTCAAGCACTCTCTGACCCCTAGTATTTTCCATTACATGCTGTCGCAGATAGTTATCCCTTAATAACCGCATAAAATCCAATTCCTTCCTCATGTGTGTCCTCTCCTCACTCCAATCAATGCGACCATAGTTGAAATCTCCCATAATAATCACCCTCCTTCCACTCATTTCTTCTATTTGCTTGTGCATACTGTCACCACCATCTTTTCCATCACCTGGTCTATAGCAGCACCCAATTGTATATTTAGTTCTGCTAGCCACATTCTCACACCAAATGGCCTCAAATGTGCTCTTTTCTCTATCCTGCAATTCAACTTCTATTCTCCTTGGCTGTAGCTCATCAGCTATCATCAACAATACTCCTCCCCGCATTTTATTCTCTCTGTCATTCCTGAACACACTATACCCATCACATTCAATCCCACTAGCTATATCATCTACAGTCAGCCATGTTTCACTAATACCAATAACCTGTGGTCTGGAAGTGCCAACCATGGCCAAAAACTCTTCCTTCTATTAAGACCCCCATTAGCCCCAACCCTACCTTGATGCCTTATATTAACTATCCCACTCTGGTTTGTTGTCCTTATTTGCTCTAGCATATTATATTCATTCTTACATTCAACTGCCTCCCTAAGGACTGTATATCTACTCCCCCCCCCTTAACAAATCTAGTTTCCCTGAATTTGCACATCCACTACATTCAGCAACACTTTCTCAAGTCTCCTTACACCATAACCATTCAAATGCAAGCCATCCATCTTATATAGATCCTTTCGCCCATCAAACTCACTCCACACGTCCACAAATTCCACACCACTCGTCATACATAACCCACGCATAAAGTCATTCGCAATTATGGCTCTCCTTTAAAACATTTCACTGTCATACCGTGGCAAAAGACTAATCATTCTAACTCTCTTACTCTTTTCTTTTGCTACCTCAAACAATTCATTCAGGTCTTCTATCATTTCCATTTTATCTCCTTTCAAATCATTCATACCTGCCACAACAATCATTTCTTTTACCCTTTCCTTTTGCTCTCTAATAGACTCAGTTACATCCTTTATGGTCGCACCAGGATTTTATTATAATAAGGTGACAGGCGTATTGGATAAGGATACACATACACACTAGTGTACTTGGATTTTGCAAAGGCTTTTGATAGATTGCCACATAATAAGTTGATAGTTAAATTGGAACATATGAGGTTGTATAATTGATTAGTGCATTGGATTGGAGATTGGCTGTCTAATGGATATCAGTAAGTTGTGATGGGAAAGCAGTATCCCATAAGAGGAAAGTGACTTGGTGTGCATCAGGGGTCTGTGTTAGTTACATCCTTTATGGTCGCACCAGGATTTTATTATAATAAGGTGACAGGCATATTGGATAAGGATACACATACACACTAGTGTACTTGGATTTTACAAAGGCTTTTGATAGATTGCCACATGATAAGTTGATAGTTAAATTGGAACATATGAGGTTGTATAATTGATTAGTGCATTGGATTGGAGATTGGCTGTCTAATGGATATCAGTAAGTTGTGATGGGAAAGCAGTATCCCGTAAGAGGAAAGTGACTTGGTGTGCATCAGGGGTCTGTGTTAGGGCCATTGCTGTTTAACTTGTATGTTAATGATATTGGGGAAGGTTTAAACTGGAGATATTCAATTGTTTGCAGATAATGGAAGTTGGGAAGAGCTGTGACGTGTAGAGAAGATGTTGTGGCTTCACTCAGTCTGTTCAAGTCTTCTTGTAAATGGGGATGGCTGTGAGGTTCTCAATTGAATGTTGCGTGTGTGGTGCATAAGGTTTTATAATTTGAAAAGAAGGATGGGATGCCAAGTATACAGTTGGTTAGGATATAGTGGAGGAGGAGGCGAAAATAAGAGATCTAGGGTTGATGGTGGATAGACCTAAAATTTAGAGAATACATTGCTAAAATTGTGAGAAAAGTGCAATGAATTTTGGCTGTGATGCATAGGACAGTGACTTGCATAAGAAAGGAGATTATGATTCCATTGTATAAGGCCTTGATTAGGTCACATATGAACTGCTGTGCACAGATTTGGTCACCTGGTTTTCAAAAGAAGGAAGAGAATGGTCCAGGGGATTCATGGCTGTGATAAGACTTATTGCAGTGTGTAGTGTATAAGGTTTTATAATTTGGAAAAGAAAGATGGGATGCCAAGTATACAGTTGGGTGGATGGGGAGAAGAAAATAAGAGACCTAGAGATGATGGTGGATAAAACCTAAAATTTAGAGAAACATATTGAGTCTGAAGAAAAGTTGAGAAAATGCCATTTTCAGAATCTGGTGGCATTTCGTTTTTATCAGATTAATGTTGAAGAGGTTTTTCATCGAAGGGTGGGAAATTGGGGAGAACAAGTAGTCATCTGTAGAAGCTGTATAAGGAGGTTGTGATCAAGGAAGTGAAAAGCAGGTTTTTTGCTTGGAGAGTAGTGAATGATTGGAATGCATTGCTTGAAAATGTGGGAACTGTAGAGAATATGAATGTATTTAAGGCACAGTAAGATGAGCTGTGTGTGTGTGTGTGTGTGTGTGAGAGAGAGAGAGTGAAAGAGACAGAGGGACCATTGTATGAGTCTATGACTTTAAGGCTGCTTGAAGATAATAAATACTTCAGAAGAGTCTAAGAAAAATTGTAGAAGAGAAACTTGGAGAACAACAAGCTGGGTTCAAGCCATTTAGAGTTATCAGAATCAGGTTTTCACATTACAACAAATGGTTGAGAAATTTGGATAATGTAGCCAGGATCTGTACATGGTACTAAGAAAAAAAGCTCTTCAGAACACTACAGTTATAGAGTGAATGGAACATTATATAGAAGAATATGTAATTTATATTTAAAGCGTAAATCAGCAGTTAGAATTAAAGGAATTTATTTTAATGAAAAATCAGGTGTAAACAAGGATGCACTTTATCTTCATATTTATCTACACGGATCACATTATGAAAAAAGTGTATTTGGCCTGATATCAAACTCGAAGATGTTAATCTCAGCTCTTTATTTTATTCTGATGATGATGTTCTACTAAATGTATCCCGCACAAGTCTTCAGATTTAATTAAATTGAATATCTACTGTAACAAACTTAGTATGAAAATTAGCAATTAAGAAAAAAAAAATGAAGATTGTGAAAATAAGCAGGAACTTTGGAAGTTCATCAGCTGCACATTAAATGGAATATCTATATAACAAGTAAAACATTTCATCTATTTAGGCACAGTTTTTAGTGAAGATGGAGAATTAAATAGACAACAGAACTGGCAGAGAGAGATTGTAGTAAGGAATCAACCGAATAAATTTGTGCTATAAGAGAGAATTTAGCCAAAACTCTAAACTAGCAGTATACAAAACAGCATTCAAACCAATTTTGTGGATCTGAGAGTTGGGTTATAAATAAAGCACTTCATCTTGAGAATACTGATTTGAGAGTTGTAAGAAAAATTGCGATGGGGGAGGTGAAGAAATGGCATCAATGGTAGAAAGATATTAAAAGAGATTGACATTGTTAACATTCAAGGATGTGTGAGCACAACCAATCTAAGTTGGTATAGTCACTTAAACAGAAGAGAGGAAGGGTTAGTAGAACAGGTGTTTGATGCCAGAATGGTAGGCAAAAGACTCAGAGAAAGACTTATATCTAGGTGAATTGGTGTAGTCAGTAGTGCTCTAGAAGATAGAAATATAAGCACTGACAGTATTGGAGTATTGATAGACTAATTTGAGGAAAAATTGTTGACAGGAGAGTAGTGATAATGCAGACTTATTCATGTGGTACTGTACAAATATCAGCTTTCAAAAGCACATATTATAGAAATATTCTGTGAATTTGGATGGCTAAAAAAAGATAACAAATGAACTGTTAGTACAGAATGTATAACAGTAGAAAGATCGCAACCTTGATGCTTGGTACAATGGTATGAACAAAACAGGGCAGCTAAGGTGAGAGTGGGTAGATGATTCGAAGGAGTGGTGCAGAAAGAGTTTGCAGGAGTTGAGTCACCTGGCAATGGACAGAAAGAAATGGCAAACAATGGTGAAACAAGCTGCAGACACTAACAAGCCTTTGATCCTTGGGCACTTATGATGATTAGGAAATTAGTGCTGGTGGTGGACTGAATTTGAGAGGAAAGGTTAGCAGAAGGATTTATATAATGCTGTTGGATTACATTTAAATTCAGTGTTAAGTGTCTCAAGAAGTGCAAGGTCAAGAAAGCTACAGCTGTTAAGGTGGATGCAGGTGTGTTGTGTGCTTGCACATGTGTGTGTGTGTGTGAAAGGCACTCATGAGGTGAATGAGTATGACCTAAATATGTGGATTCTAGTCTTTCAAGTGACAAAATTGAATGACAGGATAGTCAGTAAAGCTGTAAAGGTAGTTGATGTTTAAATCAGTGTTTCTCAAACTTCAGATATTTGTGTACACCTTCTTAAATTTTCATTATTACCAAGTACTCCTTACCAAGTACTCCAGGGTGAAAGGCTAATTTTAGGGAAGAAATTCAAGTACCTTGGGTTGGTTGTCAAGAGTAATGGTGACCTGGATGAGGAAATACAGCATCGAATAACATGCGGTTGGATGAATTGGAGGAAGATGAGCGGGGTCCTGTGCGACAAGAGAGTGAGTTGTAAGAGGAAAGGAAAGCTCTATAAGATGGTGGTGAGGCCGGCGATGCTCCATGGTGCAGAGACGTGGCCTATAACCAAGGCACAGGAGAGGAAGATGGAGATAGCGGAGATGCGGATGTTGAGATGGATGAGTGGTGTGACAAAGAAGGACAGGATAAGGAATGACTACATCAGAGGGACGGTTAAGGTGGGACCAATTGGCAAGAAGATACAAGGAAGTAGGCTGATGTGGTTTGGACATGTTGAGAGGAAGGGTGAGGAGTATGTTGGTAAACGAGTGGAGTATATGGAGTTGGAGGGAAGGAGGAATAGAGGCAGGCCTAAGCTCAGGTGGAGGGATAAGATGACAGAGGATCGTAGGGAGAAAGGATGGAGTCCGAAGGATGCCCTGGACCGGAGAACTTGGAAGAGGAAGGTTAAAGATTCGTGCGCCGACCCCGTTTAACATGGGATAAGGCAGAGTGAAAGAAGAAGACTTCTTATCAAAATAATAATAATAAATAAATAAGTATATTTCATTGTAAATGTCTATTTTATTTGAATTTAGATGTAAACAAAAAATATGATTTTTTTTTTAATAGAACAAAATTTATAAAGATACTATAAATTTTTACTTAATTTAAATAATTTATCAATGAAAGGAGTGAAATTTCTTATGGTGGGATAAAATTTCAGCAAAATTTGGCTCTATAAGTATTAATTTCAATCTCAGATGCGGTTTGACATCCATCTATATACAAGGGCTGAAAATCCAACTTCACAGAGCTATGAACTTGGAAATGGATAAATGAACTTTAGAGCTTTATCTGTTAATTCAGGAAATTCATTCTGTATTTGTAAAAAATTATAATATTTATTATAGGTATTATAACTTCCGTATATCATTAAAGCTATCACTGTAAAAGTAGTACAAACCTATTAATCGTTATTTTAACTAACAACAAATTTTTAATATGATCAAATAATGACGCACAATCTGCTTAACTGTCTTAATTACATCTACTAATGATTCATATAATTACTTTTTTATCAATCGCTATCGTACGCTCTTTGTGTTGTTGCAGGCTCGCAGTGTACGTTCATATACGAAGCTGAACGAAGATTCACGAGTGATCGCCTGCGAATTTGCAAACTATTCAAATGAAGCAGTTATCACAATTTGAATAGGAGAATTCATACATAATATATAATTTATTGAGAAATATATACTTTTAAAATAATTCTTTTTTCCTTAATAATGATTCCATGCATTAAAGAGGCATAACCGAAAATTGCCACGTACCGCCTGAAGACCTTTCACTTACCCCCAGGGGTACGTGTACCACACTTTGAGAAACACTGGTCTAAAGGTATGATACAGTTTATGTATACTAATGCTAGTAGTATCAGAAATAAGAGAAGAGTTTTTGGCATTTCTTGGTGAAACCTTGCCAAAAGTTATAGGCATTACTGAAACTTGGCTGAGAGCAGATAATGTAGTTACAGATATAGAATGTGAGGGGGGGGGATATAGAATTTACAGAGAGGATACAGAGAATACAATTAGAAAAGGAATAGTGCTAATGAAATTGTTACAATTAAAACTATATCAATTCACTGTATCTAATTAATCAATCGCTCTGTTTTTAAAAAGTTAGTAAATTACTAACTTTTTAAGTAAATGGCATGACTTACAAAATCATGCTCCCCCCCCATAACGAAATATCTACTCTTTTCTGAATTCCAATTTTTGATATGGATATGAGAGTCGCTGACCAAAGAGTAGTATGTAGAGGAAGCAGGTGACCAGCACTATACTGCAAGTCTCAGTTTTGTACTGCAGCTGTTTGATTTGCACATAAATGCTATAGGAAATGATTTGAAGGAAAATATTCAGTCATTTGCTGATGATGCAAAATGGGTGTGTGTGATAGTTTACAAAGGTAATGTAAAGAGCTTGCAGGATGATTTCAGTAGGCTGACAGTATGGGCAAAAGATAATAGATGCTGTTTTAATGTGGAAAAGTGCAAAGTTATGCATTTTGGGATAAAAATATTACATGCGGTTCACAGCATCAATGGAGCTGTGCTCCAAAAAACTGATGAAGCTAAGGATTTGAAGGTGCTGGCAGACAGAGAGTGGAAGTTCAGAATGCAAATTGCTAAGGTAGCCAAGACAGCTCATAGGATTACTTGATTATTGAAGACTGCAGTACTGAAAAGAGATAAGGAAGTTATCATTCCTCTTCATAAGGTCCTGATATGGTTACATCCGAATTAGTGTAATACAGGTCTGGTCACCTGGGATTCTTGGGTAGGAAGTGGTGGAGAGGATCCAGAGGTGAGTGATGGCTAGTGGTTCTAAGAAATGCTTTCTATGATGATAGATTGATTTTTCAAATGGTTGATGTGCAGAAAAGAGGGAATATGATAGAAACATTTTAGTTACGAAATGATTGATGCACAAGAAATATTTCAGCACTTGACTAGTTTGGGCAGAACATGGGATTATACCTAGAAATTGAGTAAAAGTGTGGTCTACAAATGTGTGAAGACTATTTTTTTTTTTTGCATAGAATGGTGAATGAGTAGAATGGGTTGCCAGGAGTGCTTTGTTGGTCATTGCATTTAAGGAGAGGTATGAACAGTATGCTTCTCCTGCAATGAGCCCTTGGACATCATGGAGGTTTCTGTGCAATCATAATTGATTTTCAAATGATATGCTATTTTAAGACAGCTTCATTTACATGAAAAAAGTTTAGCATGTAAGTTATTTTATTTTTTAACATTGCTCTTTTTAATGTGTATTTTTAAAGTATTTTTAAATTTTTGTAGACAGAAAAGAGATAAGATTTTTTTTTTAATGTTTATATAGATTTTGGAACATTGTAAAGATATACATTGGCATTTCATAGGTCACCTTCAGCGGAACAAAGTAAATAAACTAATAAGTAAGTCTAATAATTTTGGTTGTTTGAGATATGATACTAAGGTAAAGAATTCACATAGTATGTCACATTTTTTTCACTGTAATAACCTTAATACCTTTAATAATTATAATAATTTATTTTTCTTTTAAGCTGCTCCAAATTTGTATATGGTGGAAACAGTGGATTCAGAAAAGTTGGCTTATACAATTGAAAACGCCTGGAAAAACTTGAATAAAGAAGAAAAGCTAAAAGTGATGGTTCAAATAAATACAAGTAAAGAAGAAAGTGAGTTTTTAACTTTTGTATGTTTTATGTATGCTATGGCAGTCTTAAAATAAAAATGAAAAAAAAAGATCTATGTGGTATGATTTGTTCTGAAAAATATATTTTGCCATAATGCTTTAATATTGTTGCACAGCATTACATAATATTAGACAAATACTCATCTATTAAGTTATAAATTAAATATGCCAAGAAATTATATTATTCGTTTAATCAAGTGTAAGTAAACAAACTTCACACATGAAGTAACTTCACGACTGGGTAACTTGTACATAGAAGCTAATGATTTCACATCACTTGGGGTCAAACTAGTTTCTAGAACACCCTGAAGAAAAAATTTTCACATTCGAACCCAAACCAAAAATTTTGCTATGATATGTCGACGACGTCTTTGCAGTCTGGGATCATTACGAACAAGAATTACACTTGTTTCTAGATAAAATAAACCTCCTTCACCCTCACATCAACTTTACGCTAGAAAAAGAATCTCCACAGGGTATCTCCTTTCTGGATTTACACATTCAAAGAAAAGAAGATGGTTCCATCGCCATGTTTGTCTATCGCAAGCCTACATTTTCAGGTCACTACATTCACAATTCTTCTGCTCATCATCCATCTCAAAAATTTAGCATCATTAAATCATTAGTTACCAGAGCACACAGATTCTGCTCCTCTGAAGAATCTCTAAACCAAGAATTAGAAATAATCAAAAATACAGCCATACTAAATGGATACAATCTTAAAACAACTCAAAAAATCATCAGTCACTTCCCCACACATCAACCTAGACAAGAAGAAGCCCATAGGATTCCCATACCTTATGTCAAAGGCATCTCCGAACGTCTTTCAAAAATTATGAAGAAATACAATCTTGCCACTACCTACAAACCCATCAACCAGATCTATAACTTGTTACCTTCTCCTAAAGACACAAACTCTCACCTCTGATGTTACCTGGTGTGTGTGTATGATGTCCCATGTTCCTGCAAGTTGTCTTACTATGGACAGACAGGTAGATCTGTCCATAGAAGATCCTGATGTTCCGAAATGCATTTTGGAACATCAGGATCACATTCGTCTTTTCAAACTGTAGAAATCTGGCCTCGCTCAACATGGAGTTGAAAACCCAAACCATAGGATCCATTGGAAAAAGATAAAACTTTTACATAGATCTTTATATAAATATGAACGTTTGTATAAAGAAAGTGCTGAAGCCCTACTACACAGACCAAATTTAAACTGTAATGATGTTCTTGCTATTCCTAAAGTATGGGAAATTGTAATACAAAATTGTGTAAAATAATCTCTTTATATATGTTATCTTTTTTTTTTTTTTTTTCCAGTTATGTTTTAATTTATTTCTATAACATGCTACTGCACGCATATTGGGATTCCATTATAATAATGCACCCTAACTGTATGTTATTCCTAGTATTGTTTGAATTACTGTACTGAGGATGTCCCAAGATACTTGGGATGAAATATTTACGTATTAAAACTTATCACTGTGGTTAGTACGTGTGTTTTTTAGTGATGAATTCACCACAGGTTTCATTGTATAAAACAAAAACTTGCCTTAGTATCCCATAATGCAAAGCACATATCCTTACAAACAAGTATAATACTATGCATTATGTGAAGGGCCATTGCCCAGACTGGTTTTGGCCTCTATTGAGGTCCTATCAGTGGGAGCCGGATCCAGAAGTGATACCAAGGTTGAAGTAATGCAGAAGTCATATTTCCATATACAAGAAAGGTGTCAAATGTAGCCAAAAAGGTATCACACATTATTGCTAAAACACTCTGGATTAGAGATAGTTGTTGAAAGTTTTTCCACTTGGTTATACTATAAATTAAAGATGCCAAGAAATTAGACGCACTGACCTATAAGACGCACCTCCTTTTTTGTACACATTTTTTAGGAAAAAAAATTTATCGCTGAATATAATAATGAATTTACAGTATTTCAAATATAAAGTAATAAGTAGTAAAGTAAATAAAGCATTCCTTTATTTACTTTATTATTTTATATATAAAGTAATAAAGCATTCCTTTAAAGGCTATGTAATGGTCTCCTCTCAGTTATACAGCTTAGACCCTTAAGCACCCAAAATTTGTCTAGGCGCCCTGGCAGACTGTCGAAGAAGCCTGCCCTGCTAGTATGGGATCAGTTTCGTTCTCACAGAACAGAAGATGTTAAAAATAAACTCATGGAATTGAAAACTCAATTAGCTGTAATTCCAGGAGGTCTATACATAGCCTTTAAAGGAATGCGGAGAACTGACCAGGGCTTCTGACCTAATGTCCAATCCTCACCTTCTCGTGGTGCACCATGTTGGGTATCTACTTGGATACTGAATGAATGAGGATGGACTGGCAATTTGGGATTTAGCCGACCAAATTGTATTCTTATTGGTTAAACCAAAATAAAAAATGATGGCACAACATGACAAAATTTCATGCCGGCTGGGGCGTTACCCGGTTAAACAAGGCCCCCATTGTTTTCGCCAGGGAACCAGGGCAAACAGTGAAAAGTCAGTTACTGGAACAAATCTGAAAACAAACCCCAACTCAACATCACCAGAGTTAAAGATCAGTACTATCAACGTAAGAAGCCTGAATAGCAAAGAAATGGAGCTAGCTGAGGAATTAGATAAGTACCAGATCGACATAATAGGGGTGACTGAAACAAAAAAGACAAAAACTGGTGAGATCTTTCTGAGCAATAAATACAAAATGTTATATTCAGGCAATGTCAATCAAGGAAAAGAAGGAGTAGCCATAGTATTCAACACAAATACGAGGCTAATCTTCTTGAATGGCAGTAATTCTCAAGTAGAGTAATGGGGGCAAATATGAGAATGGGGAACTGGACTATGGTCCCACAGAAGGTTCTATTAAGGTAGAAGTGGAGGAATTTTTTGAGGCTTTAGAAAAAGCAACTGACACAATGAAAAATAAAAAGTTGGTCCTTGTTGGCAATCTAAATAGCAGAGTAGGAAATGATTGTGAGACATACAAAAATATTTTGGGAAAATTTGGAGAAAAGAGCAAAGCTAATAATAATGGCAAATACCTGTTGGATTTCTGCTTAGGACATGGACTGGTTATTGTTTCAACATAAAAATGTGCACAAATTCACATGGAGAGAAGAGGCTAGGAATAAGAAAAGTCTCATTGACTATGTTATTGTTGATAGTGATGTTTTCTCCCTGGTGCAGGACACCAGAGTGTACAGAGGATTTGAAATTGGAAGTGATCACTATTTAGTCTTGAGCAAGATAAAATTGAATTTCATATTGAAAAGAATAACATGTAAGAAAGAAGTTTTAAAGCGAATAAAAGTTGAGCAGCTCTCAGATGTGAACTGTAGACTAAAATACACAAAGATTATTAAAGAAAAAATGAAAGAGTTTGAGAACAGGAATCAAACCTTGGAGATTCAGTGGCAAACTCTGAAGAAAACATTGAATGATTCTGCCAGAGAGGCATGTGGTGAGGTTGTCTGTAAGGATAAAAAATTCAGAACTCCCTGGTGGACACAGGAAGTTAAAGAGGCAGTGAAGGAAAAGAAGAAAGCATATCAAAAGTTCCTGGCAAATAAGTCAGCTTGTGCTCTTGGAGAATATAGAGACAAATGCAAGAATGCTAAACACTGTGTAAAACTAGCTAAACAAAAGTCATGGGAGGACTTTGGCAAGAATATAGAAAATAAATATCAAGAAGGTGTCAAAATATTCTGGAGGTTGTTGAAGAAGCATAGAAATGGAGGAAAGAGTGCTGTAAAAAGAATTAGAGATGTTAAAGGTGACATGAAAACGGGAGAAAAAATATCCTTGAAGTATGGAGTAATTACTTTGAAAAACTGCTAAATTAAACAAGCAGTGATGACAGCACAGTGGTAAAAAACACTGCCCAGGCATGCAGTCAGGAATACATATCCATACTTGAAGTAGAAAAAAAGCCATCAAAGGCCTGAAATGTGGAAAGGCAGCAGGAGTAGATGATATTTGACCAGAAATGCTGAAGTATGGTGGTATAAGAGTCTTACAGTGGCTGCACTGCATAGTTCAGAAAGCCTGGACAGAGGGACGAATTCCCGATGATTGGAGTACAGCTCTCATGTTACCCATATATAAAAAAGGGTAATAAAACTGAATGTGAGAATTACAGAGGTATTTCCCTACTGAGTGTTCCTAGCAAGATCTATACAAGTATACTTGAGAAACAGTTGAGAAGAATTGTGGAAGAAAAGCTTGGTGAAGAACAAGCTGGATTCAGGCCAAATAGAGGCTGTCAGGATCAGATCTACAGTTTACAACAAATAGTTGAGAAAGCATGGGAATATAACAAAGATCTGTACTTAAGTTTTGTCGATTTGGAAAAGGCATATGACAAGGTGCCAAGATAGAAGCTATTCAATACTCTGCAGTTATATGGTGTCAATCGGGCATTATATCAAGCAATACTTAGTCTTTATTTGAGTTGTAAGTCAGCAGTTAGAATTGAAGGAAGTACAGGAAGATAGTTTAATGTTAAATCTGGTGTGAGACAAGGATGTACATTATCCCCTCTGTTATTCGTTATCTATATGGATCACATTATGAAGGAAAGTGGTATTAAACATGATATCAAAATTGGAGATGTTAATGTCAGCTCTTTGCTTTATGCGGATGATGTTATACTTCTAAATAAATCTGCTATAAGTCTGCAAGATTCTCTGACTAAATTGAATAGCTGTTGTAATAGATGTGGTATGAAGGTCAGCAATAAAAAGACAAAGACAATGAAAATAGGCAGAATCATTGAAAATGTCAACTGTGTTGTGAATGGAGAACCTGTGGAACAAATAAAACATTTCAGCTATTTAGGCACGATTTTTACTGAAGATGGTAAATTAAATATAGAAATAGACAACAGAATCAGCAAAGCTGGTACGGTGGGAAGTCAATTGAATAAATTCATATGGAATAAGAGAGAAATTAGTCGGAACACTAAATTAGTTGTATACAAGACAGTGTTCAAACCAATTTTAACTTATGGATCTGAGCGCTGGGTCAGAAGTAAAACACTTGACCAAAGACTAGAGACCACAGATATGAGTGTCCTGAGAAAGATTATAGGCGTGAACAGATTGCATCAATGGCAATATCATATTAAAAACGAGGATATTAGGAAAGAACTTAGCATTGTCAACATCCAGGAATGTGTTAGCAGAGCTAATCTCAGGTGGTATGATCACTTAAACAGAATGGGCGAGGAAAGATTAGCAAAGCAAGTGTTCTCTGCCAGGTTGGCAGCAAAAGGACCTAGAGGAAGACCAAGATATAGGTGGATTGATATGGTACAAAGTGCCTTAGACGATAGAAATATAAGATCTGATAATGTTGGAGTCTTGACAAGTAACAGACTGATTTGGAGGAAAATTGTAGATAGGAAATTAATAATGATGTAATTTTTTTCATGTAGTACTATCATATCCTGTACACCCCTTGAGGGTACATGGCAGGAATTTGATGATGATGATGATGAACTTCATTCCTCCTCCATCCATCCAGCCTTTTTCGTGAACATGTACAAACACTCCTTTAAGCAGTTTTTCTTTGGGTAGTATCTTCCTTTTAAAATGAATAGTGGCGGAAATTTTGTTCAATCAGCACAGCAGGATAAACAACGTAGTGAGTTTTTTCGTGTCCCAAAGTTTTAACAGCAACGCCTTTTGTGCTCTTGGAATCCGCAGTTTTGTTTGAGGGCATATCAAACGTCAACTGAACCTCGTCCATGTTTCCTATTTGCGCAAGTTCAAAATTTTCTTGTTCCCTTGCATTAATGACGAATCGATGAAATTCAATAATTTTTTCTTCGTATTCAGCTAGCATCTTTTGTGATATTTTTGTTTTAGTCTGCATACATAGCTGGTTTCTCTTCATGAATCTTGAACACCATGATGTTGATCCAGTAAAGTTGACGATCCCTCTGTTAGTGGCTATCGCTTTCACTTGATGAATAATCATTTTCGTAGACACTGAAAGTCCCTTTTTTATGTGGTCTAAAATCCAAGTATTCAATTCTGCCTCAATGTCAGTTGCTTTTCTTAGATCCTCTTTCTGATTCCACCAAGTTCTTATTATTTTTTCAGTTGGGAGTGGCCCGAAATGCTTCTCTGCAGCCCTGTTTCCATGTTCTTTAGCATACGCAATCACAAATAGCTTGTATGCAATACCAACATTTTTCAGCCGTAATTTGCCAAGAAATTTAGAGACAATTTAATGACAGAAATTTATCACCATTCACAACAACCGCAACAACATGCGCATCCACTGAACTCTACGTAACTGGAATGCTCTCACACATCGCAAGGAAGCAAGAAAAATCGCGTAACTCAGAACAGAGAAAATTTCCAGAAATGAAAGTAATAAAAAAAACTGAGTATCGGCATATAAGATACACCCTGTTTTTCAGACCTATTTTCAAAGAAAAAAAGTGCATCTTATACGCCGGCAAATACGGTATATTCTTGGTTTAATTCTTTATCCAAGTATAAGCAAAGAAAGTTTGCATGTGAAATAACTTCACAACTGGGCAACTTGTATATAGAAACTAATGACTTCACATCACTTGCCTTAACTTATCAAAACTGGTCTGGGTAGTGACCATACCCATAATGCATAGCATTATACATGTCTGTAAAGATATGTGCTTTATATTGCAGGATACTAAGGCAAGTAATGTGAAGTCATTAGCTTCTATATATGAGTCGCCCAGTCGTGAAGTTACTTTACGTGCAAACCTTGTTTGCTTACATTTGGTAAAGGATTAAACCAAGAATATAATTTCTTGGCATCTTTAATTTATAAAGATGCCAAGTATAACCAAGTGGAGAGACTTTCAACATCTATTAAATTAGTTGATATCACTCTCCTCAGTGTTATATGAGGAGAGTTTTTGAATGGTATACATATATATATATCATTCTAAAATAAGTATTGCAACACTCCACAGCTTTATAATGAAATATATGATATCTGTATTCTTATTGTCACACGTGGTATATAGTGCTGTATAAAGCAAAAAGATATACCGTATATTATCGTGTATAATGAGAAAAATGTATGGTAAAAAATACTACTTAAAGTTAGGGGTTCGCATTATATGCAGATCCTAAAAAATATAACATCTTATTAGACTTACACACATAATATATACTACCCAATGCCTATGCAACCAAATCTACTTGACCCACTCGCATTCTGTGACTAAGCGTGCATAGTATCTGTGCATAAAGCTACTTACATTACTGGCTTTATGTGCAGATACGATACTCGCTCGGTTGCTGAATAATAGAGCACAGTTAGGTATATCAGTTTAACCACAGTTTATTTTAAATATTATTCGTTAAACAAACCTAGCCTGAAAATGAACCAACAGAAACGTAAACGTTCATCTTTTGAAGGAGGATTTAAATTGCGAGTCATGCAGTTTGCAGAAGAACATAATAACAGTATTGCTATGAGAGAATTTGGTGTAGCAGAGAGTAGTATTAGACTTTGACGTAAGCAAAAAGACAGTCTTGAAAAAAATCCCCAAAACGAAACGTGCCTGTCATGAAGATGTAGCATCCTTTCCAGAACTCGAAGAAGAGCTAAATGAATGGATTTTGACGCAACGACAAGATGTCATTATAGTAACAAGAACTGCAATTCATTTTCAAGCTCTACAACTCAAGAATGGTAAATTCAAAGACACACCAGGTATTTCATCTTTTCTTGCTTCGCCTGGGTGGTGCGACAGATTTATGGAATGCAAAGATTAACATTACGACACCAAACAAAAATTGCGCAGAAGTTACCAAAGCAGCTTGAAGAAAAAGTGCTGTCCTTCCATAAATTTATCATAAAATTACGGAAGTGTCATGGATATGGATGAGATGCCCATGTTCTTTGATATGCCTGGGAATCGAACAGTAAACTCAGTTGGTGAAAGGGATGTCTTCATAAAAACAATGGGACATGAAAAAACACATTTTACCGTTGTCCTAGTATGTATGGCAGACGGAACCAAATTAAAGCCGACAGTGATATTTAAAAGGAAGAAAATTCCAAAGCATATGAAATTTCCACCAGGTGTAATTGTTTGTGCCAATCAGAAAGGTTGGATGGATGAAGAAGGTGTACAATTGTGTCTGGATCAAGTATGGAAGTCCAGGTAGCTTGTTACGTCAACAAAGCATGCTAGTCTGGGATATGTTCTGGGTGCATTTAACGGAGGCAAGCAAAGAGAAAGCATGTGAGCTACATACAGACCTAGCAGTCATACCGGGTGGTCTAACTTCCGTTTTGCAGCGGCTTGATGTCAGCTTGAATAAGCCGTTTAAAGATCACTTACGTGAAAAATGGAGAGAATGGATGTCATCTGGTTTGGTGAAGATGACAAAGGATGGGAATTTTCAGAAGCCTGAGATCACCCTAGTCACTAGCTGGGTTAAAGAAGCATGGGATTCGATTGAAAGCTGAAATAATTCAACGCTCATTTCTTAAATGTGGAATAAGTAATTCAATGGATGGATCCGAAGATCACATCACATACGAAAGCGAGGATGATGCACAACAAAATGGAGAGCATGAAGACGATGACAACTGCTACACTGATGACACAATCCCTACAAATGAATTTATAAATGAAATGTTTGATAACTCAAAAGATGAAGATGAATTTAAAGGATTTTGACATTTTATTTTAAAATAAATATTTCTTTCGTTAATTCGTATTGTATTATTTATAATGTTATGGAACAAGATTAACAGATCGCATTATACGTGGACATGGCATTTTAGGGCTAGTTTTCAAACAAAATTTCTAGTTCGCATTATACGTGGATCGCATTATATACGATAATATACGGTACTTCTAGAGTTGACTATATATGCTGTCAGTGGCACATTAAAAAGAATGTATGATTTTAAAAGAGGTGTTATCATATAATGTCATATCTGTGTCCTTTGTTCACGATATAGTTAAAAGAGTGCATTACTTAAAATTATTATTATTACGCGCGACTCCAGGGAGTCCTTACACTCATCGAGGGAGGCCCTAAACATCATGTCCACACAACTATATGACATTCTCACAGTACCTATCATACCTTGCCTTGAACTCACTCACCGTCATAGCACACACAACAGACTCTAGCAGCTTATTCCACTCATTTACCACTCTAAAAGTAAAGAACCCAGTTCTAACACCCCTGTATAGAAACCCAGCTTCAATAGGTGTCCCCCTAGTTCTCCCACCACCAGTCCTGATCTCAAAAATATCCTCTGAATTAATCCTATAGAAACCCTTTAGCAATTTGAAAGTCTCAATCATATCTCCCCTTTTCCATCTATCAACTAATTTCTGCAATCCACAAATCTTCAACCTGTTCTCATATGGTTCATTCCATAGACCCACTGTCATCTTAGTCACTCGCCTCTGGATCCTCTCCACCTCCTCCCCATCAAGAAGGAACCTAGGTGACCAAATCTGGGCACAGTAGTCGAGATGAGGTCTTATCAAGGCTCGGTACAGAAGTACAATAACTTGCTTGTCTCTGCTCGTCAAGGTATTCTTCAGCAACCAAGTGATTTGATGAGCTGATTTGGCCACTTTGGCAATGTGCCCCCTAAACTTCAACTCCCTATCCACCAACACACTACTAAATCTCGTGCCTCATCAATTTCCTGGAGTACAGTTCCACCAATGTGGTATACTGCTGCTAATCTTTTAACCCCAAAATACATAACCTTACATTTTGCCACATTAAATTGACATCCATTCTCCTTAGCCCAGCCCTCCAAACCATGCAAATCATCCTGCAAAATTTTGACATCTGCATTCACTATCGCCCTACCCAACTTTGCATCATCAGCGAACAAATGAACTGTTCCTCTTAGATCCTTCCCTATATCGTTAGCGAACAAATTAAACAGCAGTGGTCCAAGAACAGAACCCTGCAGCACACCACTAGTCACAGGCCGTCTTTTGGACTCTTCTCCTGAATAAACAACTCTTTGATATCTCTCCATCAACCACCCACCTATCTATCTCACAAACCCTATAATCCATTCCCATATGTTGTAGTTTACGGATTAGAATTCCATGTGGTATCCTGTCAAACGCCTTTGCCAGGTCCAGCAGTATCACTGTAAACCCATTACCCATATCCAATTCAGCCATCACCTTGTTATAAAACTTGAGCAAGTTACTGAGACATGATCTACCCTTCACAAAGCCATGCTGTCCTCCGTACAGTATCTCATTTTCATCAATCCATTCCTGTAATTTTCCCTTGACTACTTTCTCCAAGACCTTGACAACGACTCCTGATATGCTGATCAGTCGGTAATTTGCAACCGTAGTCTTGGATCCTCCTTTACGCAGTGAAACTATTTTCCCCTCTTTCCACACCTTCGGGACTAAACCAGACCCGAGACTCGGATTAAACAACATGGTCAAGGGCACTGATAATTCCTTAGCCACTTCATGTAAGACCGGTGCCGGTATACCATCCAATCCCACAGATGTATTCACGTTAAGGTTCTGTAATAGACTATTCACCTCCACTTCATTCATCACAATTCCCATATAAACTAATGGTTCCTTCATTTTTCAATGTGACCACCTGAATGATATACTCTTGTAAAGTGCTCGCTCAGTAACTCTACTATATCGACTGATTCAGTGACTTCCATCATCATTCCTTAAAATCATTTTGCTGTGTACAGATTTTTTCTTGCTTGCAGCATATTGAAAGAACTGTTTTGGATTTTCTTTAGCTTGCATAACTAGTTTCCTTTCATAATCCGCTTTTGCTTTTTTTTACCACACTCGTTACCCTTCTGGCCTGCACTTTATACCGTTTGTGTGCCTGCAGGTCACCCCCTTTCTTTAAATTCCCTCCACAGTTGTTTCTTTTTTTGCAGCTCAAGCTTAATGGTGTTATTCATCCAATTAACCCCTACTTGTTTTACTATTTGTACCCTAGGTATACAATCAGCCATAACCTCCTGTAAATGATCCTTGACCACTTCCCATGCGCTATCGACATCCAGCCCTTGCAGTTGTACATGCCATGGCACTGATCCAAGCAATCTCCTAAGCTTGCCATACTTGCCAGCACGGTAATTCCACATATACTCTGTCTTAATCGAAAATTCCACACCTTTAGCCACCTCCCAGGTCAAGACCTTATGATCACTCTCACCAATAGGTGGCAACATGGTCATATTCATTACGGTCAAATTCTGAGATGTTATTACCAGGTCAAGCACTCTCACACCCCTAGCAGTTTCAATTACATGCTGTCTCAGATAGTTATCCCTTAATAATTGAATAAAATTCATTTCCTTCTTCACATGTGTCCTCTCATCCTTCCAATCAATGTTACCATAATCAAAATCTCCCATAATAATTACCCTCCTTCCACTCATTTCATCAATTTGTTTATGCATACTATCTCCACCATCTATTCCATCACCTGGTCTATAGCAGCACCCAACTATATATTTTATTCTGCCAGTCTCAATCTCACACCAAATAGCCTCAAATGAGCTCTTTTCACTATCCTGCGATACAATTACAATTCTCCTAGGCTGCAGTTCATGAGCTATCATCAATAGCACCCCTGCCCCCATTTTATTCTCTCTGTCCTTCCTAAACACACCATAACCTACACATTCTATCCCACTAACTATATCATCTCAGCCATGTTTCACTGATGCCAATAACCTGTGGCCAGGAAGAGCCAATCAAGGCCAAAAATTCTTCCTTCTTGTTCCTACTACTCCTGGCATTAGTATACATGAAATGCATTGATCCCTTTGTCCCACCCCTATCTTGATACATTATTCTAAATATCCCATTCCCATTTTTTGTCCTTAGTACTGGCTCGGGTACATTATATACATTCTTACACTCAACTGTCTCACTGATGTCCGCATATCCACTCTCTCCCCCCCCCCCCCTCCTTGGTAGTTCTAGTTTCCCTGGTTCTGCACATCCATTTTCACTTCATTCAGCAACAGTTTTTCCAGTCTCCGCACACCAAACCCATTCAAATGCAGCTCATCCATCTTGTATAAATCTTTTCACCCATCAAACTCATTCCACACGTCCATGCATTCAACACCACATCATATGCATAACCTGCGCATAATGTCATTTGTGATTACGGTCCTCCTTCTAAACTCCTCTCTGTCATACCGCGGCAACAGACTCACCATTCTAACTCTGTCACTCTTTTCTTTCTCTACCTTTAACAATACTTTCAAGTCCTCTCTCATGAAAATCAATTGCAGATAGCTGATAGAAATGTGAGGGTGCCACCTATTAGCTAGCAAGCACAGAGGAACACCTAGAAAGGTAATACCAAGTGATCAATGTATACTCCAAAGGATAGTGTAGAAATATCAAGCTTTACCGAAAGGTAGCTACACATAATCCAAACATCATTCAGGGCATAAATAGTACAGGTCATGCTTATGTACAGAATGTTGCAGCCAGAACACAGAGGATTGGAAGCACTAGAGTGATAAATCACATTGCACTCTGGGCGAGAATGCTTTGTCTGACTATCATTGTCCTAATTTTAAAGTTAGGAGACAATGATACAAACTCATGATTAAGGAAGAATGGTCCAACATTCTTTAAGATTGTCTGGTTTGCCAGGTGTTATTTATGTAGCTCCCACTCACAGAAGGTTGTAAACCTGTTCATTAGTACTGTGGGTGAGCTAAGGTTTTTTTTTATTATTTTGAAAAAAAATCCAGAAATCCCTCTGTAGAACTCAAACTGGAACTTTTTTGAATCTCCAATAAACGGGATAAGAGGTCTAACACTGGCATTAAATTCATCTCTGCCTAAAGATGATCACAAACATCGATGACTATTTCAGGATTCAAAATATAATAGTCTGTTGGTTAAAGAGTGGACATGTTCACTCAGCCAACCCACCCAGTGAGCATATCGACTAGATGATTTTCAGGCGCAATAACATCATCACATAAATTAAAGATGCCAGGAACTTATATTCTTGGTTTAATCCTTTATCTAAGTGTAAGCAAACAAAGTTTGCATGTTAAGAAACTACACAACTGAGCAACTCATATATAACTTTCAACATCTATTTCTAATCCAGAGTATTTTAGTAATAACGTTTAGTAATAACACCTTTTGGCTACTTGTATATGGAAATATGACTTCTGCATTATTTCAACCTTGGTATCACTTCTGGGTCTATGCAAAACCAGTCTGGGTAGTGACTCTTCCCATGATGCACAGCATTATGCAACAGAGTCACTACCCAGACTGGTTTTGCATAGACCCAGAAGTGATACCAAGGTTGAAGTAACGCAGAAGTCATATTTCCATATACAAGTAGCCAAAAGGTGTTACACGTTATTACTAAAATACTCTGGATTAGAAATAGATGTTGAAAGTTATATATGAGTTGCTCAGTTGTGTAGTTTCTTAACATGCAAACTTTGTTTGCTTACACTTAGATAAGGGATTAAACCAAGAATATAAGTTCCTGGCATCTTTAATTTATGTGATGATGTTATTGAGCCTGTATGGTATACGAGACATTTTCATGCTGAAATATAAAGAATCTAAATTCTGTCTTCTGAATAAACATGCATATTTTGCACATAGATATGTGCCATACCAAGATCAATGTTTGAACAAAGAAATATTGGCATATGGCATTTGATACAGTAATATCTCAGTTTCACATCTTTCCGAAGGACAATTTTTTCTGTATACCAAATAGAACTATCTTCTGCCCTATCTCCTGCTACCTATTTCACATGAAATAGGAAGCTGGTGGTGGTGGGGGGGGAGTTCTGGGATGCAGCTCAGAAGAGATAAGATATCTCTCTTAGTTGAGTCTTACATAATACACACATAAATTGATAACTAAGTGTTGGGTAAATGTTACTAAATATTTATTCAAAAAATAAATTAAAAATCTATTTCTAATATAGATTAGTGAATTAGCAGAATAAATCATCTGACATTTAAATGAATGAATAGCATTTTAAAAAGCAGGAGCTGCATAAAGAAAAGAATATTGTGGATCCCATATTATGAGAGGTATAATGATGAGATTCAGGGATAAACTCTGTGACTATGGGAGGCAAAGATTATGAAAGGAAGTTAGCTAAACAGACCGAGAGAAATCCAAGAAATTTAATGCTGTGTAACAAGAAAAAAAAACAATGACAATGGAAAAATAGCCTTCATGAATTTGTAATGATAGGAAAGTGTCAGATGCACTAGAAATATCTGAGTTAAGTGTTCAATTTAAGTGGATGCTGAGGAGAAAAGTGGGTGAAAAAATAAATGTATTAAAAGTATTAAATCAATTGCAAGAGCTGGATTTTAACAAGCAGTGGGATTAGATATATTACTGGCATGGGTACTAAAGGAGTTCAAGAGATAGCAATACCCCTGAACCTGGTTATTCAATTTGAGTTTCAGCACATACATGATGATTCCTAATGAATGGAAAGCAAGCAAGTTAATTCCATTATAGAAGGGTGGAGCTGACTGATTCAATGCATTACAGACCAATTAGTATTTCTGGTGTGTTTATATTTGAAAGGCTGATTAGGAATTACATCCAAATGTGGGTAGATAACACAGTGATCCTGTAGAGGACAGCATAGTTTTGTTAACACCCCCCCCCCAACCGCCATGATATCTATAAACGTCCAGCTAAATCTGAATATGATTCTGTAACACCCATTGAATAACATGGAATAGAAGTGCAATTTGGTCTCGCTATTTCATCCACCTCGGCCGGAAGGGAGGTTAAAATGGATCTTGTTTTAGCAGTCTGCTCATGGTCCCTAATAGGGTGATATCAGAAATGGATATGCCATGATACTATGACACTTCTGGATTATGTTAAGGTTTTTGATAGGATTCTAAATGTGAGATTATGATACAAAGTCAGAGGGATAGATGTGCAAAAGAGACTTGTGACATGGTTAGCTGACTAATAGGTATCAAAAAAGTGATGTATGGTAGTTGCTGAGACTATGAAAAATAGGGTGATCATGCTGGGCTCTATGCTTGAGCCATTGTTGTTTAACCTGTATATTAACAATTTTGAGGAGGGTCTTGAGTTTGATATCCATTTACTTGCTGATTATACAAGTTATTACAAGTGATAAGAGACATATCTAATCGAGTACCCATGTAGACTGACTTGAACAGGCTAATTCCATGGGCATGTGCATGTCAATGCTGGGCTCTATGCTTGAGCCATTGTTGTTTAACTTGTATATTAACAATTTTGAGGAGGGTCTTGAGTTTGATATCCATTTACTTGCTGATTGTACAAGTTATTACAAGTGATAAGAGACATATCTAATCGAGTACCCGTGCAGACTGACTTGAACAGGCTAATTCTATGGGCATGTGCATGTCAAGTTAATGTTTCTAAGTGTATGGTTGTGCATTTTGGACTGAGGACATATCAAACAGTTTTATATTAATGGGAAATTGCTGCAAATTTTCAGTGAAGTTAGTGATTTGGATGAGGGAAGAAGAAGAAGGGTTTTGGTGGACAGAGAATTGCAGCTTAAGGTCACACTTCTAAGGTGGTTAAGGCATCACATTGGATGATTAAAATGTTGAAAAGAACGTGAACTTGTAAAAAAATAAAATAAATAAAAAACTTATTTTCCTACTTTACAAGACTTTGATATGATCACGTGAACTACTCTGTGCAGATATAGTCATCTTGGTCTGAGTATTTGGAGAGACTTGAAATGATTCAGCATTAGCTGACCAAGATGATTACTGACCTATGAAATATTCCCATATGAGGACAGATTGAAAGAATGTTGTTTAGAGTTTGAGGAATCAACAGAGAAGTGATCTAAAAGAAACATAAATCATATTTTTGTACATACAAGTCTGATTTTGCAGCTTATTGCATGTGGGAGAGAACTTGGGACAAGTAGACCTTGAAACTGTCTAAAGATGTGGTCAGGAAGCATGTGAGGTTCTTCTTGTGTTGTGTAGGCTACTGTTAGATGTTATGAGAGTATCTTTAGTTAATATATTGAAAGAGAGAGAGAGAGAGG
The DNA here is from genome assembly GCF_054136105.1 of Typopeltis vanoorti. Lineage (NCBI taxonomy): Eukaryota > Metazoa > Arthropoda > Arachnida > Uropygi > Thelyphonidae > Typopeltis > Typopeltis vanoorti. The sequence continues at coordinate 65,625,728 of NC_143553.1, read as the reverse complement.
TGTTTATGCATGGGTGACTAAAAAAGGGCCCTCTCTTGATGAGTCCTTGGACTCCCTGGAAATGCTATCATAATGATAAATGCAATGCCAAGCACTCAATATGTCCCCCTCCCCATTTTATATCGATTAAAAAATACTTCCCATTAGAAATCCAATATTTTTGAATTACATAATCCGTAAATTGCAAATCTTAATAATTGTAATATTTATAATATTAATAAATTTTCACAAATTTTATAAATAATACTGAATCATTCAAAGTTTTCTTTCTTATTTAAGCTTTTAACTTATCATATTGAACTTAAAATATATAAAACATAAACATTTTAATAATTTTGAATACTGAAAAATCACAATGCTCCTACAATTGTTTAGAATCGGATAAAAGTTGGAAAAAAACTAATTTTTTTGTAATGGAGCAGTCCCTTTTATAACAACTAAGTTAAAAAGATAAAATGAAATGAGGTTTTAATTAAAGGATATTAATTTACAGTACCTGTGAAAATTTTTGAAGGTAAAGATGGTAAAAAACTTGGCAAAAGACTTGATCATCAGAGTCATGATGGTATGCAACTAAAAGTTGGAGCACAAGATAATGACAATTGAGTGCAGAAATGCATTCCGATAAACAAAACACACGAATAAAACCAATGACAAAAAAAATCAACATGGAAAAGACGAATTACTTAGAATTGCATTTAAAAAATCTGAGAATAAACAAAAAAAGGAATAAAAATCTGTTATATGTTATATACACAGTAATGTAGTTTCATATATGCTGGAGTATAAAATTGTTTGCACATATCTGGAAAGGTTTGCCATTGCTGTGATAATAGCCATTTTTACACTGTAAATTAAAGTGTATATTTCAAACAATTGAAAACAACTTTTTTAAAGTTTTTATTCTGAAACATTCCTATTTATTTGTTGAATGGTTTACTTCTTAGATAAAAGTGGCATACTTCCAGAGGAGGCTAACAGTTTAATAAACTACATTATTGAAAAATGTCCACACTTGAAGTTTTCAGGATTGATGACAATAGGTAGATTAGACCATGATCTTAATTTGGGACCTAATCCAGATTTTCAGAGTCTTATAGAATGCCGACAGCAAATATGCACAACTATAGGATTAGCAGTTGAGGATGTAGAACTAAGCATGGGGATGTCAAGTGACTTTGAGCATGCAGTAAGTATTCTGTAAAATCATATATTCTTAAAATATTTTAAAATTTATATGCACTTTGAGCATTATCAAAATGTATGGAATACCTTATGCACAAAATCATATGGATCATGAATTGTAATAAGAAATTTTAAACTGCTTTGATTTGGTAATCAAATTTGGAGATGAATTTCATCATCCAGTGTGAGACTATCAACCCCCTGCTTATTGGAGGTCTGAAGTGGCTTAATAATGTGTCATGTTTGGTCTCTGGTGTTTTGCAGATATTTATTTATTTAAAAAATAAATAAAAATAATTTAAAAATGAATAAATATATTGTTAGCCTACCCATATTACTAATGTACTATTTTATAACTTTCATGGGTGAGAGAGACGTTAAAAAATTGTAAAAATTCTACGTTTTAATCACTACTGTTAGAATGCTACTGATTTAAGTTTTAAACTTTGAAATTTTAAAGGTATGATAATGTTAGGATGACATTCTGTAATTATTATTATTATCCTGGTTCCTCCAGAGTTTGAGGACTCACTAAGAAGAGCCCTTTGTAGTCTATCTAAATACCTATCATCATCTCACTCTCTCTCAATGCTTGTAGTATCTAATGGTAGTCTATTTCACATACACAAACACACACCATGAGAAAACCTAACCACTCTAGAGATGAACCTGAGGTCTATCCCCCCCCACACACACACCAGCCATAAGCTGCAAAATTGCACCTGAATTTGTATCATATTGATTCTCTTATGGAGTAATTACTTTGAAAAACTGCTAAATTAAACAAGCAGTGCTGACAGCACAGTGGTAAAAAACACTGACCAGGCATGCAGTCAGGAATACATATCCATACTGGAAGTAGAAAAAGCCATCAAAGGCTTGAAATGTGGAAAGGCAGCAGGAGTAGATGATATTAGACCAGAAATGCTGAAGTATGGTGGTATAAGAGCGTTACAGTGGCTGTACTGCATAGTTCAGAAAGCCTGGACAGAGGAACGAATTCCCGATGAGTGGAGTACAGCTCTCATAGTACCCATATATAAAAAAGGGAAATAAAACTGAATGTGAGAATTACAGAGGTATTTCCCTACTGAGTGTTCCTGGCAAGATCTATGCAAGTATACTTGAGAAACGGTTGAGAAGAATTGTGGAAGAAAAGCTTGGTGAAGAACAAGCTGGATTCAGGCCAAATAGAGGCTGTCAGGATCAGATCTTCACTTTACGACAAATAGTCAAGAAAGCATAGGAATATAACAAGGATCTGTATTTAAGTTTTGTCGATTTGGAAAAGGCATATGACAAGGTGCCAAGAGAGAAGCTATTCAATACGCTGCAGTTATATGGTGTCGATGGGGCATTATATCAAGCAATACTTAGTCTTTATTTGAGTTGTAAATCAGTAGTTAGAATTGAAGGAAGTACAGGAAGATGGTTTAATGTTAAATCTGGTGTGAGACAAGGATGTACATTATCCCCTCTGTTATTTATTATCTATATGGATCACATTATGAAGGAAAGTAGTATTAAACATGATATCGGAATTGGAGATGTTAACGTCAGCTCTTTGCTTTATGCAGATGATGTTATACTTCTAAATAAATCCGCTACAAGTCTGCAAGATTCTCTGACTAAATTGAATAGTTGTTGTAATAGATATGGTATGAAGGTCAGCAATAAAAATACAAAGACAATGAAAATAGGCAGAATCATTGAAAATGTCAACTGTGTTGTGAATGGAGAACCTGTGGAACAAGTAAAACATTTCAGCTACTTAGGCACGATTTTTACTGAAGATGGTAAATTAAATATAGAAATAGACAACAGAATCAGCAAAGCTGGTATGGTGGGAAGTCACTTGAATAAATTTGTATGGAATAAGAGAGAAATTAGTCGGAACACTAAATTAGCTGTATACAAGACAGTGTTCAAACCAGTTTTAACTTATGGATCTGAGAGCTGGGTCAGAAGTAAAACACTTGACCAAAGACTGGAGACCACAGATATGAGAGTCTTGAGAAAGATTAGAGGCATGAACAGATGGCATCAATGGCAATATTATATTAAAAACGAGGATATTAGGAAAGAACTTGACATTGTCAGCATCCAGGAATGCATTAGCAGAGCTAATCTCAGGTGGTATGGTCACTTAAACAGAATGGGCGAGGAAAGATTAGCAAAGCAAGTGTTCTCTGCCAGGTTTGCAGCAAAAGGACCCAGAGGAAGACCAAGATATAGGTGGATTATTATTATTATTATTATTATTACCACGGGCTACTCCAGGAGTCCTTAGACTCATCGAGGGAGGCCCTAAACATCATGTTCACACAGCTGTTCAACATTCTCACAGTATCTATCATACCTTGCCTTGAACTCGCTCACTGTCATAGCACCCACAACAGACTCTGGCAGCTTATTCCACTCATTTACCACTCTAAAAGTAAAGAACCCAGCTCTAACACCCCTGCTAACCACGCTCTTGCCCAGCTTCCATGGGTGTCCCCTAGTTCTCCCACCACCAGTCCTGATATCAAAAATATCATCTGAATTAATCCTATAGAATCCTTTTAGCAATTTGAATGTCTCAATCATATCTCCCCTTTTTCGCCTATCAACTAGTTTCTGCAACCCACAAATCTTCAACCTGTTCTCATATGGTTCATTCCATAGACCTGCTATCATCTTAGTCACTCGCCTCTGGATCCTCTCAACCTCCTCCCCATCAAGAAGGAACCGAGGTGACAAGGAGTCCTGAGAAAGATTAGAGGCATGAACAGATGGCATCAATGGCAATATTATATTAAAAACGAGGATATTAGGAAAGAACTTGACATTGTCAGCATCCAGGATTGATACGGTACAAAGTGCCTTAGACGATAGAAATATAAGATCTGATAATGTTGGAGTCTTGACAAGTAACAGACTGATTTGGAGGAAAAATGTAGATAGGAAGTTAGTAATGATGTAATTTTTTTCATGTAGTACTATCATATCCTGTACACCCCTTGAGGGTACATGGCAGGAATTTGATGATGATGATGATGATTGATTCCCTTATTAACTTGTATGTTTCTGCCAGATCTCCTCTGTCTATTCCTCAAACAACGAAAACCACATTCCCTTAGTCTCCTCATAGGTCCAATTTCATAGGGCAGTTTTCATGTTGGTTACATGACACTGCATCACTGCATCTTATGAGTTGTTTCCTCATGTCTTTGGAACCCAAGTGACCATATGTGCACAATAGTTCAGATGTGGTAAAATGGAGAATAACTTTTTATTACAAATTAGCATTCTCTTCAACTGTAGTAAGTTCTCATTAATGTAATATTCTCTTGCAATATCCTCATTCCAAAATGCATTACCTTGCACTCAGAAACATTAAACTGACCATCATTAACGTATATCCATAGAATTTGTGTGCTCAAGTCAGGCATTAGATTCTGTATCAGATATTTTCCTTATCACTCATCAGATTCAGTGTCATTAGGAAATAACTGAATATCATCCTCTAGACCAGGGATCGGCAACCTTTTCAGACTCGCGGCCACATTCAACTTTTATTTTTAATAATCGGGCCGCAAGCATTTAATTAAGAGAAAATAGGGAGTGAAAAAATACTTAAGTTATCAATTTTTATTATATCAATTTTAAAAAACACAAAAATATTTAAAGTACGAGATATGAAACAAGCATGAAAATGAAATTCAATGAAAAATTATCACGTAAAAACAAAGTAATATAGTTTATGCATCACAATATGTGTGTCTCCTTGCTTAATGTGACTTTTGTGATTGTTTTCCCTTAGCCAGATTATCTAGATCCACTTTACAACCTGAGGTGCAAATTCGAATCGAAGCATGCAAAGTTCATTAGTCAGTTCAAGAAGAAAATATATTTTTTCTAAAACAATGCTTATTCACAAATGTATGTGCTTCCAAATGCGACTATCATCTTCTTTGTGAAACTGTTAATACTTCAAAATTAATTAATACTTCACATATTTTTTAGTAAGTATTGATAAAATTTTTGGATATTTTCTAACGAAAATGTGTTCTTTAATGCTTCATTGTGCTGTAATTCCAAAACTGCCATCTATAGTTGGTTTGGTACGTCATCAATGTCAACATTAAAAATGTTCAAAAATAATCGCATTTCGATGCTATTTTTGTGAAAATCAACAAATCTTGTTGAAACTTCCGTTTGTAAATCTTCAACAATACCAACAAAAGTTTCCTTTTGTTTGTATTTCCAAGTTGCACAGGTGATATCACGAAGTATAGGTATAAAATTATTTTTAATTTATTATTCATATTATAAAATGTATTATTTAAATAATTCAACATACGGGCCACATGCTATATAAGTATGGTCAACTTTATATGGGCTGCATGTGGGCTGCTGACTCCTGCTCTAGACCATCCCCATTATCATTAATATACAAGTTAAACTATAAATATCTTACATGCAGAACCTTGAATATGGAATCCTGCCAAATGCCTTGGCAAAATCCAAAGATAACATAGTATATCCATTTCTCTTATCTAGATCTGTTACTTACTCTATTCTAGAATGCAAACAGATTGCTAAAGCAAGAACCACCCTTAACAAAAAAATCATTCTGCCTATCTAGTGGATCATAGTGCTGTCTTTCTATCTTTGGATGCAATTCTAACCTTTCTTTCTAATACCTTGATGACCACACCAGAGATATTGATTGATCTATAATTTGCTGTTGAAAGTTAATTTTTCACTTCGTTAGAATATAATAAATTTAGTTTAATCCTTTATCCAAGTGTGAGCAAACAAAGTTTGCGCCTGAAAGTATCTTCAGGACTGGGGTAAGGTAGTGCAACACCAGGATGACTCCTTGCAAAGGTGGAGCAAGCTACTAACACTCCTATCTCAGTATTTCCGATAATGCAAAACCCATCTCCTTGCGGATATGTCTAATGTTATGCATCAAGGGAAGGGCCGCTACCCAGACTAGTTTCGACCTTTATTGAGGTCTCTTCAGTGGGAGCCAGGCCCAAGTGGAGATACCAGCCAGAAGCATTAGTAAAGTCATCTCCACCTATAGGAGTTGCCAAAGAGTTGTCCTGGTGTTGCACTACCTTACCCCAGTCCTGAAGATACTTTCAAGTGCAAGCTTTGTTTGCTCACACTTGGATAAAGGATTAAACTAAATTTACTATAATTCGCTGCATCACCATTCCCAACTCTGTCTCACTCACATTTCATTTATTAGTAATTATTAATCATCATCATGCTGAGACTCAGTTGAGTAACCAGGTCAGGAGTATTTTGCTGTTTCTCTCATGCATTCCTTCAGTACCCATACTGTTATACCATCCAACTTCACTACAGTGTTTAAATCAAGCTCTTGCAATAACTTGAATATGCTAAACTCATCTATATATATATTTTTTTTTCATCTAGTTCCCACCCATCAGCATCCACAGGGATAATGGATCTGTCTGAAAAGAATGCTTTACCAAATGACAAGTCGAATTGGATAATCTCTTTTATTTTATTCAAAATCTCCATGGCACTTTCAAACTCTTCATTCAGCTGGCTACCTTCATTATTTCTTCTAAGGACCAACTTCATCCTCTTGCGTACCTTGGAGTGTATGGAGTTTCTTGTGCTTGTTTACCGATCAAACTTGTCGATTGGTAAACATCTGCCTTGAAGAACACAAAAATTATATCTGTGACCATCTATATGGCAAGTCAAGACTGACAGACTGGTCCAGATGTTCCTTCACACAGGATTAAATGAAAGAAGATGCCTTTACTACATTAGACATTGCTGTAGGTCTAAGAGACTATTTTAGAATCGGCATTGGTTATGAGGTATACTCCCCCAATCACTACTAAATTTCTGCCAAAGTTCTGGGAGACAGTCTTTCTGAGACCCAATAGCCTGTATTTCAAAATTAACTTTATGGTTATCTGGCTCCTAGAGAGGTTCCATGGACATTAGTTCTTTTTTTTTTAGTTGCAATTTGAATTGTTTCTGTAATGATCTAGTTGAGTGCTGTGTACTGTCACAATTGCAGTTTGTGCTCTGAAGATACTGGATAGAAACCAGCAAAATATTACTAATTTTAATAAATTATATACAGGCAGTCCCCAGGTTAAGAAAGAGATACGTTTCTGGGAACATCTTTAAGTTGGATTTGTATGCAATTCGGATCCCTGATGAATAGCACATAAATGGTAATAGTAATACTATAATTGCTCATATGTAGCAATAATAATACAGTGTAAAACTAATAATAATAATACCCCTGTACTGTAATAATAAGTTACAGAAACTATAATTCAAACAAACAGAATGTGAAAACAGTCATACAAAAAGTTTAAATAGGAATAGAAATTTTAAAAACGAATATTAATGGTTAACAGTCCTTGATGTTGCATTAATGTCTTGCTTACTGGAAGGGACATTTTTGAGGCAAGATGGTAGGCTAACATTAATCGGAAGATGAAGTGGGTGAAGCGGATGAATAGAATCAGATTTTGATTTTATTGCTGGAGGAGGGGAGCTTAACACTGAAGTTGATTTCTTGAAAAAGATATATAGAGTTGTTTGCACAGCGTTTTTCTTTCTTTTTTTTTTATTATAAATGGTCTTGTAGCATGTAGCAAAGTAGAAGTGGCATTTACACTCTACGGCACTTGACTGCACAAAGAAAGGAGTTGGTGGTTCAAATCTAGTCGCCGACTAGAGGAAATTTTTCGAAGCCTTTTATTGACCGGTTCCCGAGTTAGTCGATCTCTGGCACAGGCTAGCGGGTTTTTTCTCCCGGAAACTCAGGTTTTTTTTGTCCCGTAAACTCAAGAAAATCGACCGTCAAATCCACACTATTTTCAGACATTAAAAATATTGTGTTAGGGTTAGGGACAACGAGATGGCGGCACTAGCTTGCCGCTGCCTTCACTGCATACCAATGAATCAGTGATAGCCTTGGGCCAGCTATCTCTCTGATTGGTTGCCAGTGGAGATTGAACTGCCACTCAGTCTCCAAAAAGTTAGATAGGGTAAACGGCTCCGCCTACTCCCTATACGGGAACAAATAGGCGTTAACTGATTTTTTTTTTTTTTTGGTCATGTAGTAGTTAATGTTCTCACTAACTGCATGGTAAGCCGCTCAGTGTTAGGATCTTGCTCTTCAAGCTTAGCAAATCCTGCTTCAATGAGAAGAAAGACTTAAGCTAATTCTTTTGTCGTAAACTTTTTCGGTTCTGGATCTTCTGATTCTTTGTGTTCTTGTGTTTCTATCAGCTGCTTCTCTATCTCCATTGGTTTGTAAACATTTTGTCTGTTGGCTCCTTCTATATATTACACTGTTATTTACTTTAATTTGCTTTATACTCTAATTTTACGCTTTACACTTTTACTTAAGTTACTACAGATTATCTAAATTCTAATACCTTAGGAACCTTGGAAAATTTATTTAATATTACGACTGTGCCACCAAGACTCCCCTTTATAAGTATTAAATATAATTACGATTACCTGCAGTATCTCTCTAGATTAGGGATGCACAGACCGCAGCCCTCCATTGATTTGCTGGCGGCCCACCTCACCGTGTATTATTTTAACTTTAACAAGTTACATGATAGGTAATTTTTAAAAATAGTACATGCACAAAGCAAAGTAGCTGTGACGTCACGATTGCCTGTCTACTTATGATAATTGGTTAGTAATAATGTTAACAAATTTTATAATTCGTCTATTTGTCATAGGAGTATTTTGTTTTCATAGGTGCGGTTGTTACAATTAATTATCACCCCTAGAAAATGGTAAAAAATAAATTTTACAATGGATAAAGCCAGGACCAAGTAGGAAACGCAAACTACAGGATGAAAAATGGCAGTTTCAGGATAGCTGGACCGAAAAATATGGTTTTGTGCAGTCGTTTAATAATATCGTGTGCTTCATTTGCAAAAGTGCTGTAGCCATACCAAAAGAATACAATATAAGGAGACACTATGAAAGTCGGCATTCTACATTTTCGAATCTACCCTAAGAACTACGTAAACAAAAAATTTCATCTTTAAAATGAGAATTGACAGGTCATCAAGTGATGTTTACAAAACCTATTCAAGATTCAGAAATCGCAACAGAAATAAGTTTTGAAATATCTCGCCTTATAGCAAAAAGGTGCCGACTATTTACAGAAGGAGATTTCGTTAAAGATTGCCTTGAGATAGCTGCTAAAAAAATTTGTCCTGAATCAGCCAAAAATGTTGAGAAAATTCAGTTAAACAGGATGACTGTGCAAAGAAGAATTACTGCAGTGTCGGAAAATGTAAGGGACTAATCTTATTCAAAGAAATTTGCCTATTTTTCATTAGCTATTGATGAATCAACTGACATTACTTCCACAGTTCAGTTGTTAATATTTGCACGTGGAATAACGCAAGAGTTTGAGGTAAGTGAGGAGCTGATTGGAATGTGTTCATTGTCAGATCAAATGAAAGGTAATGACATGTTCACTGGGCTTTTGGAACAGTGTTCCAAATTGATTTAGATCTGGCAAAATTATCAGGTATCACGACTGATGGAGCTCCTTCCATGATAGGAGCTAATTCTGGATTGGTAATATTATTGAAACAGCATTTGGGATGGCACGATGATGAGTTGATACAATTCCACTGTATAATCCACCAGGAGAGCTTGTGCCCTAAGAAGCTTGGATTTGAACATGTCATGAAAGTTGTGTTTCAATGATTAATTTTATAAAATCCCGTGGCCTTAATCACCGACAATTTTAAAAAGTTTCTTATTGAAAGTGAATAAGGGGACTTAATTTTTTACACAGAAGTGAGTTGGCTAAGTTGTGGACAAACATTGGAGTGGTTCCTAAATTTAATTGATGAAATTGAAATCTTCATGACTGAAAAAAACAAAAACGTCCCTGACATAAAAAATCTGGATTGGTTATATGACTTAGCCTTTCTGGTTGACATTACTAATCATTTAAATACGTTAAATACGTGACGTCAGGGCAAAGATCAATTGGTTACTCAACTTTATGGCCACATTTTGTCTTTTCAGTGCAAGTTAAATCTATTTCAAATCCAACTGAAGTCAGGGAATTATAAGAAAGTTTCTGAAAAGTTCAGTGTCAACTTCAAAACTGTGTATGTTGAAAAGATTGATAACTTGATATCAGCCTTCAAGGATCGGTTTTCTGATTTTAAAAAACCGTTGCTAGATTTATTTAGCAATCCTTTTGCCATTTTGCCCGAAAATGCACCCGAATCAGCACAGCTTGAACTCATCGACATTCAAAACGATGAGAGCCTGCGAATAAATTTAATGAAGGCAATTTAACTTCTATCATTGTGTCGATAAAAACAAATATAAATGGTTGCTAGATAATGCATTAAAATGTGCAGGCCTCTTTGGCTTAACATATATTTGTGAACAAACTTTTTCAGTCATGAATATCAACAAATCGAAAAATAGGAACCGCTTGACCGAAAATTTAGAATCAATTTTGCGGTTGGCTACTACAAAACTCGAACCAAATATCAAAACAGTTGTAAAATCAATGCAATGTCACACATCGAATTAAATTCACTTACTTTTTATTACCTTTTTTGTAACAATTATGATAGGTATAAATAAAATAAACAATATATGGTAGATAACTTTCAAGTTTTTTTGGCAGCCCTCCCATAAGTAACTATGCGGCCCTCGGCCTTAACAAGTTTGTGCATCCCTGCTCTAGATCTATCTCAGGCTTTATTGACAGTTGTCTCATCTCATCTCATCTTCCTTATACCCTCTTTTACCTTGCGGTGTCGAGGGTCCATTGATCATCGGACCTCACTCCGTTTACAGGATAAGGTGGTCAGCCTTATGCCCCGGTGTATCCTATGGCCTGTAGTGTTGAGTTCTCGAGGCCAGTTTGCCTGCTTTGCGGGATGAAAAACCCCAGAATAAACTGGGGAAAAAACCCTGCTGTCCACGCCCAAGACTGGCTAACTTGGCTATGGCTGAGGAAGATCCTTCAGCTCCTCATGTCACCGACAGGAATCGAACCTAGGACACTCCTTCCCCAGGCATATGGTTGCGAAGCGCATAGCCACTAGGCTAACCGCGCAGACTATTGACAGTTGTGGCTACTCTTATTTAACTTCGCTCACAAGTTTGCATTTTATTTAGAAACAGTGCATTGGATTAAGGACCAGTGAATACACATTCTGTAACATAACAAATTTATTAAAGTAGGATGCAACTACACAGTGTCATAAACGAATTGACTCTTATTAAACAAAAAAAATCTAAAGCTAAGAATTATGATATCTCAATAATTGTGCACACATTAAAACATGCACCAATTCCATCATACACCAATCTATAATCTCATCCCAATACTGATTTGTTCATGCAATATATATATATATATACTTCAATCAACAAGTTTCTCATATCTAAATTATACCAATTATTCCTCAACCTCTTAGTCCGGAACAAATAATCATAATTTAACTTTGTAAATGTCCTGCCGAATATCAGTCAATCTTCCGCAATGTTAAACATACACATAAAGGTTTTACTCACAGTTCTTCTCTCTTGGCACATATATCTGAACTGGCTCTTTCATCTCTTATCTGGTTCCACTGACTTCTTTTCCATCCTGGGTCTCAGCACTCATGCGGGCTGTCTTTTCTTTAGTGGCATTGCATCGTGGAAGGTTTCTGGGGCTTGGAGCATATTACACCGATACTGACTGCTTTTCTGTCTTGTGTCCCAACATTCGTACGGGCTTCCTAATCTTTGGTAGCATCGCATCGTGGAGGGTTCCTGGGACTTGATGCATATTATGGTTAGATTTCTCCTTCGACACCTCTCTACTTCTCTCCGGACATCCAATGGACCCACACCCGTGATCCTGGATCCTAAGACACTACAAGAGGAGATTGCGTTTCTGCATACCTGCTTCCTTCCTTGTTTCTTCCTCCGCATACCAGCATACTGCCATTGCATTGCTGCATACTGCCTCCGCCTACTACATACTGCATCTGCTGCCTCTGGATTCCCCTCGAGTTTTTCTTGATCCTTTCTTATACTTCCTCTTCCGGCCCCTGGATTAAGGGTTGAGAATCCCTAAAATTTCTGTGCAAAAGGGGATGTGACCTTCAGAGTTGTTGATTACTTCTGTTTCCCACAAAACACAGAAAACAATCTTATTTACCAACCTTGGGCAATCCTTAGATGTTCACCGCCTCTTGTTGCACTGTTCTTGAGATATGCATTAGGTTAAGCTCAACCAATTGAAGGCACTTTACATTTTATAAACAAAGCTTCTAAGCTATTTCTTTGAAATCGGAACCACTTCAAATGCAAGGCCGCTTTCTAAGTCATTGCCCTTGAAATATACAGTTTAATATTCCTATCGTTTCAATATATACTTGCATGGTTTTTCAAATCACAAAAATTATTATTACTACAGAGTTAATATAAACCTTATATACAAAATTCATAATAACAAAAATCCACAATCAGTGTTAAATTACAACATCCTTCTATATACAATATTTGTGGCCTCTTTAAAAGTAGTTAAGAAATAAATGCAAAGTTAAGAAAAAAATTCCTACTGCATCGAATTTTACAGGTTAATTGGAATTCTAGTAAGTCAATGACATCATTTTCATTGATGTCCAATTGCAGCGCATTGCCACTATCCACCACAGCCTTTCTGGTTTCGACGATGTCTTCTTATGTGAAGTCACGAAAATCATCACAGAATTGAAGGCACAGTTTGTTCCACACTCCTTTAATTGTTGATTGCTTCATTCCTTCGAAGAATCAGCAATGTGTTTGATGGCATCATGGATATTGTAATTCTTTCAGAACTCTCTCAAGGTCATCACATCACCTTCGGTAGCCCTGACTACTTGCAGAAATGCATGCCATAAGTAATAAGCTTTACATGCAGAAATGACTCCCTGGTCCATTGACTGTAGTAACGATGTAGTGTTGGGTGGTAAAAACACGACCTTTACATTATGGTTCAGGTCATCTAAAGATGTTGGTTGTCCAACGAGAGCAGAATTTTAAAGGGAATTTTCTTTTCCGAACAATAATGTTCCACAGCAGGAATAAAACAGTTCAAGAACTAATCTTATAATAACGAGAAGAGCTGCTTTAATAATGCAGCGAAGTGCAGGTTTGTTTACATGCTCAAAAGACACTAGTTCCTGAATTATTAATTTACTTATTTAATTAATAATTATTCTTATGGGGAGCCCATTCATAAGTACAGAACAGCGTAAATCAGGTTGTCCGTAATCCAGGGACCGCCTGTGTGTGTATATATATAATATCATCATCAAATTCCTGCCATACCCTCAAGGGGTATACAGGATATGATAGTACTACATGAAAAAAATTACATCATTACTAACTTCCTACCTACAATTTTCCTCCAAATCAGTCTGTTACTTGTCAAGACTTCAACGTTGTCAGATCTTATATTTCTATCATCTAAGGCATTTTGTATCGTATCAATCCACCTATATCTTGGTCTTCCTCTGGATCGTATTGCTGCCAACCTGGCAGATAACACTTGTTTTGCTAATCTTTCCTCGCCCATTCCGTTTAAGTGACCATACCACCCGAGATTAGCTCTGCTAACGGATTCCAAGATGCTGACAATGTCAAGTTCTTTCCTAATATCCTCGTTTTTAACATGATATTGCCATTGATGCCATCTGTTCATGCCTATAATCTTTCTCAGAACTCTCATATCTACGGTCTCTAGTCTTTGGTCAAGTGTTTTACTTCTGACCCAGCTCTCAGATCCATAAGTTAAAATTGGTTTGAACACACTGTCTTGTATACAACTAATTTAGCGTTCCGACTAATTTCTCTCTTATTCCATATGAATTTATTCAATTGACTTCCCACCATACCAGCTTTGCTGATTCTGTTGTCTATTTCTATATTTAATTTACCATCTTCACCAAAAATCGTGCCTAAGTAGCTGAAATGTTTTACTTGTTTCCACAGGTTCTCCATTCACAACACAGTTGGCATTTTCAATGATTCTGCCTATTTTCATTGTCTTTTTATTGCTGACCTTCATACCATATCTATTAGAACAGTTATTCAATTTAGTCAGAGAATCTTGCAGACTTGTAGTGGATTTATTTAGAAGTATAACATCATCTGCATAAAGCAAAGAGCTGACATTAACATCTCCAATTTTGATCATATGTTTAATACCACTTTCCTTCATAATGTGATGCATATAGATAATGAATAACAGAGGGGATAATGTACATCCTTGTCTCACACCAGATTTAACATTAAACCATCTTCCTGTACTTCCTTGAATTCTAACTGCTGACTTACAACTCAAATAAAGACTAAGTATTGCTTGATATAATGCCCGATTGACACCATATAACTGTAGCGTGTTGAATAGCTTCTCTCTTGGCACGTTGTCATATGCCTTTTCCAAATCGGCAAAACTTAATTACAGGTCTTTGTTATATTCCCATGCTTTCTCGACTATTTGTCATAAAATGAAGATCTGATCCTGACAGCCTGTATTTGGCCTGAATCCAGCTTGTTCTTCACCCAGCTTTTCTTCCACAATTCCTCTTCTCGTGGAAGGGCTTAGACGTTGGTTATGCATTTTCACTATATAATTTAAGGAAATTACAACGTACTAGGATATATATTAAAATAAATTTTAATATATTTCAATATTTCGGCAACGTCACATTGCCATTTTCAAGAACTTAAGTACAAGATACGTGCACGCAGGCACAACAAAACAAGTAAGTGAGGAAGAAGTAGGAAGCTATTATTTCTCCTAAAGTTCTGATTGTGCCCTCTAGCGGGCAATGTTGGTATTCTTGGGCGATTTTGCTGAAGGTCTTCTGATGTAGGTTTCCCAAATTTGAGGAAGTCTCATGCAGCCAAATTTGTTGAGGTTTGGTTCGTTTCTTAGGGCTGAAGCTGATTCCATGAAAAGCCTTTCATATCTGTATTTGCTACGGTGTATTATCCTGGCTTCCTTCCACAGTATTCTGTGGCAGGTATCCAGTGCATGGTCAGCAAGACCAGAGTGGCTGTATTGGTGAAAATGGATGTAGTCCTTGTGTTCTGAAATTCTGATATTGCTGTCCTGCCTGTTTGGCCAAAGTAGGACAGCTTACAGCTGCAAGGGACCTGGTATACACCAGGTAGGTCTGCGGGGGGGATGTTGATCTTTAGTAGAGCGGATAAATGATGCCAATTTTTTATATGGTCTGTAACAAGAAGTTATGTTTTTTTAAGATTTTTGTGATTTATTCCGAGGTGCCTCGGATGTAGGGTATGGTGATGGATTTAGAATAATCCTTGTTGTGAGGGGAGGGGGAGGTTGTGGTTTACTGGTTTCAATATTTTTTTTCAATTTTAGCCGTCCTACTTTGGCCAAACAGGCAGGACAGCAAATATCAGAATTTCAGTACACAAGGACTACATCCGTTTTCACCAATACAGCCACTCTGGTCTTGCTGACCATGCGCTGGATACCTGCCATAGAATACGGTGGAAGAAAGCCAGGATAATACACTGTAGCAAATACAGATATGAAAGGCTTTTCATGGAATCAGCTTCAGACCTAAGAAACGATCCAAACCTCAACAAATTTGGCTGCACGAGACTTCCTCAAATTTGGGAAACCTACATCAGAAAACCTTCAGCCCAATCACCCAAGAACACCAACATTGCCCGCTAGAGGGCACAATAAGGACTTTAGGAGAAATAATAGCTTCCTACTTCTTCCTCACTTACTTGTTTTGTTGTGCCTGCGTGCACGTGTCTTGTACTTCAGTTCTTGAAAATGGCAACATCACGTTGCCGAAATATTGAAATATATTAAAATTTATTTTAATGTATACCTAGTAGTTGTAATTTCCTTAAATTATAAAGTGAAAAAAAAAAAAAAATCCACAATTCTTCTCGATCATTTCTCAAGTATACTTGCATAGATCTTGCTAGGAAAACTCAGTAGGGAAATACCTCTGTAATTCTCACATTCAGTTTTATTTCCCTTTTTATATATGGGTACTATGAGAGCTGTACTCCAATCATCGGGAATTCGTCCCTCTGTCCAGGCTTTCTGAACTATGCAGTGCAGCCACTCTAAGACTTTTATACCACCATACTTCAGCATTTCTGGTCGAATATCATTTATTCCTGCTGCCTTTCCACATTTCAAGCCTTTGATGGCTTTTTCTACTTCAAGTATGGATATGTATTCCTGACTGCATGCCTGGTCAGTGTTTTTTTTACCGCTGTGCTGTCATCAATGCTTCTTTCATTTAGTAATTTTTAAAGTAATTACTCCATACTTCAAGGATATCTTTTTCTCCCGCTTTCATGTCACCTTTATCATCTCTAACACCTTTTACAGCACTCTTTCCTCCATTCCTAAGCTTCTTCAACAACCTCCAGAATATTTTGCCATCTTCTTGATATTTATTTTCTATATTCTTGCCAAAGTCTTCCCATTACTTTTGTTTAGCTAGTTTTACCACAGTGTTTAGCGTTCTTGCAATTGTCTCTGTATTCTCTATGAGCACAAGCTGATTTATTTGCCAAGAACTTTTGATATGCTTTCTTCTTTTCCTTCACTGCATCTTAACTTCCTGTGTCTACCATGGAGTTTTAATTTTTCTATCCTTGCAGACAACTTCACCACATGCTTTCTAGCTGAATCAATCACGGCTTTTTTCAAGGCTTGCCACCGAATCTCCCAGGTTTGATTCCTGTTCTCAAACTCTTTCATTTTTTCTTCAATAATCATTGTGTATTTTAGTCTACAGTTCATATTTGAGAGCTGCTCAACTTTTATTCACTTTAAAACTTTCTTACATGTTATTCTTTTCAATATGAACAATTTTATCCTGCTGAAGACTAAATAGTGATCACTTCCAATTTCAAATCCTCTGTACACGCTGGTGTCCTGCACCAGGGAGAAAACATCACAACAACAATAACATAGTCAATGAGACTTTTCTTATTCCTAGCCTCTTCTCTCCATGTGAATTTGTGCACATTTTTATGTTTGAACGTGGTGTTAGTAATAACCAGTTCATGTCCAGAGCAGAAATCCAACAGGTATTTGCCATTACTATTAGCTTTGCTCTTTTCTCCAAATTTACCCAAAATATTTTTGTATGTCTGACAATCATTTCCTACTCTGCTGTTTAGATCCCCAACAAGGACCAACTTTTCCTTTTTCATTGTGTCAGTTGCTTTTTCTAAAGCCTCAAAAAATTCCCCTACTTCTACCTTAGTAGAACCTTCTGTGGGACCATAGGCACAAATAAGTCTCATTGTTCAGTTCCCCATTCTCATATTTGCCCCCATTACTCTACTTGAAAATTACTGCCATTCAAGAAGATTAGCCTCGTATTTTGTGTTGAATACTATGGCTACTCCTTCTTTTCCTTAATTGTCATTGCCTGAATATAACATTTTGTATTTATTGCTCAGAAAGACCTCACCAGTTTTTGTCTTTTTTGTTTCAGTCACCCCTATTATGTCAATCTGGTACTTATCTAATTTCTCAGCTAGCTCCATTTCTTTGCCCTTGAGGCTTATGTTGATAGTACCGATCTAAATCTGGTGATGTTGAGTTGGGGTGTATTTTCAGATTTGTTACAGTAGCTAACTTTTCACTGTTCATCCTGGTTTCCTGGTGAAAACAACGGGGGCCTTGTTTAACCGGGCGAAGCCCCAGCCGGCATGAAATTTTGTCATGTTGCACCATCATTTTTTATTTTGGTTTAACCAGTAAGAATACCATTTGGTCGGCTAAATCCCAAATTGCCAGCCCATCCTCGTTCATTCAGTATCCAAGTAGATACCCAACAGGATGCACCACGAGAAGGTGAGGATTGGACATTAAGTCAGAAGCCCTGGTCAATGCTCCGCATTCCTTTAAAGGCTATGTGGAGGTCTCCTCTCAGTTATACAGCTTTGACCCTTAAGCACCCCATCTTAGTGGTGTTCATACTATGAATCACTGTTACAGATAACCTTACCAACAACTATTTTTAGTACATCTAATACTTTCCTACTATCCAAATCACATGGTTTTTTCTATCTTTTACTTGCCATACAGTTATAAAATTATCTTGGATTTTCTCTTGGTCAGTTCATTAACTTCTTTTCATAATTGATTTTGCCTTTCTCACCATAGCCATCACTTTCCTGGCTTGCACATTATACTGCACATGAACCTCATCATTCTTATTACAATATTGGATCCACACCTTTCTCATTTTGTGCATCTCCTTCTTTAAAGTGCTATTGACCTATTGAAGTCCTATGTGATTTATTCACATAGGACTTCAATAGGTCAATAACTCTGGGAGATGCATTCCGATATATAACTTCTTTCAGACATCCTTTGAATATTTCTCATGCATTGCTGTGTCCTCTAGCTTGAAATTCCTCATGCCAAGACACTGCTTTAAGCTGACTCCTCAGTTTATTGTAATTACTTGCTTTGTAGTTAGTTCCAAATATGCTTTATCTTGGTGAAAGTTTTTGTATAAATTTTTACCTTCCAAGTCAAAAAATTACTTTCCAATTGAAGGCATAAATGCAGGGTATATAATGAGATGACATGCCCTGCATCTTTTCCATGACATTCTGTTTAAGGTAGATATCCCTCAGTAACTTGATAAATTCTTTTTCCTTTATCTTTCATGAATTCTGCTTCTGCAGTATATATATATATATATATGTTAAAGATACCAAGAAATTTTATAAACTTGGTTTTAATTCTTTTTTCCCAAGTAAGCAAACAAGCAAGTAAGCTAAGTTTGCTCCTGAAGTATTTTCAGGTCTGAGGCAACTCATGGCAATGTGGCATAAGCTCTGATCACTTGCTTTAGTATCCCATAATACAAAGCACATATCCTTATGTACATGTATAATGCTATGTATTATGGGAAGGGTCACTACCTAGACCGGTTTCGACCTTTATTGAGGTCTTGTTAGTGGGAGCCAAACCCAGAGGTGGTGATACCAAGGTTGAAGTTTAAGTAATGCTTAAAAGTTGATTTTCTCCAGTCCCATTCCCCAAACAGCGAAATCATCCTCCTGAGTAATTTCAACATCCATAACACCAATTGGCTTTCCTCTTCCAGTCATACAGATCCTCATGCAGAGATTCTGAAACATTTGCAGTCACTAATGACCTCACGCAACTTGTTCAAAAACTAACCAGAATACCAGATAACTCAAACTACTCCCCAAATACCCTAGATCTCTTCCTTACTAATGACCCCTCCAAATATTCAGTGAATGTAGTAAGGCCCCCCCTGAGTAATTCTGACCACAACGTAGTGCTTATCTCCTCCCCCATGCAACAACACCTACACAGTTACTCCCATATAAGAGTATTTTGGCATTATAATAGTGCCAAATGGTACAGTCTCCGAGACTACTATGTTTCATTCCCATGGTTAGACTATTGTTTCCGGTCTTCCAGTCCAGACATATGCACCGAACACATCACCAAAGTGATCCTTGCTGGCATGAAAGCATATATTCCTCACACTACTCAGACCTGCCATCCCCTAACTAAACCCTGGTTCTCCAAAAATTGTGCCAAGGCTGTACAAATGAAAAATCAGGCATACTACAACTGGCTCAAATCAAGAACCCCATCCTCATTCAATGCCTACACTGAAGCCCGAAACAAATGCAAGAAAACTATCAATACTTCCAAAACAGATTTTGAATGAGCAAAAAGCAGGAAACTTGCAGCCTGTCCAAACGGCAGCTGTGCCTTTTGGTCCGTTGCCAAGGCAATTGACCGTAACTTTTGCCCTACACTATTCCCACCTCTATCATACCCAGATGGCTCATTTGCAACATCACCCATAGAAAAAGCTAACCTCCTGGCATCACACTTTGCCTCCAGTGACACATAACTGACAATGGCAAATGCCCTCCAGTCATTCCAACTGCCCGACATACAATGCTCCCTATATCCGTTTGCCAAAAAGACATCACAAACCTGCTGTCTAAATTAGACACAAAAAAGTCTCCTGGCCCTGACGGAATTCCTCTAATTATCCTGATGGTCTGTGCATCTGAACCATCTCCTATGTCACCTGTACACACTCTCTTACTCCACTGGTATATATTTCAAAACCTGGAAACTGGCCTATATTCAATCCATTCCTAAAAAGGGTGACAAATCACTGCCATCTAACTACCGCCCTATCTCACTCACTTCAGTCCTATCTAAAGTAATGGAGAAAATCATCAACTCTCAAATCCTAATCTACCTTGAACGTACCCGGCTATTAAGTACCAGTACAGATTCTGCCAAAGCCGTTCAACAGGAGATCTACTCGCATACATCACCCATCACTGGACCGACGCTATGGAGAAATTCAGCGAATCCCAAGTAGTTGCACTTGATATCTCCAAAGCCTTTGGCCGAGTCTGGCACAAAGGCTTACTAAGCCAACTCCCATCATTTGGACTGCCTCAGGACCTGCAGATGAATTACCAGCTTCCTGTCTGGATGCACACTATGTGTGATGGTAGGCTGCTCCCTATCCTCTCACCATCCAACTAATGCCGAGGTCCCTCAAGGCTGAGTTCTCTCACCGACCCTCTTCCTTCTATATATCAGTGACCTACTTCAGTTGACCTCTAACCCAATACACAGTTTTGCAGATGACAGCACACTACATTCCTCCCTTTCATTTGACAAACCCTACCCTACACAACTCACTTCAACCCACAGAACATCAACCACCACTGCCCTTAATTCCGACCTCCAAACCATCCTTCGATGGGGCTCAGACAACCTTGTCAACTTCAGTGCTAGTAAAACCCAGTTCTGTCTTATTTCTCACAAAAAAGAACCATTTTCCCCCAGCACTGTTTTCGATAACACTCAAATTCACAGACAAGACGAAATTTCTCTTCTCAGAATTATCTTGACATCAAGCCTCTCCTGGCATAAGCACATCACAACCATTGCATCCTCAGCTTCCAAAAAACTAGGTTTTTCTCTTTCGCTCAAGACGCTGCTTCACCTCTAAATAGCTGTTAACACTATACAAGTCACAAACCCGCCCAGCTCTCACATCCAGAGTGGGGGCTCCAAAAAGCTCCCTCAAAATATTTGACTCAATATTGACTCAATCAGATAAATAAATGACCCATCTCTCACCAACTCACTCCCCCCACTTTCACATAGACACTTGGTCTCTGCAATCTGTATATTCTATAAATACTTTCACAGGAAAGGTTCATCTGAAACAGCATTAGTAATTCCCCCACCCTGTACGCCCATTGGAACACGTACAGCTGCCACCCAGCATCCTTTTACAGTACACCTCAAAACCCACAGAACAAGTTTCTTCTCCTCCTCATTCATCCCTGCTACTGCAGTACTGTGGAACAGTCTTCCCCCTGACGTATTTCCCAAGGAATACAATATACAGGCATTCAAATCAAATGTAAACAAGTGTCTCCTTTCACAACCCATTAACCATATACAGTACTAACGTACTATAGGTTGACCAGCCAACCTCCTATATATGGGCCCAACATAAAAAAAATAAAATAAAAAAATGCAGAATTTATATTTACTTATACGAGTTGCCACAAGGTGCTTCGACCTTATTAAATAAAAATCTCCGGATGAGAGAAAGATGTAGAAAGTTTTGTGGCAACTCATATGGGTGATTTTAATTATCTGGATGGATATATATATATATATATATATATGGAGATTTGCTATTAAGAGGTGTGATAGTTGAGAGTTTGACGAAATTGTACCAGCTGGGTGCGAACATAAAGGACGTCAGCGCAAAAACAGAGGGTGAAAGAGATGATAATCGTGGCAGGAACAAATGATTTGAAAGAAGACAAAATGGAAATCATACAGGATGTGAGGGAATTACTTGAGGTAACAAAAGAGAAGAGCGAGAGAGTTAGGATGGTGAGTATTTTGCCACGGTATGACAGTGAAGTGTTTAGAAGGAGGGCCATAATTACCAATGACTTTATGCGTGGGTTACACATGCAGAGTGGTGTGGAATTTGTGGAGTGAGTTCGATGGGCAAAAGGATTTATATAAGATGGATGGGTTACATTTGAATGGATATGGTGTATGGAGTCTTGAAAAAGATTTGATGAATGAAGTGGATGTACAGACTCAGGGAAACTAGATTTATTAAGGGGAGGGGGGGGGAGTAGATATGCAGACTTTAGGGAGGAAGTTGAGTGTATGAATGAGTATAATATGCCCGAGCAAGTACGAAGGACAACAAATCAGAATGGGATAGTTAGTATAAGGCATCAAAGTAGGGATGGGACTAATGGGCTTCAGCAATTCATGTACACTAATGCCAGGAGTATTAGGAACAAGAAGGAAGAATTTTTGGCCTTGGTTGGCACTTCCAGACCACAGGTTGTTGGTATTAGTGAAACATGGCTGACAGAAGATGATAAAGCTAGTGGGATTGAATGCGACGGGTATAGTGTGTTCAGGAGTGACAGGGTGAATAAAAAGGAGGGAGGAGTGTTATTGATGATAGCTGATGAGTTGCAGCCAAGGAGTATAGAAGTTGAACTGCAGGATAGAGAAAAGAGCACATTTGAGGCTGTTTGGTGTGAGATAGAGTCTAGCAGAACAAAATAGACAATTGGGTGCAGCTATAGACCAGCTGATGGAATAGATGGTAGGGATAGTATGCATAGGCAAATAGAAGAAATGAGTGGAAGGAGGGTAATTATTATGGGTGATTTCAATTATGGTAACATTGACCGGAAAGAGGAGAGGGCACATGGAAGGAAGGAATTGGATTTTATGCGGTTATTAAGGGACAACTATCTGCGACAGCATGTAGTAGAAAATACCATGGGGCAGAGAGTGCTTGACCTAGTAATTGCATCTGAGAATGTGGCTGTAACGAACATGACCATATTGCCACCAATTGGTGAGAGTGATCATAAGCTCATGACTTGGGAGGTAGCTAAAGGAGTGGAATTTACAATTAAGACAGGGTACATGTGGAATTACCGGGCTGGGCTGGTAAGTATACAAGTTTAGGAGTGTGCTTGGTTCAGTGCCATGGCATGTAAAACTGCAAGGGCTGGATGTTGATAGTGCATGGGAGGTGGTTAAGAAGTGTTTGCAGGAGGCAATGGTTGACTGTATACCAAGAGTCCGAATAATAAACAAAGTAGGGGTTTAATGGATGAATAACACTATTAAGCTTGAGCTGCAAAAAAAGAAACAATTATGGAGGGAATTTAAGGGGAAAGGTGACCAGCAGGCGCAGGAACAGTATAAAGCTCAGGCCAGTATAGTAACAAGGGTGGTAAGAAAAGCTAAAGCGGATTACGAAAGAAAATTGGCCATGCAGGCTAAAGAGAATCCCAAACAGTTTTTTTCAGTATGTTGCAAGTAAAAGGCAAAATGTTCATGGCAGAATGATTTTAAAAAATGCTGAGGATAGGGAGGTAACCGATTCAGTCGATATAGTGGAATTACTGAGCGAGCACTTTGCAAGAGTATATCATCCAGGTGGTGACATTGCAGGAATGGAAGTACCAACAGCTTATACTGGAATTGTGATGAATGAAGTAGAGGTAAATAGTCTATTACAGAACCTCAATGTCAATACATCTGTGGGATTGGGTGGTATACCAGCTCGTGTCGTACGTGAAGCGGCTAAAGAATTGTCAGTGCCCTTGACCATTTTGTTTAATTTGAGCCTCGGGTCTGGGTCAGTCCCAAGGGGGTGGAAAGAGGGGAAAATAGTTCCGCTGCATAAAGGTGGTTCCAAGGCTGCTGTTGAAAATTACCGGCTAATCAGCATAACAGGAATCATTATCAAGGTCTTGGAGAAAATAGTCAAGAGGAAAATACAAGATTGGATAGATGAAAATGGGATACTGCATCGGGGACAGCATGGTTTTGTGAAGGGTAGATCATGCCTCAGTAACTTGCTCACGTATTATAACACAGTGATGGTTGAAATGGATAAGGGTAATGGGTTTACAGTGATTCTACTGGACCTTGCTAAGGCCTTTGACAGGATACCACATGGAATTCTAATCAGTAAAATGCAGCATATGGGGATGGATATAGGGTTGGCGAGATGGATAGGAGGGTGGTTGACGGAGAGATATCAGAGAGTGGTTTATTCAGGAGTAGAGTCCACAAGATGGCTTGTGACTAGTGGTGTGCCACAAGGATCTGTTCTTGGACTACTGCTGTTTAATTTGTTCATTAATGATATAGGAAAGGATCTAAGAGGAACAGTTCATTTGTTTGCGGATGATGCAAAGTTGGGTAGTGCAATAGTGAATGCCGATGATGTCAAAATTTTCCAGGATGATTTGGTTAGATTGGAGGTCTGGGTTAAGGAGAATGTTTGTCAATTTAATGTGGCAAAATGTAAGGTTACATTTTGTGGTGAAAAGATTAGCAGCAGTTTACTACATTGGTGGAACTGTACTCCAGGAAATTGATGAGGCACGAGATTTAGGAATGTTGGTGGATAGGGAGTTGAAGTTTAGGGGGCACATTGCCAAAGTGGCCAAATCAGCTCATCAAATCACTTGGTTGCTGAAGAATACATTGACAAGCAGGTTATTGTTCCTCTGTATCGAGATTTGATAAGACCCCCATCTCGACTACAGTGCCCAGATTTGGTCACCTAGGTTTCTTCTTGATGGGGAGGAGGTTGAGAGGATCCAGAGGCGAGTGACCAAGATGATAGCAGGTCTGTGGAATGAACCTTATGAGAACAGGTTGAGGTTTTGTGGGTTGCAAAAATTGGTTGATGGGAGGAGGAGGGGCGATATGATTGAGACATTCAAATTATTGAAGGGTTTCTATAAAATTAATTCAGAAGATATTTTTGAGAACAGGGCTGGTTGTGGGATGACTAGGGGATATCCATGGAAACTGGGCAAAAGTGTGGTTAGTAAGGGTGTTAGAGCTGGGTTGTTTACTTTTAGAGTGGTGAATGAGTGGAATGGGCTGCCAGAGTCTGTGGTGGATGCTGTGACAGTGAACGAGTTTAAAGTGAGGTATGATAAATACTGTATGAATGTCGAATAGTTGTGATGAACATGATTTGGGGCCTCCCTCGATGAGTCTAAGGACTCCCTGGAGTTGCCCATAATAATAATATATATATATATCCATCCAGATAATTGAAATCACCCATAACATAGTCCTCCTTGTATCCATAAGATTTATCTATCTATGTAGTCTACAACACTCTTCTAATGAAACTTAGTCTGTAGTAGCACCAAATTGTGTATTTTCTTTTAACCTCTATCTCACACCAAACAGCCTCAAAACCCATTGCCTCTATTTACTCATATTACCACCATTTTGCAGATTGCTACTTGGGTTGGATTTAACTCCTCTGTAGTCATTTAAATACTCTTCATGCCCTTTCTATCATGTCTGTCTCCTTCCTGAATGTACTAAATCCATCACATTCTGTTTCTGTATTGGTAATAATTGGAAATTATTGCTAATAAATTTTGGTCCCACTATGTTTCTCAGTGCAAAGAACTCCTTGCACTTATTTCTGTTTCTTACAGTAGTGTATATGTATGGTAGAAAATCACCAAACTGATGAGAATTATGGTAACATTTAAAATATGACAGGATCAAATAGTGATACCTCAATCAAATTTCCCTGATTTCTTCAGTTTTTAACTCTTCTTTTTTCCTGACCCAACTAATTCTACCATTCCTGGGGTCATTCTTAACTTGCTGTCATCTCTCTCTCTCTCTGTGTGACTTTTCATGTGACTCTGAAGACACATCTAGTTTCCTTGGCTATCATTCACCTGTTTCACCAAACAACAACAATTTCTCCTGGCATCTGACGCCACTCATCCAAATGTAATCCATCCTGCAAGTACAAATGCTTTTGACTATCAGAATTACCCCTTACACCTGCATACTTGTTTCATTCCTTTAAGGGATGCTACACATCCCCACAGGAGAGGGGCAAGTGGTAGGAACACAGGTTTTGTATCCTGATTATAAAGGGCGTTTTACTTTTTTTTTGAGATTCTGAATATTGGTACTGAGGTGTGAGGCAGATTCAATAGGAACAATTTGTAATGTTAAAGACTTTAATTAACATGCTTCATAATTATAAAGATAAATGACTAGGTTATGTCGATGGTATGTTTATATATATATATAAAGTATTTACATGTATTTACAATTTTCAGAAAATTTCTATGCGCACTACAATTTTTATGTATATTTCTTTCTTAACAAGGTGTTTCTTCTGGGTTATGTCGATGGTATGTTTATATATATATATAAAGTATTTACATGTATTTACAATTTTCAGAAAATTTCTATGCGCACTACAATTTTTATGTATATTTCTTTCTTAACAAGGTGTTTCTTCTTTAAGTTATTCTACATGAATTTATCTCTCTCATCCTACCTCTAGTAAGACATAATTGGGAAAGTACTTCACTCCTTCCTGTCTTTAAATAACTGTCAGTAGGCAGTTATTATTTAAAGGGAATTAAGTCTTTCTTAAATCACTTCTGGAAACAAGAATTATTCATAAAATACTTTTCTTTGACTCCTCCCCTCTCTTGTTATATTGCAGGGGGGAGGTAGCCAACTATGCTTCCTTTTGGAGCCAAAATAATTCCAGTAAGACTTAGAAGAGCCACAACCTTTGACTAATGCGATGTTACAGGAGTGATTGAGTGCAAGCATGCCAGGGTGGGGATGAAGCTATGCCTGCCCGCCACAACATGTTAGATGTACTTCCGGCACTCATCTATCGGTATCGTTCAACATATTGTTGCATGAGTCCATTGACAGTGCTTGTTATTGTTGTACTCTTTTTCAAGTGCTTAGAAATGTCACATAAAAAATGTAAATATGAAGAGGAACACAAGTTTTAGGCCAGAGTGGGAAGAGGAGTTTCTTTTTGCCAAGCAACAAAGTAAACCAATGTGTGCCATATGCCAAATAACACTTGCGTAGTTCAAATCCAGCAATCTCAAGTGTCATTATGACACACATCACAGTAATTTTAGTAAAGAATTTCCTCTTGGTTCTGATCTGAGGCTAACTAAACTTTCATCTTTGAAAGAACAACTCCATGGTCAGAGTAAATTGATATCCATGTTTACTTAAAGAGGCTAATGTTACTACCAAGGCTTGTTTTATTTTAGCATTTAATCTTGCACATGCAAAACGTCCGTAAGAAGGAGAATTTGTCAAGAAGAATATTGCACAAATAATTTCAGTTTTAGACCCAGATAATTAAAAAAACTACTCAAACTGATTGAACAGCTTCCAGTCTCCAGGCATACATTTGAAAGGAGAATTTCACGATCAATGCTGACATTGTAAATAACTTACACGATAACTTGAAAAACTGTGCTGCATTTAGTCTGGCTTTGGATGAATCTACAGATATTAAGGACAAACCACAACTAGCTACATGAAAAAATTGTCAGCATTGCAACCGATGGTGCTCCAGCTATGAGGGGTAAAACTAAAGGGCTCATGGGGCTCCTTGAGAACGATCAGTCATATCCTGCTTTCCTACCTCTACATTGCATTATTCACAGGGAACATCTAGTTGCCAAGTGTTTTAAATTTGAACACGTAATGGAAGTAGTTCTAAGAATTTTCAGTTTTATTTATTCAAGTGCTAAAACACACTGACAATTTAAAAGCTTTCTCAATGAGTTGAATGTGATAAAATTCTTAATGACGTATCATGGTTTTGCTTGGTAAGGTGGCTCTCAGTTAGCAATGTTTTTTTTTTTTTTTGTTGTTGTTGTTAGACCCAATCAAACAGTTTCTTAGAGAGAAGGAGAAATTTTTTCCTCATCTTGAAGACATTTACTGGCTGTTAGACATGCCATTTTTCACCAATGTTTTCCCGCGTCTACAGATATTGAACGATTCACTTCAAAGGAAAGAAAAACTAACAACTGATCTCACACAGACTGTGCTAAGCTTCCAAAGCAAACTGCAACATTTCCAGATAGACTTGGAGAATAAAACTTTCAATCACTTCATTTGTCTGAAGAAAATACTGACAAATTTGCAAGGAGTGGAATTAGAAATGGGATCTTATGTTAGCAAATTAAATTATCTGGCCGAAGAACTCAACAATTGATTTTGCAACCTTCAAGAACTTAAGCCAACATTTGCTTTTTTGGAAAATCCTTTCCTCACAAACGTGCTTGAGCGCTGTTGTCCTATTTAAAAACCAATTGTGATAGATGTCGCAGTTGCAGAACTGGAGTTTTTGGAACTTGAAGAGGACAAAGGACTGAAGATAGTGAAGCAAAGTGGTTGTTCCGTACTTGAGTTTTGGAAGTAAGTTCCAGACTAACGTTATCCAACACTTAAGCAACGTGTGCCAGAAAACTGATCTCCGTTTTTTGGGACCACTATATATTCTACTCTTAAATTTATTAAATCTAAATATAGATCTGTTTTAAATTATAAACATTTGAACGAGCTTGTAAGAACTGCTTTGACTAATTACACATCTAATTTTAAGGAGCTTACTAAGAAAATGGATACAAGGAAGGCCTCTACTAGTAAATAAGTAACTAAAATTGTTGTGTTTTTCGACTTTAAAATTATTCTAATTGTTCAAAGTAAACTTCATTTAATGTGTTTTGAATTAAACTTTTTTTATTGCAGTAATTTTTATTAACTCTGTTTTAATCTCTCGCTTCTCTCTTTCTTTTTATTTTGTTCCTCTTTTTTGTTGTCTCCTCTTCTCTTTTTGTTTATTTTGTTTATTATTATGGTAGAGCATGAAGACGTGTGGATGAGAGCTGCATGCAGCTCCCATCCACATTGTGGCAACCCTTGTTGTGGCATGTTGAGAAAATAAGCATGGCTTGTTTAGCCATGTTGTGGCCACCATTGTTATATAGGCTTCTGTGTTGTCTTTAGTCAAGTTTAAGATTTCACTTTTTATTGAGGAATACTGGAAGGACATAGTCAGCCTATTGCTTATTCACTTCAACTTCCAGTATTCACTTACTTACACCACTTGTGTACACTGTCCTCTTTTGTGTATGACATCTCTTCTCTTTACTATGATATGCTACTGTAATATTAGTCTGACATCCCCCATCTTCATTGCTCTCCATCCCCTTTTTATTCTCTCTTTTTCTACATGTAGAGGGCTATATAATAGTATTATGTCATCCTAAATTTTGGATTTTGGTTGAACTTTCTGATAGAGATTTAGCTGTTATTGACTAGGTTCTAATAATACTGTATACCATCTTCAACATATTCTACTTGCTAAATCATTCACAATCACAGCTCTCCAACTAAACTGACTCCTCTCATACCATGGTAGCAGACCTACAATCTTGACTCTTTTGCTCTTCTTCTTGACTCACTGAACAGCTCTTTCAAGTCATTTATTCCAATGAAGACCATCTTATTATATGATATTTGACAAGAAATTATATTCTTGTTTAATCCCTTATCCAATAATCTCTTGTCAAGTATACAATAGTTACTAATAGTTATAATGGGGTTACAATATACTTTGCAACCCAACATTAAAATATTCTATAAGACAGTCATATCGTGTACTTATTCTTCTTCCTTACGTATAGCCTCAGTTGTTTTACTAATCTTAGCTCTTGTAATTATTCTCTTAGTTACTGAATAAAACAGGATTGACTAACCTTATGAAAATAGGTCAAAAATAGGCCAACTAGATTGTATTTTGTATTGTTTAAAACCATAAAAAATATATATCATCATCATCATCATCAAATTCTTGCCATGTACCCTCAAGGGGTGTACAGGATATGATAGTACTACATGAAAAAAATTACATCATTACTAACTTCCTATCTACAATTTTCCTCCAAATTAGTCTGTCACTTGTCAAGACTCCAACATTATCAGATCTTATATTTCTATCGTCTAAGGCACTTTGTACCGTATCAATCCACCTATATCTTGGGCTTCCTCTGGGTCATTTTGCTGCCAACCTGGCAGAGAACACTTGTTTTGCTAATCTTTCTTTGCCCATTCTGTTTAAGTGACCATACCTCCTGAGATTAGCTCTGCTAATGCATTACTGGATGTTGACAATGTCAAGTTCTTTCCTAATATCCTCGTTTTTAATATGATATTGCCATTGATGCCATCTGTTCATGCCTCCAATCTTTCTCAGGACTCTTATATCTGTGGTCTTTGGTCAAGTGTTTTACTTCTGACCCAGCTCTCTCATAAGTTAAAACTGGTTTGAACGTCTTGAAAATGTACAGGTTTTTTTTAAATGTTTTGGAAATGGTTCACAAATAAGTAGAGTAAAACAGCAAATGTTTTATTGTAATTATTTGTGTTATTTTGCTTACTGTTTAGTAATACCTCTTAGAAATAGCTTTATTTGATAAATTTGTATAGGATTTAATGATTAGTGATGGTGGGCGTTACTTTAAATGCCCGTTTCGTATAAGTTAATAGTCCAAAAATCTTAAGGATATTGACAGAGGAAAGTTGAAATAAAATACTTTGGACACATTGAATGGATGGAAGGAAGATTTCTCAAAACAGTAATAGAAAGTAAAGTTCCTGGGAAAAAGAGTGAGGGATAGACTGTGATTGAGAATGGATGGTGTGTCTGGAGTGACTTATCTTCAGGGAGTTGAAGCCTCCAGAAAAGCATACATGTTGCATGCTTTTCTGGAGGCTTCATTGGAAAATGAAGATATCCAATGAATAGATGGATGAAGTTTTAGGCTGGTTCATACCATGTGAATTGAATTGGATGTTACTGTATGTTGTATCTAAGATCATAAAAGATGAATGTGAGAAATGAAGGAGTTAGAGCATTGAGAGAAGGCTGACAATTAAATGAAGAGGATGCAGAAAAAGAGAGAGAGAGAAAGAGAGAGTGTGTATGTGAAGAATGTAGCTTATTGAACAAAGAAAGGTTGGAAATAAATACTGTACTCATTATTGGAAATAGCAATAATGAGTACAGTCAAAAGAAATTAAGTGAGAGTTGGTCTGAATTAAGTGAATGGGAGAAGAATTTGGGTGATGAAGTGATTGGTAGACAAAAGTGAAAGACTGAAGGTTGGTATGAAACGTGTCGAAAGAGCAGCATAGGATGATTTAATTATTAGAGATGTGGCAAATGAACGTGGGAACAAGACATGCTTGCTGAGTGGCATAGTGAGAAGGGCAATAAGTGCAGCTTTGCATGGAAGGCATGCACTGGCATCACACCATAGATGGAATATCTTTCTCTAAATAAGGTTAAAGGTGTAATTTCAGCCCAGTAAGAGAAATATGATTTTCCTGATCTTCTTACCAAAGATAAGAAGAGATGAAGTGAGATTTTCGTTGCATGAAATGTGTTATTGATAGCAGTGAAGTTGAAAATTTTCCCTCATCCCAATGGAAAATGGCAGGGAGATCAATGTTTTTCAGACAATAGTTATATAATTATAGAGGATGAAAGCAAAAGGTTTAAATGTTTCATTTAGTGATAGCCTTAGAGCATAATAAAAAATGAATTATCGACTCTATTATACCTTTTTTTTATGGTAATGCCCTAAATGAGAGGCTGTCGAATGAATGTTCCCTAAATTGTGTACTAGTTCTGTGGATGTGCAAAAAGAGTTCCAGAGAAAGAAGAAACTTGTCAACATTAGAGCATGAAATATTTAAGAAGGGGAAACTGATGCAAATGACCATAGTAGAAGGAAGGAATGAGTGAAGTCAGAGAAAAATTTGTTCTGTGAAATTGAACTGTGAAGGAGTATTAAATAGCTGCTGATTTAATAGATTTTGACAGATTTTGAGGTTTAGAATTATTAATATCGTCATCAGAACTTTATAGAGTCAAAAGTTTCCTCATGCGAGGTCCCACTGTCACACACACAGCTCAACCAACTCTGCCTTAAGTTTATAAATTAAAGATGCCAAGAAATTATCTTTTTGGTTTCATCCCTCATTCAATATATAAGCAAACAAAGTTTGTTGTGAAGTAACTTAATGACTGGGCTACTTGTATATAAAGGCTAATGACTTCATGTCAGTTGCTTAGTATCCCATAATGCAAAGCACATATTTTTATGAACAAGTATAATGCTATGCATTATGGGAAGGCCACTATTTTAGACTGGTTTCAACCTTTATTGAGGTCTCATCAGTGGGAGCCAAACCCAAAAGTAATACCAAGGTTAAAGTAATGCCGAAGTCATATTTCCATAAACATCTGCCTTAAATTCATTCACTGTCTGTGCACCCATCACAAACTTAGGTAACGTATTATATTCCACTCACCTACCACTCTCTGCATTTAAAAATCTCCTGCTTGTACCTTCCTTTATATAGCTTCTGGGAATCTTGTTCTCTCCCATCCTATAAAAAATCTCTTTTACATTAATCTGGTAAAATCCTTTACCAACTTATGTGCCTGAATAAAATTCAACCCCATACATTCTCCCATCCCTTAGACTCTGAAAATTTCATTTCCTCAATCTTCATCGTACTGAGCATTTTAGAGATCTTGAAAACCCTCTTAGTCGATCATTTTTGGGCCTTTTCCAATATATCATCATCATCTATTTGAAAACCAGATGACCAGATCTGCTCAAAGTAATCCATTTGACCTGATCAGGATCTTATACAAGGAAATCGTAACATACATACTTCATGTCAGTAGCAATGTGTTCCCTAAATTTTGGGTCCTTTTCTGCAATCACCTGAGATCACTTATCTCCTCTACCTCCTCTAAGATACCATTACCGATGTTTTGCATCCGTTTCTCAAATTTTAAAACTTTACCCTTTGCAACACAGTACTGACAGTCCCACTCACATAGTCTATTTAAGTCCTCTTGTTCTAAGTTGTACATCTGCTCTACTCATCATAGTGTAAAATCTCTCATGATAAGTAGTGGCTTTGTAACTTATCATGTTCGGTTTTACATGTTTTTAATTTTAGGAGAATGCACTCATAAAATTGTTAAAGTTTGACTGAAATTATATTTTCTGTAATATTATTGTATTCAGTCTTTGTTAAAAATAATGTGGCGCATGACATCACCATCATGCAAAGTATTAAGTAACGTTAAATCAGTTAGTCTAATGCTAAGATTAGTGAGAAAATTCTGAGAATTGCCATAGATGAAAATTTCCAAAGACCTGCAAAGAATGACATCGTGTCCAGAGGTCAATACATGATCATAGTTGCCATGGACATAGAATTTCAAAGAAAATTTCAAGAGACACGTGCATGAGCACAATGGAGGTCAGGGCCTATATAAAATAATCCTTCAGGAAGGAATTTTGTTCTTGGGGTTTTCTAAGCTTCCTCTTACCTGAGACCCTGTCACACCAAGATCGCTGTCAGAAATCTAAAGAGAAGCATTGTGAGTTCTGAAGTCTTCTACCTGGATTGCCACGACGTGCGAACTACTGCATCTAGTTGTCGTGAAAGGAAGTAGCTGTACATCATTGTTGTGTTAAGGATCCAATGAGAAAAGGCACAGTCGACTACTCAAACAAGGAAGAAATATTATCGGGAAAACAGGAACGTGTCAGTAAGCAGAAAGAAAGACAAGAAGAAGACTTATGTGTGTACAAAAGTTTGATGTGAGAGACTGTCTGCTGAACAAATATTGTAAGTAAAAGTAATACTGACGTATATGTTTATGTTTGTGAGATATTGTATGTTAATGGTGAATTAGGCTTATCCAAGGTATGTCCTATATTCAAGTAATGTTATATTAGATTGTGAATCAACTTAGAACAAAGAATAGGTTAGAGAAAATTGTAATGACATTGTGTATGTATGTAAATCGTTATTCATGATAACTGTTGCAGAAAAGTATAACAAAAAAATGCAAGATCTCATATGTGACAGTTCCACGTATCAAATTATACATCAAGACCCTACAATGTCGCAAAAGAAAAAAGTCCGAAAATTACTAAAAAAAGTGACATCATGGCCCAAAGAAATCATCAGGAAAATAAAACCAATTCATGTTAAAACACCCCGTATTTATGGATTACCAAAAATCCACAAAACTAAGGTTCCCCTACGCCCCATAGTTGATAGCATAGATAGTCCCACATATAAACTGGCCCGGCATTTAGCTAAGTCGCTTGCCCCCTCTTACTGGCAACTCCTCTACTTTTGTAAAAAATTCAATCCATTTCAAAACACTGGTTAAAAATCTAATCCTAAAAAATTCAGACATAATGGTTAGTTTCGATGTCACCTCCCTATTTACCAATGTACCACTTATAGACACTGTTGATTTAATCAAGTCTAAATTTCCCCCAGATATTTTTGAATTATTTCAGTTTACATGAATGCAGGTTACTTTACATGGGGGGGGGGGGGAAATTCTACAAACAGATTAATGGTACTGCTATGGGTTCCCCCCTCTCCCCCCCCATTAGCAAATTTTTACATGGAACACTTTGAAAACAAAGTACTTACCACAGCTACATACAAGCCACTAGTGTGGTTGCGCTATGTAGATGATGTGTTTGCCATCTGGCCCCACGGACAAGACACTTTGGATGCTTTTGTCACCTACCTAAACAGCCAACACCCCAAAATTCACTTCACAGTAGAAAAAGAATCAAATAACTGTTTACCATTTCTTGACACATTAGTCACCCGCCTTTCAGATGGATCACTATCTTTTTCTATTTACAGGAAGCCTACATACACAGGAAGATACCTACATAAACAATCACATCATCATCCAGTCCAACAGTACAGCATTTTAAAAACACTTACACACAGAGCCAGAGCCATTTGTTCTAACGATACAGCTCTGACCACTGAACTCCAGTACCTGCGCCATACGTTCTTAGCCAACGGCTACAATCCCTACAAAATAGAAAAAATACTACATAGGCCCATTACTCTGCCCCCCCCCCAATACACAAGAATACAACATGACCATTTCTATTCATCAGAGGTACATCAGAAAAGATAGCCAAAGTATTGTTGAAACATGGCCTTCGCACCACCTTCAAGCCTCATGTCAAGCTGGCAACTCTGATCCGCTCGCCAAAGGATAAACTTCACCCTTTAGCACACCCAGGAGTGTATGAAGTTCCATGTGACTGTGACTTGGCCTATTATGGGCAAACAGGAAGATCAGTGAACATCCGCCTGGAAGAACATGAAAGATACATTCGCTACTATTACTATGGCAAGTCGGGACTGGCAGACCACGCTTTGGACACTCCTTCACACAGGATTAGATGGAGGAAAACGAATGTGCTATTTAGGAGTCGTTATAGATCTGAAAGATTATTTTTTGAGTCAGCAATGGCTTTGAAGAATTCTCCCAACCTTAACAAGTATGGTTGCATTAATTTGCCAAAAATTTGGAAGACGGTTATCCTAAGAAAAACTCCTGGATAACTGCTGCTTTTTTTTTTTTTTTTTTTCATTAGAGGGCGCCAAAAATAGGACTTTAGATCTTTTGTCTTTTGCAATTATATTGTTTCACTCACTCACTGTCGTGTTTACATGTGTGTTGTGCTCTGATGATGCTGAGTTGAAAATCAGCGAAATATTAGCATTAATAAAACATCCTTGTTGATAAAAGTGTTTGTGGTGTTGTTAATACCGTGAAAAATAAGTCATGAATAACCATCAACGCCTAAGCTTATCTGTTAGATGCAATTAATGTCTTACTGCCTTATTAACATATTCAATTCTCAATATACTTCCTGCTCACTCACCATTAACACCTCCTCCTTTCCTACTATTCCTGAAGATGAAATATCTTTATGAATTGCTCATTCTATTTTCCCAAGTTATTATTTTATCATTTTCACCAACCAATATCATCCTTCTACTGATCACATCAAAAGAATTGTGGGATTTCTTTTTAAATCATTAGCTAATTGCTGCACTTTTGTTATCCTTGCCTGCTCTCTATATTCCTCATGCAACTAATTATTACACTCATCTCATGTATAATGCCTTCTTGTTTCAGATTGCATGCTTAATCTCTTAATTCATCCATTTCAAACCTGCCGTATTTAACCACCTGATCCTTAGAATACATACAGAAATTGCATCTGCTAAATTGCTCTTGAGTGGTGCCCAAACACATTGATCTGCTTTCTAAGCAACTCCTAATTCCATGATATAGCTCCAAGCTGCTTTCTGAGCTTTTCATAATCACCATCCTTGTAATTTCGCATACATTTTTTCCTCACAGAAGTCTTAACCTCTGTGAAGTTGGCGACAGCTTAGGTGATCACCTCATGGTCACTCTAACTGGAGGGAATTTGACACCTTATTTACAGTAATATCCTCTGATGAGAGGATCAAATCCAGGACTATCGATCCTTGTGTGCCTTGTGTTACATACTAAACTGTTG
The DNA here is from genome assembly GCF_054136105.1 of Typopeltis vanoorti. NCBI lineage: Eukaryota > Metazoa > Arthropoda > Arachnida > Uropygi > Thelyphonidae > Typopeltis > Typopeltis vanoorti. Next base: position 65,589,089 of record NC_143553.1, on the reverse strand, counting down.
TCCCTCAGAAACTTGAGAAATTCGTTATTTTTTGCCCTTTCACCTCTTGATTCCAGTCTATATTACCATAATTGAAATATCCATAATAATCATTCTTTTCTTATTTTCTAGGCTAATTTGTCTATACATTGTCTGGTCTACAGCAACTCCCAACTAAATATTGCTTTCTGTCCATCCCTTGGATGCCACTTCTTCATTCCTTTCTGTATTTCCATAATTAAAATTATCACAGTGATCAACCTTTTCTTATTTGCCATGCTAATTTACCTATACATTTCCTTGTCACTACCCTCCACATTGTCTGGTCTACAATAACATACAACTAAATATTTCATCCTCTACCTCAAACCACACTGTCTCAAAACTACTGACATCATTCCTCCTTCCATATCCACCTTGCTTAGACATAAATCCCATGCCATTAAGTATTGATGCCAGTTCAGATGATCATAGAAATATTTGTAGAAAATGAAAGCAGCAGAAAATGAATGAATTTTTGAAAGAAAATTAAATAAATTAGCAGAAGATAGGTCTAATTGATCTATTGTATATTTTTAGGGACGTCTGGACATAACTCCCATGCTAACAATTATTGATGCCATTTCTGATGAACAGGATCATAGAAATATTTGTAGAAAATGCAAGCAGCAGAAACCAAATTATTTGTGAAATAATATGAAGACCTTAGCCAAGGAGATCAAGGGTAATCCCAAAGAGTTTTTCTGCTATGTGACAAGTAAAAGGAAGAATGACTTTGGAAGGATAACCTTAGTGGGTGCGGATGATATTGAGGTGACCAATTCAGATGTAATAGTAGAGTTACTGAGTGATCACTTTTCAAAGGTCTGTCACGGAAGTGAGGATATCTCTGTACCTGTAGCAATAACTAATGTGAGAATTGAAGTTAATAAATCAGAGGTACTTAGTATATTGCAGAATTTAAATGCAAACATTACTGTAGGTTTAGATGGAATATCAGCTTGGGTGTTGCATGAATGTGCAAAGGAATTGTCAACGCCTCTTACTTGGTTATTTAACTTAAGTTTGAACTCCGGTATGGTCTCTAGGGAGTGGAAGGAAGGCAAAGTGGTTCCTTTGCATAGAGGTGGCTCTAAGACTGCAGAATTACAGACCACTCACCATCTCAGGAGTGGTGGTAAAAGTATTGGAAAAGTTGGTTAAAACCGAATTCAAGGATAGGTGGATCAGAACATGATACTCTATAGGGGCCAACATAGTTTTGTTAAAGGTTGATCCTGCCTTAGCAATTTATTAACTTTTTATAATAGAATGACATCTGAGTTGGACAAGGGAAATGGCTACACAATCACACTTCTGGATTTTGACAGGATACCCCCCCCCCCCCATGGAATACTGTCGTGCAAATTAGAGCAGATTGGGATGGATACTAAACTGGTGATATGGATAAGAGAATGGCTCAGGGAGAGATGCTAGAAAGTGGTGCATGGATGAGCAGAATCCAGGATGAGGCAGGTGACCAGTGGTGTGCCTCAGAGCTCTGTGCTTGGGCCATTATTGTTTAATTTGTACATGAATGATATAGGAAATGGCTTGAAGGGAGATATTCAGTTGTTTGCTGATGATGCAAAGTTGGGTAGTGCAATAAAAAATCAAGCTGATGTTGAGAGTTTGCAGGATGATTTAAATAAGCTAGCAAAATGGGCAAAAGGTAACGAATGTCAGTTCAATGTGGAAAAGTGTAACGTTATGCATTTTGGGATTAAAAGATTACCAGCTATGTACCACATTGATGGAACAGTACTCCAAGAGATTGATGAGGCTAGGGACTTGGGAGGTGTTGGTGGATAGGGAGATGAAGTTCAGAGGGCACATTGCTAAGGTGTCCAAGATTGCACATAGAATTACTTGGTTATTGAAGAACACACTAACATCCACAGATAAAGAGGCTATTATTCCCCTTCATAAGGCGTTGATACTTCCACATTTGGATTACTGCGCTCAAGTCTGGTCACCTGGGTTCCTTGGAGATGAGGAGATTGTGGAGAGGGTTCAGAGGAGCGTGAGTGATGTAAAAAAATGCTCCCTACATTGATAGATTGAGAGCTTGTGAATTGCAGAGACTGGTTGATAGGCAGAAAAGAGGAGATATGATAGAAACATTTAATTTACTAAAAGGTTTTTATAAGATTCATGCAAGGGAAATATTTCAGCTGTGTTGTAGTGGTGGAAGAACAAGAGGTCATCCCTGGAAATTAAGGAAAAGTGTGGTTAACAAGGGTATGAGAACTAGATTTTTCACATGGAGGGTGGTGAACGAGTAGAACATTGCCTGACTCAGTTGTGAGTTCTTCGTCTGTAAATGAATTCAAGAGGAGGTATGATAGATATTGTTTTGATAGTTTGGGTCTCCAGCAGTGAGGCTACCTACTCCATGAAGATACCCATAATAATAATAATAAATGAAGTAAAGTTGTGAAAGATGGGTCTAATTGACTTAATTGTTCTATTCTATATTTTAGGAAACTCTTTGGGTACTAACTGTTCCCAAATGTTAGGACAGTATTCAGTGGTTAGATGGGATTTGTGATTTGTACAGAAACTTAATAGTTATTGTTCAGAGGTAAAATAATGCCTTGAGCAAAAGCAGAAACCTAATTTTTATTTATTTTATTGTTGTTATTTTTTAATGCTGAAGAAACAATACTTGTAATATGTTTTTGCCAAGGGAGATGTGAGATTACAATAATTCTTTTCATCATCATGGATTTGCATGTTGTCAAAAAAATTATTATTTTTTTTTTGCAAGATATAATACAGAACTGGGTGTTAATATTTTTAAAGTTAACAGTTATCAAAACTCTAGAAAAATGGTATAGAGATCAAAATTTAAGAGTATAGAAGTTGAGAGGTTCGTATTTTGAAAGTTTTGGTGCTGTATAAAGTGCAGAGTTTGTCATATGAAAAAGGAGACTGCAGCATTCCCTTTTCAGAAAAACAGTGTATTTTAATGCAGTGGAATGCTATCATTAGTTTCAGTGTTTGAAGATAAAAATCCATCCACTATACACATAATCTCTATCCTGACAGAAAGGATTAAAACAAGTATATAAAGGGGTATCCAGTATACTAACAACCAACTTCATAAAAATTCATCTCTAAACCAACTTCATACATTCCTTTTGTTGCTGTCTTTTTGGAACTGTTTTCTCTCCTTTGTCATCCCTAAAGAGTATAATCTGCAAGTTTCAATCAATTGTTAACAAGCTGCTTCTACTTTCTACTCAAATGTCTGTCTATTCATAGTATCAGTCAGCTATTGGTTGAACAACTTTTTTTTATGTGCATAATTACCATTAAAAAAAATAGATACTTGGATACATCACTTAAACAGGTAAGTGATGTGTCCAAGTATCTTTTTTTTTTCTTTCCAGAGTGTTAGATAAAGGATCCTTAAGTGACATTTTGGATCGTATTTCTTGGAAATTGTGCTCTTATTTTATCATTTTAAGTGATTTTACCCAATCTTCCATTTCAAATGAAAGTAAGCAGTAGCTTTCTCAGAGACTGAGGAATGCTATACCAACAACAATAATTATCCTTAGCATTTCCAAAAAAATATTTCTGCTGTTTTCTAATCCTAGCGTAATGTATAGCCATGCCTACAGCACAAAGCAAAGATGGTGGCAACAAAGTGACAACTGAGTACTTTCAGTCACACTACTGCAGACAGATCACTTGAAGCTCTGAAGTGCTGAAGCTGCACTTCAGAGCTTCGGCACTTCTATCGAGTAAACTCCCATTATAATGGGAAAAAAATAGCCTATGTGATTTTTGTTATCCTCTGTGCCTCCTTTCCATTAAACAGTTCCAATTCCTAAATCTTGGAAAGTGGGTGGACAGCCTAGCACAGTGCCTTTCATGATTGATGAAACTTTCTTCTGAAAAATGAACACAACAGAATGAAAGTTTGAAGCAATACACAATAAGTACCTTGATGGTAGCATGCCTGCCGCCAACAAGCTCAACCAGCTCAACAACCTTACTGCCTCATTAGTTCAGCACATGATTCAGGCAGAAAAATGAAAAGTATAATGCCATCATCCTGAATTTATTTCAGAAATGTACAACTCTAAATGATCACATTTTCAGGCTCACTGAACAATGTAACATTAACCCAAGAAAATTGAGTCACTGCTTCAGACCCATAATTACACAGAGAATCAACTTATGTTAAAAGTTGGTATCCTGACAATTGGATCTACGTTCATATTGGTCCATGAATAAGTTAGAAGGCACCTCCCTCCTGTTACGTGTATGAGCCTGGCCAGATCTCACAGATATGCAGCTGGAACAGGGTCAGCAACTATGACAAGAGCTGGAAGGAAAACATCAAAGTGGATATGAAGCATGGACAATCAACTATTAAAGAAAAAAAAAAGAATAAAGGAATACTAGTGAAAAATGAAATTCTACTAATAACCAGCTTGTAAACCTGTACTCAACCACTCACATCTATGCATTATATAGCATTATAAGAAAGCCAAGTGGGGGGGATTTTTGCAGTTTCTCTGTCTCATTTCCTTGGCCATTACTATTCTGGCAATCTGACTCAAACCTATGTGCTGTACAAATCACCAAAATATTTCTTATCGGCATGGTAGCAAAGCAAAGATGGTGGCAACAGAGTGCGTTGAGCCACACTATAACAGACATACCACTTGAAGCTCTGAAGTGCAGTTTCAGCACTTCTATTGAGTAAACTCCCATCATCATGGAAAAGAAAAATAGCCTTCTGTGTGATTTTGGGATTAAAAGATTACCAGCTGTGTACCACATTGATGGAACAGTACTCCAAGAGATTGATGAGGCTAGGGACTTGGGAGGTGTTGGTGGATAGGGAGATGAAGTTCAGAGGGCACATTGCTAAGATCAACCAAGATCAATGAGTTGGCACTCAAATTCCTGAGCACCCCCTACCATTTTTTTATCCTCTGTATCTCCTTTCCATCAGAAATCTCAGAAAGTGCATGGACAGCCTAGCACAGTGTCTTTCCTGATTGATGAAACTTTCTTCTGGAAAATGGACACAACAGAAAGAAAGCTTGAAACAATTCATGATAAGTGTCTCATAATAAGACCTGCACATTTTAGTTTAGGTTTCTAATTATTAATATATTATTATGGTTCATATAGTGATTTCTGATTATGACCATTTCCACTTACAATTGGATCATCTGAATGGAACTACATCGTAAGTTGAGGTATATGTATTCTTGATGATGACCTTCATATAGAGGTGAAAACATCAATGGTTAGTTTTAAGTAAAGTAATTGCTCTGTGTGATTGTCTCCATAATTTTTACCTTATGAATGTTGATCACTGTATAATCTTGGAAGAAAGAGCTTGTATTTGTGCCTTGTCATATTCCTTCTTCAAATCTACAAAACTTAAATACAGATCCTTGATATATTATCATGATTTCTCAACTCTTGGTCTTAAAGTGAAAATTTTATCCTGACAACATCTATTTGGCTTGAAAACAGCTTGTTCTTCTTCATGCTTCCCTTCCACAGTTTTTCTTGTCCTTTTCTCAAATATACTTGCATCAATCTTACCTGGAACACTCAGTAGGGAAATTCCTATGTAATTCTCACATTCCCCTTTTTTACATTCACATTTCCCTTGTTATAGACTGATACTATGAAAGCTCTACTCCAGTCATCTGGAATTTGATCCCTGTCTTCTAAATTATGCTTTATCCTTCCATATTTGAGCATTTCTGGTTGAATATCATCTACTTCAGCTGTCTTTCCATATTTTAGATTTTTGATAGCTTTTTCTACCTCAAGTATTGATATATATACTCCTGATTGTATTCCTCTTGAATATTTTCTACCAGCATACTATCACTGCTTGTTTCATTGAGCAATCTTTCAAAGTAATTACTCCAAACCTAGCATATCTTTATCTTCAGTATTCATGTCACCTTTATTATTCCTGATTTTGTTTAGCTAGTTTTACAGAGTGCTTCTCTTTCTTACGGTTTTCTCTTCTTTTCCGTTACTGCCTCTAAAACGTCCTGAGGCCACCATGGAGTACTGATTTTTCTATTCTTGGATATCCAAGCCTCTCTGGATGAATTGCACCTTTGCAACTGTTATTCTGCTGCCATGACTATCCGCCAGTGTTAACCTGCCATAATTATTCTTTCTCTTGCCTGCTGTATAGCAGAAAAATTCCCTTGAGTTAACCTTGGCCTGATCAGCCAATCTCCTCTCAAACTGCATCTTTTCTTTCTTTACTATGCTCATCACCTTCCTAGTCTGCACTTTATACTCTTCATGGATCTGATAACCACCAACTATCTTGTACCTCCTCCATAAGATTTTCTTTTCCAGCACAGCTTGCTTGATTTTGCTGTTCATCCATTTCACTCCTACTTTATTTGCTCATCTAACTTTTGCGTTATTGTGTTAGATACTGCCTTGTGAATTTCCATGCACTGTCAAAATCTTTTCTGCTCAGCTCATCTACTAACATACTGATGTTAACTGACTACAAAGCTTCCCATAATCACCTGCTTTATACTTCCACGTATATCCATTTTTGGCAGTAACCTTTTCTTGTTTCACCACTTCCCAAACAAGTACTTCATGATCACTCTCACTAACCAGTAGCAGTGTCAGCACGTCGTTAAAAACTACATCTTGTTAAATTATCACCAAATCCAAAACATTAAAGCTTGTTGCTTCAGTGATATACTGCTTAAGATATTTCTTTCTCAGAAATTCATCAAACTTACTCTCCTTATTCCCATACATTATCTCCTCTTTCCATTCTATATTCTTGTAATTAAAGTCTCCCACCAGGATCACCTTCTTTTTACATGCCCAACCAATTTGCCTAAACATTTTACAATCAGTATTCTCTACATTCCCTGGCCTATAACAGCATCCTATGAGATATACTAGCCTGTTAATTTCAACTTCATGCCACACAGATTCAAATTCTGTGCAAACACTATCAGCTTCCACACTTTGTGGACACAATTCGTCTGCAATCATTGACAGCACTTCTTCCTCCTCTTCTTTTCACATTCCTATCCTTCCAGAAAATTATATATCATTCCACTTCTATTCCCGACGTCATATCCTCCTAAGACTACCAAGTTTCACTTATTTCAATTATCTTTGGACATACTTACTCAATCAGTGCAATAAACTCAGCTCTCTTATTCCAAATACTCCTTACACTTGTGTGCATAACATAACATTTGTGTACATAACATAACAATCCCTGTGTTTTTGAGACCATTCTACCAACACCAACATTCTCTATTCTAGCTGCTATGTCACACCTCGCTCTTCAGTCTGACCACTCCTGTTTCCCTGATGCTGACTCTGATCCTCACCCTTATACATTCCATCACCTTGTGCTGCTTCAACCTCGTATCTATCTTCCTTCTGTTGTACAATCCATTTAGTTGTGCTATCCTGTTTCACAAGTGGACTCTGATCATTTACTATTGTATTATATTAAATAAATACATTAATTTCTTGACTCTGTGCCTATTCAGGAAACAATAGCCTTTCTAACTGCCCAACACCAAACCCAATCAAATGCAATCCATCAACTTTAAACCATTTCAACTTCCCTTCAAATTCACTCCACAGATTTACAAATTGAACTCCCTTTCATACAACTCAGTCATCTTACTATTCATATTTCTGCTCTCCTCAATTCACTATTGTCATATTTAGGTAACATGTTAACACTTTTCCAACAACACTATTATCATTTACCTGCTGCAACAACTTTTTCAAGTCTGTGTCAAAATTCTTTTTTTTCCCCAACTACCACTAATTTTTATGCCCACTCCTTCCTTTTCTGCAATGCATCAGTTATTTGCTTCATTGTTCCACCAGGAAAGCATGTTTTGTGCACTTTATTAGTTATCACACCTCTAATGATCGAGTTCCCATACATCGATATATGACTATCCTTTGACTCTTTCTTCGTAATACTAATTTCCTCTTCTTCATTTTCATTGGTCAATCTCTTCTTTAGTTGTTTAATACCCTCTTCCGGATGTTTCATTTCATCTTTCATTTTCACTAACTCTTGTCTTACCTTTTATACTATGGTCCCAACTCTTGCTCCCTTAAATAACATTATGCCTCTTTAAGCAACATTGTAGATGCAGCATTACCCTTTGGACTTAAATTGATAAGATATTAAGGATGATATTCAGTTTATGTTCAAGGTCTTGAAGTTGCTGTTCAACTTGTCATATTAGTCATTTCTCTGTAACTTAAATAATTTGAAGGATTTCTTAAATAAATCTGACTGCATTTAAATCTTTAAGTTTATTGCTGAGAATGAAAATTAATTAAATGGCAAATAATCGCACAGTATCTAATAAATCAGCATATTGTATAATACAGGATGGTCTACAGTAGAATAGTTCAATAGTTTAAGTTTAATGTGGAGAAATGTAAAGTTATGCACTTTGGGATAAATCGATTACAAGCTGTAATTGATGTAATTGTACTCCAGGAAATAGATGAAGCTACAGATTTGGAGGTGGTGGTGGTAGACAGAAAGTTGAAGTTTAGAGGGCATATTGCTAAGGTTGTCAAGGTAGCTCATAAGATTACTTGGCTTTTGATGAACACACTAACAAGTAGAGAAAGGTAACTTCATGAACAGCTAATAGTGATCACTTCCCAAAACATGGATATCTGCATGCAGTCTGATCGGTTCAGGTTTGGACGATTTTATAGAGTTTCATATGTTTCTAGGAAAAGATAATCGGATTTGAATTTCCTGGAATGAAGAAGTTTACTTTGGTTCCAAAGAACTTTGTGCTTAGCTTCACTAGTTTGCAAAGCAAGGACTTGTTGGATTCCAGAAATCTAATAGAGTCTTGATGTTCTTCAGTTCTAATCAATGCAGAATGGCCAATCTGTCCAAAATAACAAAGATGACATAACCAGGATACATAATAGACACCTAGTAAGGAAAGAGGTGGTAATGCATTCTTTGTGGATGGTAGACAGTTTCCGAGCTGGTTTAAAGTTAATATAATGTTTTAGTAATTTCTATTTTTCAGCACAAGAGATTTTATAAAGGCCTACCCTCTCTCAAAAAAATTTTTTCTTGACCTAGTGTCTTCACATTTTCTGGAGAAGACATGACTTATTTCAGCTTTTTAGTTTTTCCTTGACCTCAAGTTGTATCGCGTTTGAACATGTTCTCTATTTTCATCATTTAACTTATTTCTTCTCTCGCTTGATATTTCAAGGGAATCCCTAATTCTGACATCCTGGAAGTCATGATCCGTGAACCTATGGTACTTCGCAGTTACTTCCTCTAGGGATATGTTATTCCCTCCATCCAGGTTGTTGGCGCATCCTCTTTCATAATTCTTCCTTCGGTGTACAGGACTTCTCACTCCATCATTATTCTGCCTAGAGTCTCTCACACTCTGATTCCTAGAGTAGTCGGCATTTTTGCAGTGGGGATTTTTTTTGTATTAAAATAAATTTAGTTTAATCCTTTATCCAAGTGTGAGCAAACAAAGTTTGCACCTGAAAATATCTTCAGGACTGAGATAAGATAGTACAACATCAGGCAACTTGCAGCAAAGGTGGATCAAGCTCTCAACTCCTTGTCTTAGTATCTCCCATAATTCACAGCACATCTCCTTGTGGACATGTATGCTGCTATGCATTAAGGGAGAGGGGGAGGGACACTACCCATACCGGTTTCGACCTTTATTGAGGTCTTGTCAGTGGGAGCCAGGTCCAGAGTGGAGATACTAAGGCAGAAGCAATAGGAAAGGTCATCCTTACCTATAGGAGTTGCCAAAAGGTGTGCCACCTTATTATTAAATTACTCTGGATTTAGAGAAAGATGTTGAAAGTTTATTTTCCAGTTGGTTAGACTATAATAAATTTAGTTTAATTCTTTATTCAAGTGTGAGCAAACAAAGGTGTACTCCACTCTGATCCTGGCTCCCACTGATGAGACCTCAATGAAGGTCGAAACTGGTATGGCTAGTGCCCCCCCCTCCTTCCCTTAATGCATAGCAGTATACATGTCTGCAAGGAGATGTGCTGTGCATTATGGGAGATACTAAGACAAGGAGTTGAGAGCTTGATCCACCTTTGCTGCGAGTTGCCCAGTGTTGTATTTTCCTTACCTCACTCCTGAAGATATTGTCAGGTGCAAACTTTGTTTGCTCACACTTGGATAAAGGATTAAACTAAATTTATTATAGTCTAACCAAGTGGAAAATAAACTTGCAACATTTTTTTTGTACAATCTCCATTAGCTCTAGATTTATTTCGGAGGGGTTGCCTCCTTCCCCCCAGCACCCTTTCCAAGGAGTCTCCCAGGCATATTAATTTGTCATTTCTACTTTTATACAGTTTTATTCTATCAGAGTGCACCATAAGTATCTTTTTTGGATCCTTTTTATCCCGAATTTTAAAGTTTACCAGGGAAAGTTTTTCAAGAATCTCATACGGGCCCGAAGCATTTCTTCCCAATTTCCCTCCTCTTTTTTTGTTGTCTTTTGTTCCCTGTAAATTCCCTGGTCTTAAGTCTTCATATTTTCTCAGTTTATTTACATACACTCTCGTCCTTTGAGAGCTGTTCCTACTGGATTCCGCAATTATCTTGTGAGTCACTTTGTTTCCCTCAATTAAGTTATTTAAATACCCATCAATGTCGGTGAATCCAGTGTTGATGCGAGAGCTCCTAAACTCACTGGGGAACATTGGCTCAAACCCATATAGGATGACAGCAGGTGCCTCTCTGATTGCAGAGGGAATAGCCATTGTGCAAGCGCATAGGGTGTGTGAGATAAGTATGCATCCCAATTCTATATCTGGCTGTCTTCTAATTTGGCGAGAGTATGTTTTAGTGTCCTATTTAGCCTTTCACACATCCTGTTTCCCTTGGGGTGATAGGGTGTGGTAAACAATTTTTTTTTATCTTTAGCAGCTTGCATAGCTGCAACATAATCTCAGCTGTAAAGTTTGCACCTTGATCCGACAAAAGTGTCTGGAGTGTCCCATATTTGGATATCACCAGCTTAAAAAATTTGTTGGCTACCGTTCTTGCAGTCTGATCCTTCATTGCCATTGCCTCAGGAAATCTAGAAAATATGTCTATAATTGCAAGTATGTACTTGTTTCCTCGCGAGGTAGTAGGTAGGGGCCCAACAATGTCAATAGCCACTGCTTGAAAAGGACGGATCGGGAGGGGGGGAAGGGTTGTAACGGTGCCTTCCCCCAAAGTCAGATTTCTTTTGGCACAAGTGACAAGAGGACACATAAGAGGAAACGTCGCCTCTCATACCTTTCCACAGATACCTGTCACTTACTTGTTGCCATGTTCAACTAAATCCTTGATGTCTTGCCAGGTCTAAGTCATGGAAAGGTGTAAAGTACCCATGGTATCATGACTGCAGGGACCAGGATTTTGTCTTTCCACCTCCCTATGATGTCCTGTCTGGACAACAGTAATCCATCTCTAATGTGTAATGTTTTGAGGAATAAATACTCTTCAGAAAGCGTTTCACCTCTTTTTTATTCTATCATACACATTCTTCCACACAGGGTTCACTTTCTGAGCTTCAGTAATAAGGGGTTTTTCCCAGTTCTGAAGATGAGGAGGCTTATTCCTATTTCTCTCTATATCTTTTATCTTATTGACAAAAGTAATATTTTCCTCTCTCAGAAGATTCTCCTCCTCTTGGTCTGAGTCTAAGGATCTTGACAAGTAGTCAGCAACTACATTTTTTTTTTTCAGGGATGTACTTAATGTCAATATTGTACTCCTGCAGCTCTAGTGTCCATCTAATTATTCTTTGGTCCTTATCCCTCATTGATGACAAGAAAGATAGAGGTTGGTGGTCTGATATCAGGATGTGCTGCCCCAGTAGCAAATATTTAAGTTTTCTAAGGGAGAACACTATCGCTAATGCTTCCTTTTCAATGACAGAATAATTTATTTCTGAGGATGAAAGCTTCCTACTGATAAAATCTATTGATCAGAAGTCATCTCCCTCTTTCTGCTCCAGCACAGAGGCTATAGTGTCATGAGAGGTATCAGCAAAGAGGAAGAACTTTTCCCCGAACCTAGGATAGGCAAGTACTGGAGACTTAGTCAGAGCAAGGTTTAAGGAATCATATGCACTCTGCTGCTCATCTCCCCATCTAAACTTTGTCCCTTTTTTTGTTAACTTAACTATAGGTTCCATCAACCTTGAACAATTCGGAATGAACTTCCTATAAAAGTTTATCATCCCGATATATCAACAAACATGCCTTACAGTCCTTGGGACTCTGGCCTTAAGAATTGCTCTCACGTTCGTCTGGGTGGGGACTATCCCAGCCTCACTGACTTTGTGACCCAAGCACTCTACCTCTCTCAGGAAGAACTGACACTTCGAACATTTTAATGAGAGCTTTGCTCTGTCTAACTTTGTTAAGACACACACATTAGAATCTCCTTGTGTGTTCTTATATCCAGTGAGTATATTAGCAGATTATACTGAAAGCAGATTCCCTAGCATGTCAGAAAGAACAGTGTTCATTAGAGATTGGAAAGATATGGCGGAGTTTCTCGTGCCTTGAAGAAGTCTACAAAGTTGATATTTTTGCCACCTTGTCGTAAAAGCAAAGTACTTCCTGTATTCCTTTCTTAGGGGGATTTGAAAATAGCCCAAGTTTAGATCCAATTTAGAAAAGTATTTAGCATCCCCTAGACCTATCAACAGCTCCTCAATTTTACATAGGGGAAGTCAGTTGATTTTGTGACCTTGCTTACTTCCGTTAGATCCAGCACGAATCTCAAACTCCCATTTGGGCTTTTCCACTAATATAAATGGACTGTTCCATTGAGAGCTTGATCTCTCAATGATCCCTGCCTTCTTGTAGTCCTGCAATAGTTTCTGCAGTTGCTCCATGTGTTTCATGGGAGTTTGATACTGCTTCACATGGACAGCGGAAGTTGAGGTGATTTGGACAGCATGCTCGATTAGATCTGTGCAAGACAAGGAGGTGATTTCTTCTGTGAAGAACACTGGGAAGTGTTGGAAGACCATGGAGAAAAATTCCTCCATTTCCTTCTTTACTTCCACTAAAGTGGCCATGCTAGTTCACAATTAGTCTTGTCAGTACTTATTTTTATACAAATTTTCAATTGCTTAAATTCTAACTACCTGTTCCTTTAGCCAAAGCTGTCTCAAAATCCACACTATTCTTGGTGTTATTTAAGTGGATTTACATCCTGTCGGCTGCGCCATTTGTAATGTTTTAGTAATTTATATTTTATGTTTATATTGTGTTTTATGTTTATTATGTTAAAAATATATTGTTCTTTTTCTTTACTCATTTTCTCTGTGTGTTTCCCCTCTTCATTATTTTTGTGGTTGCTTGAGCTTGCACAGTATGCCTATGTGCTCTAATCTGTAACTCACGTATAATACTATTATTTATTTAGTCCTTCCATAATCTACTTAGCTTTCTCCTCCTCCCCCCCCCTTTTAAGGCCGCAAAGTATAGTCTCACACGTGCTAGTATCGTAGACTTAGGAAAAGCCTCTGGCTGGGACCAAATCCTTAATCTACATTGCTATAAATTCAAATGTATTAATCTTTAAAAATTTATTTTTGTTAATGACTGCGCCATTAAGGATCGTGTAAACGAATTTTCTATCTTTCCTTTACATACAAGAGAATATTTTAGCTAAGCACGTGGAATAACTCTTAAATCAATTCAATCATTAAATTCAAAAATTAAATCAAATCAAATCAATATCTCAAGCAACTCTGAATTACTCAGTCGTGGCTGTAACTTTACTTAGGTCACACAGGTTCGATTTGTTTTATGAGACAGTGCATTGGCTATCAAAGATCAGGCAAGCTATTAACAAAACCAAACATGTTTATTCTAACTTAGACAGTTAATATATAAAAGTAAATAGAACATATCATGTTGTCTGCTTCTGCACACATTCATTAAACAAATCACTTAAAGCATTAGACAAAGAAATTATTCACACTCAACTTATTAAACACATGGATGTATTTTAGCACATGTAACCTTACTCTCATTATAACTAATATAATGCAAAATTATACTATACACATTCTGAGCATTATATAACACAAGCACTATTCAAGATTACAATATTCTATTATACACATTCAAACTGACATTCGGCTTTCTGAACTCTTCAAAAACATTATACCATTAGTTAAACAGAATCAACATCTATCTCTTCTGGACACACAATCTAGGCTATTAACATAAAGCAACTTACAAGCTCACTATATCATTGTACAGTCCTGAATCCAAAAAAAGGTTAAGGGTGAATTCCTCTGGCTCCTTTCTTTTTCTTGAGCAATGACTGTGATCGGGCACTATCCGGTGGTTATCGTCTTGCAGATTCCTTCCTTGTAACTTTAATGCATTTTTTCATCGATGTTAGGAACTTCGTCAGCTGCTACAAATCAGCATGCACATGGATTGGTACATTCTTCGAAGAATTTCATGGAAGGATATCATGTAATACTGCTAGCAAACTCCCCATTATCTCCAGAAACTACTGCTTGTGGGATTGCGACTCTTCCCATCCTTGAAAAGCTTGCCAAAGGAACAAAAATTAAGAGAGCCCTCAAGCTTCATTCTCCACCTTTTATATCATAACCAAAAAAAATTCCCGGATTTACTGGTAGCATCCTTATCACCAATGTTTATAGTAGGTTTTGGTGGCAAAACTCATAGTCTGGTGACTTTTGAGACTGTTGTTGACCTTCAGTTTACTAGCCTAATCCTGCCTGAGCTTTTTAGTTACAATTGCTTGTGGTTCTACATTCAGTTATTCTAACATTATATTACAAAATTATTATACGTTAAACAGGTTACATGCATTTCTAATTATATGTATTTTAATGGCCTATGTAAAATCGATATAGGTGAAAAATATTTCTATTTTTCACCGCAAGTGATTTTACATTAGTGTATTGATTGAATTTTCAAAGAATCCTTATTATTTGTTCCCAGGTTCCTTTAGGGTGGGGTATTGAAATTCTTTTCACATTAAATTGTTGTCTGGTGGAAGGATGATAATATTTTTTATGATTTTTTTAATGGTAGTTTTGTTGTATCCAATATGTATCAGTTCGTGAATTTTATTCAGTTCATCTAACAAAAGGTGATCAGAAGAGCAGATCATACGAGCTCTATGTATAAGACTCTTGAGAAAATACTCATTTTTTGTGATAAATGATTGTGGGAGGATGAGTGAATGTATCTGCCAGTAAAGCTTGGCTTAAGATAAACTGAAAATTCAACAATCCTGGTGAGATTATGAATAATTAAGGCATCCAAAAAAGGGTAGTTGGTTATTGGACTTATGTTCAACAGTGAACTTGATGTGGGAGTACAAGGAGTTTATTTTCTCTAGAAGCTGAAGTAATGAATCAATGTGGGACCAGATTGCAAATATGTCATCAACAAAACATAACCATATACAAGGCTGAGGGAATATGGTATCAAAGAGTTCTTTTTCTAGATGTTCCATAATATAATCTTCTAAAGCTGGTGAGATAGGACTGCCCACTATTCCCTCTATTTGCTTGAACGACTCATTATTCCTTTTAAAATAGCCTGCATTGATGGTGAATTTAAATAGGTTAATAATATCCTCTGGGAAATCAGATTCTAAAAACCAAAGAGTCTCTTTTAGAGGAATGTTGGTGAAAAGTGAGACTAAATCAAAAGAAGCTACTATCTCATTATCAGAGAGATGTAAATATTTTATTTTGTCTTTAAAGTCAAGACTGTTTTTGATATAAGAACTAGTATGTCCATTGAGATTCCGAAGATGACGAGAGAGAGACATTTTGCAATGTGGTAAGTAGGAGATCCAATACAGTCCACTATAGGGCGTAGTTGGTTTTCATTCTTACATATTTTTGGAAGACCATAGAGAAGAGGCAGACGGGGCTTGATGAATTCGTAGTCTCTCAGTAGAAGTGGCATCCCATGATTGTAAATTGTCTAATAATTTGTTTAATTTATTCATTTGACTTTTTGTTGGATCTGTGCTGATAACACTGTATATTGATCTATCTCTTAGTAAGACATTAATTTTACCATTATATTCTGTGGTATTTGTAACGACAGTTTCGTTACTTTTGTCAGCCTTCAAAATGACACTATTGGTGTTCTTGCGAAGGGAATGTAGAACTTGCACTTTGGAGAAATGTATATAATAAAGAAGAATATACCCTTCTATTTATATAAATAGAGGGGTATAATGCCATTTAAATTATTTTTGCTAATAATACCTTATTAGCAAATGAAGAAACAGTTTTATTTAAATAATGCTCAGTTTCTGGAAAATAATTTTAAAGACATTCTCAGTCAAGACCATTTTAAATTAATTTTTTTGTATTTCGCTATCCTCAGCCAGACAAGCACATTTCAACTATAAACGTAGATTAATTCATAAATTTGAAATATTAGAAGGAAGAGATCACCACTTGAAGTGGAATAAGTTGTTCAAGCAAACAGAAGGAACAGCTATGGGCAGTCCTATCTCACCAGCATTAACAGATTATTTTATGGAACATCTAGAAAAAGAACTTTTGTTACTATATTCCATCAGTTTCTTGTATGGTTATGTTTTTGTTGATGATAAATTTGCAATCTGGTCCTACACTAATTCAGAATTATTCCAGTTTCTAGAGAAAATAAACTCTTTGTACTCCTGCATCAAGTTCACTATTGAACGTGAGTCCAATAACCAACTATACTTTTTTTGGATACCTTAATTATTCATAATCTCACAGGTCATGTTGAATTTTCAGTTTATCTTAAGCCAAGCTTTACTGGCAGATACATTCACTCATCTTCCCACTATCATTCACCACAAAAAATGGGTATTATCAAGAGTCTTAAACATAGAGCTCATATGATCTTATTTTCTGATCCTCTTTTGTTAGATGAACTGAATAAAATGAAAAGCAATCTGATACATAATGGATACAAGAAAACTACCATGCAAAAAATTTATATTATCCTTCCACTAGACTACAATCTGATGTGAATAGAATTTCATTTCCCTACATTAAAGGAACTTTGGAAAAACAGAATAATTTTTCAAAAATTCAATTTATACACTTCCTTCAAACCAGCTCGGATACTGTCTACCATTCACAAAGGATACATTACCACCTCTTTCCTTACCAGGTGTCTATCAAGTACCCTACTTGTGCCATCTTTGTTATTTTGGACAGATTGGCCATTCTGCATTGATTAGAATTGAAGAACATTAAGACTATATTAAATTTCTGGAATCCGACAAGTCCTTGCTTTGCATGCTCAGAATTCTGATATGTAATGGATACAACAAGACTACCATTCTTGCAAATGGTAGTCTTGTTTCCATGCTTCCACTAGACTACAATCTGATGTGAGCAGAATTTCAATCCCCTACCTTAAAGGATTCTAATACGTAATTCTGATATGTAATGGATACAACAAGACTACATTCAAAAAAATTATTGATAATTATCATCCTTCCACCAGACTACAGTCTAATGTGAAAAGAATTTCAAGACCCCACCCCAAAGGAACCCGGGAACAAATAGCAAGATTTCTTTGAAAATTTAATCGATACACTGCCTTCAAACCAGCTTGGAAACTGTCTTCCTTTCTACCATCCACAAAGGATACATGACCACCTCTTTCCTGACTACTATCTAACAAGTATCCTGCTCATGCCACCTTTGTTATTTTGGACAGATTGGCCATTTTGCATTGATTAGAATGGAAGAACATCAAGACTATATTAGATTTCTGGAATCCGGCAAGTCCTTGCTGTGCATACTAGTGAAGCTAGGCACAGAGTGAAGCTAAAGTTCTTCATTCTAGCAGTTGAAGTTTCCTAGAAATGCGAAACTCTATGAAATCATCCAAACCTGAACCGATTAGACTGTCTGCAGATATCCAGGTTTTGGGAAGTGATCACTATTAAATGTTCATAAGTTTTTTTTTTTTTTAATCTACGCAACTTTTTACAATTGTTCCTTTGAACTCTAATAGTGTAATTTTGCAATTGAGACACGAGTGAATGAATGTGCACTTGAATTATGACTCACTTCTGTGATTCATCTTTTGGTTGTAGTTAATGTTCTGTTAACCTGACGAACATTGGATGAAATATATTGGAGTTTTTAAATAAAATTCTATATAATTTTTTTGTACATGTGGAATTTGCAAAGTTACTTTATAATGTTGAGTGCATATGTCCCATTAAAATTATTAAGTAGAAATAAGGAAGTTGTAATTCCTCTTTATAAGGCCTTGATATATCCACATCTGAATTATTGTGCTCAGGTCTGGTCTTCATTGGTTTCTTAGGAATAAGGAAGTGGTGGAGAGGATTCAGAGGTAAGCAACCAAGATGATGGAGTGTGTCCCATGAGGAAAGATTGAATGTGTGTGTGTGTGTGTGTGTGTGTGTGTGTGTGTGTGTGTGTGTGTGTGTGTGTGTGTGTGTGTGTGAATTTTAGAAGCTGATTGATAGGCAAAGAAGAGGGGATATGATAGAAATATTTAAGTTAATTAAAGAGTTTTATAGGATTGATACAGGAGAAATGTTCCAGTACTTGACTAGAAGAAGTTATCCCTGGAAATTGAGTAAAAACATGGTCCTTACACTCCTTAGTAGGGATGTGAGGACTAAATTTTTTGCTTTGAGAGTTGTGAATGAAGAGAATGGGTTGCCAGAGTCAGTCATGAGCACTTCATCTGTAAACGGGTTCAAGGAGTGGTATGATAGATTGTGTGGATGGTTTTGGTCTTCTGCCTTGAGTCTGGACTCCATGGAAATGCCCACAATAATAATAAACAGCACACACACACACACACACACACACACACACACACACACACACACACACACACACACACACACACACACACACACACACACACACACACACACACACACACACACACACACACAGAGAGAGAGAGAGAGAGAGAGAGAGAGAGAGAGCAAACAACTAAGGATGATTTGAAGTAATATTTGTTCAGAGAGAAATGATAGAATTATATTTTATTTAATTTTTTTAATATTAAGAGATGATTATTATTACAAATCCATCATGGATTTTTTCTTTGCAGGTAGAAGTTGGCAGCACTAATGTGAGAGTAGGTAGTACTATATTTGGAGCACGAAATTATGCTACTAAGTCTACTAAAGAAAGAACTGAAAGCAAGGATGTTACCAATGACCAATCCAAAGTGGCTTGTAAAGACTGTAAATAAAAATAAACTGTATATTAGCAATATTCTTTAATATACTAAATCAATAATAAATATTATTTATTTATTTTCACTTCTACTTTTTAATCTGCACTAATACATTTTAATACAAAATTTAGTAGTGAACAATGTATGCATTTTATACACATAATATTGTACTTATGAAATTTTTGTTACATGGCAACAGTGTGTGCTCTAGAACATTACAGTTTGAATCTTTAGGCATGTGTATATATGCTGCTTGGAAAGAAGCCAACGGAGACACACCATGGTGTGAAAAACAAACAACCATGGCATCCACTTTAATAAGATGTAGGACCTCCTTTTGCTGCAGTGACCTGAAGACTGTGCTGCATGGTAGTTTGGGTAATGTGGACTTGCATATTGCAGTCCTACCATGGAAACCCATGGTAACATTGGTTTCCATGGTTTCAACTATGATAACATTGATTGGAAGGAGGAGAGGACACATGGGAGGAAGAAATTGGATTTTATGCAGTTATTAAGGGATAACTATCTGCGACAGCATGTAATGGAAAATACTAGGGGTCAGAGAGTGCTTGACCTAGTAATTGCATCTGAGAATTTGGCTGCAACGAATATGACCACGTTGCCACCAATTGGTGAGGGTGATCATAGGGTCTTGATTTGGGAGGTGGTTAAATGTGTGGAATTTTCAATTAAGACAGGTGCATGTGAAATTACTGGGTTGGTAAGTATGACAAGCTTAGGAGTTTGCTTGGTTCAGTGCCATGGCATGTAAAACTGCAAGGGCTGGATGTTGATAGTGCATGGGAGGGAGTGTGGTTAAGGAGTGTTTGCAGGAGGCAATGGCTGACTGTATACCTAAAGTCTGAATAGTAAATCAAGTAGGGGTTAAATGAATAAATAACACCATTAACCTCCCTACCGGCTAAGACGTCTATAGACGTCCAACTAAATCTGGATATGTTTCAGCCCACCTGTTTAAAGAACCTGGATAAGAAGTGCAATTTGACTGTCATATCCATTAGAAGGTGTGATAAACCCTCACGCTGAAGAGAACGGTTAATCGGGTTATCTCCCTTTCGTAGCTGCCTCTCAGTTGCCTATAACAAGAAACGGACTTTCTTGTTCCATGCTTGGTTGACTGGATTTTAGTTATATAGAATAGACTAAAAATAGAGAAATTATTTATATTTTTAAGACTATTACACTTTTTTTTATAATCTTTGTCAAGTAGCTTTATTTTATCCTCCTACACAATACCAATTTTTTGTATGAATTAGAATTATCAGTTATAACCTAGTCTGTAACCTTCATTTTAGCTTACTAGTTTGTATTCCCTGAGGATGCCAATAGAAAATGATTGGCGAAACGTGTAGGAGGATAAAATAAAGCTACTTGACAAAGATTATAAAAAAAGTGTAATAGTCTTATGAATAATTGTCAAGAAAAATTTCAACACTATTTATATTTTTGTTTTCTCTTTTTATTGTATAATACAGTTTTAATTTCTGGACAAAATAAAGGTCTTGAATAATTTCTTCACTTAAATATTGCCTTACCTTGGAGAACCAATTTAATTTTTTATTTTTCTGCGCTAATTTTTTTCTAATCGCTTACTAGACAAAAGATTTTTCTTTGTTCTCGAAGAAATTAATTCACGATAATTATTTGAAATATTCTTTTAAAAAAAGAAAAGAAAACCGGCTGCCGACGTTCCAGTTTATATTATTTTTATTTTTGTACAAAACCATCGCAATCGAATAATACTTCACAGATTTCCTTTAGGACACGCTTGAGTAAATTTGCTTTTTAGAGAATAACATGAAATTCTTTAATCATATTACTAAATTTTTTCTTCATGTTGTATAGTAATCTGTACTTTCAGTTTTTTGGTTTCCTTGTATAATTGGTCATTTCAAAATGAAATTAACAGTTATGATTTTAATTTATATTTTCTGCATAATTCAGATATTTTATTCTGCAATTTTTAAAGTAAGCGATATATTTGCTTATTTTTATCATTCAAAATATGTATATCAAATGTGAAATTTCATTTCCATATTTTTACAATAGAATTGAACTTTATTTCCCTCTGATAGTTTAAACCCCCCCCGTTGCATTACTATCACACACCCAAAAACTGTTATGAAACATAGGTACAGTTTTTATTTAATTCGTTATTTTTCTCTAGTAATTGTTCCACATAACTTTAATTTTTCGATACTGAAACTATGTGGTGACTATTATAAATTAGCAAATTATAAATCAGACAATACACATATTTCCTGATTATTATAAATCAGGAAATTATGTGATATATTCGGATATAGGTGAAATTAATATTTAAAATCACTGTCATCCTTCAAATGAAATATCATAATAAAGAAAGTGGAAAACCCGAAGTTTCGAAATACATTTAGAAAACCCGCTCTCAAAATGTATTGGTCTACAGACTGGATTCTGAACATGCCAATGTTTCGTGATGTTATGACTGAAAAACAATTCAGTCTCATCATGAAGTATTTGTATTTTCAGAATAATGAGGAATACGATCAGGCAACACATCCTTACCCAGTCCTCAGCAAAATTTATGATTTTCTGATGAAAATCCATCAGAAATGTAGATCACTCTACATTCCTGAGAGAGACTTGAGTATAGATGAAAGCCTTATGCCATTCAAAGGTAGATTGAAATGTAAGCAGTATATTCCCAAAAAGAAAGCGAAGTATGGAGTAAAATTTTTTATGCTTTGCAAATCGGAAAGTGGATATCTTTGGGATTTCAAACCTTATACAGGAAAGCAAACTGTAATCGAGCATGATAAATATTTGGATCTTCCCTTGTCGATGCATGCAGTAATGCAGTTACTAGACCCTTTACTGGGAAAGGTTACTGCATTATAATGGATAATTACTATATATATATATATATGTGTGTGTGTGTCCTGAACTCACTGATTTGCTTTTACAGCATCATACAGATAGTTATGGTACTGTAAATGCAAAAAGGCGAGATATGCCTCCAGATCTGGCTTCAGGAAAGCTACCAAAGGGGGAAATCCAAACTTATCAGCGAGGGAAAGTCTTTGCACTATGTTGGAAAGACAAAAATGATGTTTTTCTGCTGTCTTCCCTGCACAATCCATCAACAGAATCCGTGGAGAAGCATGGTTTGAAGAAAGAAAAACCCATTGCTGTGTGTGCATACAACGACACTATGGGTGGAGTCGACAGGTGCGATCAGTAGCTATCATTCTACTCTGTAATGAGGAAACAGCATAAAATTACAAAAAAAGTGTTTGGACATGTATTGGATTTTGTTATTTGGAACAGTTTCCTCCTGTACAAAAAAAAATGTTTGTCTACCATAACATATCTAGAATACAGAATAGAAATTGCGAAAGCATTGCTGCATGCACATGCACCTTCTTCAGCAAGCAGAAAAACAGGAAATCCTGCCAGACATCTGAGGTTGAACGCTGCTAACTCCAACCATTATCCCGAAAATCTACCACCAATGGCTAATAAAAAAAAAAAAACTGCACGCAAATATTATGTATGTAATAAAAAAAATATCAGAAAGGAAACAAAAATCTGATGCCCTGAGTGTAAAACTGCTTTGTGTGTTTACCCTTGCTTCAAGGTGTTCCATGCTGTTCAAGAATTTTAAATTCTGAACAGTATATGAAATAAAAAATGTTTGTTTTCAAGACCATCAAAACAGTCCTTTTCAGGACTACAAATATTGATAGAGGGATACCCGAATGCACTGTTTCTTTTTCATCTTGAAGACTAATTTTTAAGTTCTTTTTATGACACAGAGAAACTGGAAAGAGTATTCCAGGTAAAGTATTTCATCAAAACAATAAAAAATAATGAAATAAAATCTACCCTATATATATATATATATATATATATATATATATATATATATATATATAAAATGATAAGCCTTTTTATGTCATGTTTATTGAAACGTTTTGAAACTCAGGGGCTACCCTGAGTGTCAAGTCTTCAAAATTCGAGTCATCAGAATTCAGGGGCAGAACCCCCTTTCAAGTTATCACAATTGAAGGAGAACTGGTCTACCATACCGGAACACGGGGGGTTGGGCATAGCCCCCCCCCCCCTAGTTAATAAATGAAATATATAAATAATAATGGGAACATTTTCACCTTGCCAACACTCAACATTGATGTGATATGAGTTCCAAATTTCTTGTTTTGGAGATATATATATACAGGGTGTTCGGGATAAATTTGACAGTTTCGTAAGGAAAAAGAAAATCTTCTTTGTATCTATTAAATTTAATGAATTGACAAAAAAACATTACAGGCAGAGTTAATTACAATACTATCAACAAGATTTACTCAAAATAACCACCATTAGCATCGATCACAGCTTCAATTCTGCTTCGGAACCTCGAACAAGCTGATGCTACAATCTCCCTGGGAAGGGCCGCAAAAACTGTTTTAATTTTATCCATTAACTGGGCTTTTGTATTACTGGAAGTGCGATTGGTGTCTTTTTCAACTGCGCCCCATACAAAATAATCCATGGGGTTAAGGTCTGGGGAGTTTGGAGGCCAAACATTTGGACTGGTGAAGTTGTAGAAATTTTCAGACAACCATTTTTGACTTTTCCCAGAGGTGTGGCAAGGGGCCGAATCCTGCTGCCATACATACGGCCTACCATTGGCTACCCTTGTTATCCAGGGCTTGACTACAGTTAGCAACTCCACGAACAAAGCCCGAATTCCAATGCCAGGGTTCTTCAACACCTGTTCCTGCAGATTTGCGAGGAATTCTGCTGTACGAACGCAATCAGATCGTCTGCTAGGGATCTTTCTTCTTGCTACATCCTCGTAGTCACCATTGCAAGTCTCTAGTTCATGCCTGATTGTTTTTACTGTATTCAGGGAGCATTGGGCAGCAGTCGTAATATCCTTATTTTGATGGCGGGCACGAATCATCATGATAAAAGTTATTCTCTTCCATGATTCAGGTGGGTTCCAGCTATCCATCCTTTCTGACATCTTGTATATGAATGAAGAAGGGTCCAAACTTTTAAATGAAGAGAAGTGTGTGTTAATACATGTAACTTACGGAAAAATATAATTAATTATAAATATGTGAAATTTATCCCGAACACCCTGTATATATTACAAAGTTTTGTAATAAAAATTTCTGCTACAATGAAGTTTGGCAGAATCAACAATATTATTACTACCTTATTTCTGTTTCTCGTGTGGGAGAAAAACGGTAAAATGTCACTCTTATAATTATATGAGATGTTATAATGGCAAAAATAGTAAGAAAAAAGTCATTTGCACTTTCTCTTCAAAACACAAAGAAAGAACATTGTAAATTCAGCCAGTGGAAAAGAAAATACTACATATTTTTCTCCTGTTATCTGATTTTTTTTTCTTGTAGTACAAAGAAGAAATCACTGCATATAACATGAAGTCTGCAGGAGGGAAAAAAATCTGGAAATTGGTTACATTATAACGAATAGAGAAATCATGTCAGAAAAATTATTCACGTAAGATTCTAATCTCAGCAGACATAACATTTTCTTCTAGATTAGATATCTAAAGTAACTGACCATTTGCTACTATTTTACACTAAAATGAATGGTATGTTCCCCAAGTGATTTATGTTTGTAACAGCTGTCTTGCGAACGATTTATGAAATAAATTATCTGAAATATCCACAGAGTGATTAGGTCTATACCCCCCCCACCCAAAAAAAAAGATTATGAAACGCATATGCACCTCTTCTTTGAAAATAATTCAAATCCTCTTTTTCAAGATAATTGTATGATTTAATTTCTAATTTTTGATAATAAAAGTTAAACTGATCATTATAAATTAAGCAATTATTTTGGCATAAATAATGTATAAGCATGTAAACGAAATATCAGTTATTTCTGTTAGGATATAGGTAATCAACAATCGAGAAGGAAACAAGACATTCTTGACACATTCTGCACTACAGCCTGAGGCACTTTAATGTTCTCCCCTTTCTTCTCAATAGCACTGAGAGTAATAAGCCTTCAGCTTTTCCTCCAGCTAAGAGGATATTACCAAGTATTTAGAAGACGTAGATTATTTCAGAAATAGCTTCCAGCAGCAGAAGAAGTAATATCTAGATGTTTTTAGAGAAAAACAAACACAAATAATACTACTGAACTTTCTTTTGTGTGGTATCCATATGAACAATTTTGCATGGTGAAAATATAGCATATTATTTCTAAAATTTCACATAATTTCAGCAGACAGTAGAACAGCTGGTTTTAAATTGCAAATAAATAGAACAGAATTAGAAGCTTCACGATATAATCTGATTGCCGTATATCTTTTGTCAAAATGTAAAATGAAGTAATTGATTTTGAATGCTGTCTAGAAAAGCTTTCAAACCTGTATAGAAATTTAGAGTAGTTATGCAATTGGATTCCTTGAGAGAATAAGGAGGGGGGGGGAAGCATTAGAAAATCTTCAAAATGAGCAAAAATGTTGAATCATTCCGTATATGATATTTTTCACATTATATTTTCAACATATCTACGAGGTTATGCACTAGATATTATCGTAATATACATAATACAAATAAATAAATAAATGACGAAGGCGAAGTATTACTGCTAAAATATCATTGGATATAAATTTTGATACCAAAAAGACACGATCGGAAACCGAGTAATGCAATTTAGCATTTTAACATTTTTTTTTTATTTTGTCTTTATGAATAACACATTTCAGATTTAGATACGATTGTATCTAAATCTGAAATGTGATGATCCATGTAATGCTATTTGGCTAGAAACGAAAGAAAAAGGACATATTTATTTCAATAAATATTATTTAAAAATATAAATATTTGACATAATATTTTCAAAGCAAACATTTGAAAATTCGAAAATTTGAAAAAAAATTATTCAATTATTATATGTAAAGTGAAAGAACAATGAGTGCAACTCTTCCGGTGCACTGATTTGTAGAATAAAATACACCAAATTTACTATCACTAAATAGATTCATTGCAAAAGCTGACCAGCAGTCATTTCAGGATCGATTTTTTTCGCATATGTGAAATTCGTTTCAATTTTTGAGAAGAGATACAATAAATCATTTTAGAAGCAAGAAAGGTCAAATAACTTAGGACAGTAAATGAAATTCTAAGCAACACAATAGACGTAAAGACAGGGGAAGGGGACACAAAGTTCACTCAGCAACAGTTAATCCACTAATGGCTATGGAATAGCCGTAACGAGATTAATGGCTGAGGAAGGTAATGGCATGATAAAAGGTAGAATGCCGACAAAGTTTTGATCCATGAAAAAAGCTAGGGAGTGTTGAATATTTCATCCACACCGGCCGGTTGGAAGGTTAAGCTTGAGCTACAAAAAAAAGAAACAACTGTGAGGGAATTTAAGGAAGAAAGGTGACCTGCAGGCACATGAACAGTATAAAGCGCAGGCCAGAAGGGTAACGAGTATGGTAAGAAAAGCAAAAGCGGATTATGAAAGAAAATTAGCCGTGCAGGCTAAAGAGAATCCTAAACAGTTTTTTCGATATGTTGCAAGTAAAATAAAAAAAAATGTATACGGCAGAATGATTTTAAACAATGCTGATGGTAGGGAGGTAACCAAATCAGTTGATATAGTGGAATTACTGAGCGAGCACTTTGCAAGAATATATCATCCAGGTGGTGACATTGCAGGAATGAGGAACCAACAGCTTATACGGGAATGGTTATGAATGAAGTGGAGGTGAATGGTCTATTACAAAACCTCAATGTCAATACATCTGTGGGATTGGATGGTATACCAGCTTGTGTCGTACGTGAAGCAGCTAAAGAATTGTCAGTGCCCTTGATCATTTTGTTTAATTTGAGTCTCGTGTCTGGGTTAATCTCGAAGCGGTGGAAAGAGGGGAAAATAGTACCACTGCATAAAGGAGGTTCCAAGACTCTGTTGTAAATTACCGACCGATCAGCATATCAGGAATCGTTGTCAAGGTCTTGGAGAAAATAGTGAAGTGGAGAATACAGGAATGGATAGATGAAAATGGGATACTGTATGGGGGACAGCATGGTTTTGTGACGGGTAGATCATGTCGCAGTAACCTGCTCACGTTTTATAACACAGTGATGGCTGAAGTGGATAAGGGTAATGGATTTACAGTGATCCTACTGGACATTGCCAAGGCCTTTGACAGGATACTACATGGAATTTTAATCAGTAAACTGCAGCATATGGAGACGGATATAGGGTTGGTGAGATGAATAGGAGGGTGGTTCGTGGAGAGATATCAAAGAGTGGTTTATTCAGGAGTAGAGTCCAAAAGATGACTTGTGACTAGTGGTGTGCTGCAGGGTTCTGTTCTTGGATCACTACTGTTAAATTTGTTCATTAACGATATAGGAAAGGATCTGAGAGGAACTGTTCATTTGTTTGCTGATGATGCAAAGTTGGGTAGACAATAGTGAATGCGCAGGATGTCAAAATTTTGCAGGATGATTTGCATGGTTTGGAGGGCTGGGCTAAGGAGAATGGATCTCAATTTAATGTGGCAAAATGTAAGGTTATGCATTTTGGGGTGAAAAGATTAGTAGCAGTATACCACATTGGTGGAACTGTACTCCAGGAGATTGACGAGTCCAGGGATTTGGGAGTGTTGGTGGCTAGGGAGTTGAAGTTTAGGGGGGCACATTGCAAAAGTGGCTAAATCAGCTCATCATATCACTTGATTGCTGAAAAATACTTTGCCGAGCAGAGACAAACAGGTTATTGTTCCTCTGTATCGAGCTTTAATAAGACTCCCACCTAGACTTCTGTACCCAAATTTAGGCGCCAGGGTTTCTTCTTGATAGGGAGGAGGTGGAGAGGATCCAGAGACGAGTGACCAAGATGATAGCAGGTCTATGGAATGAACCTTATGAGAACAGGTTGAAGATTTGTGGGTTACAGAAATTGGGTGATAGGCAGAAAAGGGGTGATATGATTGAGACATGCAAATTACTGAAGGGTTTCTATAAGATTAATTCAGAAGATATTTTTGAGAATAGGACTGGTGGTGGGAGGACTAGGGGCCATACATGGAAGCTGGGAAAAAATGTGGTTAACAGGGGTGTTAGAGCTAGGTTCTTTACTTGGAGAGTGGTAAATGAGTGGAATAAGCTGCCAGTGTCTGTTGTGGGTGCTATGACCGTGAATGAGTTTAAGGCAAGGTATGATAGATACTGTGTGAAAGACGAATACTTGTTCTTGACATGATGTTAGGTCCTCCCTCGATGAGTCTAAGGACTCCTTGGAGTTGCCCGTACTACTACTACTAATAATAACCCATGTTGTGACCCTCAGTTCTGAGTATGAATCTGAACATGCAGATTCATGTTCAGCTGTTGCCCAGAACTCCACATTCAGAGAATGGCAGTTTTAGATATTATTAGAGAATGGGCAACGAATGATATTTTCCTTTGTAGCACCCTACATTCACATTCAGTGAGTGTGGTGGGTCGTCCACTGCAGGTAGCACTTGCAGTTTACTCCCTGCATATTCATCTCACTATGGTATCACTGATTGTTGAGGAATGATGGCCCAGTTTGTCAATAATTTGCTGAACAGACAGGTCTGTAACACGGCATCCTATAAACCCCTCTCAAACTCTGTCAGTTCCCTTCTCATAGCTATTTCACGTGGAAACAGTTGCATTGACTTGAGAGCATCAGTGGTCATTTCCTGCAATCATATTCCTCAATTTATACTGGCTACAAACATGTGACTTGTTACATGGCATAAATGATCTTGCATGAGGATTTGCACATTAAGTGCCTTCATAGTGCAATTAGAAGAACGACGGTATGTTGCGCTCTTCGATTAGAGAAATTCGATTCTCATCATGACGGGAGGAATCTTCATATGAACTTTTTCAATTGAAGGTGAGTTATCTGATCTCATACGGAGGTAGCAGGGTTTTTTCTCCTGGAAACTCGGGTTTTTCATCCCGCATATAGACAGATCGGCCCTTCAGAACACACGCAATTTACAGACCAAAAATACTAGCTGCGGTGGTGGTGGTGATTGTGGGCAGTAGATGGCGTTGATGTAGGTGATTGGTAGTAGAGGTTCTGTGTAGTAGTGGAGACAGAGAGTTGTACAGTAGGTGTCCTCCCGCGATGAGTCTTCGGACTCCTTGGAGGTGTCACGAATAATAATAATAATATATATATATATATATATATATTACATTTTCAGTTCAGAGTTTATTATTAGTAACCATCCATTCCACTTTTAACATGAGGCAGGAGAATTTTTTAACTGAAGATACGAAATAGTCCTACCTTTCAGTAGTTGAGAGAATTACAAATAACAATGCTTCTATTCAGAATGAAGAATACAAGTTCTTACATAACATAATGGAAGTACATATATTACTTTGTTCTGTTCCTTTTCATCAGTTGAACAGATTTCTGTAAGAGATACTTTGAAAATATCAGTATATATATATATCAGTTGTCGTTAACGGACTGTATGTCCCTGCACTTCTTAAATAGAACCTCTGTTTTATTCCTTAAATTTATGGAAATTCTGGATGCGCATTGTCTCATAGCTTCAAATTTTCCCCTCTCTCTTTAGTTATGCTTTCCTTCACAACTCCTCATCTGTTATTTTCTGGCATTCTCTGTTGCTAACCAAAACAAACACTATGTGATGTCTTGGATTGTGTTGGCTATCTGGGTTCCTCACTCTGTGCTTGGCAATATCACTCATCATATGCCCTTGTTCAAAGGTAAATATCTTCTAAAAACTTCACTGAAATCTTATTATTTGCACTTTTCTTCAGCATTTTCTTATGCATGTATCCAAGAATCCTATATACACTATGGAAATTAGTTTGGGTTTTGTAACTGTTCTGCAATGATATCAACAGCATAAGCTTGCCTAGCATCAATTACATAATGCTGTAACACTAAATATTTCCATACATATTATTCTGGGCCAGTTTTATATTATTAGTAATTTACAACATTTGATTAACAGTAACTATTGTGTAATAATATCATCTACTGTATGCCCATAGATACGAGACCCTTCGATACTTCTGTGCATGTCAGAAGAAGGAGAATCCATTTTGATAATAGGGTAATCAATCCATCTTGTGGGATAAGTTGTTTATTATTACACGTCTGAAAATTAACTTTTCTTTTATGAACATTGTAGTTTTTAAATTGGTAACTATTTTACCTGTATAACAGTTGGAAAATTTTACGTATAAAGTGTGGGATTTTGCGTGTTGGTGACCAATTCGTACATCAGCTTATTTCTTTTTTCCCTTCAACATGAATTGACTCTTTTTGGCAAGTTGCCAGACTAGGGTCTCGAATCTGTGGTCGGACAATATATATTAAAATAAATGAAGTAGTACTATATTTATTGCCTATGTGCAGGCATTCACAGGTATTATGTATGCAAATTACACTGAGATTATGATGCATCCCTTGCAAACATTAATTGATCTGAGTTATTTAGTTTGGAAGTAGACCTTGTATTTTTTGTTTAAATACAATGATGTCGATGCATGGTAGAACAATAGCAGTAAAGACATCATTGTTGGGTAATTTGAACATACATGATTTTGTACAGTGCAGTGTGTGTGATGTATTTGTTGCAAAAATTAAAGGATTCATGGAAGGAGAGTGAAACTGGTGTACAAGTGTGTATTAAGTGTTACAACAGTGAATACCAGTTAGGTAGTGAGAATGAGCTGATTGTTAGTAGAGTAGACAGTATCGATGATAGAATATAAAATGTTAATGTTGAATTAATATTGAATATGCATTGATGGAAATACAGGAGATTGAAATAGACCTAAATAAGGAAATAGAAAGATTACATGTTATCCTTCACAGGACAGTGTGCAAAATTGAAAACTTCTAGAAGCAGAAAGAGATTAGCAGAACTTAGATGGGAAAGTAACAGATGATCCGAGGTAAAAATCCAGATCATGTCAACAAACAAGAAAAACAAGGTAAGGAGAAAATTATGTATGGGAATGCTAGGATCAGAGGAATACTTAACAAAAGTATAACAAAATCATGTTTCCCTGGTGCTAAAATTAATGATATTAGTTCTGCCATCCAGGGGCAAAAAAACTAATTGTCTTGGTTGGCACTAATGATCTGAGAGATGAAAAGTATTATTTCAGAGAGGATATAAAGGAGTTGTTGGACAGAGCAAAAATTAAGAGCAGCAAGGTGAGGATTGTCCTTTGTAGCACCATGATCGAGGCAAATTGAAGAGGATAGCATTGATGGTAAATGAATCAATACACAGGTTATGCAGAAGGAATGATGTGGATTTGCAGACCTATGGTTTGAGTGTGATGGAAAGAAGGATTTATATAATGCCGATGGATTGTACCTAAATGGTTTTAGTGTTAGGTGTCTAGAGAGAGAGAGAGTTTTATATACTGAAAAAAATTTAAGCAATTAGGGTATGCAGGTGAATGTGTGTGTGTGTGAAGGCACTCTTGAGGCGAGTAAGTGTGAGAATGATAAACAAGTGCAGAATCTAGTCGTTCAAGCAAAAATATTGAATAGGGTAGTCAATTCAGAAAGTAAAGTAAAGGTGATTGGGGCCTAAAGGATGCTGCAGTTTTATATACTAATGCCAGAAGTTTCAGGAACAAGAGGGAGGAGTTTTTGGCATTGGTTGTTAGTGCAAACTCATCAAAAGGTACAGGCATTAGTGAGACATGGCTAACAGCAGAGAGAGATGTAGTTACAGGAATAGAATGTGAAGGGTTTGTATTTTCAGGAAAGATAAAGAAGATAGGTGGGGGAGTACTGCTAATGATAGCAGATGAATTGCAGCCAAAAAGAATAGGAAATAAGCAAGAGGTTGGTTGTTGATTTGAGGCAGTTTGGTGTGAGATCAAGACCAATAAGACAAATTATACATTGATTGCTTCTATAGGTCAGAGATTCCAGGGATGATCTGGAAGATTCACATTAGCAAATTAGTAGAATGAGTGCAGTTCGAGTGATCATTATGGAGGACTTTAACTATGGATATATAGATTGCAAGGAAGGAAATGGAATTTATACACCTATTGAGAGATAATTATTTGAGGCAGCATATGATGGAGAGGACTTGGGGTGAGGATTGTGGCCACCATACATAATCAAGGTGGCCACATTGACTCTGATTGGGAAATGTGACCATGCAAACTTGGGAGATTGTAAAACATGAGGAATATTCTGTCAAGAAGAGGTATTATGTGGAACCGCAAGGCAGGTGATTATGACAAGCTGTGCAACACATTAAAATCCTGCAAGGGAAAAAATGTTAGTAGTGCATGGGAGATAGTTAAGGGGCATCCAGAGGAAGCATTATTAAATTGTATACATAAGATAAGGAGGGCTAATCAGGCAGGAGTTAGATGAATGAGTAATATCATGAAGCATGAGCTGCAGAAACAGCAAACTCATGAACAGTACAAGGGTCAGACAAGAAAGGTGAACAGTATGGTAAGGAAGGCAAAATCAGATTCTGAGAAGAAACTAGAATAAGCAGGCCAAAGGAAATCCCAAAGAGTTCTTTTGTTATATGGCAAGAGGAAGAATGGCTATAAATGCATAACCTTAATGAGTGCCTTATGGTTATGAGGTGACAGAAGCAGACCACTTTGACAGGGTATATAATTCAAGTGAGGTTGATGCTCTGACACATGTGACAGAGACTTATGTGGAAACAGAGATGGATGAATCGGAGATTCTTAAAATATTGCGGAATCTCAATGTAAATATAGCTATGGGATTAGATCGGGTATCAGCTCGTGTTTTGCAGGATTGTGCAAGGGAATCAGTAATGCCTCTGGCTAGGCTCTCTAAGTCTCAGCTCTGGAAGAATTCCAAAGGAGTGAAAAGAATCAAAATAATTCCCTTGCATAAGGCAAGCTCTAAGACTGCATTAGAAAATTATAGACCAATCAGTATCTCAGGAGTGGTTTTGAAAGTACTGGAAAAATTGGCAAAAAAGAAAATTCAAGAATGAGTGGATAAGAAAATGATAATCTATGAGGAGCAGCATGGCTTTGTGACGGGTAGGTCATGCCTTAGTAATTCACTAACTTTTTTATAACAGAGTGACAGCTGAGTTGGATAAAGGAAATGGCTACACAATGATTCTTCTGGATTTTGTAAAGGCATTTTAGAATACTACATGGAACTCTGTAATGCAAATTAGAACCAATGGAGATGAATATTACGCTAGTTATGTGGATAAGAGGATGGCTGCTGGTCAGAAAGTGGTATATGGAGGAGCAGAGTTTAGGTGAAAGCAGTGACTAATGCTGTGCCACAAGGTTCAGTGCTAGGACTACTATTGTTTAATTTGTACATAAATGATATAGGAAATAATATGAAAGGAAATATTCAGTTATTTGCTGATGATGCAAAATTAGGTAGAGCAATAGCGAATCAAGGTAATTCAAAGAGTTTGTAGGATTATTTCGATAGGTTGTCAGTATGGCAAAAGATAATGGGTATCGGTTTAATGTGGAAAAATGTAAAGTTATGCATTTTGGGATAAATGGATTACAAGCTCGGTACCACATTGACAAAGGGCTTTATAGGATTAGAGCAGGGGAAAGGTTTCAGCACTTGGCTAAAGGGTAATGCAAGGACAGAACAAGGGGTCATTTTTGAAGTTAATTAAAAGCATAGTTAGTAGGGTGTGAGGACTAGATTTGTCGCTTGGAGAGTTGTTTATGATTGGAGTGGGTTACCAGTGTCAGTTGTTAGCACTTTGTATGTTAATAGATTCAAAGAGAATTATGATTGATTGTGTGATTGGGCCTCCCATGATAAGTCTTTGGATTCCATAGAGGTACCCATACAATAATAATAATATCAGAATCTTGCAATGGTATGATTCAACATAATCAGAAGCTCATTCAGATTTTGTCTTAAGTGTCTGATCTTTATATGTATTACATAATCATCAGAAGTTAGAATTCTAAATCAAAATTAAAATTTCATAAATAAAGTTTTTTAGTCCTTCAAATCATCTAAATATCCCATTCAGATGTCTTCCTCCATTACAAACTAATATTACCCAGATTTTCTTTGGTTTCGATTCTCTTATTTTGTCATTGTTTTTTCTTCTTTAAACCAAGAATATAATTACTTAAATTAAGGGGATATTAAATCCCGCATAGTTTTAAAACCGAATAAGAAACTCAAAGATCGGAATCAGAGAGTTTCTTGCCGAATATAGTAAACTATAAAGTATCGGTGACACTAGCGTTAGCCAATGCAAGTGATCCTAGTACGTAGTACAATACCAGGGCAACTCGTTGCAAAGGTGGAGAGTGTTCAGATCGCTATTCTTAGGTATTTTCCATAATGTAAAAACACATTTCCTAGGAAATGTATGCTGTTATTACATTATGGAGGGAGGTCACTACCCAGACCCGTTTCAGCCTTTTTTGAGGCTTCATCAGTGAGTAGCTAGACCTAATACCAAAGTGTATAGCGAAAAGAACTTATGTACTCTGCGAACGAGTTTTCCAAACAGGTGCAACCATTAAGTTACTTAAGTATAAAGAGCTAATAACTTTCATTAATTATATAAGTATAAAGAGCTAATAGGAGCCTGTGTAGCTCAGTGGATGTGGCGTTTGCATACCACTGCGCTTGGCCGCACGAAGGAAGGTTTGGTTTCGAGTCTAGTCGGCGACTAGAGGAAATTTTTCTAAGCCTTTTTTCGACCGGTTCCCGAGTTAGTCGATCTCTGGCACGGGCAAGCAGGTTTTTCCTCCCCGAAACTCGGGTTTTTCGTCCTGTAAACTCAAGAAAATCGACCGTAGAACCCACATTATTTCAGACATTAAATATATTGTGGTAGGATTAGGGACCACGAGATGGCGGCACATTTGAGCCGTCTCTCTTCACTGCGTACCGCTTAATTAGTGATAGCCTTGGGCCATCTGTCTCTGATTGGGTACCAGTGGAGATTGAACTGCCCACTCAGTCTCCAAAAGTTAGATAGGGCTAAATGGCCTCGCCTACTCTCGTATACGGGAATAAAAAGGCGTTAGCTGATTTTTTTTTTTTTTTTAAAGAGCTAATAAGCTTCATTAATTATATAAGTATAAAGAGCTAATAAGCTTCATTAGCTCTTTATACTTAAGTAACTTAATGGTTGCACCTGTTTGGAAAACTCGTTCGCAGAGTACATAAGTTCTTTTCGCTATACACTTTGGTATTAGGTCTAGCTACTCACTGATGAAGCCTCAAAAAAGGCTGAAACCAGTCTGGGTAGTGACCTCCCTCCATAATGTAATAACAGCATACATTTCCTAGGAAATGTGTTTTTACATTATGGAAAATACCTAAGAATAGCGATCTGAACTTTCTCCACCTTTGCAACGAGTTGCCCTGGTATTGTACTACGTACTAGGATCACTTGCATTGGCTAACGCTAGTGCCGCCGATACTTTATAGTTTACTATATTCGGCAAGAAACTCTCTGATTCCGATCTTTGAGTTTCTTATTCGGTTTTAAAACTATGCGGGATTTAATATCCCCTTAATTTAAGTAATGTTTTCATTGCCGAAATGAAGCTTATTAGCTCTTTATACTTAAGCAAGAGTATAATTTCTTGGGATCTTTAATTTATAGTATAAGCAAGTGAAAAAAACTTTCAAACATCTTTATCTAATCTAGAGTATTTTACTAATAAGGCATGACACTTTATGATTACTTAATAATCATCATCATCATCAAATTCCTGACATATACCCTCATGGGGTGTACAGGATATGATATTACTAAATGAAAAATTTACATCACTACTAACTTCCTATCTACAATTTTCCTCCAAATCAATCTGTTACCTGTCAAGACCCAAACATTGTCAGATCTTATATTTTTATCTTCTAAGGCACTTTTTAACGTATCAAACCACCTATATCTTGGTCTTCCTCTTGGTCGTTTTCCTACCAACATGGCAGAGAACATTTGTTTTACTAATCTTTCCTCGCCCATTCTGTTTAAGTGACCATACCACCTGAGATTAGCTCTGCTAACGCATTCCTGGATGCTAACAATGTCAAGTTCTTTCCTAATTTCCTCGTTTTTAATATGATATTGCCATTGATGTCATCTGTTCATGCCTCTAATCTTTCTCAGGACTCTCATATCTGTGGTCTCCAGTCTTTGGTTAAGTGTTTTACTTCTGATCCAGCTCTCAGATCCATAAGTTAAAACTGGTTTGAACACTGTCTTGTATACAGCTAATTTAGTGTTCCGACTAATTTCTCTCTTATTCCAAATAAATTTATTCATTTGACTTCCTGCCATGCCAGCTTTGTTGATTCCGTTGTCTATTTCCATATTTAATTTACCATCGTCACTAAAAATCATGCCTAAGTAGCTGAAATTTTTACTTGTTCTATAGGTTCTCCATTCACAACACAGTTGACATTTTCAACGAGTCTGCCTATTTTCATTGTCTTTGTCTTTTTATTGCTGACCTTCATACCATATCTATTACAACAGTTATTCAATTTAGTCAGAGAATCTTGCAGACTTGTAGTGGATTTATTTAGAAGTATAACATCATCCGCATAAAGCAAAGAGCTGACATAAACATCTCCAATTTTAATCTCATGTTTAATACCACTTTCCTTCATAATGTGATCCATATAGATAATGAATAACAGAGGGGATAATGTACAACCTTGTCTAACACCAGATTTAACATTAAATCATCTTCCTGTACTTCCTTGAATTCTAACTGCTGACTTACAACTCAAATAAAGACTATGTATTGCTTGATATAATGCCCCATTGACACCATATAACTGTAGCGTGTTGAATAGCTTCTCTCTTGGCACCTTGTCATATGCCTTTTCCAAATCGATAAAACTTAAATACAGGTCTTTGTTATATTCCCATGCTTTCTCGACTATTTGTCATAAAGTGAAGATCTGATCCTGACAGCCTCTATTTGGCCTGAATCCAGCTTGTCTTCACTCAGCTTCTCTTCCACAATCCCTCTCAACCATTTCTCTAGTATACTGGCATAAATCCTACCAGGAACACTCAGTAGAGAAATACCTCTGTAATTATCACATTCGATTTTATTTCCCTTTTTATATGTAGTACCCATTAGAACTCTACCCAATCATCTGGGAATTCGTCCCTCTGTCCAGGCATTCTGAACTATGCAGTGCAGCCACTGTAAGACTTTTATACCTCCATACATGAGCATTTCTGGTCGAATATCATCTATTCCAGCTGCCTTTCCATATTTCAGGCTTTTAATGGCATTTTTTACTTCAAGTATAGAAAAGTATTCCTGATTGCATGCATGGTCAGTGTATTTTACCACTGTGCTGTCACTACTTGCTTCATTTAGCAATTTTTCGAAATAATTACTGCATACTTCAAGGATATTTTTTTCTTCAGTTTTCATATCACCTTTATCATCTCTAATTCCTTTTACAGCACTCTTTCATTTCTGAGCTGCTTCAACATCCTGCAGAATATCTTGCCACCTTCTTGATATTTATTTTCTATGTTCTTACCAAAGTCTTCCCATGACTTTTGTTTAGCTAGTTTTACATAGTGTTTACATTTCTTACATTTGTCTCTGTATTCTCTAAGAGCACAAGCTGACTTACTTGCCATGAACTTTTGATATGCTTTCTTCTTTTCCTTCACTGCCTCTATAACTTCCTGGGTCCACTTGGAGTTCTTATTTTTCTGTCTTTGCAGATAACTTCACGACATGCCTCTCTGGCTAAATCAACCAATATTTTCTTCAGGGCTTGCCACTGAATCTCCAAGGTTTGGTTCCTGTTCTCAAACTGTTTCATTTTTTCTTGAATAATGTTTGTGTATTTTAGTCTACAGTTCACATCTGAGAGCTGCTCAACTTTTATTCGCTTTAAAACTTTCTTACATGTTCTTCTTCTTGATATGAAATTCAATTTTATCCCGCTCACGACTAAATGGTGATCACTTCCAATTTCAAATTCTCTGTACAATCTAATGTTCTGCACCAGGGAGAAGATATCACTATCAACAATAACACAGTCAATGAGACTTTTCTTATTCCTTGACTCTTCTCTCCATGTGAATTTGTGCACATTTTTATGTTGGAACATTGTGTTAGTAATAACCAGTCCATGTCCTGAGCAGAAATCCAACAGGTATTTGTGATTATTATTAGCTTTGCTCTTTTCTCCAAATTTTCCCAAATTATTTTTGTATGTCTCATAATCACGTCCTACTCTGCTATTTAGATCCCCAACAAGGATCTTTTCCTTTTTCATTGTGTCAGTCACTTTCTCTATAGTCTCAAAAAATTCTTCCACTTCTACCTTACTAGAACCTTCTGTGGGACCATAGGTTAGGTTAGGTTAGTCTCATTGCCCAGTTCCCTCATTCTGATATTTGCCCACATCACTGTACTTGATATCCCCTACCATTCAAACAGATTAGCCTCATATTTAGTGTTGAATATTATGGATACTCCTTTGTTTCCTTGATTGTCATTGCCTGAGTATATAACATTTTGTATTTATTGCTCAGAAAGTTCTCACCAGTTTTGTCTTTTTTGTTTCAGTCACCCGTATTATGTCAATCTGATACTTTTTCAACATGGGTTTCTGGTTTGTTCTCTGCCATAGTTCTTCGTTTGTTATTTGATTTGGCTAATAAATTCCCAGTATCATTCTTAAACACTTGTTTAGGAAGACCTGGACATTGTTAACTATCTTTTTGTTTAACATCCACGTTTCTGATCCATACAGTAGTATTGCCTTTACATTTGAGTTAAATATTCTCATTTTAGTTTTTATTGACAAATTTTTGTTTTTCCAAATATTTCTAACTTGGTTGAAAGTTGAGTTAGCCAGCTGTTTCCTTCTATTTATATCTTCAGTAGTTCCTCCTTTTATTGATACTATTGAACCAAGGTATATAAACTATTCTACTTCTTTAAGCGGTGTTTCTTCTGTTGTTGTTTATTTTGCTTTGCATTTATTTTCATCAACATTGTTTTATTTTTATTTATCCTAAGACCAACTTTTTTGGCTGTTTATACAAGTGTTGTTGTTTTTTCATATGTGAAAGTAAGCAGATA
This sequence comes from Typopeltis vanoorti, assembly GCF_054136105.1. Classification (NCBI taxonomy): domain Eukaryota; kingdom Metazoa; phylum Arthropoda; class Arachnida; order Uropygi; family Thelyphonidae; genus Typopeltis; species Typopeltis vanoorti. Next base: position 65,549,601 of record NC_143553.1, on the reverse strand, counting down.
TCTGCAAAATCTAGATCATCGAGTTGATTTTGAAGTAGCCATTGTAATCCTGTGTTTCCATGAGATACTTTTCTCATCACCTAGTCTATGACAATTAAAAACAGTATGGGAGAGTATACAACCATGCCTTACTCCTGTCTTTGTTTTAAATGGTTCTGAGATGGTATTTCCATGTATTACTTTAATTTCAAAATCTTCATACATTTTTTTAATTATTCTTATTATTTTTTCTGGGAGTCCATAATGTCTAAGTAATTTCCATAGGGAAAATATGTTTATACTGTTGAAAGCTTGTTCAAAATCAATAAAATTTAAATATAAGCTTGCCTGCCATTCCAATGATTGTTCTATGATAATTTAAAGTAGCAATGTGGTCGGTGCATGATCTATTGGCTCTAAATCCTGCCTGTTCTGGTCTTAGTTGTTTTTCTATTTCTATTTTGATTCTTTCTAGTATTATCCTTGCTAGTATTTTACTTATAACATTCAGCAATGTTATACCTCTCCAATTTTTGCATTCAGATAGGTTCCCGTTTTGGGGTAATTTAACCAGTAACCCAGTATTCCATTCCTTAGGCCACTCTTCTCTCTGCCATATCTTATTTAGTAAAGGATATAATATCTCTGCTATAAGTTTTGGATTTGCTTTTAGTATATCACCTGGTGTGTTGTCTGCTCCTGGTGCTTTACCTGTTTTGATCTGAGTTATTGCTTTTGTAATTTCTAATTTTGTTATTTTGTTCAAATTTATATCCAATGATGCATTTTGTTCATTTAATTCTAGGCTCTGGTCACCATCAATCATTTGTTAAAATTTCTCTGACGAGAAGAATTCCACCCATCTATTTATCTGTTCTTTTTCATTTAATAATAGTTTTATTATTAAATGGGAAGAAAAAAAAAAAAACAGATCATTTTGAGAAATCGAGTGCAAATTTTTTTGCCTTGTGTTGTGACTGTTGATTAAATGGCTTCATCACCTATGGCCTAGAGACTAAACAACAGTCAATGGAGTGGAGATACAAAGGTTCTCCACAGCCAAAGAAGTTCCAAACCCAAAAGTCAGCAAGGAAGTCATTGTCTTTTAGGATGTGGATGGTGTAATCCTTACCAAGTTCATCAAAAAAGGAGAAACTGTTACAGTAGCAGAGGCATGTTGCTTTTGCAGAACAATGCACCAGCTCACACTGCTCATGAAATCCAATAGATCATCTTGGACTTTCAATGTCTGCTTCACCCACCCTATTTGAAAATAGTCAGATGGGGCCAGACCTGGCCCCATCTGACTATTTTCCTCTTCCCAAATGTAAAGAAACACTTGAGAAAGGAACAAAGTTTATCACAGATGATGAAGTCATATCTGCAGCTGAGGACTTGTTTGTGTAACAAGGAAAAGATTTTTATCTCAGATAATTGCAAATGATGCAGCAGTGTTGTAACAGGTGTATAACACTTTGTGGGGAATATGTAGCATAATGTCTAAGTTACATGGTTCTATCTGAGTTCCTTCATGGTGATTATTATAAAGCACACTCTCGTGTGTGTGTGTACATATAGTGTGTGTGTATACACATATAGTAAATTTTTACTAATGTTTACAGTAAATATTTTAATTTTTTTTCATACTTCAGCTTCATTTGAAATACACAACATTCTGATGTAGCCTGCCATGCTATTTGGAAGATTACATCCCATACCGCTAGCCTACCCTCATTTGTTCAGCCTGCAAGTGAATAACTAATATTGGGGTGTATTTGTATAATAATATTCCTCACTGCTTTGATCTTTAAGCAATCCAGTGAATTATTTTTACATGATTTGAGGTCTGTGCACCAAACAATCCTACTAACTCAGTAAGCTAAGAAAGACAATTTGTATGCCTCTTGTTGTCTTTTAACTCACGCTGTCAGAATTTGAGTGTCAAGGCTGACGCTCAGAAAACTGCAAAATTAAGACCACGATTAAATGTGCCCAAGAGTGACAAGTTTTGATGTTGCTTTTGGTTGAGAATGAGTCTCTCAATTCTTTTTATTTATTATTATGCAACACCTCCAGGGAGTCCAAAGACTCATCGTGGGAGGGCACACTACTCTATTTTTGCATTTTTATTTTTCACTAAATTTATTTAAATTTTCTGTAATATTTCTGTAAAGTATATGTCCAGTCACAGATATGTTTAATAACTTAAAATGGAAGCTACTTCAAAAGTGTTTGTCTCCATTTTATTGCAGGGAGTGTTGAGTAAATGGCACCCAGAACTGCTTTATACATACTGATTTGTAATTATGTAGCTTTTTTTTTTTTTTTTTTTGCTGCTGATCTGCTTAACTGTCTGCCCATAAAACAAGTTATATTAGTAGCAGATCATTATAATTAAGTATAGAAAATGGGTGGAATTAGAATGTATGCTAAACTGTTTCACCATTAAAGTATGTCCTTGAAGGAGGGGAGAAAATATTCTCTAACAAGGCTACACTACAAATAATAGTAGCTTACATTCCTGAAGATTTCATCATATTAAATAAACAGGAACAAACCATACATTAGTAATAAGAAGCAAAATATTGGTAGCTAAGTGAATATTCAAATTTCATTCTATCAAAGCAAAAGATGACTGCAGCTGGACTGAACTTTGAATCTTTTTTTGGTTTCTAGAAAGGCTTAACACTATTCTTTAGAAAAATATGCACTATGATACACCAGGGTCACGTGTTTCAACATAATCATGTGGTCCACAAGTCCTAATTTTCTCATATTGGTTAGAACTATATATTTCACATGTTCTTTTTCTACAGAATAATTTATTATATAATTCATATTATATTATATGAATAAGAAATAATGTTACTATTCAGAAGCGACCATGGATGGCTCTTGATCTTAGCAGTTGTTTTGAAATAGTCAAAGGAACTATGAGGCCACTATATTATGTCTGTTAAAAGCATGTGTACTGCCTGGTTTGCTTTCTTTTCAGGATGGAAAAAATTAATTTTTTAGGGAAAAACCCTTCCACTTCCAATCATTTTCGGTTGAAGAGCTCTTAAAAAAAATTCTTTGTCCTCTACAGGATTCAAATCTAGGTCCTTCCAGCTTACCTTTAATAGACAGGAACAAGCAAATTAAATAATTAAACCTCCTGAAACTTCATTAAGGTTTATTTCATGTAAGGGATGGTCATATGATGAATGGTTTCAAATGAAATTTATCTGGAAGTATTATCAACTTCAAGCAAAAATAATGTAATTACAAAAGATAGACAGCTGTTATTATTTTCACCAGGGATAACTGTTGACTTGCAGGCAGCATACCAAGATATAGTATAGTATGTGCAACAATTCAGCACAATAATGGGCCAGTACCATGATGTAAATCAGGGTTTCCCAAACTGTCTTCCGCAAAACACCAGTGTCCCACGGAAAGTGAATAAGTGTTCCGTTAAAAATTATCAAAATTAATATGAGCCTGGAATGGTTTTAAATAACTGCTGCAAGAAGTTTGAAACATGTTTGAAAATCAGGTGCTCCTCATTTTGTGTGTGGATTGTGCTATTAAGGCCAGCACACGTTGGCCTTGACTCAGCTGCCCACGGTTGTTAACACCTCCAAGTACATTGAAGTGCGGAGGTACCTATTCTAGAAAACGTGTGGTCACGAGCAATGTGATGCGGCGCCCGGCATGTCTGTAGTGTGCGCTGTCGCATTTTTGCGATGTGATGCGATACAGTCTGCTGTGGCGATAGTGTGCACTTAGCTTTACATTGAATGCAAGACTGATGATACTCGACTCTAACAAAGGTGTTCCATTAAAATTTCAGGATTTGTGAAATGTTCCGTCATAGGAAAAGTTTGAGAAATGCTAATGTAAATGAACATGATAGTGGCATGGTCAGCCCAAGGCAGCCAGTTCAAGTATCAAGGAAACCTATCCTGATTCAGCATGCATGCATGTACGAAATGTCTGAAGTATAGTGAAAAAAGATCTAACAACCAGTGAAACATCCAGGTATTGATAGTTCTGTGGCCAGAGCCAATTTATTGATAAACAAGGCTGCCAGATTATAAGAATCATAATCTAATAGATGGGCCATAATCAAGTCAAAAGAAAACACAATACATTGGTTTGCAAGAAGCCTACTGGAATGCACAGTACCCTGAACCATACCAGAGATAGTATTTTTTTTTTTTTAAATATCTGATCCACACAAAGGCTACAAGACCTATAAGCATATTAGTGCATATGTAGGCAAAAGAAACAGAAGGAGGAATTTTCACATTTTGAATAGCTGAATGTTGCATTTTTTGAGGAAGACTGTTCCACAAAACAAAAGTACTGTACACTGTACATAAAATGAAAGAGGAGGCAGTGAAGTTGGTATGGTGAGTCTCAAGATGGACTGTAAAAGGGTGTTGGTTATTGACTTGTTCTAATGACTTTGGAGGAAAGATAGTGGCCAATTCAGCAGAGCACTGTCCATGAAAGTATCTGTAGAAGAGGCAGAAACTGAACATCTGTGAGAGAGGGATTGAAGTGGATATGAGAGGAATCATTAATCTTAGAGAGGATTTTGGTGCATGGCTCCAAATATGGATGCAATATTTCATGGTCAGGCAGATTTGAAATTTGCAGTTATAAAGTAGTGTCTTGTGTGAAAAAGTAGACGAAGTTTTTTTGGCTGCTGCAAAGGCTGTAGTTGAAATATGTCTGTGCCAGGAAAGATCAGAGATATAGGTCAGTCCAAGAAGGAAAATCTGATCATATTTGGATATTTCAGTATTGCTAAAGGTAAGGGGGGGGGGGATGTGAGCTCTTTCTTGCAAGAGATCGGACAGGAACTGAGTTTTGATGAATTAAAGTCTACAAGTTTGTCCTTGCCCCATTGGGATATAACGAGGAAATCAGAGTTCAGGTCACTAGTCGAGGTGGATCTTGAGGATTCTAATACTTGAGAACTACAAGGTTTGTCAAATGAAAAGGAAGAATGGAGGGTGCTGTCATCAGCAAAGCTATCGATAGGATTGTATGTCTGTGAGAGCAGGTCATTTATATATATATATATATAAGAGAACAAGAGTGGGGTGAAAGAACAGAACCCTGGGGTACTCCTACATTGGTGGGGAAATCTGAGAGGATACTGCCCACCATGACACAGCAACCAGTGAGAAAGTTGATGATGCAATTTGCTAAGTAGATCCCTGTGCCAAACCCGATGAAATGCCGAGGGCAACGATGCGAGTTTCTCCTGATTTTTCTGTGGCTTGGGTACAGATGTGGATGGTGAAAACAAGATCAGCTGTAGATTGTAAGTGGCAGAATCCATCCTGTAGTCACTAATTGGCAGGTCTCTAGGTGGTTGTTGATGATCTTCTCCATAATTTTAGATAGAAGTGAGAGAAACTGGACAGTAGTACGTTGTTTGACTTTTATCACCTTTCTTTGGATTGGGCTGGATGTGGGCCTGTTTTTATGTGTAGAGTAGATGCTAGTTGAATAGGATAGACTGAAGAAGCGATAAAGGATAGGTGTTAATTCTGGGGCACAATTTTTAACACAATAGGTGGGATACTGCCAGGACCAGATGCCTTATTTGTGTTCAGGTTATTAAGGATTCTTCACGTCAGATTTCTTTCTGGCAGAAGACTAAAAGAGAACCATTCTTAGCAGAGTGCAGGGAAACTTTGCCCAGGTCATCAAAGCAGGAATTGGAAGAGAAGAGTGAGGCCAGTAAGTTGGCCTTGTTTTTAGGTGAGGTAATTACAATATCATCAGGATGTGAGAGTGGTAGAAAAAAGTTGCACCCAGTGGCCTTGTAAAGAGACCAGGAGTGACCGGCATTTGGACAGGAGGTGAGTATGGCACAAGGTGAGATAATGCAAAAAAAAAAAAACTGGAAAAGGATATTGTCTGAAGAATCCTTTGGCAGAATAATGCACATATTAAATGTGTTTAAACCCGTAAATGTGTGGAATGAGCTGAATCAAATGTGTGACAAGTCCCTCCCAAGAACTCTCACTCATCACAAGATGCCCAAATTTGATGTTTCATATATATATACACACACACATACTGGGTTTGTGCATTCCCAAATATTCTGTAGTACACAAATTTGGGTATTTTCTTATGTTTACTCAAATAAGTGGAGTGTTCTGGACCAGCCATTCAGCACATAATTATCATTATGTGAACTATTGGAGAACTCGGTGCTGTTAAAAACAGCAGTACAAAGTCCAGTTCATAAAACTGTACTACTTTTCAAGATATTCACAATTTCTGATAGTGTGGAACTTATTTTGCCTGCTTCTCACATCTTTAATTAGATATTAAAAAATTACCGGTGAAGTTCTTAGTATAACTAAGGTGTGAGAGCGTCGTTGAAAGTGTAAACGAAGGTAGAAATACAGAACAAATGGATGATTTAAATGATAATGAAAATGGCGAGATAGATGCAGTAGTGAAATCGCACGGTTGAGTGGAGCGATACACAGAGCAAACTGGCAACTGGAGCATATGGAAAAATGTGTACCGAATGTACTGACTAATAAACGGTGAAAGTCTGATATGAAAAATAAGAGAATGTTCGTAAACATCAATAAAATGAAGGAGCGAGTGCTGTATGGAGATTCGTTATTAAGAGGCGTGATAGTTGACAGTTTGACGAAATAGTACCAACCGGGTGCGAACATAAAGGACGTCAGCGAGTCTATTCGAGTGCAAAAACAGAGGTTGAAAGAAATGATAGATGTGGCAGGAACAAATGATATGAAAGAAGACAAAATGGAAATGATAGAGGATGTGAGGGAATTACTTGAGGTAGCAAAAGAGAAGAGTGAGAGAGTTAGAATGGTGAGTATTTTGTCGCGATATGACAGTGAAGTGTTTAGAAGGAGGGCCATAATTGCCAATGACTTAATGCGTGGGTTACACATGCAGAGTGGCGTGGAATTTGTGGATGTGTGGAGTGAGTTCGATGGTCGAAAGGAGAAAGGATTTATATTACATTTGAATGGATTTGGTGTACGGAGGCTTGAAAAAGTGTTGATGAATGAAGTGGAAGTACAGACTGGGGGAAACTAGATTTATTAGGGGAGGGGAAGTAGATTGCAGACTTTAGGGAGGCAGTTGAGTGTATGTATGAGTATAATATGCATGAGCAAGTACGAAGGACAACAAATCAGAATGGGATGGTTATGCATGAGCGAGTACGAAGGACAACAAATCAGAATGGGATGGTTATGCATGAGCGAGTACGAAGGACAACAAATCAGAATGGGATGGTTAGTATAAGGCATCAAAGTAGGGATGGGACTAATGGGCTTCTGCAATTCATGTATGCTAATGCCAGGAGTATTAGGAACAAGAAGGAAGAGTTTTTGGCCTTGGTTGGCACTTCCAGGCCGCAGGTTGTTGGTATTAGTGAAACATGGCTGACAGAAGATGATAAAGCTAGTGGGATTGAATGTGACAGGTATAGCGTGTTCAGCAGTGACAGGGAGAATAAAAAGGGGGGAGGAGTGTTATTGATGATAGCTGATGAGTTGCAGCCAAGGAGTATAGAAGTTGAACTCGGGATAGAGAAAAGAGCACATTTGAGGCCATTTGGTGTGAGATTGTGGCTAGCAGAACTAAATATACAATTGGGTGCTGCTATAGACCAGGTGATGGAATAGATGGTGGGGATAGTATGCATAGGCAAATAGAAGAAATGAGTGGAAGGAGGGTAATTATTATGGGTGATTTCAGTTATGGTAACATTGACCGGAAAGAGGAGAGGGCACATGGAAGGAAGGAATTGGATTTTATGCGGTTATTAAGGGACAACTATCTGCAACAGCATGTAGTGGAAAATACTAGGGGGAAGAGAGTGCTTGACCTAGTAATTGCATCTGCGAATGTGGCTGTAACGAACATGACCATGTTGCCACCAATTGGTGAGAGTGATCATAAGGTCATGACGAGAAGTGGCTAAAGGAGTGGAATTTACAAGTAAGACAGGGTACATGTAGAATTACCGGGATGGTAAGTATGACAAGCTTAGGAGTGTGCTTGGCTCAGTGCCATGGCATGTAAAACTGCAAGGGCTGGATGTTGATAGTGCATGGGAGATGGTTAAGAAGTGTTTGCAGGAGGCAATGGTTGACTGTATACCAAGAGTCCAAATAATAAATCAAGTAGGGGTTTAATGGATGAATAACACTATTAAGCCTGAGCTGCAAAAAAAAAAGAAACAACTGTGGAGGAAATTTAAGGAGAAAGGTGACCAGCAGGTGCAGGAACAGCATAAAGCTCAGGCCAGGTAACAAGGGTGGTAAGAAAAGCAAAAGCAGATTACGAAAGAAAATTGGCCATGCAGGCTAAAGAGAATCCCAAACAGTTTTTTCAATGTGTTTCAAGTAAAAGGAAAAATGTTCATGGCAGAATGATTTTAAAAATTGCTGATGGTAGGGAGGTAACCGAATCAGTCGATATAATGGAATTACTGAGCGAGCACTTTGCAAGAGTATATCATCCAGGTGGTGACATTGCAGGAATGAAAGAACCAACAGCTTATACTGGAATTTTGATGAATGAAGTAGAGGTAAATAGTCTATTACAGAACCTCAATGTCAATACATCTGTGGGATTGGATGGTATACCAGCTTGTGTCGTACGTGAAGTGGCTAAAGAATTGTCAGTGCCCTTGACCATTTTGTTTAATTTGAGCCTCGGATCTGGGTCAGTCCCAAGGGGGTGGAAAGAGGGTTAAATAATTCCGCTGCATAAAGGTGGTTCCAAGGCTGCTGTTGAAAATTACCGGCCAATCAGCATAACAGGAATCGTTATCAAGGTCTTGGAGAAAATAGTCAAGAGGAAAATACAAGATTGGATAGATGAAAATGGGATACTGTATCGGGGACAGCATAGTTTTGTGAAGGGTAAGTCATGCCTCAGTAATTTGCTCACGTATTATAACACGGTGACGGCTGAACTGGATAAGGGTAATGGGTTTACAGTGATTCTACTGGACTTTGCTAATGCCTTTGACAGGATACCACATGGAATTCTAATCAGTAAAATGCAGCATATGGGGATGGATATAGGGTTGGTGAGATGGATAGGGAGGTGGTTGTCGGAGAGATATCAGAGAGTGGTTTATTCAGGAGTAGAGTCCACAAGACAGCCTGTGACTAGTGGTGTGCCACAAGGATCTGTTCTTGGACCACTGCTGTTTAATTTGTTCATTAATGATATAGGAAAGGACACGCACACAAGCTTCTGTTCAGAATTTTTCTTTTAAGAAAAAAAAAATTCCTTGGTATTCAACTATAATACTTATTCTGCAGTTGAACATTTGTTTCAAAAGCAAACATTGTTTTGCTACTCGGCTATAAAGCAATAACAGATATATATATATTTTAAATATAAGTTCAAGTTTTATCAGAAGATTGTTTCCGACCATCAGAAATTAAGGTGAGCATTTCATTCAATTATTATTACACACAAAACCAGGATATTGTGGATGTAGTATAATGTTATTAGTTACAATCTTAGATGTGAAATAAATTATACTCCAATGGGAGATCTGCTCACTATTGTTTCTTTGAGAATTCATAATTTTTTTTTTTTACCCTTTGAGCAGCAAAGCCCAATACATGACCATGCCTCTATCCAAACAGGATCAATTTATACAGGTTCAGTTTTAACTATAATAAAGCCATAAATTTATATAGAGTTTTAGCAGAGAGATGCTGCAATCTCTTAGCAATTATTTTCCCTTTTTCCACATATTTGTATACTACAGAAGGTGATATATATTTAATTCACTACTCAAAAGGGTTAATGAAAGGTCCATGCATTTTTTTTTTAATCTTAAAATGTCCTTGACGTGATAAATCACAACAGTGATTTGAAGAACCTATGTGATGAGAACAGTATATGGCCTTTTAATCTAATGATATTAAATAGTGTCCATACAGTGTTTTTATACTGCTTATATTATAAAAGCACTGACAAGAAATATTAAATACAGGTAACCCTGTAATATTTCTTGTACAGGTAAAGGTTGAGCAGCTTTCAGAGGTGAACTGTAGATTCAAATACACAAACATCATTAAAGAAAAAATATTTGAAAACAAGAACCAAACCTTGGAGATCCTGAAGAAAATATTGATGTATAAAAGTTTTAAAGTGGTGGTATTGCATAATTCAGGCCTGGTTGGAGGGTTGAATTCCAGATGATTGGAGAAGAGCTCTCATAGTACCCAACTATAAAAAGAGAAATAAAACAATGTGAGAATTACAGAGGTATTTCCCTGCTGAGTGTTCCTGGGATTTATACAAGTATACTTGAGAAACGGCTGAGAAAAATTGTGGAAGGGAAAAGCTTATAGAACAAGCTGCATTCAAGCTAAATAGAGGTTGCCAAGATCAGACTTTCACTATAAGACAAACAGTTGAGAAATCTTGGAAATATAACAAGGATTTTTATTTAAGCTTCATTGATCTCTAGACATATGACAAGGTGCCAAGAGGAAGGCTGTTCACAACGCTCCAGTTATATGGTGTAAATGGGATATTATATCAAGCAATACATACTCTATTTAAGCTGTAAGTCAGCAGTTTGATTTAAAGGAGGTACGAGAAGAGGGATTGAAGTAAAATCAAGTATGTGACAAGAGTGCGCATTATCTCCACTGTTATTCATTATCTACATGGATCACATTATGAAGGAAAGTGGTATTAAATCTGATATCAGAATTGGTAATGTTAATCTTAGATCTTTACTTTATTCAGACCATGTTATACTTCTGAATAAATCCAGTACAAGTCTACAAAATTTTTATTACTGACTGAAAATCAGTAATACAATGAATATAAGCAGAACCATTGAAAACATCAATGGTTTCCTGAACGTTGAACCTACAAAACAATTAAAACATTTCAGCTCTTTAGGACAATATTTAGTGAAAATAGTAAATTAAATATATATATATACAAAACAATTAAAACATTTCAGCTCTTTAGGACAATATTTAGCGAAAATAGTAAATTAAATATATATATATACAGGGTGTTCGGGATAAATTTGACATATTTATAATTAATTATATTTTTCCGTAAGTTACATGTATTAACACACACTTCTCTTCATTTAAAAGTTTGGACCCTTCTTCATTCATATACAAGATGTCAGAAAGGATGGATAGCTGGAACCCACCTGAATCATGGAAGAGAATAACTTGTATCATGATGATTCGTGCCCGCATTATCAAAATAAGGATATTACGACTGCTGCCCAATGCTCCCTGAATACAGTAAAAACAATCAGGCATGAACTAGAGACTTGCAATGGTGACTACGAGGATGTAGCAAGAAGAAAGATCCCTAGCAGACGATCTGATTGCGTTCATACAGCAGAATTCCTCGCAAATCTGCAGGAACAGGTGTTGAAGAACCCTGGCATTGGAATTCGGGCTTTGTTCGTGGAGTTGCTAACTGTAGTCAAGCCCTGGATAACAAGGGTAGCCAATGGTAGGCCGTATGTATGGCAGCAGGATTCGGCCCCTTGCCACACCTCTGGGAAAAGTCAAAAATGGTTGTCTGAAAATTTCTACGACTTCACCAGTCCAAATGTTTGGCCTCCAAACTCCCCAGACCTTAACCCCATGGATTATTTTGTATGGGGCGCAGTTGAAAAAGACACCAATCACACTTCCAGTAATACAAAAGCCCAGTTAATGGATAAAATTAAAACAGTTTTTGCGGCCCTTCCCAGGGAGACTGTAGCATCAGCTTGTTCGAGGTTCCGAAGCAGAATTGAAGCTGTGATCGATGCTAATGGTGGTTATTTTGAGTAAATCTTGTTGATAGTATTGTAATTAACTCTGCCTGTAATGTTTTTTTGTCAATTCATTAAATTTAATAGATACAAAGAAGATTTTCTTTTTCCTTACGAAACTGTCAAATTTATCCCGAACACCCTGTATATACAGGGGGTGCTTAAGGGTCAAAGCTGTATAACTGAGAGGAGACCTCCACATAGCCTTTAAAGGAATGCGGAGAACCGACCAGGGCTTCTGACCTAATGTCCAATCCTCACCTTCTCGTGGTGCACCCTTTTGGGTATCTACTTTGATACTGAACGAACGAGGATGGGCTGGCAATTTGGGATTTAGCCGACCAAATTGTATTCTTATTGGTTAAACCAAAATAAAAAACGATGGTACAACATGACAAAATTTCATGCTGGCTGGGGCGTCGCCCGGTTAAACAAGGCCCCCGTTGTTTTCGCCAGGGAACCAGGGCGAACAGCGAAAAGTCAGCTACTGGAACAAATCTGAAAACAAACCCCAACTCAACATCACCAGAGTTAAAGATCGGTACTATCAATGTAAGAAGCCTGAATGGCAAAGAAATGGAGCTAGCTGAGGAATTAGATAAGTACCAGATCGACATAATAGGGGTGACTGAAACAAAAAAGACCAAAACTGGTGAGATCTTTCTGAGCAATAAATACAAAATGTTATATTCAGGCAATAACAATCAAGGAAAAGAAGGGGTAGCCATAGTATTCAACACAAAATACGAGGCTAATCTTCTTGAATGGCAGTCAGTCTCAAGTAGAGTAATGTGGGCAAATATGAGAATGGGGAACTGGACAATGAGACTTATTTGTGCCTATGGTCCCACAGAAGGTTCTACTAAGGTAGAAGTGGAGGAATTTTTTGAGGCTTTAGAAAAAGCAACTGACACAACGAAAAAGGAAAAGTTGGTCCTTGTTGGGGATCTAAATAGTAGAGTAGGAAATGATTGTGAGACATACAAAAATATTTTGGGAAAATTTGGAGAAAAGAGCAAAGCTAATAATAATGGCAAATATCTGTTGGATTTCTGCTCAGGACATGGACTGGTTATTACTAACACCATGTTCCAACATAAAAATGTGCACAAATTCACATGGAGAGAAGAGGCTAGGAATAAGAAAAGTCTCATTGACTATGTTATTGTTGATAGTGATGTTTTCTCCCTGGTGCAGGACACCAGAGTGTACAGAGGATTTGAAATTGGAAGCGATCACTATTTAGTCTTGAGCAGGATAAAATTGAATTTCATATTGAAAAGAATAACATGTAAGAAAGTTTTAAAGCGGATAAAAGTTGAGCAGCTCTCAGATGTAAACTGTAGACTAAAATACAGAAATATTATTGAAAAGAAAATGAAAGAGTTTGAGAACAGGAATCAAACCTTGGAGATTCAGTGGCAAACTCTGAAGGAAACATTGATTGATTCTGCCAGAGAGGCATGTGGTGAGGTTGTGTGCAAAGATAAAAAAATCAGAACTCCCTGGTGGACACAGGAAGTTAAAGAGGCAGTGAAGGAAAAGAAGAAAGCATATCAAAAGTTCCTGGCAAATAAGTCAGCTTTTACTCTTACAGAATACAGAGACAAATGTAAGAAAGCTAAACAGTGTGTAAAACTAGCTAAACAAAAGTCATGGGAGGACTTTGGCAAGAATATAGAAAATAAATATCAAGAAGGTGGCAAAATATTCTGGAGGTTGTTCAAGAAGCTTAGGAATGGAGGAAAGAGTGCTGGAAAAGGAATTAGAGATGATAAAGGTGAAATGAAAACAGGAGAAAAAGATATCCTTGAAGTATGGAGTAATTACTTTGAAAAACTGCTAAATGAAACAAGCAGTGATGACAGCACAGTGATAAAAAACACTGACCAGGCATGCAGTCAGGAATACATATCCATACTTGAAGTAGAAAAAGCCATCAAAGGCTTGAAATGTGGAAAGGCAGCAGGAGTAGATGATATTCGACCAGAAATGCTGAAGTATGGTGGTATAAGAGTCTTACAGTGGCTGCACTGCATAGTTCAGAAAGCCTGGACAGAGGGACGAATTCCCGATGATTGGAGTAGAGCTCTCATAGTACCCATATATAAAAAGGGAAATAAAACTGCATGTGAGAATTACAGAGGTATTTCCCTACTGAGTGTTCCTGGCAAGATCTATGCAAGTATACTTGAGAAACGGTTGAGAAGAATTGTGGAAGAAAAGCTTGGTGAAGAACAAGCTGGATTCAGGCCAAATAGAGGCTGTCAGGATCAGATCTTCATTTTAAGACAAATAGTTGAGAAAGCATGAGAATATAACAAAGATCTGTATTTAAGTTTTGTCGATTTGGAAAAGGCATATGACAAGGTGCCAAGAGAGAAGCTATTCAATACGCTGCAGTTATATGGTGTCAATGGGGCATTATATCAAGCAATACTTAGTCTTTATTTGAGTTGTGAGTCAGCAGTTAGAATTGAAGGAAGTACAGGAAGATGGTTTAATGTTAAATCTGGTGTGAGACAAGGATGTACATTATCCCCTCTGTTATTCATTATCTATATGGATCACATTATGAAGGAATGTGGTATTAAACCTGATATCAAAATTGGAGATGTTAATGTCAGCTCTTTGCTTTATGCGGATGATGTTATACTTCTGAATAAATCCGCTACAAGTCTGCAAGATTCTCTGACTAAATTGAATAGCTGTTGTAATAGATATGGTATGAAGGTCAGCAATAAAAAGACAAAGACAATGAAAATAGGCAGAATCATTGAAAATGTCAACTGTGTTGTGAATGGAGAGACTCAAATAAAGACCTGTGGAACAAGTAAAACATTTCAGCTACTTAGGCACAATTTTTACTGAAGATGGTAAACTAAATATAGAAATAGACAACAGAATCAGCAAAGCTGGTATCGTGGGAAGTCAATTGAATAAATTCATATGGAATAAGAAAGAAATTAGTCGGAACACTAAATTAGCTGTATACAAGACTGTGTTCAAACCAATTTTAACTTATGGATCTGAGAGCTGGGTCAGAAGTAAAACACTTGACCAAAGACTAGAGACCGCAGATATGAGAGTCCTGAGAAAGATTATAGGCGTGAACAGATTGCATCAATGGCAATATCATATTGAAAATGAGGATATTAGGAAAGAACTTGACATTGTCAGCATCCAGGAATGCGTTAGCAGAGCTAATCTCAGATGGTATGGTCACTTAAATAGAATGGGAGAGGAAAGATTAGCAAAACAAGTGTTCTCTGCCAGGTTGGCAGGAAAACGACCCAGAGGAAGACCAAGATATAGGTGGATTGATACGGTACAAAGTGCCTTAGACGATAGAAATATAAGATCTGATAATGTTGGAGTCTTGACAAGTAACAGACTGATTTGGAGGAAAATTGTAGATAGGAAGTTAGTAATGATGTAATTTTTTCATGTAGTACTGTCATATCCTGTACACCCCTTGAGGGTACATGGCAGGAATTTGATGATGATGATGATGATATATATACAGGGTGTTCGGGATAAATTTGACATATTTATAATTAATTATATTTTTCCGTAAGTTACATGTATTAACAAACATTTCTCTTCATTTAAAAGTTTGGACCCTTCTTCATTCATATACAAGATGTCAGAAAGGATGGATAGCTGGAACCCACCTGAATCATGGAAGAGAATAACTTGTATCATGATGATTCGTGCCCGCCATCAAAGTAAGGATATTACGACTGCTGCCCAATGCTCCCTGAATACAGTAAAAACAATCAGGCATGAACTAGAGACTTGCAATGGTGACTACGAGGATGTAGCAAGAAGAAAGATCCCTAGCAGACGATCTGATTGCGTTCGTACAGCAGAATTCCTCGCAAATCTGCAGGAACAGGTGTTGAAGAACCCTGGCATTGGTATTCGGGCTTTGTTCGTGGAGTTGCTAACTGTAGTCAAGCCCTGGATAACAAGGGTAGCCAATGGTAGGCCGTATGTATGCCAGCAGGATTCGGCCCCTTGCCACACCTCTGGGAAAAGTCAAAAATGGTTGTCTGAAAATTTCTACGACTTCACCAGTCCAAATGTTTGGCCTCCAAACTCCCCAGACCTTAACCCCATGGATTATTTTGTATGGGGCGCAGTTGAAAAAGACACCAATCGCACTTCCAGTAATACAAAAGCCCAGTTAATGGATAAAATTAAAACAGTTTTTGCGGCCCTTCCCAGGGAGACTGTAGCATCAGCTTGTTCGAGGTTCCGAAGCAGAATTGAAGCTGTGATCGATGCTAATGGTGGTTATTTTGAGTAAATCTTGTTGATAGTATTGTAATTAACTCTGCCTGTAATGTTTTTTTGTCAATTCATTAAATTTAATAGATACAAAGAAGATTTTCTTTTTCCTTACGAAACTGTCAAATTTATCCCGAACACCCTGTATATATATATAGAAATAGACAGCAGAATTAGTCAAAATACTAAATTAGCTGCATACAAGACAGTCTTTAAACCAATTTTAACTTACGGATCTGAGAGTTGGGTAAGAAATAAAACGCTTGATCAACGACTAGAGACCTCTGATATGAGTTCTGAGAAAGATTAGTGGAGTGAACAACTGGGATCAGTGGCAGTATCATATCAAAAATTAGATCATTAGGAAAGAACTCGCCATAGTTAGCATGCGTTAGTAGAGCTAATCTCAGGTGTTATGGTCACTTAAACAGAATGGGTAAGGGAAAGATTAGCAAAACAAATGTTCTTTGCCAGGTTGGCAAAGACCCCAAGGAAGAGGAAGACCAAGATGTAGATTGATTGATACAGTAAAAAGTACCTTAAAAGACAGACAGAAATATATGATAATATTGGAGTCTTGACAGATAAAAGATTAATTTGGAGGAAAATAATTGATCAGAAGTTTGTAATGGTGTAACTTTTTCATGGAGTACTATCATAATTATCCTGTACACTCCCTGAGGGTGTGTGTGTATATATATATATATATATATCAGGAATTTGATGATGGTAACCCTGTTTTGTGTGGGAGATGTGTTCCAAAAAATCCATGTAAAACGGGGGATAGTTTTCATTCTTTTTATTGATTTTTTCTCATTTTTATGGGCAGACCTTATTTGTTATTTGCATGTTGACATGTAGCAATTTTTAATTTAAATCTTCAATTCACAAGTTTTTCCAACTTTTGGAGAGTTTCACTCTGAGAATGGGAGATTTTCTTTGGCAAGAATGGAGTAACATTTCACCTGCTTAATTTTATCCTTATCTTTAAAGATTGTTCACTCGCTTAATTTCCATTCATGTGTAATGCAACAAATTTTGAATTTGCAGATGAGGTGATGTACGCACAAGTGCATAGCAACATATAGACAGTGGCAGAAAAAAACTGCATGAAGGGAATCCATGTAAATCGGAGGTTAACTGCATCTGTGAAATCAGATGAGACAACAAAGACGTCATCCAAGCTCAAACGTGTTTTGAATCTAAAATTAAACGCTGAGACCATATATTTATTGCATTTTTATTATCATTTTCAAATACCATGAGCTAGTAGCTCTGTGAAGAAAGTGATTTTACAATCTCTTAATCAGTGTTACTGTAAACACATTTAGTCTTCATAAAAAACAGCTCTTTTTTAAAAAAATTATGGATAAAAGTCTAATTTCTTTCACATTCCTACTAAAATATATACTTATCTAATTCACAGATTTTGACCACAGTACACCAAGAAAAATTTATTCAAGAGTTCATGTAAAATAAACTATTTTGATAAGAATTATGAACTAACAAGTTAGTATTTATATAATTTCCATTTAATTGTCTTTAAAAGTACACATATATACTATTTATTTCTTTAGATGTACACAAATTAAACATGAGGCAAGTAAATATCAGAGTAATAATAATAAAAAAAAAAAAGAATGCATTTCAGCAAAGATTCAATTTGTTATGAAGGAAGTCGATCTTTGATAATATTTTAACTAATAACCAACATATATCAGCTGTAATTAAGGAACCATGAAAATGAAATATGAATATGAAAAAAAAAAAAAAGTAGACCAATGACTAAAAAGATATTTTACTTTTAAAACATCTTAATTCAATTGATAAGCAATTTCTGGCAAATGTGTGGAAGAATGTTTTTAATGACCATATTTTATTTGGAAATTATAAACATAATGAGCAAAGACTTCATTTATTAATTGTTTATCTTTCTTGCATTATATATGCAAATAATGCAAGACTGTGCCAGATCCAGCTGTTTAAATTTTTAGGCATATTTATCATAACCATTATTACCAGTCAAATAATACATTACTGGTATGCTTCAGAAATACACCATTTGTTGCCTGCAAACAGTGAAGTAAAAAAGAAGTGGCAAATGTAAATTAAATATAAATGGCATAAAAGAATAAACTAGATAATATTTATAGTATGAATTCAGTGAAATTACTCGTCTCTGATTTGTAATAATTTAATCCACAAAAGTTACTCCACCAATATTTTAAATATTAAAAAAAGAACTGTATTTGGTTAGCCATAGTTTTCAAATAAGTTCACTAAAAATTTACATATAAATTAGGAAAACAGAAGAAGCCTTCCTTGCTTAACTGCATAAAATTCCTTTATAATTAAAATTCAAGGCTCTTGTAATATATGCATAACAATGTTCTTAACAGATCATATGGTTGCAAAATATTTTTAGTTACAAAGTTAAAATACTTTGATAAAGAAAATACAATACATAGCAATTCAGCACAAAATACCAAACAAATCAGTGGATATCAACAAGCAAGATGTACTTTATATTTATATGGTTAAAATTTGCGGTTCACTTTTCATTTCTGCTGGGCCAGTCATATGTTGTTCTTGCAAGCAAAGCTTTATCCCATTAAGAATTGATCCTTTTAGATTTTCTTGTGTACTGTGTTGCACTTAAGTATATATATGTAGCTTTCTGATGAAATTACAGTCTCTTATAATATTCATAATTATGAGAGAGATTCCATTGTTGGTCCATACAATATAGAATTTAGCTAAAAGCATCAAGATCTGGAGGTGGGATCATTTAAAACTGCAATCTCAATCTAATATGATATTAAGAAAGTAATAACAGGGAAATAACAGAACATTCAAAACCATTTTTACAAATAAAAGTATTAGTAAAAAAGACCTATTATTCAGCAAAGCTGAATTCAGGTTCTTCCACAGCCTAATATCAGTTTATAATGATAACTAAAATGTAAGAAAACGAATAAAACCAGTTTTACACACAAAAATACTGAATAATTTCTCCCAACACCCCCAAAATAACATCTAGTGGTTTGCTCTAAAATTTTTACTGAAAGTCTTAGATTACACAACTGGCAATTTTGTGAAATTATCTGTTGTGTGACTCATGAAGGAAATTAGTTTAATTCCTTCCTCATAGATTTAGTATAATTTTTTAAGCTCATCTACTTACAATAATGTCTACATACAGGTGGATTAGAATTTTTTCCCCCTTTTCTGCTTTGATTTCATCATTTGCAACTCACTTCTTTACTCTAGCTCCTGAATTCTTTACTGTTCTCAAGTTCAAGTGCAGTGTATAGGTTTAATGAAACAGTGACATAGTAATTTAAATCCTGTATAAATCAAAGAGAAAGTTCAGCAAGAAACTAAAATTTCAGAAGTTCTGTCCATAAAGGATAACTGTTAACTTATATAATTGAAAGGAGGCTGTATGGATGACTTTTTTCATGTTGTTTAAAGTTGTGATTTAGAAAATACATTAGCAATTGTATAGTTTATTTATATCGATTTTAATTGTATACAATGCATGTGTATGTAAATTAAAGACATCTTTCTTCTGGTTATAAGTGTCTAAAGATTCAATCTCTTAATGTGTAAAATGGTAGTGGGTTAATTTAAGAGAACAAGTTAATATGTGAGACATGAATTTGTATGCAAGATGATTTGCAGTTTAACTTCATATGTTTCTTTCCCCTTTTATTTTCAATTTAAAAAGTCAAACCATTTGGAAGGAAATAAAGAAAAATACTTCCCACCCCTAAGAAACATTCGCACACACACATTCTGATAGAACCTGGTAACATTACCTAAGGATAAGGCTCACATGTCATTCATCAATCTCCTCTTCCAGTCTTATTCTGTACATCAAACTGCCTTCCATTATACTGAACAGCTCACTGCATGTTGACAGAATGACATCATGAAAGTCATTATCAGCGTGACTATCAATAGGTTACCAGGCCCAGATAGCCTCTCCAAAACTATATTCAAAATTTGCACTTCAGAATTAACAACACCAATCCTATATTTCTATTCAAGATATAGAAGATATAGGACTGGCAAACTCATCTGGCACCTACCCAACAGCCTGGAAGTATAGCTATATCAAAGTCCTGCCCTAAAAATGATGTCACCATCAATCTATCACCTCAATTTATGAAAGTGGAGAGGATCACTATTGGCTAATATCTTCACCAGTAAAGATATTAGTCACTAATATTATACTTACTCTAGTGGGTAAGTATAATCTATTGAACTTCATTGCTACCAAATCCTATTTCTTGTAAAAATCTCACTTCAGCCTCCCCCCCCCTTGCTTTTGATAATATTCAGATCTTCAGTCAAGCTTATATTTCTCTTCTTGGGATGACTTCTCAGCCACCAAGAGATTGGCGTCCTTTTCTGTTCAAGACTACTTACCTGTACAACTAATACTATATAAGTCTGAAAATAGGATGCTTAAGGGTCAAAGCTGTATAACTGAGAGGAGATCTCCACATAGCCTTTAAAGGAATGCGGAGAACCGACCACAGATTCTGACCTAATGTCCAATCCTCCCCTCCTCGTGGTGCACCCTGTTGAGTATCTACCTGGATACTGAACGAATGAGGATGGGCTGGCAATTTGGGATTTAGCAGACCAAATTGTATTCTTATTGGCTTAAACCAATATACAAAATGATAGCACAATATGACAAAAATTTCATGCTGGCCAGGGCTTTGCCCAGTTAAACACGCCTCCCATTGTTTTTGCCAGGGCAACAGCGAAAAGTCAGCTACTGGAACAAATCTGAAAGCACTCACTCCCCAACTCAACATCACCAGAGTTAAAGATCGATACTATTAACATTAGAAGCCTGAATGGCAAAGAAATGGCGCTAGCTGAGGAATTAGATAAGTACCAGATCGACTTAATAGGGGTGACTGAAACAAAAAAGACAAAAACTGGTGAGATCTTTCTGAGCAATAAATACAAAATGCTATATTCAGGCAATGACCATCAAGGAAAAGAAGGGGTAGCCATAGTATTGAACACTAAATACGAGGCTAATCTTCTTGAATGGCACGCAGTCTCAAGTAGAGTGATGTGGGCAAATATCAGAATGGAGAACTGAACAATGAGATTTATTTGTGCCTATGGTCTAGAAGGCTCTACTAATCGAAGAATTTTTGAGGCTCTAGAGAAAGCTACTCACACAATGAAAAAGGAAAAGTTGGTCCTTGTTGGGGATCTAAATAGTAGAGTAGGAAGTGATTGTCAGACATACAAAAATATTTTTGGAAAATTTGGAGAAAAGAGCAAATCTAATAATAATGGCAAATACCTGTTGCATTTCTGCTCAGGACATGAACTGGTTATTACTAACACCATGTTCCAACATAAATATGTGAATAAATTCACATGGAAAGAAGAGGCAAGGAATAAGAAAAGTCTCATTGACTATGTTATTGTGAATAGTGATGTTTTTCCCCTGGTGTAGGACACCAGTGTACAGAGGATTTGAAATTGGAAGCAATCACTATTTAGCCTTGAGCAGGATAAAACTGAATTTCATATTGAAAAGAATAACATGTATGAAAGTTTTAAAGCGAATAAAAGTTGAGCAGCTCTAGATGTGAACTGTAGACTAAAATACACAAAGATTATTGAAGAAAAAAATGAAAGAGTTTGAGAACAAGAACCAAACATTGAAGAAAACCCTGATTGATTCATCCAGAGAGGCATGTGGTGAGGTTGTCTGCAAGGATAGAAAAATCAGAACTCCATGTGGACACAGGAAGTTAAAGAGGCAGTGAAGGAAAAGAAGAAGCATAACAAAAGTTCCTGTCGAATAAGTCAGCTTTTGCTCTTAGAAAATACAGAGACAAATGTAAGAAAGCTAAACACTGTGTAAAACTAGCTAAACAAAAGTCATGGGAGGACTTTGGCAAGAACATAGAAAATAAATATCAAGAAGGTGGTAAAATATTCTGGAGGTTGTTGAAGAAGCTTAGAAATGAAGAAAACAGTGCTGTAAAAGAAGTTAGAGATGATAAAGGTGAAATGAAAACGGGAGAAAAAGATATCCTTGAAGTATGGAGTAATTACTTTGAAAAATTGGGAAATGAAACAAGCAGTGAAAGCACAGTGGTAAAAAACACTCAACAGGCATACAGTCAGGAATACATATCCATACTTGAAGTAGAAAAACTCATCAAAGGCAGCAGGAGTAGATGATATTCGACCTTTTCTAGTAGATGATATCCAACCTTTATACCACCATACTTCAGAAATGCTGAAGTATGGTTGTATAAAAGTCTTACAGTGGCTGCACTACATTGTTCAGAAGGCCTGGACAGAGGGGCAAATTCCTGATGATTGGAGTAGAGCTCTAATAGTACCCATATATAAAACTGAATGTGAGAATTACAGAGATATTTCTCTACTGAGTGTTTGTTCCTGGTAAGATATATGCAAGTATACTTGAGAAACGGTTGAGAAGGATTGTGGAGAATAAACTTGGTGAAGAACAAGCTGGATTCTGGGCAAATAGAGGTTGTCAGGATCAGATCTTCACTTTACGACAAATAGTTGAGAAAGCATGGGAATATAACAAAGATCTGTATTTAAGTTTTGTCGATCTGGAAAAGGCATACGACAAGGTGCCAAGAGAGAAGCTATTCAATACACTACAGTTATATGGTGTCAATGGGACATTATATCAAGCAATATTTAGTCTTTATTTGAGTTGCAAGTCAGCAGTTAGAATTGAAGGAAGTACAGGAAGATGGTTACTGTTAAATCTGGCGTGAGACAAGGATGTATATTATCCCCTCCGTTATTCATTATCTATATGGATTGCATTATGAAGGAAAGTGGTATTAAACCTGATATCAAAATTGGAGATGTTAATCTCAGCTCTTTGCTTTATGCAGATGATGTTATACTTCTAACTAAATCTGCTATAAGTCTGCAAGATTCCCTGACTAAATTGAATAACTGTTGTAATAGATATGGTATGAAGGTCAGCAATAAAAAGACAAAGACAATGGAAATAGGCAGAATCATTGAAAATATCAACTGCATTGTTAACGGAGAACCTGTGCAACAAATAAAACATTTCAGCTACTTAGGCACGATTTTTACTGAAGATGGTAAATTAAATATGGAAATAGACAACAGAATCAACAAAGCTGGTATGGTAGGAAGTCAATTGAATAAATTCATATGGGATAAGAGAGAAATTAGTCAGAACACTAATTAGCTGTATACAAGACTGTGTTCAAACCAGTTTTAACTTGTGGATCCGAGGGCTGGGTCAGAAGTAAAACACTTGACCAAAGACTAGAGACCGCAGATATGAGAATCCTGAGAAAGATTAGCGGCGTGAACAGATGGCATCAATGGCAATATCATATTAAAAACGAGGATATTAGGAAAGAACGACATTGTCAGCATCCAGAAATGTGTTAGCAGAGGTTTTTTTAATTTTTTAACTTGAGTTTTTGTGGGATTGTGTTCCAGTGGTATGTAGGTAGCGCGATCACAAAGAATAATATCCATTTTCCGATTATATTCTGAGGTGTTGAGAACAACAGTGGCAATATCTTTATCAGCTCTGGTGATGACAATACTTTTTCTTTCTGTAATTTTTTGAGGGCAGAGAATTGACTGGAAGATAAATTAACTTTAGGCGGTGAAGAACGGGAGAGAATGTTAGCTATCAAGTTTGATGTTATTGGCTGTTTCTGGAGCTAAGTGACAGATTCCGCGTTCAATATTCTACATAATATCCAATACCAGAACTTCAATAGGTGCGACGGCAAAATTGTGTACGAGGCTTAGGGCACTAACAGTATCTTTGCTAAGTCTTTTCGAAGATAGGTTGACTACTGTATGGAGCGGTTTAGATTTGCAAAGGTTATTGAATTTTTTTATGTGCTTATTTTTTTATTTTCTGGAATTCTTTTTGGGAGGAAGCTTCTGAGATGCTAAGGAGAATAGACCAAAGTTCAGGATTGAGTATAGCAGAGAGCTCTGTCTGTAATAAGACAATGGTGGCGTTTGTTGTAGCGAGGCTGGCACGAGTTTCAGTAATCTGTTCTAGACTAGCACGTTTATATATCCAAAGGTCTTTATTAGATTTAAATTTGGTTTTAAGCCTAACACGGTTAGGAATAACTCTCGACTCCTGACATCTTTTTTAAAACAGCCAGCCGATTTAATAGTCTCAATAAGCGTAGTTTCGACTTACCGTATTGTTTTACTTTGCGTGCTATTTCATCACCATGAATGGTCAGAATACGTGTGTTGAGACTTAAGTGCTATGAAGAATTCATTTTAGAGGTTTAATGGAATATTAACAGCACTGGCACTGAGAAAGGATTAAAACCAATTTTAATACTTCCAATATTTCATCTCCGTCACAGAGACATCTTCGGGGATTACAAAAACTTTTTGTAACAACACACAAATACAATACAAAGTGAAACTAAAGTCCTATCTAGGTGGTGCGCCCTCTGTGGGCATTTGCAGGTGGCCTGGGATGTAAAGAGGGATCTCTGATAATTAAAGTTTCCCAAATTTTGGGAAGTTTAATGCAACCGTATTTGTTTAAATTAGGTTGAATCCTGAGTGCAGATTCAAAGAATAGTCTTTCTTTTTTGAATTTACTATGGCGGAGCATGGTAGTTTTTTTTCCAGGAGATCCTGTGGGATGCAAGTTAAATAACCTTTGCAAATCTAAACTGCTACCTGAAGTTCAACCGCTCCATACATTAGTCAACCTATCTTAGCAAAGATGCCGTTAGTGCCCTAAGCATCTGGCACAATTTTGCCGTCGCACCTACTGAAGTTCCGGTATTGGATGTTATGTACAACATCGAACACTGAATCTGTCACTTAGTTCTAGAAACAGCCAATAACATCAGAATTGACATAGCTAACATTCTCTCCCGTTCTTCACCTCCTAAAGTTAATTTATCTTCCAGTCAACTCTCTGCCCTCAAAAAAATTACGGAAAGAAAAAAGTATTGTCATCACCAGAGCTGATAAGGGTAATGCCACTGTTGTTCTCAACACCTCAAAATGTAATCGGAAAATGGATATTATTCTCCATGATCATGCTACCTACACACCACTGGAAGATAATCCCACAAAAACTCAAGTTAAAAAACCTACTTAAAAAAGTTTCTTCCTGGCCTCCTGACATTACAAAAATAACTCAAACTATTCGGTTCTCGTCCCCCCCCCCTTGGATATACGGCTTACCCAAAATTCACAAACTTAATTCTCTAAGACCTATAGTAGATGCCACCAATGCACCTTGCTGCAAATTATCAAAGCAGTTAGTAACTCTTTGATCCCCCTCACTGGTCTTACCTCATCTTATGTAAAAAACTCCACCCATTTTAAAAACTTAATTGAAAATCTTACTTTAAATAATACAGATATATCGGTCAGCTTTGACATCATCTCTTTGTTTACAATTATTCCCCTAATTGACACCTTAACACTCTTAAAAAAACGTTTTTCTTTCTGATATCTTAGAGCTCTTTTCCTTTGCCATCAACTCTGGTTATTTTTCTTGGAAGAACAAAATCTACAAACAGATAGAGGTAACTGCTATGGGTTCTCCCCTCTCGCCCCCTCTTGCCAATTATTACATGGAAAATTTTGAAAAACAAGCCATTGACTCTTCCCCTCTAAAACCTTCTATCTGGCTAAGATATGTAGATGATGTGTTCTCTATTTGGCCTCATGGCCCAGACACATTAGATTCCTTCCTCAGTCACCTCAATAGTCTACATCCAAGAATCCAGTTTACGATGGAAAAGGAAAATAACAATAGTTTACCCTTCTTAGACACCTTAGTAACATGCCTTCCTAATGGCAACCTTTTTTTCTCTGTATATAGAAAACCTACTCATACAGGCAGATACATTTATAAACTCTCCCACTACCACCCCTCCCATCAACATGGCATTATTAGAACTCTGACCAATAGAGCCCACAATCTTTGTTCCAGTAAAACTGCCCTTTCAACCGAACTCAAACAGATACACAACACCTCCTTTTCCAATGGCTATAATGACTACAGGATTAAAAAAATAATCAAGTCCTTCCCCATTCCCTGACCATCTCTTTAGAAGGACTTCAGAAATGCCATCACCATTCCTTACATCCGTGGTTCTTCAGAAAAAATAGCCAGATCATTAAAAAAGTACAACCTCCATATAGCTTTTAAGCCCCACCGTAAACTTGCTACCCTTATCTTCTCCACTAAAGACCGCTCCCTCCTCTTTCAGTGCCTGGTGTATATAGAGTACCTTGTTCCTGTAAACTTGCCTACTTCGGACAAACAGGCAGGTCAGCATCCATCCAGTTAGAAGAACACAGTTCTTACATCTGCAAACACGATTATGGTCAATCTGGCCTTGCAGACCATGTTTTGGATACATTCCACAGGATCTCCTGGAAAAAAACTACCATGCTCCACCATAGTGAATTCAAAAAAGAAAGACTATTCTTTGAATCTGCATCTGCACTTAGGAATCAACCTAATTTAAACAAATATGGTTGCATTAAACTTCCCAAAATTTGGGAAACTTTAATTATCAGAGATCCCTCTTTACATCCCAGGCAATCTGCAAATGCCCATAGAGGGCACACCACCTAGATAGGACTTTAGTTTCACTTTGTATTGTATTTGTGGGTGTGTGTTGTTACAAAAAGTTTTTGTAATCCCCGAAGATGTCTCTGTGACGGAGACGAAATATTGGAAGTATTAAAATTAGTTTTAATCCTTTCTCAGTGCCAGTGCTGTTAATATTCCATTAAATCTCTAACATGCTGTCATAGTAACCTGAACACTCCTTGGAGGTGTGTGTGTGTGTGTGTGTGTGTGTGTGTGTGTGTGTTGTGTACACACACACACACACACACATATCAGGAAATTGACGATGTTTTGTCTGTAACGATTTGAATTATTTGACTTACTCAGTGTTGCACATAAACTGTACAACACTTTCTGTTCTGAGGATATTCGTTTGAAACACTGAAATATAAGCTAACCAACAAACATCCTATTAAAATGTGTTTTGTTTTGTTGTTGTAATACCGTTAAAGTAAGTTATGAATAACATCCACAGCACCTAAGCCAGTCAATAAGAGTTAGAGCAGATCAATGGACCTACCAACAATTCTTGTAACAAGGGTAACCAGTGACTCAAGTTTAACACATACACAATAAGCAGAAGAACCTATAGCACATTGATATGTGTACAGGGATCAAAGAGTAAAGGAAATAAGAACTTAATGGCATTTTTTCTTAAAAAATGCTAGAGGCTGAAGTTGTTGGGGAACATTCATTAAGAAGGCTGTTCCAAAGATCAACGGTAGATGAATGAAAAAGGAAGAGTAGCAGCATTCGGTGGGTTTGAAATTGGAAACATCCTTTTACAGGATGTTTCCCAACATCCTATAAAAGAATGTTGGGAAACTGCTGCTTGTACATTAATGGGCTTAGTGGAAAGTGGAGTTCAGAAGAGCACCTATGGAAGTTCATGAAGACAAGACTTAATCAGACTATTTGTGAGATGATCATTAGTTAAGCCAGACCACACTCCTCTACACAGCATGAATCTTTAAGGCTTGGCACACTGTACCCAACATGCAAACAGTATTTTAAGTTTGGTAGATTTGGGAGTTATAAAGCGTTAGCAGTTGGGACAGGCAAAAATTAGTACTTGAGCAGAAAAGGATGCCTTGTTTTTGGAGGGTGAGGAAGCAGTTGATATGATGTGTTTATGCTAGTAAAGCATAGAGATAAATGCCAGTCAAAAAAAGAAATATCTTGTCTGGTGGTGTACATATTATCAGAGAAAAGGGAATGTGACCTGAGATCGTTTTTTTTTTTTTTTTTTGTGGAAAAAAAAAAGAAAACCCTCTTCCCTCTCAGAATTGTGTTTTGGTGGCAGTGAAGGTGACCAGGCTATTCTTATCTCATCAAAGAATGGTGTAAGACTTTGACACTTGTTAGAATGTTTCAAGCACTGCAAGGTTTGTCAAATAGGTACTTCACTTAGTCACAGACTTAACTATAAGGAAGTAAGATATAATATGAGTAAAACTTTTGGTCTTATTTCAAGATCTTTTTAGTACATGCAGTTAAAGAGTCAAAATAAAACAGAATAACTCAAAACCAGTGTTATAATACACATTAAATGCAACATCTTAAACTCGTTTAGAATTCAAGGGAAAGACAGTGAAATTATTATCAAATAAATTAACAGTCATTAATGATAAATATAACAGTAATCAATGCAATCCTCTTTTAGTCTATATAGGAACATTTAATTGTCAGACACTTAAAGAAGAGGAAGACCTTATCATCTTACAGCAGGAACGTTAAATGGGACATCACTGGTTTAAGTGAAATTCGCAGGCAGGATGAACATTTAATAAAACTAAGAAATGGAGACCATTTATACTATTATGGGAAAACTAAAGGATAATACGGAGTTGGATTTCTAATTACGAAAACAATTACACACCTCATACAAGAATTTAATTATACAGACTTAAATAGAATGGGAGAGGAAAGATTAGCAAAACGAGTGTTCTCTGCCAGGTTGGCAGGAAAACGACCCAGAGGAAGACCAAGATATAAGTGGATTGATATGGTACAAAGTGCCTTAGACGATAGAAATATAAGATCTGATAATGTTGAAGTCTTGACACGTAACAGACCGATTTGAAGGAAAATTGTAGATAGGAAGTTAGTAATGATGTAATTTTTTCACGTAGTACTGTCATATCCTGTACACCCCTTGAGGGTACATGTCAGGAATTTGATGATGATGATGAGATGAAAGAATAATAGAAATCACAACTTAATCTCCAAACTTAAAATCAGGATCATCCAAATATATGCTCCCACCTCATCCCAAATGATGAAGAGATAGAAGCATTTTATGACTCACTGCAGCACACTCTAGACAAAAAAAAATAAATAAATAAATAAAAATAAAAATAAATAAATAAATAAATAAATAAATAAATAGTAATCAAAACTTTATTGTAATGGGAAATTTTAATGCCAAAGTAGGTCATCCTATTCACCAAATAGACACAATAGGACCATACATATATGGTATAAGCAGCAACTCAGGAATGGCTCTTTCAGAATTTTCTATCAGTAACAAACTTTACATTATGAATGCATTTTTTAAGAAAGCCCTCAAAATAAAAAGTTAAATAGATTATATACTGTGTAATAATAAAGAAATAGTTCAAGACACCTCAGTACTAAATCAAGAGAAAACGGACGTGACCACTGACTGGTGAGAGCCAAAATTAAAATAAACCCCAAATTGGAAACAATAAAATGGCTAAAAACAACAAAAAAAACCAAGAAGTTTTGACTTAAAACCTACTGGAAAAAAAATAAGAAGGATTATGAAGAAAAACTCAATCAAAAACTAGACTTAATATATTTGAAGACGACATAAATAAAATAAGCAAAAATCTAATGGAAGTAATCTCAGCAGCCAATGAATTCAAAGCAACAAACAACAAAAAGACCATAAACTTTCAGAGGAAACTTTCCAACTACTAAAAACGAAATGAAATATGAAACAAGACAAAAACTTAACTTCTAAAATAGAATATCCAGAACTATGCAAAACAATAAGGAAAAAGATGAGAAATGAAATAAGATCTTATAACACTACAAAAATAAAAGAAACAATTGAAAACAATAAAAATATGAAAATACTAAGAAAACATTTATCAGTTGGCAAAAGTCAAATAACTGCAATAAAAGATAAGAATGGAACTACAATATGGAACCAAGAACAAATCCTAAGCAGGCTAGAAGAATTTTATGAAGAACTCTATAGCGATCCTTTAATAGATAAATCAAATATAAATAACTCTTCTCCATTGCATATAGAATTCATCCCTTCCATTTACTTCAGATGAAATAAAACAAATGAAAAATGGAAAATGTCCTGGTGAAGACCTAAATCACAGAGTTAATTAAATGTAGAGGAAACAACACAATTCACCATGTCACAAACTTACTAAATCTATGCCTAGAAGAGTGGAAGATACCAGAAAACTGGAAAAATGCTACTCTGATAGTGGTAATTAAAAAAGTGGACAAAGAAGAAGTAAAGAACTACAGACCAATTAGTATTCTCTCCAATCTGAACAAAATTCTCACAAAAGTTATAACAAACAGGTTAACCCCTCTTCTAGTCGCAAATCAACTAGTAGAACAAGAAAGATTCGTAAAGGCTTTAACACAATTGATCATATTCATGCAGTAAAACAAATAATAGAAAAAGCAGAAGAAAACCAATTGCTTCTCTGTTTAGTCTTTATTGATTATGAAAAAGCATTTGATTCCATCATGCAATAATCAAAACACTTCAGAATAAGGGAGTTCCTGGAGAATATATAGACCTCCTCCAGGAAATATACCACACTGCAACAGCAATAATCCAACATCACACGAGTAGAAATAACATATCAATTGAAAAAGGTGTCCGACAAGGAGACTATCACCCAAAATCTTAACAGCAGTCCTTCAAGAAATATTTAATAATATAAATTGGACAAACCTTGGTATAAAAATTTATAACAGAAACTTAACACACCTAAGATATGCAGATGATATCATAATTTTTACAAACACTCCAGAAAACCTTAATATAATGATAGAAGACCTATATCATGAAAGCAGAAAAGTCGGTCTAAAAATAAACAGAGAAAAATGAAAATCGTGTTTAATCATTTTGTAATACTAAAAAACATAATACATGCATACATACATATCTCTTCAAGGCCCACTCTTCCTAATTGAGTTGTGGGGGCAACAGCTGCAAGAAGAACTTCCAATGGTCACGATCCTCTGCCACCAAGCTCAGGTGTTCTGGTGGGATTCCCAAACGTGTCCAACCAAGGTTTTGGATATAATCTATCCAGCGAGTCCTTGGCCTTCCACATGGCCTCCCACCCTCTGGCTTGGCAAAGAGGGCCTGCTGAGGGAGTCTCTCTTGTGGCATTCTGACCAGGTGCCCGTACCAGCGTAACTGTGATCTCTCAACACGGAGAAGCAGCGGTTGAGTATTGAGGGTTTCCCGAATTGCAGAGCTTCTGACTCTGTCGAGTATTGTCAGCCCCACAACCCCTCGAAGGAACCTCATTTCAGGTTCCTTCGAGGGGTTGTGGGGCTTGGATTCGTGTCCGCATTCTTTCGGTCATTACCCAACTCTTGTGACCATAGGTGAGGATGGGGACATAGACTGTATTGAAGACAGCCAACTTTGACCTCTGGCTTAACTCCCGCTTCAATACTACCGAATGGCCAAGCTCCCGCAATATTGAGCTTGCTAAGCCAATTCAAGTATCTAGCTCTACGTCCCATTTTCCATCATCCGTGAATATGGACCCAAGGTATTTAAACTTCTCCACCTGTCTCATTGGGACTCCACTTACATTTAGAGTGCACTGGGATGGTTGTCTTGAGACCACACTGATCTTCATTCCGGCGTCTGCACAAACAGCTACAAACCTATCCAGGGTCCGCTGGAGGTCATCTGTGGAAGAGCTAAGCAGAACTAGGTCATCTGCAAAAAGCAGACGTCCAATGCTACATTTTCCAATTCTGACACACTCACTGCCTCGGCTGTGCCTGTCAATCCAGTCCATAAATATTATGAAAAGGAGGGGTGACAGAACACACCCTTGGCAGAGGCCAACAGAAACTGTGAAAGGTTCAGACTTTGTGCTGTTTACCCTGACACAAAACTCTGGGCATTCATACAGGGACTTGATGGCAGCTAATAGTTGACCATCCACTCCATACTCCTGTACTACTTGCCAAAGCTTATCCCAAGGAACCCGGTCATATGCCTTCTCCAAGTCCACAAAACATGTGTAGACATTCTTGGCATATTCCCAAGATTTCTCAAAGACTTGCCTTAAAGTGAAGATTTGGTCAGTTGTGCTTCTACCAGGATGAAAGCCACATTGTTCTTCCTGGAACTTTGACTCAACTATGCTCCTGCACCGTCTTTCCAAGCACTTAGCATACACTTTCCCAGGCAGGCTGAGCAGAGAGATGCCACGATAGTTACTGCAATCCTTCTGGTCTCCCTTCTTAAAGACTGGTATTATTATGCCTGTCTGCCATTGCTTTGGTGCTCGCCCAGATATCCAAGCAGCCTGACACACTCGAGTCAGCCAGAGAACACCGTCTCGATTTAAGGCTTTAATGATTTAAGGCTAAAAAACATAATAACAGAAAATAATTTCTTGGAAAGTCTCTCTTCATATACATACTTAGGTCATCTCATTGATCTAAACTGTGGACTCCAAAAGGAAATAAATAGGAGAGTTCAACTTGTCTGGGGTGCATTCAGAAAATTGAAAAGCATTTCTCAAAACAATGAATCACTCGTGTCTCACTTTGTTTAAAAAGGAAGACATTTAACCAGTGTATACTTCCAGTCATCACACATGGTTGTGAAACTTGGTCTCTAACAAAAGCACTAGCAAATAAATTAGCAACAACTCAAAGAAAAATGGAGAGGTTGATGCTAGGCATCACATTAAAAGATAAGAAGCGAAACACCTGGATAAGAAGCCAGACTCATATCAATGACATCGTTCTTCACCATAAGCAACTAAAATGGAAATGGGCTGGACATCTATCAGAAGAGAAGATGAGATGAACCACCATACTAACAAACTGGATTCCAAAAGAAGGAAAACGAGGCCGAGAACGTCCTAAAAGAAGGTGGAGTGAGGAATTGTCAAATTTTGTTGGGGAAAATTGGTCAACCATTGCCAAGAACAGAGAAAGGTGGAAAGAGATGGAGGAGGCCTTCATCTAGCAGTGGACAGAAAATGGCTGAAAAGAAAAGAAAGAATGGTACTGGGCTGATAATTTAAATAATTTATTATTTAGATTAATCCTTATGGCTGTATAGCCCAAATCAAGCCTTGACCACTTAAATTTATTGCCTCCAACCCTATCTGTCCAAAACTTTACTTCTACAGTACATTGTAATATGTTGTTGCTAGCTTCACTAATTGTGTTTATCCATCCATCTTGTTCTAGGTTTTCCTTTTGGTTTTTTGCAAAGAATTTTACTATTTAATGTCTTATTAAAAACTGTCATGTTCCATAACAAAAAACATTTTCTGCCCACTGCAACTTTCTGGGATTGATATGAATTACTACAAAGACCATTATCATTCACTGGGCCAAATATTTTTCTAAGGATTTTTCCTTTCAAAAACTGAAATCAAATTCTCCACCTTGAATGTAAATACCCATGTTTCTCATCCATAGGTAACAACTGGATGTTATTGATTTATATAGTTTTAGTTTAATTTTCCAATGAATATTTTTTGAAACTGAGTACCCATAAGAGAGAATAGAAAGCTTGATTACTCCCTCTTTATTCGATTCTGCATTTCCACCATCTCATTTGGTTGGCTAGTGATCATTAATGCCTAAATATTTATTTAAATTTTCCCATTTTTTTTGGCTATTTCGAGGTTCCCAATTTTCGCACTTGTATCGGTTAACTGATACAGGAACATACATCAACAATATTCTCCCCGTTTCCCCCTACTTCTCTGCATCAGAGATCCATCAATTAGGATAAGACAGAGAAGCCTGGTTTTCCTTCACGGATTTTATTACTTCACTTCCTGCAGGGATTTTATCTATTTCTGGGGATTTGATGTATTATATCATTATGCCTTGCCTTGATGGTAGCTCTAAAAAAAAAATCATCTCCTTCAATACTAGTTGGTATATAATTCTGAGTTGCCGAGCTAACATCCTTATTCAGCAATTCATGGAAATGTTCTCTCCATCTGTTTTTCACTTTTTTCTTTGTTAACATGTTTCCTTTTCCATCTTTAATATATCTAGCCCAAGATTATATCCTCCTTTAATTTGCTTATTTGTATTATAAGCTTGTCTAAACTTGCCCTTGTTCTTCATTTCTTGTTTTGCTGTGCATATCATTTTCATTAAGGGCTTGTCTTTTCTTTCTTTCTGGGATGCCTCTCATCCCAGTTCTTTATATTTTTCCTTCTATAATCCTAATTGGTCTTGCAGTATATTCTTTGCATGCTTTATTTCTTTTTATTTCTGTTTGAGCACATTCTTAATCAAATCAATCTGTTTCTTTTTGCATCCTAGAGTTTCTTCTGCAGTATTCAGGATCCACTGTTTAATGTATATCCAGCTTCTTTCTGCATCCTGTTCTATATCTATATTTTCAGCCTCTATTTTTTCTTTAATTCTGTTCTGGAAGTTGTTTTAACTTCAACTTTAATGCTTTTTCATGTATTTCTTGTTTCTTCGCTAAGATTATAATCCTGAAGCTTTAGAATAGTTTGTTCAAATTAAGAATTTATATTAAGTTATATATTTAAGTTACAATCCATAAGATAAAATCTGATAAGTTTCAAACTGAATTTTTTTGGTGGTCATGAAGAATGATGTTATATAAGCTTCTATCAATCAAAAAGAAGATATCCGTAGCTGGTATTATTTTAGACATGAATGCATAATCATAACATTTATCACTAATTCATTGTTACTGGTCACAGAAGCTGGCACCAGACAGACAAGATAATGACTGGGTGATTAAGTTTCCTAGTTTATCTTAAAAACTATTAGATGATTCTGTAGAAATCCAAGATATAGCAGCAAACAATATTTGCAATAGTTTATTACGCTTTACAACTCATTTCTTAATGAGCACTAGTTTTTTTACTTTTATAAGACTGACATATTAGAACTAGTTACTAATTTGCAAAAAATGCAGTGGACCTTGGCAGACTAAAATGTCTACCAAAGTCCACTGCATGATATTTTTTCATCTCAAACTAATTTTGTAGTGTCAATGTTCAGAAACAGTGAGTGAGAATCGGGTATGTTTAAGTTATCAATTTTTAGTCATTTACCTTTGATATTGTGAGTGAATTTAGAAATAAATTTCACAGTGAAAATGTGTCTCGTTTTGTTACTAAAGGTGAATTTAAATCCTTAACAATTAAAATCAGAGTTCAAGTAAAATAAAATATTTTACATTCCAAAAGAAAAGGATACAACTCTTAATCCCCTCTCAACTGGATCTGTTAGGAGAAGGCCACGGGGAAGCCAAACTGTCTCATTTTGCTCATCTATAAAAGATGCTATCCTTTTCAGCGACTGTTAATGGAAAATAAGTTGAATTAATGTCTATAAATAAAAATCTTTTCAAAAGTTTCCACTTCAAACTAATTAATATTCACTTTTTTTTTTTAATAGTGTGCAAGAAAATGACTCAAACTCAATATTGCAAGTTCATCTTATCAGTATTTTTTTAGGTATAAAACTTATTATACACTAAAATGTAAGAAGATAATTTCTAGCAATGTGAGATAACTGTCTGCAACAGCCAATATAATGCAAAGAAGTAAGAGTATATAAAGATAAAAATAAGTGCACAGAACAAACCATATATGAAACACAAGAAGTTCTTTAAAACTATGTTCATCTAAGATATATAATACTAGTTTGTAATTTACAAAGGGCAGCTTAGTTAAAACAAGGATCGTATAAAGTGATATATAATTTTTTTTCATCATAAATAACATGAGTACAGAATGAAATATCACAATGCTCTGCAATATTATATTATAACAAGTTAGGTTTTATCTAACCTCCCTCTTAACAAATGACTGTTCAACTAGCTCTTAGGTCTATCTTCAGCTTAACACTTTGCTGTTAGCTCTACATCTTAATATTCCCTACTAGTTAAAATTTCAATTACATAAGTTGTTTTAATTAAGCTCATAGTCAGAATAAGCTTACTTTCTCTATTTAGTTATCTAGCTTCTATCAACACTTTAGAGAAGCTAGATAACGGAGACCTCTGCACAGCCTACAAGGATGGTGGGGAAATCAATCCTGTTAATTTTCACCAGTTCACTTTCCTAGTAGTGAAGTCACCTTTCTCAGAGATTTGAATGTTCACACCTCCAAATGGTTTCCTTTCTCATTTGCAATGTTCCAGTAAAGAGATCTTTACTGGAACATTCGCCAGTGATCTCTCAAAATTGTTCACATGGCTACTAAAATACCAGATAACCCTGATCACCCTCTACAAATTTAGATCTCTTCCTCACTATTGATCCCTAAGTATTGTGATGTTCATCACAGTATAAGAGAATGCCAAGTGGGTGTCAATCTTTGTAATTTATAAAGAATAGCTACAACAAAAACTATTTACAGGATCCTTCACAATAATGCTACTAAAAAAAAAAAAATGTAGCCATACCTTATACATTAGGAGAATATCAGAAAAAATATATAGCACACTACATGGATACAATATTAGGGTGATATTCATACTACCTACCAAATTAAAATGCATCCTTTACTCATCTAAAGATCCCCTTTCCTTAAATTGCACACCTAAGGTTTTACAAAATCCAGCGCACCTATAACATGCCCTACACAGGGCAAAAACAGGATGAACAATTACAGCAAGAAAAGAAGAAGAACATAAAAGATATTAAATTCCTTCATTACGGTAGAACAGGCCTTTCCAATCTTGTATTATTGAAAACTTCAGAATTAATTGGAAAGTCACACTGTACCAAAACTTGGTTAGAAAGAAAATTCAAAGATGCTTGTGAGATGCAGATTCTTCATTCTAATCTCAACAAGAATTATGGATTAACAATTCCAAGAGTCTAGAAGATCTAACTACAACCCATATAGAATTCAAGTAAAGAACATTCAGAACAAGATGGCAGAATCCCAACACACACACACACAGAATCTAAAAATAACAGCACTGTAGAGAAGTTTACAAGTAGCAATTGATTTAGTTCCTTCTTCCCCTCACCGGAGATCAGGATAGTGTGAATGGTTAACAAAGCAGTTATAATACAGCTTATGTGTATTGCAATGTAACTTGTATTTTAGTAATCTTGATTATGACCTTGATATAGGGATTGAAATGGCAAGAGTTACATTTCTTAGATGTAAATGAAGAAATTGTTCTAATGTGTATTTTTGTCTCCATAATTTCTACACGATGAATACTGATCACCATGTAAATGAGAAAAATATTTGTAACTTCTAGGCCTCATTTCTTTGGTTGGATTTTCAATTTTCTGATTCACATACATATGCACTGATGCATCACAGAAACGGAAATAAAACTGAATGTGAGAATTACAGAGTATTTCCCCACTGAGTATTCCTGGCAAGATTTATGCAAGTATACTTGAGAAATGGTTGAGAAGAATTGTGGAAGAAAAGCTTGGTGAAGAACAAGCTGGATTCAGGCCAAATAGAGGCTGTCAGGATCAGATCTTCACTTTACGACAAATAGTTGAGAAAGCATGGGAATATAACAAAATCTATACAGTAAAACCCCGAAGTTATGGATTACGAATTCGCATAACTCGGGGTATAATTTTGCATGTAATTTATATATACAAACATACAATTGGGACCAAAGGTTTACAAAAACACCTATATTTTTTAAGAAATATGATCATAATTGTAGTTTTTCGTACATAAAAAAAAGAAAGTTATTTCGATGTCGATGGTTTCATAAAATCTAATAGATTCGTCTGATGGCATAATGTCTTTTTCTTGTCATGCAAAATTTCTTCATAGCAAGCTAATGATTTTTTTATTCCTTGCGGCTACAATTCATTCCTCATTAGAATCTATGTACTCCAAAATCTGTAAACCTTTCTTTTATGATAGCTCACAAATTTTCATTCCGCCTTCAAAATCCTTAATAATGTTGAGTTTTGTTTCCAAATTCAATGTTTTTCTTTTCTTGCTAGCTGTAGAAGAATCGGACTTGCTTCTTTTGGATGACATTATTATTTTTTATGTGATAAAATTTTTATCAAGAACATAACATTAAACAATCGCAAGGTTTGTAGACTATAAAAATCGTGTATGAATGGAGACCGTGTGAAACACGTCAGTGCTTGTTCACAGCATGTGTGACACTGGTGAATGCGGCGCGCCTGAAAGATATGACTAGTGGTGAGGCGTGAAACGGGATGGGAATATGTACATATAAGAAACCGCGTAACTCCGGGTATGATTGTATTTAAGTTTGGTCGATCTGGAAAAGGCATATGAAAAGGTGCCAAGAGAGAAGCTATTCAATACGATACAGTTATATGGTGTCAATGGGACATTATATCAAGCAATACTTAGTCTTCATTTGAGTTGTACGTCGGCAGTTAGAATTGAAGGAAATACAGGAAGATGGTTTAATGTTAAATCTGGTGTGAGACAAGGATGTACATTATCCCCTCTGTTATTCATTATCTATATGGATCACATTATGAAGGAAAGTGGTATTAAACATGATATCAAAATTGGCAGTGTTAATGTCAGCTCTTTGCTGTATGCGGATCATGTTATACTTCTAAATAAATCCGCTACAAGTCTGCAAGATTTCCTGACTAAATTGAATAATTGTTGTAATAGATATGGTATGAAGGTCAGCAATAAAAAGACAAAGACAATGGAAATAGGCAGAATCATTGAAAATATCAACTGCGTTGTTAACGGAGAACCTGTGGAACAAATAAAACATTTCAGCTACTTAGGCATGATTTTTACTGAAGATGGTAAATTAAATATGGAAATAGACAACAGAATCAACAAAGCTGGTATGGTAGGAAGTCAATTGAATAAATTCATATGGAATAAGAGAGAAATTAGTCAGAACACTAAATCAGCTGTATACAAGACAGTGTTCAAACCAGTTTTAACTTATGGATCTGAGAGCTGGGTCAGAAGTAGAACACTCGACCAAAGACTAGAGACTGCAGATATGAGAATCCAGAGAAAGATTAGAGGTGTGAACAGATGGCATCAATGGCAATATCATATTAAAAACGAGGATATTAGGAAAGAAATTGATATTGTCAGCATCCAGGAATGTTAGCAGAGCTAATCTCAGTAGGTCTGGTCACTTAAACAGAATGGGCAATGAAAGATTAGAAAACCAAGTGTTCTCTGCCAGGTTGGCAGGAAAATGACCCAGAGGAAGACCAAGATATAGGTGGATTGATACTGTACAAAGTGCCTTAGACGATATAAATATAAGATGTGATAATGTTGGAGTCTTGACAAGTAACAGACTGATTTGGAGGAAAATTGTAGATAGGAAGTTAGTAATGATGTAAATTTTTCATGTAGTACTATCATATCCTGTACACTGCTTGAGGATACATAGCAGGAATTTGATGATGATGATGATGATGACTGATGACAAATTTTACTGACTACTTTCACATACATTGCAGTATGTACTCATCACAGGGAGCAAAATAAAAAATACGACTGAGTTAACAGGCAAATTAATGGAAACAATAACACACACCGAATATTTGAAAAAAAAGACTAACAATGATGAGTATACACTTATCACATATTTATGAAAAGAGAATTGAGAGAATCTTTGAAAATGTAATGAGAAGAGCACCCGAAAATCCACGTGTCAGATCACTGTTTCTTGTCGACCGATTTTTTTTTTTTTTTTTCAAATTTTCAAAGATTCTCTCAATTCTCTGATGAAGAAACTGTAGTCAATGTAGGTCATTTTTGTGATATTTTGTGTCTTGTATGTGCTACTAGTCCTGACTTACTTTCCCCCCCCTCCTGCAGAACCCCGATATGCTCTGATATACATCTCTCTCCTAACCAGCCCATCTATCTCATATAGCAAATTCCACAAGAACAAGTAATCTTGTATACCTGTTTTGTGCATACACACACACACACACACACACACACACACTGAATGAGAAGATTTTGGAGGTTGAAGGAGACTTGAGATTTGGTTTGGCATGAAGAAAGCAACTTTTATTTCTTGTTCACAATACCCTTGCTATATCTTAAGAATCTGTGACAGATATGTAAGGGAGGAGTACTACTCTCCTATATTCTTGTTTTTTTTTTATGTCCAGCTGTGTTTCTTAAGAGGTGCTTCTTATTAGAATATTCTCAACCATTTTATCATAACCATTTTTTGGAAGGATTAGACTGTGATATTCAAGTTCATGGATTTTCTTCACCATACTGGAAATGTTATATACCCTGTGTCAAAGGGTTTTTATAATACCAAAAGACTGAATAGCCAAGTTTATTTTTTGCAGAGACTTCCAAGGCATCTAAAAAAAGGCAGGGATCTGTTGAATTAACTGAATGTATGGATGAATGTTGTTAAGATGAGCAGAGGCTTTTTTCACCTCATCCACATATCATAGCCATAGTTCAGGTTATGATTTGTAATTTCCCCAGGATCTACTTTTCAAACAATTCCATGAAGAGGTTAAAGAAGTTAGCTAAAAGTGGAGAAAGTGGCAGCTCATTGCTAGGCCTTTGTTTTTGTTTTTTTCTGTTCATAGGATTTGTCCTGGAATTGGAAGGATGTGTTGTCGATACGATGTTCAAATTACTTTACAGTGTATGTGGGAACAGTTCTTGTAGTCCTATGGTTTCTGTTTGAGGCACACACTGGTGAACAGGTTAACACTATTTAGATTTACCAGTAGGTCAGAAGATTCTATTATGATATCCTTAATTTTTTTTTTAAAATAAAGTGCCCTATGTTTGATATAGATATCCATCTTGCCTATAGGTAATTATCAGCTATGCGAGATATTTACAGGAAAAGAGAGGTGGATGAATACCAAGTGCACTATTGTGCAACAGTGATATTTCTTGCTTATGTACCTTAGAAGCGCTGTAAATTCTGGGAACTTGAGATGTTTCTCAGTATCGTCAGGCCACTTGACAAGATCTCTAATGAAACTGTTTGTCATGCTGTGAGTGCGCCAAGTGAGATCATAGTCAAATAAATTTTAGGTGTTGGTGGTGTTACCGAGCAAGTTTTGCCTTTTTTAAACACATTTCTCCATGCTCATGACTACTATGCATCACCTTTGTCCACTTTTAGTACTACAATGTTCTTATTTTTTTGGAGTACTGACCGTTCCATTTTTATGATATTTTATGATGTAGCTGTTTAGCTTTAAGAGGTATGGCTGCTATTTAGAAGCAGATTAAATCAGCAGTATCCTTTGGTCATTTTCTCAGTCTCTTTTCTACATTACCAATGATGTCAATCTTGGATGTACACAATACCTGCCACACTGAATTAGAAACCTTTATGCAGATGTATGTTAATGTCACTTACACAGCGTATATGCAAAATATTTGGTCACACGCATCACCACGTGTTCTAGGCAACTATTTAAGAATGCTGCTGGTCAGTAATCTTAAATAGTTGCCTAGAACACAATTTTGATCACAATGGGAAAAACAAACTATCTTTGGGAGTTCAATAAAGGGCTTATTATGGGGTTTCCATCTGGCTGTAGCCATGATTTTGAAAACAGCAGAGCTGACTGGTTTCTCAAAAGGTATTATATCCTGAGTGTTTAATCAGTGGAAAAATAACCCCACTGCTTCTCTAAGAGGCATAACTGTGGTCCTAAGACAGTCGCTCAGGATCGAGATTGCCATTGTTTGAAAAGACTTGTACAGACAAACAGAACTTCCTGTGTGCAGGCAATTGACTGATGCTTCAGTCAATTGCTGCACACAGGAAAAGCTTTAACGAAAGCTCTTCCTATATCTCACTGAACTATGTACAGTGAATTGAAGAGGATAGGTATTGGCAGTTGCATGACTATACAGAAACCAGGATTTCTGCAAAGAACTGTAAATTTTGCCTACAGTGCTGACAGGAATACCTTGACTGGACACTGAAACACAAGTAATGTTGTCTGAAAAGTCATGGTACACCTGGTTCTCTATGAACGATAGCAGAGTTTGGCAGGAGCCCCATGAAGCAATGAACCCAGTTTGCCCTGTAAACACAACTCAAGGTTCTGGAGTGGTGTCATGGCGTGGAGCATGTTCTGTTGGTATAGAATGGGTCCCCTGATATTGCTGGAAAGTCAGGTGTTCTCTAAGGAATATCTGAACATTGCTGCCAATCAAGCCCATCATACAATGCTGACTTTTTTTTTATCCACCAGGTGACAGTTGTTTCGTGGACAACAATGCTACTGTCCATTCACGAATTGTTCAGCGAGCATGACAGTGATTTCCATCATATTCCCTGGCCACAAAAAAGCCTGGATCTGAACTCCATTAAGAATGTATAGGACATGTAGAAAAACAGATCTGGGAGCAAAGTCTGCTTCCATCAAATCTAATAAATTAAAGGACTATCTGGTGAATGCCTGGTACGTTGAAGACAGACAATCCAATACTTTGTGGAATCTATGACAAACTGCATTTGTGCTGTAATTTGGTCTGAATAAGATTCAACATGGCAGGGGGTCGGCAACCTTTTCAGACTTGAGGGCAAAATACAACTTTTATTTTTTATAATTGGGCCGCAAGGGTTTAATTAATAGAAAATAATGAGTGGAAAAAATACTCAAGGTATCAATTTTTATCGTCATCATCATTATTTGTCAGTCTCGGGACTGGTAGCTCAGCAGCAATTTCCTCCATTCTGCTCTGTCATTGGCTTTCTTCTTAACTTCCTAGTAACTCCTCAAACCCATGTTTGTCTTTGACTTGGTCAAGAAAGCTTTTCCTTGGGTCTGCCTCTTCTTCTTTTCCCCTCTATTTTGCCTTCAGTCATTCTTTTCACGAGTCCATCATGTCGAAGTATATGTCCAAACCACCTATCCCTTCTAATTTTGATCGATTTAATTAGAGTTCTTGTTT
Source organism: Typopeltis vanoorti (assembly GCF_054136105.1). NCBI lineage: Eukaryota > Metazoa > Arthropoda > Arachnida > Uropygi > Thelyphonidae > Typopeltis > Typopeltis vanoorti. Next base: position 65,506,684 of record NC_143553.1, on the reverse strand, counting down.
CGTTCATCTCTCTCAGGACTTGGTTTGATTTTTTTTCCTGTCCATTTTATTTTGTTCATGCGGCGCCAGCACCACATTTCAAAACCCTCCAATCTTCTTACATCTTCTCTGCCTAGAATCCAGGTTTCACATCCATACAGTTGAGGTTTAAAATGCTTTTCATTTTAGAGAATTGGGCTTTTGCATTGTTTATTCTTGATCTTATGTCTTCTCTTGTTCTGACATATTCTGTTATTAGGCTTCCTAAATATTTAAAGCTTTTCACTTGTTTTGTCTCCCACTGATGTCTATATGCTCTATATTGATAGGGATTTTGCCTGTAACAATAATTTTAGCTTTATCTATGTTGATTTTCATTTTATATTTTTCAAAGTTATTATTTAGTAATTCTAGCATTGTTTTTAATGTTCTTCTGTTTTCTGCTACAAGGGCTATGTCATCAGCAAATCTTATACACATGACTTGCTCACCATTTATCTTTATGCCACTATTTTATTTTATCTTTAGTTTCCTGAATGGCCTTTTCAATATATAAATTAAATAAAAGTGGTGAAAGTATACATCCTTGTCTTACTCCACTCTTTATATTTATATTTATTATTTTCTCCTTATCATTGATTTTAATCCGTCCATTTTGATTTTTGTAAATTTGATAAATTATTTTCCTATCCCTCAAATCTATGCCGATATTAGTTAGACAGTTAAGGAGTATTTGCCGCTTTCTCTAAATCAAGGAAGCAAATGTAAGTATTTTGACTAAGGTCTAATCTTCTCTTTATTATTGTTTTTAAATAGAGTATTGCCTCTCTTGTTCCTTTATTCTTTCTGAATCCAAATTGGTCTTCATCCAATAGACAATCTATTTTTGAATAAATTCTATTTTGAATAATTTTTAGCAGAATTTTGCTAACATGTGGTATGAAAGCTGTTGTTGTAAATTGGCTGCATTTGTTTGCATTATTCTTTTTTAGTATTGGTATTATGGTTGATTTCATAAACTCCTTCGGTATTTCTCCTCTATCATAGATTTGGGCTATTAATTGATAGAGTAAGGTTTTTGTCTCATTCACCTAGATTTTGTAGCAGTTCTATAGGAATTTTGTCTACACCTGGACTTTTTCCCTTACTGATTTAAGACAGTGCTTTATCAAATTCTTCTCTCATTATTGGGGGTCCTACATTATCTTCATTTTGATTTTCTATGCTGATATCAACATCAAGTTCGTTGCCATTATAGAGATTTTCAAGATAATTCTTCCATTCCATTAATATATCCTCAGATTCTATTAGTAATTTTCCATTTTCATCTTTGATGGCATTATTTTTGCTGTTCTTATTAAATTTGAAAGTCAGTTTGTTAATTTCTTTATAGGCTTTCTTATGTTTTATTTTTTAAATAATTCATCTATGTTATTACACTGTTCTTCTAGGTATTGTTTTTTGGCTTGTCTACATTTTTCTTGTATTGATTTTTAAGATAATTGTATTTGGCCACATCTTCTTCTTTAACAGCATTTTTATATTTTCTTCTTTCATCCATAAGGCCAAGTATTTCATCTGTTATCCAATGTTTTCTTTTTTCTTTTTCTGCATTTTTCAATAATTGATTTGATGAATTTGTAATTAACTTTTTAATCATATTCCATTGGTTTTCAATATTATTCTGACTATTTATGTTTTCTGGAATGTTATGATCAGTTGCCTCTTGGTATCCTCTCTTTACTTCTTTACTCTAATTTTTCAAGGTTCCATCTTATTGGTTTGTATCTTTGGATTTGTTTCCTATGTTTCAGTTCTGTTTTTATTAAGACAAGGTTATGGTCACTACTAATGTCGACACCTGGATAGCTTTTGCAATTTTTTATTTGGTTTCTGTATCTTTTCTTGACCAATATATAATCTCTTTGAATCCCCAGGTGCTTTCCAGGTGTATCTTCTTCTTTTTAGATCTTGAAATAGTGTATATGCTATAACTAACTGTTTTTGTGTACAAAATTCTATTAATTGCTTTCCTCTTTCATACCTACGTCCAAGACCAAATCTTCCTGAAACATTATCATTGTTCTCTTCTCCCACTATAGCATTCCAATCTCCCATTATTATTGTATTGTCTCTGTCTTTAAAGCTGCTCAAGATTTCTTCTATTTGTTCATAAATTTCTTCTATTTCTTCATCGCTATGTTGTAATGTTGGCATGTAGACCATTATAATATTGAGGTTTACCGGTTCATTCTGAATGCTTATCGCCATGATTCTGTCACTGTGGTTAATTATTGTAGTGATTAACTTTCCAACTTTTTTATGAAGCATTATTGCAACACCTGACTCGCCCTTCTTTTGTCCTGAATATATTATCCGAAATTCTCCACTCCAGAAATCACCCTGTCCCTCCCATCTCGTCTCACTAATGCCCAGAATGTCTATTTCAAGTCTTTCCATTTCTTTTTTCACATTTTCTATTTTACCTGGTTCTAGCAGTGTTCTTGCATTCCATGTTCAGCTTATTTCTTGTCTTCATTTTTTAATAAGTACCAGGATTTCATTGGCTGTCGACCTGAAAAGCCTGGTAACTTCTCCTGCAACTTCTCCTTCAGTGAAGGCTCCATCGCCAATCTTGACTTCATTTTTAACTTCCATTGCTGCTTTTACTTGGGAATGTAATGTAGTGGTTTCCCCTTGCCTTCCACATTGCAGTATTGTAACATGTATGCTACTTGAAAGTACAAGTAGCACTGCGGCCCACTACTATAACTATTAGTGGTTAGTTGAAAGAGGAGGAAACACCCCTAGCCCTCGAATACTCTAATAGCTTCAGGGAGAATGGAGGACCTTCTCCTGGGGTTAGTAAGCAAGAAAAGAGACAGACAGAAAGTTTTAAGTAAAGCAGGGGTGGGGAACCTTTTTAGTATCAAGGGCAAAAATTGCTAATTTAAAAACTTCCACGGGTGACTGGTAAATTTTATCTCTTATACATAGTGTATGTAGTGTGCAATATATATCTTACCAGACGTATGACAATCATATTATATGTAATATAGCTATTTTTGGTTTTGTATATTTAATTATTTAAATTTAAATAAATTTAAATTATTATAAAATTTTATTTACATGTACATACGAGTACATCAGCTGTTATGTCTGTTTTTTCTATGTTGCCATTGCTATGGTCGATGTTCGTTCGTGGCCCTTCACTCTAATTCCCTTCCTATTTTTTCTTTCTAAACTTTGTCTATCAATTACTATGTAGGGCCCTTAGATTACTTACTCTCTAACTTGTGTGAGGCATCCCCCGTTTTTCTCAGACGAATTTATATACTGCGCCAGCCTGAGCTTAGGTGCAGAGAATATCTTAACCTAGGGAGGGTCACAGAAATTAGATGCCACTAATGTGGTTACAGCTAAATCAGAGGCCGTAGGTGTTCTAATCTTGCAGTCGTAGCCCTTCCTTCTTAACTTACTCTGGGTATCCCCATGTGCATATACAGATAAACAGGTTCGTAATTTTTATGACTGGTAAGAGTCAGTCTACATGGTCAGATCACACACATACGATACTATAAAACATATTTAATGAATTCATAAGTAATACAAGACATAAACATAATGTAAGCAACACTAAGTTAAAATCATCTAAGGTTTCACTCTCTCTCTCATACTTTAAATATACAATTTCTCATTTACATAGAATGTTTCCTTCAAATGGTTGAAATACTATATACAATTGATCAGGTGCTCGTTAGGCACATAACACATCTTGTTTCTTTTTCGTATGGGTTAAAACGGTTCTTAACAAATTCACAATTCTTGGACAGTCAGTCTAATGAGATTCAAAATGTTCCATAATCTGCTAAATCTCCAAAGTTCACTTTTCATTCTGAAACACAAAATTTCTTCCGTTCACAATCATCCTAATGTTTAAGGAACAAAGAATATGTAAGGTAGAATATGTAATATGTACTTATCTACTCTGCACTGGTTTTCGGAGGTTCCTTCCTTCCTTCCTAGTGAAAAACTTTGTTGTTCAAGGTCTGCTGCTACGTGGGAATCACATGTATTCTTCGAGTTTGGTGCTCGCTTCTTCAAGAATTACATCAGCGCACTTTCTTTGCCGATGGCCCGCATTTTTATCTGCCGTACTCTGCGATGTCTTGCCGGGACTTATGGTAGTCAACTCCGGGAACGGAGTTGGACATCGTTGACCACTGAGGAGCACAAGGAGAGAAAACTGGAACAAAACAAATGGGAGGGATCCTGTGTTGCTGCATATATTCTCCCTTTCCAGCACCCTCTTTTCGAGTTAGATTTTGCATATTTGATCTTTCGATTCGTCCCCAACTGGGTGACCTCATTGCACCGCCATACAGGGCTTTCCATTTTCGGGAACGCGTGCTTTTGGATATTTTCCACGAACTAGCACCCACGGGCGCTTACAATATTACGGTGGCATTTGAGCGACCTTTGCCCTTTCTTAGCAGTGTACTGACATTCTTGCATGTGTAGTTATAAATCACTAGTAATTATCTTTACACATATTCTTTGATTATTTTACATTTACAATTCTAATTTAGATCTATCAAAACTTATACTAAATATTTCTTTCATCTTATTGATCATGATATTAATTCTTCTATGACATGAACTTAATTGTTGAAAGGACAAGTATGCTCTCTTAGTGGGGCATATTCTGTTAGATTCTGGATGGGTGACCCCATTGTAAGTGAGGTTGCCCATTTCAGATCTAAGCAAAGACAGCAAAGGGGTGAATTGAAATAGACTTGCGGGCGAGGGATTCCCCACCCCTGAAGTAAAGAATACTCATTCGGAAGAATGTTAGTATGAGGGTAGAAGCAGGAAGTGGAAGAGTTAGAGAAAAGTATGACCAAAAGTTTTGAAATAGATCATACTTAGCTCTGGGATCCCGGGTTGTTATACATGCCTGTGCCTGCAAGTTGCAAGCCCCATGGGGATAATTTTTATTATATCAATCTTAAAAAAAAACACAGAAATATTTAAAGAATACGAGATATGAAACAAGCATTAAAATGAAACTCGATGAAAAATTATCATGTAAAAACAAAGTAATATAGTTTTATGCATCAATATGTATGTCTTCCTACTTAATGTGACTTTTGTGATTGTTTTCCCTTAGCCAAATTATCTATATTTATATCCACTTTATAACCTGAGATATAAATTCAAATCGAAGCATGCAAATGTTCATCAGTTAGTTGAGAAGAAAATTTATTTTTTCTAAAACTCATGGCAGAAAATACTTGTTCACAAATATATGTGCTTCCAAATGCGACTATCGTCTTCTTTGCATCGATGGTAAGCATCGATAAATTTTTTTGGATATTTTCCAACGAAAATGCATTCTTTAATATTTCATTGTGCTGCAATTCCAAAACTTCCATCAGTAGTCGGTTTGGTACGTCAATGTTGACATTAAAAGGATTCTATATCCACAAATCTTATTGAAAATTCCATTTTGTAAATCTTCAATAATACCAACAAAAGTTTCTTTTGTGTTTGCTATCCAACTGTAGATGCTGATTTGCAATCATGTAATTTTCTTCCATCATATATTCAAATATCCAATAGCTGTGGGACAGTATTTTTGTATTCCATCATGAAAATATCCATTTCTTCACATAATTAAAAATATTTTTAGCACAACACCTCTACTTAAAAATCTAACACTTGACCAGTAGATAACGTCCTCTTGAAATGTCCATAACATCTTTTCTTGATGATAAAATTTTACTGACCACATGCCATGTAAATATGGTCAACCTTTTATGGGCCACCAAAATTCACGTTTGGGCCAAATGCGGCCTGCGGGCCGAGCAGGGTGGCCAACCCCTGCAACATGGTATTAAATAAAAGTTTCTAATTCAGCTGCCTTTATGTGAATATTAGACAGAGATAAGACAAAACTCAAACTTTTGAACAAGGTGTTAAGTTTAGTGTTTGTGAGCACATCTGAAGATGCATTGATCATGAACTTGTTTGTAGGGTAACTGCTTTTTCTTTAATTGAATTTTTTTTCCTTTAATTTGTCCTTACTGGGTATGGAAATTGAATAAGCTTTGTTTGAAGAGAGTGCCTAGTGTTTTTAAGTGTTTTTATAAATTTTGTAAATTTATAAAAACACTTGAACTCCAATAAAAATGTTGATGTACATCACATTTAGACCAAACCTATTTGTGACAGAAATCCAATACAACAAACACAGTCTATCCATAACTGTGTTGTATTGTCTACCATAACAAATTGCACTATGTATGATTCTTTCACCATCTTTGCGCTAAAAGGTGTGTGTGTGTGTATATATATATATATATATATTCATATTTATATATACACTTAGATCCGAGAACTGGAAAAAACAATTAAATTTATTCAAAACGAAACATGTTTCATCGGATTGTCCGACTTCTTCAGGCGTGAGAACATAGAAAGCAAATAAAAAACACTATAAGAAACATTGTATCACTATAAAAACGACTATTATAAAATTCAGTTAGTTTTGAACTATAGCTACAGTCCGTGTTGAAGTTCTATTGCTGGGCATCTGACTTCAAGAGTGTGCCAATATCGGATAGCAGAGCTGAAAGAGTCTGGTAGATTATAACTAAGGTTATTATTTATATGATGAGGGTCCATAACAATTTCCTTAGATTCGACAATGCGGCGTTCTACTTCGTCATGGCATATATGAAGGTTTGAAGTTGTTGTCCAGTTTATCTCATGTTGACGGCCTTCATCATTTGTGTTTACTGAAAACAGTACATGGCTTGATAGGGCACTTGCTCTAGTTCTTTTGTAGGCAATGTCTCTCTGGTGTTCTTCCAGACGTAGGAGGATGGATTTTTCAGTTTGATATAGTATTGTTTCCCGCAATCACATGTGATTTTGTACACTCCTGGGAATTGTAGATGGTTGTGAACTTGTTTGTATTTGCTTAAAATTGATCTTAGTTTAGGAAGAGTAGAGAAGCAGGTTTTTTTGTTGAACTTTCGTAAAATTCTTCTTAGTTTCGTGGAGAGCGAGCTGATGTATGGTAAGGAGATATAATCTTTGGGGTTATCTTGTGTTTCCGAGTTGTTTTGATGGCGGGTATAGATGCTTATTAATAGTTTTCGACGAGTAGCCATTACTTGTGAAGGTTCTTTGTAGATGTTGTAGTTCATTTTTTAGTTCATCATCTGACAGTACAGATCTGGCACGATATGCTGGAATTGAGATGATACCCACTTTCTGTGCAGGATCTATCTGTGTGTGTAGATTTTCTAAAGATTGAGATTTTTACAGAATCAGATGTCTTAGTAAGTCTTACATCCAGGAAGGGAAGAGATCCGTTTTCTTCAACCTCCATTGTTAATTTGATGTCTTGGTGGAAGTTGTTTAAATGATATAAAAAAGACTGAAGGTTATCATCAGTGCAGTGTTGCTAGATAAGAAATATGTGATCTACAAATCTTATCTGGGAACAAACTGAGAACAATCTAAGAAAACTGGAAAAAACAAATTGTTTTTTCGGATCTAAGTCAGTATATATAAATATGAACATGTCCCAATTCCGAGTTAATATTACAGATCATTATATATATATATATATATATATATATATATATATATACAGGGTGTTCGGGATAAATTTGACAGTTTCGTAAGGAAAAAGAAAATCTTCTTTGTATCTATTAAATTTAATGAATTGACAAAAAAACATTACAGGCAGAGTTAATTACAATACTATCAACAAGATTTACTCAAAATAACCACCATTAGCATCGATCACAGCTTCAATTCTGCTTCGGAACCTCGAACAAGCTGATGCTACAGTCTCCCTGGGAAGGGCCGCAAAAACTGTTTTAATTTTATCCATTAACTGGGCTTTTGTATTACTGGAAGTGCGATTGGTGTCTTTTTCAACTGCGCCCCATACAAAATAATCCATGGGGTTAAGGTCTGGGGAGTTTGGAGGCCAAACATTTGGACTGGTGAAGTCGTAGAAATTTTCAGACAACCATTTTTGACTTTTCCCAGAGGTGTGGCAAGGGGCCGAATCCTGCTGCCATACATACGGCCTACCATTGGCTACCCTTGTTATCCAGGGCTTGACTACAGTTAGCAACTCCACGAACAAAGCCCGAATTCCAATGCCAGGGTTCTTCAACACCTGTTCCTGCAGATTTGCGAGGAATTCTGCTGTACGAACGCAATCAGATCGTCTGCTAGGGATCTTTCTTCTTGCTACATCCTCGTAGTCACCATTGCAAGTTTCTAGTTCATGCCTGATTGTTTTTACTGTATTCAGGGAGCATTGGGCAGCAGTCATAATATCCTTATTTTGATGGCGGGCACGAATCATCATGATACAAGTTATTCTCTTCCATGATTCAGGTGGGTTCCAGCTATCCATCCTTTCTGACATCTTGTATATGAATGAAGAAGGGTCCAAACTTTTAAATGAAGAGAAGTGTGTGGTAATACATGTAACTTACGGAAAAATATAATTAATTATAAATATGTCAAATTTATCCCGAACACCCTGTATATATAGCATGTATATTTAGTTAACACTGTCTAAAGTTAATATAAAATTGGCCAAGAATTAAAGTTGAATACTACTTATATCTACACCTAATGTTTGCAACACTGTAACAGACTGAGCTAAGACTAGAGGGGCTTTTTTTTTTTACTGCACATATCTGATTCTGTTATTGCTCAAGTCAGATATGACAAGGCAAAAGAAACAGGAAAAAAATACATAATTTTAGCTTTATCCCCCCCCCAGGGAATTCTAACATGTCAGAACTTCATGAAATGAACAATGCCACATGTTAATGACAGTGACAGTGGCAAGCACACGTATAAAGTGCCTGTATGTATGCACATGATGAATTCCTGACATCTTGTCAGGAATCTTGTCTGCCTTCTCCCATCAGAAATGGCGGGAGAAGGCAGAGAGAGAGAGCTGTTGTAAAGAATAATGTGAAAATATTAAATAACTGTTCAAAGTATATAGCACAGGAGAAAAAAATTACCTTTCAGATAAAAAAAAAAAAAAAAAAGAGAACTATGTTTTATGAAGACGTATACAAACATATACAGTCCAGCCAAAATATTATGACCACCCACCATTTTTTCACAATTGCCCATTCTACGTCACCAGATAGCATTGATATAGCAGTAAAAACCAACATACATGATATTGGAGGTGTGTGATGTACTGTTTAACGGTTACCAATTAACATGGGCTGGTTGAAGGGTGGCAGTAATCGAGGAAACTGTTCAATATTTTAGGCTGTTTGAAGACTGCTGTACTTTGTATTTCAAAGAATGAAAAGCAGGATACTGAGCAGAATAGCAGTTGCTGGATCAATGATGGGCACCCATGCCTTGTCCCACCTCATGCAAGTTTACAGATGAAAAGCTATAGAATAGCTGACCATGGAATTTAACCAGAACAAATGGCTGTATTTATTTCCCAGCCCACAGTCCAACATATCTTCCTCAGTGTTTGTGTGACCCCAAAATAGGCATCATTCAAGGTATCCATACTTATGCCTAATCATCGACAAATATATTAATGATTAGGTTGCATCTGAGAGATGTCAATGAACCACAAGTCTAATTCAAGTCTAATCAAAGAATGAGAAAAAATGCATCTGCAGAATAGTTGCCTAGCAAAATTAGAAATATGATATACAACCCAGATCTGCAGAACAACTGTGCATTGGAGAGTTGAATGTCAATCTTAGATATTAAATAAAATCAAATTTTGATGTAATGACCACATTGCAATCTTAACCACAATGGTAACTTATAATGTAAAATGTTAATAATGTAAAATTAAAAGAATTATCTGATATGTCAATAATGAAGAACTTGAACTCTGCGGTATCAATAAGAAATAAAACCTTAAGTTTTAGATAATATTACAAGTTGGCTGAACTGAAATCATGTCCAACACAAACCAAGGCTATAATGGGCCACTAAGTTCCACAAATCTGGAGCCCTACTTTGCATTTTAATGAGGATGCTGTAAATTGCCTCATCTATAAACTTGCCAAGCATTTGGCATCTAGACTTAATGTCAACAAGACATTGTCATACATATGAAAACTTCACACATTTTAAAACTATTATATAGAGCCTTCAATTAGAGAATGATTGTTTAGTGGGTTTTATGTGTCATCCCTTTTTACATATGTTCCAATAGACAAACCAATTATTTTTTCAAAATCCTTCCCTCCCGATACTTATGAACTTTTATAACACTGTCTTAAACAGATGGCATCAATGGAAGAATCATTAAAAATGAAGATATTAGGAAGGAACCTGACACTTATCATTCAAGAATGTGTGAACAAAGCTAATCTCGGTCATATAAACAAAAAGGGAAAGGTTAACAAAACAAGTGTGTTGATGCCAGGTAAAGACCAAGATTTAGAGGTGGACTGATGCAGTCAGAAAAAGTGCCTTAGAACACTTTCCTAGCTACAGTCCACTTGCACAAAGCATACAACTCAGTGGCCTACTGCCCCACCTCCAATACCTCCACACATTACCAATGGGTTATATTTTACCACTAGAGGTGAGCCATCATATACCACATCCTACATGCAAAATTGTGGAGTAGTTGGCATAACACACGATCTTAATATTTTTCAGTGGAAAATGAAGTTGGAAGAGAATTATAATAGGAATGAGATATATTGTGAATTATACCAAAAAGTGAGAACATGTAAAGTATTGTTTAAGTTCAAGCATTCCCAGAATTAAGTGTATATTTAAAAAAAAGTAAGAAATATATTAAATATATTAATGAGAAGAATCGCACTGGCTTCTTTTAGGCACCATTAAACATATGTCAGATATAAGCTAGGGTTTGTTCCAGCTCCACATTTAGCTCCCCCCCATCCCAACAAAGTAGCATTAAAACTCAACTTCACAATTACAAGGTGAGGCAGTAGGTACTTCATTGTTATATCAGTAAGTCCATAATATTGACTGTACGTGGAGCCTAATGTCCAAATGTTTCTCCCTAAACAAGCTCTTCAGTGAGGCTAATTCTAAATATTTGTCTATCCCTTGAAAGCATACCATAGATATTTTTCTTTCTTTAAGGTTTCATGGTGGTCAGCATTCATAGTGAAGAAAAGGTGCTATTGGGAAGATGTGTAATTAGAGCATCTAGAAAAGGTAAGCTGTTATTATTTTCTCTTTCTATAGTGAAATGGATTCTGGAATGCTGTCTATTGAGATGGAAGAAGAAGGAGTGTAATATGTCTGTATCATGTAGCCAAATAGAGAATACATTATTAATGTATCTTAGTAAGATAGGTTTGAGAATAGCAGTATCAAGAACATGTTTTTCAGAATACTCCATATAATAATTAGTTAGAGGGGAAGAGCCCATGGCTATATCCTCAATCTGTTCAAAAATAGTATCTTTCAAAATGAAGTAGCCAGAATGAATGGTAAAATAGATAAATGATATCTGGGAGGAAAACATATTTTAGTAAATTTAATTTCAGAAGGAGGGAGTTAGCTAAATCCTTAACCCCACTCACAAATCATTCTTCTTCATATAATAAAAATTCCACTAATTTCAAATATTTAAACCAAAATTTAGTTTTAGACAATAATATAAGCTTTGGTGTTACGTCCGTTTTTACCTGTTTCCTTCTTTTTGAAACTAAATTTATTAAAAAAATGCCCCTCACCCCCCAAGATATCATTGATCTTTTTTAATTTTACCATTCACTCTGGATATTTCACTTCAAAAGATACTATTTTTAAACAAACTGAGGATATAGCCATAGGCTCTCCCCCCTCTAACTAATTATTATATGGAGCATTTTGAAAAACGTGTTCTTGATACTGTTATTCTCAAACCTTCTGTCTGGCTAAGATACATTGATAATGTGTTCTTTATTTGGCCACATGGCTCAAACACATTAGACTCCCTCCCTCCTCCATCTCAACAGACAGCACTATAGACATAGAACAATCCAGTTCACTATAGAAAGAGAAAATAATTATAGGCTACCTTTTCTAGATACTCTAATTACATGTCTTCCCAATGGCACCCTTTCTTCCTTAGTTTACAGAAAACCTCTCCACACAGTTAGATACATACACAAAATTTCCCATCACTGCCCCCCCCCCAACAATATGGTTGCATCGAAACTCTTGTTAATAGAGCCTCCAATCTCTGTTCTGTTGAGGCTGATTCCTGCTGAACTCTCCTTTATTCACCAGACTTTCCTGTCCACTGGCTTTAATATCAAAAAGATCAACAAATTAATTGTTCCTTGCATCCCTTTCAATACACTGACTGTAATAATGCTATCATTGTACCTTATATCAGTGGCACTTCAGAAAAAAAAAAAGCATAATCTCTGCATGGCATTCTAACCTTATCTAAAGCTGGCTTTTCCTCATTACTCTCACAAGAATCCTCTACCTGTTGTTTTTTTTTTTTTTTTTTTTTTTTTAATCAGTTTCAGGTATTTATAAAGTTTCTTGTTCTTTCAACTTTTATTATTATGCCAATTATATATTTGATTTAATCCTTTATCTCCTTTATCTAAGTCTTTTCTAACTTGGATAAAGGATTAAACCAAATATATAATTGGTAGCATAGCCAAGTGAAAAAACTTCTATCAATTTTATTATTATGGTCAAACTGGAAGATCTAACATCTGCCTAGAAGAACATAAAAAATTCATCAGTCATCATAAGTATGGTCAGTCAGGGTTTGCTGACTGACCATACTTATTGTTTTGAAGGACACATGCAAAGAATGTGTCTTTCCTATAACTAAGAGCAGCCCAGTCTGTAATACCATCAGAATCTGAAGGAAGAATTAAAAATTCAGTTAAATAGGAATATGATCATCAAATTCCTAGATGTACCCTCAAAAGAAGGTATGCAAGATATTGTTATTATAGTGCTACATGATTAATTTTACATTATTACTAATCTTCTATCAACGATTTTCCTAGAAATTAGCCTGTCACTTGTAAGGGCTTCATTATTGTCAGATGTCATGTTTCAGTCTTCTAAGGCAGCCTTTCTCAAAGTGTGGATCGTAAGAGTATTTTATTAGTAAATATATATATATATATATATATATTTTTTTTTTTATCTTAGTTTGAAAATTTTCAGATACAGTTTAGAATACAACATATTAAAAATCCTATTAGAAATTATGAAAGAATTAAACCAAGAACCAGTAATAGAAAAAATTAAAAATATAAACATAAATGGATGGAACGTGTTCTAAGAATGAAAACAGAAAGATTACCAAAGCAAGCCTTAAAGTACAAACCATTAGGAAAAAGAAAACCAGGACATCCTCTTAAACGATTCAATGATAACTTCTAAGGCCGGAACAGGCCATGCTAGGCCTAAATCCTTGATACGCATGATGATGATGATGAAAAATCCATTAAGAGTTTTTACATAATTTGTCTAATTTCAGCATAATAATATACATATTTTGACACAACTGTATATTTTATGCACCACTATACACATGTGTGTATAGCGGTGCATAAAATCAGCTACTCTGCTGCCACTGTACTCTGAGAAATGCATGGTCCACATTGCTATCTGTGTGTTGTGAAGTATAATCTGGAATGGTCATCTGATTTTTGAGAGGAAGTTTCCATGTGTACAATCACCATAATAATTTATAACTTACATAAACTTATATAAAGAGAGAGAGAGAGTATATTTTTACTTATTAGTCTGATTAACTGGCATACAAGGGTGGTCAGTTTAAAATATACTTCGTAGGAATAATATGGAATGCTGGATTAAAATTGGTGCTTTGAAACACAAAACTAAGAAAGTTTGTGAAAATATCAATATAAAAAATGCTTAAAAAAAACAATGAACAGTCTTATTCCTATTTACAAAAATGAAGACTGAAGAAATTCTTGACTTAAGCGTTGCAGTGATCACCAAGATAGTAAAATGAAAATTGAAAAGAAAAACAAGAGAGTAAAAAGAAAATACCATTTTTTTAAAAAAACTGGGATTTTCCTGGACAAGATAAAGAAAACTCCAATCTCCACTGTGTTTAGTGTTGAAAGAAACCATTTCAAATTAAATAATAAAATTCTTCAAATCAAAGCTCATCTCAAGGCTAAACACAACGAGTAGTACATTGGAAAGCCATGGTAGTTGGCTCAGAATAAATGCAAAGAGCTTACCTGCAATGAGAATGTACTTTTTATCACTACACCAACCCAATCTGAATAAAAACATTGTCCTTAAAACAGGATATTGACTATACTAGTCTGCCTGATTTCCATTGGCAATCTTATTCCAAGTACTAGATCACAGCTCAATCAGTGTATACAGATTGGAAATTCAACATTCCCAGAATGCCGGTTTCACTTATTTCTAGTAGAATTTTTGTAAAATGATTTTATGATAAAATTATATCACTATATTGCAATGATACAATTTTACTGTAGATTAACATAAAAGTAATGTTACATTACAAATAATGGAATCTGTTTTTGTAACTTATGAAGATATTTATCTATGTGAAGCAAAACTGATATTATATAGTGATCAAACTCAATACGAGGAAACAAACAATTGTAGCAATCAGTTTTATTTCTCTCTCTTTTTTTTTTTTTTTTTTTTTGTATAAGCTGTTGAATGTTAGTCAACATTAAACTGCAGGTTCCATTCTTATCAGCATCCATTCAATACAGCTATCTGAAAATATACACACTATGGAGATGCACACATGCACAGGTTTGCATCTTCCTGTGGTCAATATACTAAGTTGCGAATACGGATACTTTTTTTTTTGCTTGCATAATTAATCCCTCTCTCTCTTTATACTTTCTGATCTGGAAGGGTCATAATAAATGTGTTTATTTATTATGTTTATAATATGTTCCAACCCTTAGTAATCTGTGTCCCCCTTACTACATAGAGAGATCTCTTTTTTTTTTTTTAATAATAATGACTCATTCTCTTACTTTTTTCTAACTTACATTCACCACCAGCAGTGCACCCATAGGGGGGGGGGGTGCGGCAAGAGGCCTGGGCACCCCCAAAGAAAAGGAAAAAACACTAGAAAATTTTCCAAAAATCTTTTCCTAATTAAAATTCATTTTTTATTTATGTTGTGTCGTGTCTTCTATTTCTTTACTACTTATGAATTAGCGATCACTGCAGATGCTCAGTCATAGGTCGCATGCGATGCGTAGTGTGAATTTGCAAATCGTCTACTCAGCTCATCCCCCCCCAAGGTTAAATCCTGAGTGCCACTGTTCACCACTCATGCACATAAGATTCTTGTCCCTAGATTATGGTTTCATGAGTAATCATTCAACCCTTATCCAACTGTAGAACTTCTTAATTATAAAAAATAAATATCTGGAAACCAACAAATTCAATCCCCACCCAGTATTTAAGTGCTGATAAATATGCAATTCATGGCATGTCTGTTTGATATTCAAACAAAAAAAACATGAAAAATTTCTTATGTACAATTCCATTCGCATATGCAACAAGTTAAATCAATTATTATGGAAACTGTTAATTGTCTCACTTGAGCAACATACATCCAAGAAAAAAAAAATTAAAAAAAAGGATTATTTTTTTCAAGAATGTCTGGAAAAATTATAACTGAAATTTGGTGGAGGCCAGCATGCCCAGAAAATGGACCTATTCCATAACTACAAAAATACAAGGAATGTGTGGTTTCATGAAAAAAAAAAAAAAAAAGTATACAAAGTAAAAAGAAAATTATATTTCAGTAAAATTCTATCATTCATTTCAGGGTATACTGAAAACTAAAATGCCACTTTTGAAGAGGGAGGAAATCTTAAGCAAATAGATGGCCAAGTTTCTTTAGCATAAGTAAACATTTTAAAATAACAATGTTCAATAATTTTATTGTAAAAATACCTTTTCATAATATGTTTCCATACAAAGATAGACAGTGTATGCAGTCAGACATGCCAAGCAACCTTCACAACAAGTTCTGCTGCTAAACTTTTCTGCATCAGTATAAATTGCATTTAAAGTGTTGATAGTGTGCTCAAAAGATTGCCTTTCAATCTATAATGGAAAAGAAAATAAACTTGTAACAGTTTTCAATATTTAATATATACTTAATATGTATTGTGGCCTAATACAGTCAAACCCTCACTATGCTGAGCTCAGAGACCAACAGATAGTAGTTTGATATTGTGAAAGGTTTAATAGTGGATTTTCTTTACAACAGCTGATGCCATGAAGTTTTTTGTAGTTGGATACAGTGAGCAAGTTCACTAAATTTGTTTTTGCATAGTGAGAGATAACTGTCTGTACAAAACAGAGTAACATTCACAAAATTATCTTTAATACTAAGATCCCTCTCTCTCTCGAGCAACTGCTAATCCTCCCATCACAGTCTGTTATGGCAGCAACTAAACACTAACTGAAGACATTAGTATAATCACTGATATGTTCTATTCCTAAACAATATTTCAAAGGTGAACAAGCAATGTTCTCTGTTCGGAAGTCATATTCCAAAAAGATGAGATTTTCTACTGATGTAGCAGTTATACTTCTAAAATAGCTAGCCTATTTGGAAGTATAATACAGATGCTGTCTTCATCTGTATGTATGTCTTTCTTGAAGCTGTTCATTTGCATTATTATTTATCTTCCATTCTTGTAAACTAAGTACAAATGATCCATATATACCCAACTGGATAATACAGCATCAAGCAAAGTAAATAAAACATGCTAAAATCACTCAACATAAAATACCTCACCCACTGAAATACCACTCTCATTTTATAGATTTGAAATATCTTCTCCATGTTAGGACTGAACATGTTCCCCTCATCTCTTCATGCAATCAGTGTACCAAATATGCTGCAGAGATCCAGAAAATCTCCAGTTTGAGAGCAGAGCAATACTGCAGTTCTACAGGCTGTCCACATATTCTACTAGATCATACCTGAGGAGACCAAGTATAACAGTTATAGTATATATGCATGAACTATTGAGAACATATCAGTCAGGAGACAGGATTAACTGAACAAAAGATATATTCACAAGTCTTTCACTTCTCAATAAGTATCCCTATTCAACTCTTCACTTCCTCCAATACTATCCACAAAATCATTAAGTAAATAAATAAATAAAAATTCATACAAAAAAACACTTTCACACCTCCACAATAACAGGAATCCAACCTTCTAACAGAACCTCAACTAAAAGCAGCAACTTGTTCAACACACCTGGAATGATCTTCCACCACAAGTTTTTTATGTGAATGATGATTATAAAAAGTAAATCTAGGAATTCTTATAGAGCTAGAGATCAAACGCAAAACTCTTCTAAGTAACTTGAGGCCTGCAAATAAACAGGATGATCTTGAGCCTGGCAATGAACATCACATCTACCATTTCAAGAAAGTTCACAAACATCCAGGACACACCATGTTTTGCTTACAGTTAGAAGGAAACACTATCCACCCAATCCCACCAGGCTGGCACTGCACATTTGTGAAATCAAAACATCCTATACCAGAGAAAAATAAACAAAATCCCTTCATTTTGATCCACTCTGATCAAAATGACCACCGAAACTGCCATCCACTCTGTTTGGCTCAGTAGTTGACGTACCTTTGCCCAACACACAGGCTACAGGCTCAAATCCTACTTTGGACATGGCTAATTGTGAATGTCTTTAGGGTGATCAGATGAATTTAACCATCTAGTGCAGGAGTGTCAAACTCAATTGGACCGCAAGCCATTTGCTATAAAAGTGTATCTCAAGTACACCGCAAAAAATTTTGACTAAAAAAAAGCTGCACTAATTAGAATCGAAGGGAAGTGAAAGAATGAGTATAAATAAATTGGAAAATTAATAATGAAAATTTAATTTATTCTAAGTCATTACAAGACATATTAAAATAGTATAATGATTATGACAACTCCAAAAAATAAAGAATTTTTTTTTATACTAATATTTACAATATATATCATTTAAGCCAAATTAAACCTAAATTAAAATATTATTTGAACAAATCAAATATTCATACAGTCTAAAAAAAAAAGTATAAAGTCTAATTAATAACCATCACAAAAATTTACAGAGCCTCCTGTCAGTATGAAATTTTTTTTGTTTGTGTTGAAATAAAATACTTCTATTTTTGAGGGAAAAAATGTCTATATTTTGGGAAATTTTCTAAATGTCAATGATAATATTTTGGAGTAAAAATATATATATAGTAATACCCCGACTTACGTGAATCCGGAGTTACGCAGTTTCTTACATGTACGTGTTCCCATCCCACTTCACGCCTCACCACTAGTTGTATCTTTCCGGTGCCAGCCGCATTCGCCAGTGTCGCACATGCTGTGAACAAGCACTGACGTGTTTCACACGGTCTCCATTCATACACAATTTTTATAGTCTACAAACCTTGCGATTGTTTAATGTTATGTTCTTGATAAAAATTTTATCACATAAAAAACAATATTGTCGTCCAAAAGAAGCAAGTTCGATTCTTCTACAGCTAGCAAGAAAAGAAAAACATTGACTTTGGAAACAAAACTCAACATTATTAAGGATTTTGAAGGCGGAATGAAAATTTGTGAGCTAGTAAAGAAGTTTGATTCGATCTACAGGAATCCACAGTAAGAACAATCATAAAAGATAAAGAAAGAATTCTCGCTGCTGTGAAAAATGCCCAATCATGAATTCAAGCATAATTCTTAAATGTCATGGGATTATTGGTGAGATGGAAACAATGCTTAAATTATGGTGTGATAATCAAGTGAGAGTAAAAAATTGTCCAGTTGATCAAATGACAATATGTAGCCAAGCCAAGCTGATTTTTGAGAGGCTAAAATTAGAAGCTGGACAAGCAGCCAAAGAATAAAATTTCGTGGCCAAAAATGGTTGGTTCAACCGATTTAAAAATCGCTGTAACTGGTACAGCATCACGGAGAGGCGGCAAGTGCTGATAAAGAGGCTGCGTCTTCTTTTCCTGAGGCACTTAAGGCTATCATCCACTCTGTTTGGCTCAGTGGTTGACGTACCTTTGCCCAACACACAGGCCACAGGCTCAAAAAAGGAAGGTAGGAAGGTAGCTATACCAGTCGAATGGAGGAATGGAGGAAGGTAGCTATACCAGTCAAACCATATTTAATGTAGACGAGACTGGCTTGTTCTGGAAAAAGATGCCTAAGAGAACTTTCATTGCACGTGAAGAAAAAACGTTTCCTGGCTTTAAGGCTTCCAAAGACTGGTTGACAGTAATGCTTGATGCAAATGCAGCTGGTGATTGCATGTTAAAACCTCTCTTAATTTATTGCTCCGAAAATCCACGAGCTCTAAAAAAAAATCTAAAGCTGGCTTGCCAGTGATTTGGAAGTCAAATTCTAAAGCTTGGGTGAAAGCTTCTATTTTTAAGACTGGTTTGGTCACCACTTCATACCTGAAGTTGAATGTTATTGCCAGTTTAAAAAATTCTGTTTAAAGTTATGCTCATTATTGATAATGCACCTGGTCACCCTCCTGCAACTTTAATTGATTTTGATCCATATGTAAAAGTTGTTTTCTTGCCTCCAAATACAACCAGCTTACTTCAACCGATGGACCAAGGAGTTATCAAAACATTCAAAGCGTACTACACATGGCGTTCGTTTGCAAGTCTGAATGAAGCTATGAGGCAAAATGAGCAACTGTCTGTTAAAGAGCTTTGGAAACAGTTTAATGTTTTAGATGCTATAAGAATTATCGGAGATTCTTGGGATGAAATTTCCCAAAAAACCTTGAATGGTGTCTGGAAAAAACTTTGTCCATCCTTTTTTAAATGTGAAATGGAAACGTTGCCAGAAACTGATCAAGTTGCTGAAGCAATAGAAGAAGTTGTCAACCTTGCCAGGCAATTAGATTTAGAAGTCGACAGTGAAGATGTTAGCAAGCTGTTAGACTCGCATAACAAGGAGCTTACAATCGACGAGCTCATAGAGATGCGTGAGCAAAGCACTACTGAAGAGACCAAAACCTCAGATCCTGTTCTACCAGAAAAGTACATGACAATTGCAAAATTAACAGAAGGCCTCAGCTTAATTAAGAAAGGTTTACAGATTTTGGAAGACATAGATTCTAATGAGGAATGAACTGTAGCCACAAGGCAAGGAATAAAAAAATCACTGGCTTGCTATGAAGAAATTTTGCGTGACAAGAAAACGACATTATGCTGTCAGACGAATCTATTAGATTTTATGAAACCATCAACATCAAAATAACTTTCTTTTTTTATGTAAGAAAAACTACAATTATGATTATACAGTATCTCTTAAAAAATATAGGTGTTTCTGTAAACCTTTGGTTCCAATTAACTAATATTTTGTATGTTTGTATATATAAATTACATGCAAAATTATACCCAGAGTTATGCGAATTTGACTTAAGCGCTTTTTGTTGGCCCTACCTAACACGTAACTTCGGGGTTTTACTGTACTTTCATATTATAATAATTTTAAGTAATTTAATTGTAGTTTTTATTTTTTTTTCTTTCTCGACACTTGACAACGTTTATTGTTAACCAGCTTGCCAAAATTTGAACTCAAAGGTTGAGAGCATACAACCTTCATTATGGCAGAAAGATTGACATCGGTTAGTCTTGATCTGTGGGCTGTTTTGTTACCTTTCATACAAGCCATTTTTTGGCTTGTTGTGCTTCCAAAATAACATAGAATATTTGCTGCAAACTTTTTTATTTTCGGATATTTTTTACTTAAATAAGTATATATTTTTGTAACACTGATTTCCTGGTATTTCTCTTTTAGAATGGAATCAGTTTGAAAATTATTAAGTTCCATTTGAATATAAATTGCTTTTTCAAAATTAAAGGGAAAAGGACCAGTAAAAAGCAAAAACAATTCTTGCTCCTTAAAATCGCCTATCAAATTCTTTAATCTTTTCTAGTTTGGGACAATAGTGAGAAAAGGTAAAACTGATTCTTATTGTTCAGCTGTTCACACATAGGAAAGTAATTTAAAATATTTTCTTTTAAATGCTTTTGAAACAAAACCAATTTACATCTAAAACTTGCCAGTGCATCATACATGTGTGTTATTAACTGATCTTTCCCCTGAAGTTTGACATTTAAATCATTCAAATGTCCTGTAATATCAACTAAGAACTAGATCCTGTACCCATGTCTGATCATTACGAAATGCAACATTGAGATTTTTTCATTTCTAGGAACAATTTTATCTACTCTAAAAGTAAAAAAAAAAAAAAAAAAAAACAGCTTTTTAGAACCTTATGACAAGATAACCAACAAATTTAAAAAATGAAGAGTCACAGAAAGAAGAGTCGCAAGTTATTTGTTATAATGATGGATCGTCAAACACCAATACGATTAATGGAGGCACTGCTGCTCTCCTTCTACTCCCGAAAGGTGAAAAACTTTCAATAAAAGTTGGATCTGGGAGAATTGCTTCCAATTTTACCAGCAAAATTTGTGCAATAAATAAAGCACTTGAAGCCTACTTAAAATTATCATCTTGAGATGATAATTTTATTGTTGACAATCAGGGAGAATTATAATTTACAGTGATTCAAGATCAGCTATGGAGGCAATCACAAAAATGGCAATACTAAGCTCACACAACACATCTATAAACTCTTAAACCAACTAAAGCGTTTGGGAAAAAGTTGCATTTTACAGTGGATTCCTGCTCACGTAGACATTCATTACAATGCAGCAGTTGATAAATTAGCAAAAGAGGCCAGAGAACTCGACCAAGAAACTGACATGATAACTCTTGCTGATGATAACACACCAGCAAAATCTAAACTAATTCCACTAAAATCAGGGATACAACACCAAATTCCTGAAATCAATGCTGACAAAAGGTCTACACAACAATAGCAAGACTCTGAAGAGGACATTTAGAGGAATAAAGATCAATACGGATGATATGAGAACATATAGAAACTGCAATAACTGTCCTAATACTGAACTGACACCCACTCACATTTTTACCTGTCCAGCAATTACAGCAGCCTTGCAAGCAATAGACACTAATCCTGAACAACAGCTCTATACAAACAATATCATCGACAGAGCCAAAACAGTTCAAGAAGCACATGAAAACATCTAATATCTTGTCCTTTGAAGATATCAACTCTTCAAAGGACAAGACAACAACAACCACCACCACCAACGAATTTCTGTGTAATAAGGTGACCCTTCAAATTCACTCCCCAAGTCTTTAAGAAATCGTGCAAACTGGTGGTGATTGAGGCCTCTGGATCAGATGAAGTTCACAGTATTTGTCACAGCCTTGAGTACACTGTTCATTTCCAATACTTTGGAGCACAGGACCTGCTGATGAATAATGCAGTGGAAAGATTGCAGTTTTGGAATGTCTGGATACATTCCCTTTAACTTTGCTGCAAGTCTTGGTACAAATCCTTTATTTTTCCCTGTCATTGTTGGAGCACCATCAGTGGTCAGAGCTACAAGCCTGTTCAGAGGAAGTTGGTATTTTTCCAAAATTCTCCACATGGCATCAAAAATGACTTCTCCAGTAGTGGTCCATGGATGGGAATCATTTCCAAGAACTCTTCAGTAATATTGATATTGTCATCGTAAGCCCAAAGAAATAGAGCAACTTGAGCCATGCCGTGAATATCGAAACTTTTGTCAAGTGCAACTGAAAAGCACTGTACATTTGCAGATATTTCTTGCAACTAGTCACAAAAATTATCCGCTGTTTCCGTTATTCTTTCGACCACAGTATTTCTGGACAACGAAATATCGTAAATACTTGCACATTTTGGGACAGATGTTTTCAGCTGCTTTTATCATACACTCCCTAACCAAGGAACTGTCACTAAAAAGTTTGGAATGTTTCGCCAATAAATAGCTGATTTCATAACTGGTTCTCACTGCTGAATTACTGTTTTTCATAATTTTTGAAAATACTTCTTGACTTTGAAGTGAATTCTTCATACTGACACTAATTGTTTCGTTACAAATAATGCACACAATTTTGTCCTTTGTTTCAGTGCAGAAGTAATTCAATTCCCATTTTTCTTGGAATTTTCTTCCCTCATCAGCAATTTTTCTTCTTTTTTTTGTTGTCTTAGAAAGCAACATTGTCTGGGTAAATAAATATATTATTAATAACAATTTTTATCATTATTACATGACACCTCCATGGAGTCCAAGGGAGGGAGGGCACCTACTTTACAACTCTGTCTCCACCACTTAAATCCACCAACTACAACAAACCGCAATTACCATCATCATTTACACCAACGGCATCTACTGCCCACCATCAAACCACTGGTATTTTCACAGACAATCACAAACATCCACGTCCTCAGTGGGATTTGAACCCACAGCCTTTTGGCTGAAGAGCGGATATGCTAACCAGTCGGCAGTCAGGCCGGCATATAAATGTATAATTCATATAAATATTTTAAAAAAATGTATTTATACATTTTATAAAAATGTATTTATATAATTACTTACATTAAAACTAAATTTATTGAATAAAAACACAAAACTGTAGACTAGTGCATGATAATATTGCAAATAAAAAATAATAAAAAAAAAGGGATTCTCTCACAGCTAGATTACATTGCTTGTGTCATTCTGACTGACCGAAGCAGGCAATTATAAACTTGCACAGCCTAGATTCACATGGATGCATATGCTGCACGCCACTTTGGTCATGTGAACAGCTAGCTAATAGAATTCAATTTTTTTCAGCGTGCTACCCATAGTATGCTATAAATTACTAATGAAAGAATAAATATAGTTTACAATTGATTAGGATGGGATCTAACATTAAAATTGTGATATAAATTTTTATTATTGAAATTTTATTATAGCAGGTCGTTGCATCCACATTGTAACTATAAATGACATATGAAAACGAATGAACTGAATGGTCAAATCGATATTTCTGTTTTATAATAAAAAGAACCATCCTTTTTCTTGTATCTTTCCTTGAGACGTCGCAGGCCACCAGTTTGATACCCCTGATCTAGTGCATGATAATAAACTGCCCTTGCTTATTAAAAGGCTTAAGTGGCTTGAAAAGTTCTATATGATTTTTAAAGCAAAGTTTCAAGATTAACTGCTCCTTACCTCACCCACAGTGCTTTTGTGCAAGTAGGATTTTTTAATTTTTTTTTTGCACATACCAGTCTGCAATTCACAAAAAAAAAAAAAAATGTGCCAAGGACTAGGTAATCTGGAAACACCACTCCAAAGATATGTTAAAAGTATTTTTCCGAGCTATTTCAAGGATTAAATAAACAAGATGATTTCATATGAGACAATGATATTCACTACACTAAGGCGAACCTTCCCACTTGGCCAATGTTGCCACTTTTCATGAAAATCAGCTTCCTTCAGATTTTCCAATGAATCCTGGAGTACTTCACAATTATACACCTTTTCCAAACTAGTACTCCTTACATCTAAATGACCTTCTCTCAGTGACTGTAAATCAATACTTTAAAACATTCATCTTTACATTTTAGGATTACTCTGATGGCTTTCTGGTGAGGCTAGAGGAAGAATGATTTGACTTTTCATTTACATACAGAAAATGGAGGAAAGAATTTAAGGTTAGCTTCATTTCTAGGTAATGGTACAATTGGATAGATGAGAGAGGTGGAAACAATGATCTTGGTCTTCCTCTAGGTCTTTTTCCTGTCAACCTACCAAAGAACACTTATTTTGCTAATCTTTCCTCTCCCATTCTATTTAAGTGACCATACCACCTGAGTTAGCTCCTAACATATTCCTGAATGCTAACAATGGCAAGTACTTTCCAAATATCCTCATTTTTTATTATATTTAAAATACAACATTTTCTTATAAGGTTATTTTTAGGGAGAAAAAAAAAATTCTAAAAATGACTGTTTTCTGCTTAAAAAACTAAGCACTAATGAAATATAACCAAGCAGTTTTTCTACAAGATATTTTACCAAATATCTTGTAGCTTCAGTGTTATTTGTATAATAAATTAACATAAAATGCAGTGAAAATTGTTCCAATGATCATTAAGAGAGCAGCCATTAACAAATCCATTATGGAAAATTAAAGTCTCATGCCAGAAAGGTTATTGCTATTGGCTTTCTTGCACTGTTTCCCAGTTACTGTTAGAATAATTGAAATATGGCAAAGTTACTTCCATATTTCTTTAGAGGATGTGATAACAATTTGTTTCAAGTATGGAGGGAGGGGACTGGAAAATTCTGATAAACACCTAGAACAGAAATGAAGAGCAGCAATAACAGCATAATTAACAAGTGCTATTTTATTAATTTCACATTTTATAATTAATATTTAATTATAAAGTAACAATGTTGTTTGGGTGGGTATGGTAATACATTATTTTTGAGGATTTTATTATTCTTCTCTGTAAATATTACACAACATGTCTGTCACAACACCATTATATAAAAAAAATTACTTATTAAAATTAAATAAAAGAAATGCTTTTATTGTATTCAGTAATTATTGGTTATCCACCAAGGGTAATCAATTCTTATCATTTGTTTATAATACTGGAAATGGAATTAGCCAAACTAATAAAAGATTCATTCATAATTAAAGTAAGCTTTAATCCACATGGCATAGTTGTCGAAATAAATGTTCTTCCTATTTAGGATGGATGTACTTTATTTTTTGAAGCATCTTTTCATCCAAATTACTAAAAATATGGAATGAGGTTTGATTTTTTTCTGCAAAAATGGCACATCTATTGTTTCATAATCTTAAAAAGTAGCTTTTACTAGCCTTTTATACTTAAAGCTATGAAGGCAACTGCACGACTTTGGTTTGTGATATTTGATAAATCTCATTTATTAAATCTGTATGTTTGCATAAATCCCTTAGATCAGAAGGTTCACAAAGAACTAATTAGTTTTTTTTCTGCTTGCCGAGTAGAACTCAGAGAATATGGGAAGGGAGAAAGATAGCAATACACATGAGACCTTTCTGATTTCCAAAAATAGCAAAAACAAATGCAAAGTGATAATGCATATATGTTAGTTTTGTCTCACTACCTAGCAACTTATACTAAATAAGTTTATTATTACACTGACACACATCCCATGAAGTCTGAAGACTTATCATGAGAAGACTCATAACTATCACATCTCTTTCTCCTTAATAACGGTCACTGACAAAACACCTTATGTATGCCTCTAGTAAACCATTTCCACTCATTCGCCACACTCTAAGAAAAAAAATCAAATCCCCACCTTTGCTTACCATGCCCTTCCAAGAATGTGTTTAATAAGGATGAGAATTAGATTTTTGTTCCTCTTTTTGTTTCTCTGCCATTCCGTGATGTATCGAAAAATTTCTTCAGAATCTATCTATAAACTATGAAAATCATGTAGTAACTTACATGATTTTCATATTCTCTCACTTCCACTAGCTAAATTTGGTAAGCAGCACTCCACAGACTAGTAACTATTCTGACCACTTACCTCTAGATCCTCACCATCACTTCCACATCCTCATGATATACAAGCAAACAAATCTGTGCATAATAATCCATACGTAGTATGATGTCAATACCTTATAAAGAGATAACTTGCTTATCTCTGCTTGTTAGTATGTTTCTTAACATCCAATTTATCCTTTAAACTATTCTGTCCACTTTTGCAATATATTCTCAAAACTCCATCATTCTAAATGCCTAGCCTCATCTATTTCTTATAGTTTTGAAAAATTTTTCAGTACAAATAGGAAAGTTGTCTCAGTTTTTTATGAAAAGGCAGTGCTCCAAGATGGCTCGTGTGTTTGTAATACTTGGCAATCTTCCATGTCAAGTTTGCATGATCACTCTGAGGAGTCAAAGAAAATGTGATTACCTTTATGGAAAAAATTCTTACATTCAAACCTGTTCATTAAATGCTGTTTTAAGTAATTATCTCTAAACACCTGCCTCCACAGTATACAGCTGGAAGAACAACAGGACAATGCAACCTTCAAATGGAAGAGACTCAAGTTCTAATCTTTTTATCATGATGAGAGGACTTTTTTTTCATCCCACATATAGACATACAGGTAAATGGCCAGAGAACAGATACAATTAACAAAAATATAATTAGTAGCAGTAGATGTTTGGCATGCAGGTGGTTGATCATGTATCATATTGGTGAACAGTGAATTGCATGGTGTGAATGGTAAGATTATGTAGTATGTAGATAATGTAGAGTGCTTTTCTGTGATGAGACTTTGAGGGTGTCCCATAATAACATATTCCATTTCCTCTACCCCATGAGACTTTTCCTACTTCCATTCTATGTCTGCATAATTGAAGTCTGCCAATGTAGGGCATATTCATCTCCTTTTGCATGCTTCCCTTTCTTATAGTAGCAACCTACTATACATTTTGTCCTGTTGTCTTTTATCTCAAATTAGATAGCTTCAAATCCACACTTACCTTTCTTCTTAAGTTATATTCTTGCTGGTTGCAATTTTGCTATAATTAGAAATATTCCTTCCCATTATTTAACCTTTCCTGAAAATACAACATCCCTTACCTTATATACCTATATGTTCCTCCTTCAACCAACTATAAATGCTTAAATTTTTGGCTTCATCTATGCTAGCAACCACTTTTAATGAGAAAGAACAGGAAAAATAATAACAGAAATAAACTGAGCAATCATAAAATTCATGACACACACACATTCACAAAATCCTTTGTTTATGTGCGTTTAGCTTCAAACGTACGTGACATCATACATGTCAATTTTATTTATTCATGTGCCCAACTTATCTGGCAAATGAACCCGAGGAACAGGGAGTCTATTAAATCACTCACCCTTCACTTATGCCCATATGATCTGCCTAACAGAGTATTTCTTAATGAGTATGTAGATTGTTCAACCAAACAATGATAACTGACACTGGGTTCGGTTTAACTTTCTGTATTATCACAAATTATCAAACCCAGTGTCACTTATCATTAGAGTATTTCTCATCATCAAATTCCTGCCATGTACCCTCATGGAGGTGTATACAGGATAGGATAGTACTACATTAAAAATTTACATTATTACTAATTTCCTATCTATCTACAATTTTCCACCAAATCAGTCTGTTACTTGTCAAGACACCAACATTATCAATCTTATATTTCTCTCGTCTAAGGCACTTTGTACAGTATCGATTCACCTATATCTTGGTCTTCCTCTGGGTCGTTTTCCTGCCAACCTGGCAGAAAACACTTTTACTAATCTTTCCTCGCTCATTCTATTTAAGTGACCATACCACCTTAGATTAGCTCTGCTAATGCATTACTGGATTCTGACAATGTCAAGTTCTTTCCTAATATCCTCGTTTTTTAATATGATATTGCCATTGATGCCATCTGTTAACGCTTCTGATCTTTCTCAGGACTCTCATATCTGCAGTCTCTTGGTCAAGTGTTTTACTTCTGACCCAGCTCTCAGATCCACAAGTTAAAACTGGTGTGAACACTGTCTTGTATACAGCTAATTCAGTGCTCCAACTAATTTCTCTCTTATTCCATATGAATTTATTCAATTGACTTCCTACCATACCAGCTTTGTTGATTCTGTTGTCTATTTCCATATTTAATTTGCCATCTTCACTAAAAATCGTGCCTAAGTAGCTGAAATGTTTTACTTGTTCCACAAGTTCTCTGTTCACAACACAGTTGGCATTTTCAATGATTCTGCCTATTTTCATTGTCTTTGATTCTAGTAGTAAGACTTATACGTTGGTTAGACATAACTGGTAATTAATTTACAGAAATAACAACGCATATGAAGTATATTAATTAAAGATAACTTTAATGAATCACTTCTATATTTCGGCAATGTCACATTGCCATCTTCAGGAACATAACGATATGGTATGTGCACTAAGGAACTAACAAAGCAAATGAGGAAGAAAGTAAGAAACTAATTTTGTTCCTAAAGTCCTAATGGTGCCCTCTTGCGGGCTAATTTGGTAGTCTTGGCAGTTGGGCTGAAGTTCTCATAATGAAAGTCTCCCAAATTTGGGGCAGTTTCATGCACCCAAATTTGTTGAGGTTAGGAACGTTTTTTAGAGCTGCTGAAGATTCTTTGAATAATCTTTCGTATTTAAACTTGCTGCGATGGATTATTTTTGTTTTCTTCCAACGAATTTTATGGTGGGTATCTAAGGCATGGTCTGCCAGTCCAGAGCGGCTGTACTGGTGAAACCGGATGTAGTCCTGGTGTTCTGAAATCCTGATATTTGTTGTTCTGCCTGTTTGGCCAAAGTAGGACAATTTGCAGCTGCAAGGGACCTGGTATACACCAGGTAGGTCTAGGGGAAGTGGTTGGTCTTTGGTAGAGAGGATAAGGGATGCCAACTTTTTATATGGTCTGTAACAGGAAGTAAGGTCATATTTTTGGAGGATATTAGTTATTTTTTCAGAGGTGCCCTGGATGTAGGGGATAGTGATAGACTTGGTGTAGTCTTTATTGTGGAGGGGGGGAGGAGGGTTGTGGTTTACAGGTTTTAGTATTTTTTGGATTTTTTTGGGGTTATAGCCATTGGCTAAGAAAGTGTTGAGGATGTGGTTTAGTTCCATAGTCAGGGCCTTGTCATCTGAGCAGATTAATTTTGCCCTGTTATATAGTGTTTTTATCACCCCATATTGTTGTGAGGGGTGGTGGTGGGATTGCTGGTGAATGTATCTGCCAGTGTGGGTGGGTTTTCTGTAAACAGAGAAAACCAATGATCCATCAAGCTGGCGGGTGATTAAAGTGTCTAGGAAGGGGAGGGTGTTGTTTTCCTCTTTTTCTAAGGTGAACTGGATTCTGGGATGTTGGTTGTTTAAGTGTGTTAGGAAGGAGTGGAGTGTGTTTGAGCCATGTGGCCAAATAGCAAACACATCATCCACATAACGAAGCCAAATAGTGGGTTTTTGTGGGGCGGAGTTTAAGGCTTTCTCTTCAAATGTCTCCATAAAGAAATTGGCCAAGGGTGGGGAAAGTGGTGAACCCATGGCTGTCCCCTCTATCTGTTTGTAGAACTTTCCTTGCCAAACGAAATAGCCTGAGTTCATTGTGAACTGAAATAGGGCTGAGATATCGGGAGGAAACTTGGCTTGGATGAGCTCAAGGGTTTCTTTGAGTGGGACATTAGTGAATAGGGAGGAGACGTCAAAACTGACCATTATGTCAGTGTGTTGGAGTGTGAGGTTTTCTATACTGGCTTTAAAGTGGGCCGAGTTTTTTATGTGTGATGGTGTGTTGCCAGTGTAGTGTGTGAGCGTTTTGGCTAAATGTTTGGCTAATTTATATGTGGGGGAATCAATGCCATCCACTATGGGACGCAATGGCACATTTTGTTTATGTATTTTTGGGAGTCCATATAATCGGGGGGGGTCTAGAGTTATAAGGTTTAAGTTTGTTGGTGACTTCCACAGGCCAAGAAGTGACTTTCTTAAGGAGTCTGTGGATAGTTCTAATCTGAGAGCTGGTCGGATTATATTTGATGGGGAGGTAAGTAGTACGGTCTCGTATTAAAGAATTTAGCTTACCTTTGTAGTCTTTTTGATTGAGTACCACAGTGGCGCTTCCCTTATCAGCTTTGGTGATAATTATTTTTTTGTTGTTTTTTAATTCTTGTAGGGCTGTATATTCGTTTTTGGATAAGTTGGATTTTGGAGGTTTGGCTTTAGTGAGAACACCGACTACATCCAGTCTCACGTTGTTGGCGATATGGTTAGGCAGGTTGCGAATTCCACGCTCTATTTGGATCATGATTTCTTCAGCAGGTATCCTTTTAGGAGCTAGGGCGAAATTGTGACCACGTGAAAGTGCGGTGAGTCACGTGGTCACAATTTCGATTCACAATGTGAGAATTACAGAGGTATTTCCCTACTTGGTGTTCCTGGCAAGATTTATGCAAGTATACTTGAGAAATGGTTGAGAAGAATTATGGAAGAAAAGCTTGGTGAAGAACAAGCTGGATTCAAGCCAAATAGAGGCTGTCAGGATCAGATCTTCACTTTATGACAAATAGTCAAGAAATCATGGGAATATAACAAAGATCTGTATTTAAGTTTTGTCGAGCTGGAAAAATGCATGTGACAAGGTGCCAAGAGAGAAGCTATTCAATACGCTACAGTTATATGGTGTCAATGGGGCATTATATCAAGCAATACTCAGTCTTTATTTGAGTTGTAATCAGCAGTTAGAATTGAAGGAAGTACAGGAAGATGGTTTAATGTTAAATCTGGTGTCAGACCAGGATGTATATTATTCTGTTATTCATTATCTATATGGATTACATTATGAATTACATTATAAATGTTTCATTTAGCAATTTTTCGAAGTAATTACTCCATACTTCAAGCATATCTTTTTCTCCTCTTTTCATGTCATCTTTATCATCTCTAACTCCTTTTACAGCACTCTTTCCTCCATTTCTAAGCTTCTTCAACAACCTCCAGAATATTTTACCACCTTCTTGATATTTACTTTCTATGTTCTTGCCAAAGTCCTCCCATGACTATTGTTTAACTAGTTTTACACAGTGTTTAGCTTTCTTACATTTGTCTCTGTATTCTCTAAAAGCACAAGCTGACTTACTTGCCATGAACTTTTGATATGCTTTCTTCTTTTCCTTCACTTTCTCTTTAACTTCCTGTGTCCACCATGGAGTTCTGATTTTTCTATCCTTGCAGACAACCTCACCACATGCCTCTCTGGCTGAATCATTCATGGTTTGCTTCAAGGCTTGCCACGAATCTCCAAGGTTTGGTTCGTGTTCTCAAACTCTTTCATTTATTCTTCAATAATCTTTGTGTATTTTAGTCTACAGTTCACATCTGAGAGCTGCTCAACTTTTATTCGCTTTAAAACTTTCTTACATGTTACCAACTTTTTTACTGATTTCAAATCCTCTGTACAGTCTGGTGTCCTGCACCAGGGAAAAAACATCACTATCAACAATAACACAGACAAAGAGACTTTTCTTATTCCTTGCCTCTTCTCTCCATGTGAATTTGTGCACATTTTTATGTTGGAACATGGTGTTAGTAATAACCAGTCCATGTCCTGAGCAGAAATCCAACAGGTATTTGCCATTATTATTAGCTTTACTCTTTTCTCCAAATTTTCCCAAAATATTTTTGTATGTCTGACAATCATTTCCTACTCTGCTATTTAGATCCCCAACAAGGACCAACTTTTCCTTTTTCATTGTGTCAGTTGCTTTCTCTAAATCATAGATGGCCAACAGCAGGCCCACAGGCCGTTTGCGGCCACCAGCAGGATAAAAATTATATTAAATTATATGTATTATTAATTTAGCTATTAGTTATCGTTGAAAATCGTCTTTGATGAAGTTGTTGCCGCACATGAACACCCACAGTGTTCTCATTAAGTTGTGTTACATGTAAAAAAACAAATATGTAATTAAATTTGATTTAACAACTTATATTTAAATCGATCACGTATTTTATATTGTTCTCCCAGTAGTAAAATGATTTAACAAATATAGTAATTCAATACATATAACTATTGCCTTGAAAAAATGCAGAATTTATTTTTATTTACGGTAAGTTCTGTCTAAAAGTATGTGGCCCGTGACGCTACCACTCATCATATATTGGCCTTCATATAGAATGAAGTTGGCCACACCTACTCTAAAGCATCAAAAAATTCCTCCACTTCTATCTTAGTAGAACCTTCTGTGGGACCATAGGCACAAATGTCTCACTGTCCAGTTCCCCATTCTCTTATTTGCCCACATCACTCTACTTGAGACTACCTGCCATTCAAAAAGATTAGCCTTGCATTTATTGTTGAATACTACAGCTACTCCTTTTCCTTGATTGCCATTGCCTGAATATAACATTTTGTATTTATTGCTCAGAAAGATCTCACCAGTTTTTGTCTTTTTTGTTTCAGTCATCCCTATTATGTCGAACTGGTACTTATCCAATTCATCCGATTCCTCAGCTAGCTCCATTTCTTTGCAATTCAGGCTTCTTATGTTGATAGTACCGATCTTTAACTCTGGTGATTTCGAGTTGGGATGTGTTTTAAGATTTCTTCCAGTAGCTGACTTTCCGCCGTTTGCCCTGGTTTCCTGTTGAAAACAATGGGGGCCTTGTTTTACCATGTGACTCCGAGCCAGCATGAAATTCTATCATGTGTTACCATCATTTTATATTTTGGTTTAAGCCAATAAGAATACAATTTGGTCGGCTAAATCCCAAATTGCAGCCCATCCTCGTTCGTTCAGTATCCAGGTAGATACCTAAACAGGGTACACCACCATGAGAAGGTGAGGATTGGACATTAGGTCAGAAGCCCTGGTCGGTTCTCTGCATTCCTTTAAAGGCTATGTGGAGGTCTCCTCTCAGTTATATAGCTTTGACCCTTAAGCAACCCCAGAGTATTTCTTAATACCCTAAACACCACCATTTAATTTACCTCCGTTCTCATATCAATACTTATCACACCATAAGATTATATCGACCAGGTTGATACATACTCCAAAGTGATCATTCAAGTAATTCAACTATTTCTTTTGCTTCCATCACCTTCCTGTAATCAGAATTCATAAGTTATCATTCGATAATCATTCTTCCTTTACTAATCATAATAAGTTTAGTTTAATCCTTTATCCAAGTGTGAGCAAACAAAGTTTGCGCCTGAAAGTATCTTCAGGACTTGGGTAAGGTAGTGCAACACCAGGCAACTCGTTGGAAAGAGCTCTCATCACTCCTATCTCGGTATCTCCCATAATGCAAAGCACATCTCCTTGCAGATATGTGTAATGCTATGCATTAAGGCAAGGGCCACTAACCATACTGGTTTCGACCTTTATTGAGTTCTCGTCAGTGGGAGCCAGGCCCAGTAGTGGCGATACAAAGGCAGAAGCAATGAGAGGTCATCCTAACCTATAGGAGTTGTCAAAGGGTGTGCAACCTTATTATTAAATTACTCTGGATTCAGAGAAAGATGTTGAGAGTTTATTTTACACTTGGTTAGACTATAATAAGTTTAGTTTAATCCTTTATCCAAGTGTGAGCAAACAAAGTTTGCACCTGAAAGTATCTTCAGGACTGGGCTAAGGTAGTGCAATACCAGGCAACTCGTTGCAAAGGTGGAGAAAGATCTCATCTCTCCTATCTGAGTATCTCCCATAATGCAGAGCACATCTCCTTGCAGATATGTGTAATGCTATGCATTAAGGCAAGGGCCACTACCCATATCGGTTTTGACCTTTATTGAGGTCTCGTCAATATGGGAGTATTGTAAACGGTTCAAATTGTACATTACATTGATTTAATATTAAATTCTGATGTAAAATTGTAAGAGTAACAGAATGTTAAAGTATTTCTGCCTCAAGTAAGCAAGTCCTGAAGATACTTTCAGGTGCAAACTTTGTTTGCTCACACTTGGATAAAGGATTAAACTGAACTTATTATAGTCTAACCAAGTGTAAAATAAACTCTCAACATCTTTCTCTGAATCTGGAGTAATTTAATAATAAGGTTGCACACCCTTTGACAACTCCTATAGGTTAGGATGACCTCTCATTGCTTCTGCCTTTGTATCTCCACTACTGGGCCTGGCTCCCACTGACAAGACCTCAATAAAGGTTGAAACCGGTATGGATAGTGGCCCTTGCCTTAATGCATAGCATTACACATATCTGCAAGGAGATGTGCTTTGCATTATGGGAGATACTGAGATAGGAGTGATGAGAACTTTCTCCACCTTTGCAATGAGTTGCCTGGTGTTGCACTACCTAACCCCAGTCCTGAAGATACTTTCAGGTGCAAACTTTGTTTGCTCACAATTAGATAAAAGATTAAACTAAACTTATTATAGTCTAACCAAGTGTAAAATAAACTCTCAACATCCTTTACTAATCATGTAGCAAAATGTGCTCCTTGGGATTTTAACTGGCCTGCTCAATTTCCCCTTATAATCTGATTTTGCCTTTTTTATGCTGGTCATTCTCCCAGCATGTATCTTATACTACTCATGAATGCTGGCTACCTTTTGTATATACACTATACAAAAGGTGACCAGTCTCTCTCTCTCTCAATATATATATAAGGGTTGTTTGAAAAGTTTGGTAAAAAAATAAAGCACATTTTTTTTGGAAAAAATCACCTTTATTTCTCAACATAGTATCCGTCAAGGTCTACACATTTGGTTCAGTGAGTTTCCAATTTTTTCATCCCATCTAAAAAGTAGGATTTATCAAATTGTACAAAATAGTTATTGACAGTCTTGATGACATCCTAGTTCAAAGAAAATTTTTAAGTTTGGGAACAAGAAGTCACATGGGACAAGTCCGGATAATACGGTGGATGTTTAACCAATTCAAACCTCAATTCATGCAACTTTGCCATTGCGATGGCCGATGTGTGAGACTGTGCACTGTCTTGATGAAAGAGCACTTTTTTTGTGTGCCAATCTTGGATGTTTTTTAAACGGTCCAGCAATGATGTATAATAGACTCCTGTTATTGTCTTACCCTTTTCCAAATCGTCTATCATGATAATTCCTTGGGAATGAACAAAAAAACAGTTGCCATCACCTTCCCAGCTGACAAAACGGTCTTTGCTTTTTTTGGTGCTCTTTCACTGGGCATTGTCCACTGTTTTGACTGCTGCTTTAACTCAGGTGTGTAGTGGTGGATCCAAGTTTCATCTACTGCCACGAATTAAAGCAAAAAATCCTGGGAATTGTGATTAAACAATGGCAAACACTGCATTGAAATATTTTTTCACATGCGTTTTTGATCGACAGTCAACTATCAAGGCACCCATCACATACAGCATTTTCATGCAATTTTTCATGCAGGATATCATACACCTGTTCAGTTAAGATGCCTACAATCTCAGCAATCTCATGCTCTTTCACTCGGCAGTCTCCTATAATGATACCATGGATTTTGTCAATCATTTCCTTCGTAGTGATCTCAGTCGGGCATCCAGAGCACGCTTCATCTTCGATGGACTTACAATCGCGTTTAAACTCATTTATCCAAAAATAAAGTCTTTAATGCTGGTGCAGAGTCCCCATGAATTGCATCTAACTTGGATTTCATCTGCGCAGCCATCCGCTTCTTCAAATAAAAGTGTTTTATCACTGCACAAAACTCGTTTTTCTCCATTTTTATGAAAAATGCTCAAATTTTGCCAGTGGTCATGAAAAAAAAGACGATGCGTGCCAACACTGGTATGAATGAACGAATTGTGTCACTGTCTATAGGAAATTTACCTAACTTTTCAAACAACCCTCACACACACACACACACACACACACACACACACACACACACACACACACACACAATGCCCCTTTTCCTCCAGCTCAGTGATGCTACTTCATCCTTTTAACTCCTACCTAATTTATCCTCCTGACACCAGGGTTACTTAAGGGTCTGAGCTATCTTTGAGCAATAATACTATACATTCACCAAGCTTCTATCCAAAATGGTGCCACTGTATAGAGAAATACATTCAACTTTTAACTATTGTAGTAGAGCCAAATTTACGTTGGTTGTTCTTGAGCTTCAATAGGGAGGAATTGCCATCTCTTAAGCTACATTTAATCACAGTATTCACAATATCCAGTACATTATACAGCATATTCAAGTAAAACAGTCTTCTTACTGACTGTGAAAATAGTCACAAGTCAGAAAACTGTCAGTCAAAACATACCGCCAAGGAAATTTATCATATTTTGACTGGACTTGAGTCACATTATGACTATTCTGATTCAGAAGTAAATAATTAAGGTTCAGATAGTGATTTTGAATGCAGCGATATGTTTGTGATAAAATTTTGACAGTGCTGCTAAAGTTGCCAATAACCATGTGATTGTCAAATGATTCAAATAGAAATTTCTGAATTTTCAAAAGAATCAACTGCATGCCTCTGTAACATTATAGAAAAATAAAAAACTTGGCACTCTTGCATAATACTAATCAGTAATAAATATTGACTTACTAATCCCTCCAATTCTGGTGGAAACTTTGTTTGAAATCTGACTGCTGTACCATCAGAATAATCTCTCTGAACAAACACTTTTCGACAGCCAGTAGGCGGAGCACCCCTTTCACCAGTGGATGTATGATTCTACAGAGAAATTGATATAATTTAAACAAAATGAAAATTTATGTTAATGCAAAACTTAAGTTATTTGGGATTGATAATTTTGTGATAAATGGATAAAAATCATTTTGTTTTGTCAGTGATTTGGATGAAATCAAATCTTGGATACCATAGATTTTTAATTCTTATAGTTATAAATCATTCATGAAATGCTACACCTTACTATTTCAAATATTTAAACACTTTACGTATTTTCTTCTATACAGAAGAAAAGAAAAAAGGTATATGACTTTTAGGTAATGTACATTTAGTACAAAGGTCACAGAGATTGCTATGTGGTCAGATGATCTTCTTCTTCTCTTCCATCTAAGACGGGTTGAGTCTTCTCTTGAGCAGGATCTTCGAGTCTATTCTATTCCTTGCTGTTCGAAAAAGTTCCTTATATGTTCTGCATTCAGAAATGTTCTTTATTAATTTCAGCCAGATAATTCTTGGTCTTCCAGGTCTTTTTTTTTTCAGTTGGAAAAGTATTGATTAGGATGTTAGGAAGTCTGTCTGCATCCATGCGTAGTGTGGCCAAACCATCTCAGTAGATGACACTGTTATTTAATGAATACAAATATTCATTACTAATCCTTGTTTCTATTGTATTCCCCAATTTGCATAATATTTATCAGCATTATCACACAGCATTCCTCATGTAATCATTCAAATAACAATAATATTCAATTACTAGTTTCATCTATTTGTAAATCATTTGAAAAGACATGAAGTAGTATGCGCAGAAGTCAGCTGGAGACACATGCACTGAAAGGAACCAACTTGCATTGTTTTTGAACATTTTATATATACAGTAAACCCTCAATTTAATGGACTTCGGATTTAACGGACAAAATTTCCAGTCCGTATGTCACATGTGAAAATTAACATCCTGTTAATTTTAAAATGCTTTTAACCAAGATTTGCTTATAATTAAATTAACAGGTTATTTTTTGTTATTAATTTCCTGTTATTTTTAACAAATTTTGGTGAATAGGCCATCATATGTTGGAAAAACACTAGTAATTTAGCAGACATAAATGAGTCGCTGCTCATAAAACATGTTTGGCAAACGATTAGGACATGATCACACCAATTGCACTGAAATTGGTTTCTTTTGTCAAGTGGCATGACTTTCTGCGGCAGTTTTATTACACACATTTTTGTAATCTTAGGGAGTTAATTATAAAAAAAAAAAAGGAATTCAAAAGTTCAAAAAAAAAAAAAAAAACGAATTTTTTCAAAGCAGGATTACCTAAACCAAGAGCCTGAACATCGAACATTAACTTATCTAAAAGTGAAAATTGTGTGTAAAACAATTTTGTCATTACAGTGCTAATATAGATAAAATTGCAGTATAATGTTACAGATATTTTTATTTTAAAAAATTTGCGATTTAACAGACACCTTAGCACCTATTAGTCCATTAAATCGAGGGTTTACTGTATTGTGAAAGGAAATTTACTGTATTCATGTTCGGCACTAATAAGCTACAACCAAATGTTAACGAGTTCTTGAAAATATTAGAACATAATAAACTAGTATGGTTACCTCAGAAATGAATACATCAATGCCCACACAACAGTGATTTAATATAGATTTTGCAGCCTCTAATGTGTAGGAGTGGTTAAAAAAGAAAAAAAGAAAAAAAGTAAAATTCTTTATAATATCTTCATTGGTTCAGCTATTATTGTAATCTCTTAATTCCCTTAATTTTTCTCAACTTTTATCTTTGAGCTCTAGTCTTTCATCAGATGTTTTATCATCATCAAATTCCTGATATGCACCCTCAAGGGGTGTACGGTATTCTAACTGAAATCTCAAATCCATAAGTTAAAATTGGGCAGAGAACTGTCTTGTACATAGGTTTCTAATTATAGGTCCCATGATGAGTCCTTGAGGGGGGGGGGTCACGTAATAAGGCAAGAGGTTGTGGAGTCTCCTCCACAACCTCCTGTCTTGGGCTGTAGCCACATCCAAGTTCTTCATCCTCAAGTCCTCCTCCACCATCTCTTCTTTGGCTACCTACACTTCCTCCTCCCCTGCATATCCATCTGCACGACTTTTCTTCCCCATACTCTTTCTCCCTCCTCATCACATGACCAAACCATCTCAACCTTGCCTCCTGTATCTTTGCTCCTAAGTTCGTAACTTTCACATTTCCCCTTACATAGTCAATTCTCAGACAATCCTTTCTGGTCAAACCAAACATCCACCTAAGCATTCTCATCTCCGATACCTCCATCCTGCTGTTATTTTTCCTCAGGGCCATGGTTTCCATAGCATACATCATAGCTGGTCTCACCAATGTCCTGTAGGTTTTGACTTTTAGATTGATCGGCACCCTCTTATCGCATAGCACTCCAGCCATCTCTCTCCATTTCCTCCACCCTGCTTGTATCCTGCATCCCACTTCCTTCTCAGCCTCACCTTTCATTGTTGAACCTAAGTATCTAAAGTCACTGACCTTCCTGATGGCATTTCCTTCCAGCTCCAGATCTGTCTCCTGGCTGCCATCCACTTTACAACACATATATTCTGTCTTACTTCTGCTCAGTCTCATCTCTTCCAATACCTTCCTCCAACTTTCCAATTTAGCTGCCACTTCTGTTGATTCTGCACACAGCACGATGTCATCTGCATACAACATAGTCCAAGGCACGTCTCCTCCATCACAATATTAAACAGGAACAGACTTAATGCTGACCCTTGATGCAAGCCAACTGTCATTGGAAAACTTTCTGTCTCTCCCAAACAGGTCCGAACTCTTGTTGTCACATTTCTGTACATCTCCTGCACCAACCTGACATATTTCTCCGGTACCTTCTTCTCCCTCAGACACCTCCAGACTTCTTGCCTTTTGCACTCTTATCATACGCTTTCTCCAGATCAATAAATACCAGATGTAGTTCCCTTTGCTTCTCTTGAAACTTTTCCATCATCTGCCATAACCCAAAGACAGTATCTGTCATCATTCGACCAGGCATGAAGCCAAATTGCTCCTTTGCAATCTCCACCTCCTTCCTCAGTCTTTCATCAAGAACCCTCTCTAGGATTTTCATTGTGTGAGACATCAACTTTATTCCTCTGTAATTCTTAGTCTTGTGCATCCCCTTTACTCTTATAGATGAGAACAAGAGTACTTACCCTCCATTCCTAGGGTATATTTTCCTTTATAAACTTTTATTAACAGGTCCCACAGCAGGTCAATTCCCTCTTCCCCCCCAGCGCCTTCCATGCCTCCACTGGGACCCTGTCAGGGCCCACCGATTTTCCATTCTTCATCTCTTTATAGCCTCCTTCACTTCCACTCTACTAATGTTCTGCACCATCACCTCATAAGGCTCCCCATCTTCTCTGTTAGTCCTTGCATTTTCTTCATTCAAAAGCACCCTTCAAAGTATATTCTCCATCTGTTTCTTATATCCACATCCCTCCTTAATACCCTTCCTCCAGTCTTTGATCTGCCTCATATGTAAGATGTCCTTTGATGCCTTATTTCTACATTTTGCCAATCGATAAATCTTTCTCTCCTTCCTTTGTTTCTAACTGATCATAAAGGTCTTGATATGCCATGGCCTTTGCCTGTACAACAACTCCCTTGGCTTCTAGCTTTTTCTTTCTGCACTCCTCTCTGTCCTCTTCCACTCCTGACTCGTCCTACTTCTGCTTTGCCTTCCTCTTAGCCATCACTGCTTCTTCTACATTATTATTCCACCACCAACCCTCCTTCTGCTTTCTAATCTTTCTGGATGTTTCACCAAGCACCTCAATTGCACAGCTTAGAACTGCTTTCAAATTATGTCTCCACCAATCTTGTACACTTTCTAGTCCATCCGAAATCCTCTCTAACACCTTCTCCCTAAAATGGTTCCTCACACTCTCTTCTTTTAAGCGAAACCACTTAATTCCTCCCATGGCTTCCAAAGGTTCTTATCTTCGATCTTATTTTAAAGTCTGTGCAGAGCAGCCAGTATTGCTGTGCCACTTGATCTGTTGGGATTACCTTACAATTTGTTACTGCCTTAAGATGTTTTCTTCTAGTCAAAATGTAGTCAATCTGTGAATTGTTGTTGCCACGTCTAAATGTTATCAAATGTTCTTCCCTCTTACAGAAAAAGGAGTTCACAATTGCCAGATCAAACGCTACTGCGAAGTCCAAAATCCTCTCTCCTTCCTGGTTCATCCTTCCCACTCCATGGCCATCAATGCACCCTTTCACAGTCCCTATTCTGTCTCCCTGTATGTTCGTTCAAGTCTCCTCCGACAATCACCATCTTGTTTTCTTCCAGTTCCCTCATTTCTTCATCTAGCATGTTCCAGAATTCATCTTTCTCTTCTGCTATACAGCCAACTTGTGGGACATATACACATAAGATGACCAGTTGCTCTTCTCCAAGACCCAGTTTCATTCGCATGATCATTCCTCCTACCCACTTCCAGTACTTCGCCCTTCATTCTGCCACACACCACAATTTTGACACCATTTCTTCCCTCTTTATTCGCTTCAGAGTAGAACAATTTATACCCGTCTCCTAGTTCCTTTGCCATTTCCCCTTTCCACCTTGTCTCCTGCACACATAAAATGTCCAACTTCCTCTTCCTCATCATGTCTGCCATCTCTCTTCCCCCTTCCAGTCATGCTTCCAACATTCAATGTTTCCACTTGCAACATTCTCTCCACTTGCTGGGCTCGCTTCTTTAACCGCACCCACCCTTGATGCAGTAGCCCTTGTCCACTTCTCGCAGCTGACTTACCATGACCAGCTTTGCTGTGTTGTCTATTTCCAGATTTAATTTAACATCTTAACTAAAAATTGCATCTAAATAGAGGAAATTGTTCAATTTTACTTGTTC
This sequence comes from Typopeltis vanoorti, assembly GCF_054136105.1. Taxonomy (NCBI): domain Eukaryota; kingdom Metazoa; phylum Arthropoda; class Arachnida; order Uropygi; family Thelyphonidae; genus Typopeltis; species Typopeltis vanoorti. The sequence goes on along the minus strand of NC_143553.1, from coordinate 65,464,644 downwards.
TGTAGTTTCCCATTCAGCATGCAGCTGAATTTTTATTGATGATTTTCATGCTCAATTTCTTATAGCAGTAATTCAATTTAGTTAAGGAATCCTGATGACATGTATGGAATTTATTATAGAGTATAAATAAATCCAATTATAATGACAGAGGGAGTTCTGCCTCTGGTTGGTGATAGTGATCACACTACACTGACCTGGGAAGCAGTTAATTTATGGATGTTCCATTCAGAAAAGGTTGCATGCTGAACTACAAAGCAAGAAATTATGACCAACTGATGAGTATGCTATATTCTGTCCATTGTTTGCTAGATGGAAGGATATTGGCAGTGTATAGAATGCATTTAAAAATACTTAAATCATGCAATATCAGAATGTTCCCTAATGTTCAAAAAATAAATAGTATAGGAGTAAAATGTATGTATAATCTTATTAAACAAGAGATTTGCAAGAAAGAGATTATGTGGAAGGAATACCACGTGGTTAAGGATGATGTCAGTTATGAAAATTATAAGGAGCAGGACAGAAGAGTTACAACTGTTGTATGGAAAGCTAAGTCTGAGTATGGAAAGAAACTCTCTCTACATGCTAAAGACAACCAAAAAGAATTTTATTGTTATGTTCCAAGTATAAGAAAGAATGAGCATCAAAGAATAACTCTACTGAATGTAGATGGTAGGCATGTGATAAATGCAGAAGTGATTGTTCAAGCTAATTAGTGCTCATTTTGCTAAAAGCTACCAACTTGCATTTATCACACTAGGCTGACCATATGTCCCAATTTGACCAGGATGGTCCCGGTTTGAAGGTCCTGTCCGGGCCGATTTGTGAAATGTCCCAGGAAAACATAATATTACATATTATTACTATTGCTATTGTACATTATCATGAATGGGAAGGAAGTAAAAATAGCAATGCTACGCTAAACTCTAGAATATGTGTAATCGATCTGCATCAAGGCCACTTCAATTGTGGCTAGACCACTACTAACTATGAAACTGTGCGCACGCAGTATCTATACAGGCGTGCAAATCACATATCCATGATATAGCGTCATGCATGTTTACAATGCTGCTCGTCCATTCTAGTAGTGATTCAAATGCTGTTCACAACGTGAACTTGACATGTGCCGAGAGTGTTTTGCTTTAGTTTATGCACACAGTTCTACGACAAAATAAAAAACAACACACAATTTTTAAAGAAGGTTCACTCAAGTGATAAATACAAGTGGTATACTAGAGCTCAGAAGGAATAAAGGCAATGGATAAAAAAATTACGAACATTGTTTAAAATAATCATTAATCTCATCAACATTCATAGACTAAAAACTATTTTTAAAGTTTAACAGTTTTATTCCAAAAAACATACATAATTAATAAAATACTTTTAATTTTTTTTAAAGTTAACAGTAAACCTGTTTGGTTTGCTTTTCCTGGAAGAACCGTGCTTAAATGTACAATTATTTTGATGCCAATTAAACAATTTAAAGCTAAAAGTCAATATTAATATATTTGTCATACATGTTATTGTTTTGTATAGAAGCGTCCCAATTTGGAAAACTCAAAATATGGTCAACTTATGTAACACTGAGCTCACTACTATCCACAATTCTAGTGTACTATAGGGTAATTAATTCTCTCTACAGGTTTCCCCATAAAAAAAAAACTCTTCACTGGATGAAAAAACTCAGATGTGTGGGGGGGTGGGGACTAGAGCTGTTGCACAAACTGAATAAGAATTTGGCAATATGGGCTGATGGGATATCAGCGTTGATGCTAAAAGAGGATTCAGCCGAAGTGGCTATTCCTTCAACCAGACTATATAATTGAAGCCTCAGAGAACAGGAAAGATTTCACAGGAGTGGAAAGAATGAATGATAATCCCATTGCACAAGGGTGGTGAAAAGTTTGATGTGTCCAACTACTTACCTATCAGTATCTCTAGAATAGTGAAGACTTTGAAAAAGTTAGTAATAGTTCATATGCAGAAATGAGGAGAGAGAATCTATACTTTGCAATGAATGGCATGGGTTTACAAAGGGAAGATCACATAATAATGCTACTGCTGAATCAAAAAAGAGAAATGGACACACCATGATACTTTTAGATTTTGCTAAGGCTTTTTAGAGAGATAGCATAGAACACTACTATGAAGGTATGTGGGTCATCAAGTACAGTGGTATCTCGCTAATCCGAACCTCTTTAGTCCAAACCCTCCAGTAATCCAAACTGCAGTTTGAAAGAAAAAAAAAGTTTTATTTATTACGTATTATTATTTTATGTAGTATTATTTTTATTTAATAATTATTATTATTACAGTACAGTATTTTTTTCATACTGTCGATTGTACGGTTATACTGTAGACCTATTTTGATTTATTGTGTGTTCACGTTTGCTTTATTATACTGTACATTACGTACCGTATTGTCGGCATGTATCACCACTGTCCTAGTGAACTGATTAGTCACCACTATTGCACAGTGTTTGTTTATCTTTACGTTCCTTCAATAACAACGACTTAGCCTAAAGCCTGGTTGTATATAACACTCAGTTTTTCTTTGGTTATTGAAATGAAACGTTGTCTGAGTTGTCATTTATTGTTTTGTGTTTTCGTAAGTTTTCAGTGAATCATTATCGATTGTTTTAGTAAGTGATTATATTTTTCAGATAAATTTTAAAAGTGACAGTTTTGTTTATTAACTTCATTTTTTATTTTACTGTTTTTAACACTAAAATTTATTTCGTTAAATGGCTACTGGGTCGAAGCCTAACAAAAGAAAACAAGTAACATTATCATTGTCGGATAAGTGTAAAATAATTCAGTGTCTGGAAAAGGGTGAAGCAGCCATACAACTTGCTACTAAATACAATGCCGGCAAATCTACAATTAGTGACATAAAAAAAAAACAAAGATAGGATTTTAACTTATGTTTAAACCACAGAAGAAGGACCAAGCAAGAGACAAACTCTGAAAACAAGTGATTTTTCTTTACTTGATTCTGCTGTTTACACGTGGTTTCATCAAGAAAGAAGTCATCATACTCCCCATCTCCGGAGACATTTTAAAACAGAAAGCTAAGCATTTCCATTCACAAATTTACCCGGATCAGAAATTCAAAGAAAGTGATGGTTGGCTAAAAAAATTTAGGACACGCCACGGTATTCGGTATCTATCAATATCAGGGGAAAAACTGTCTAGTGACTTTTTCGCCATAGAACCATTCCAAAAAGCTTTTTTAGAAAAAATTCTTGAATTAAATTTAACCGATGATCAAATTTATAATGCAGACGAAAGTGGTCTTTGTTGGAGGTCGTTACCAGAGAAAACTCTAGTTCACAGAAATGAAGCCTCAGCACCTGGTCGAAAAATGTACAAAGAGCGTGTCACGATAATGCCTTATGCAAATGCCTCAGGAAAACATAAATTAAAGTTACTTATGATTGGAAAATCAAGAAACCCAAGACCATTTAAGAACTGCTGCCTTCTGGTTTTGTACCGAAGTCAACGTAAAGGATGGATGAACATCGAACTTTTTTCAAACTGGTTTCACAACAATTTTGTACCGTCTGTTAAAACTTATTCAAAATCCCAGAATTTGGAACAGAAAGCACTTTTATTATTGGATAACTGTCCTGGACATCCTCCGGCAGATGAATTGATTAGTAAGGATGGAAATTTTACGGTTATGTTTTTGCCTCCAAACTGTACTCCAATGTTGTAACCAATGGATCAAAACATAATACAATCCATTAAATTAAAATATCGTAAAAACCTGCTTTTAAATGTAATTTCCCAAAATTATGATGTTACCACATTGATAAAAAATATAAATTTGAAAGATGTAGCATTCTCAGTTGCTGCTACTTGGGAAGCCGTCGAACCTGAAGCAATTCGAGCATCATGGAAAAATCTGTGGCCTTCTAGAATTTACCAAGATAACTATGGTGATACACAAAAATAGAAGAAATTCAAAACGTGAGTAATTTAGTTAAAAATATAAATCCAGATGTTCATATTTCACAAACAGATGTTAAGGAATGGATTACAGGTAGAACCGAAAGTGAATTCGAAATCAAATCAGATGCTGAAATTATAAATATGACGCTACAGAATGAATTAGAAGATGATGATGACGATGAAGAACTCGAAGAAAAAAAAGTAAAACACGGAGAGGCAGTTGACAGTTTCAATATGTGTATAGAATGGGCTAAGCAGAATGATATGCCATTCCACAAAATTTTGTTGCTAATGCAGCTCCGAGAAGAAGCATTCAAAAAAAGTTTAGCTTCCAAGAAGCAAAAGAAAATCGGTGACTTTTTTACAAAGAAATAAAAAAAACTTTGTGTTATTTTGTGAAACTTATTTTTGTGTTCTGTACAAGAAAGTGATATTTTTTACGCAAATTAAATTATGTACTGAACTATGCAATTTTATTAAATCAGAATCCTCAACAATACAGTACATACAAACTAAATTTTTACATTACAGTACAGTAGCTTTTTTTTCTATTAATTACTTCATTTATTTACAGAATTAAATTGACGTATCATTAGAATCTGATTATTTTTGTCTTAAACGCTAGTTATCGTTGTCTCTTGGGGGTAAATTCTCTAATCCAAACGAGCACGGTTTTTATTAGTTCAGATTAGCAAGATACCACTGTATAGTGTTTTTTGCTTAGAGAATAGTGAATGAGTGGAATGGGTTGCCAGAGTCAGTTGTGACTGCTTTGTCTGTTAAGGGGTTCAAGGAGAAGTATGATAGATTGGGTCTCCTGTGATGAGTCTTTGGATTCCAATGGAGGTACCCATACAATAATAATAATCATGGTTCTTAATTTATAGTACCCTTTTAAATGTGAAAAATAAACAAGTCATTGTTGATTGGCTATTTACAAAGGTGCCATGATTTTTTTTTTTTTAAGGGAATATTTTATTACTTATCTTTCGCTGTTGGTCGAGTGTATCCACTCTCCAGTCAAAAGGTGGTTCTAATCCTGCCATGGACATGTTTACGATTGTCTGTGAAAGTGGTGGTGGTGGTTGGCAGTAGATGGCATTGGTGTATGTGATGCAGTTCACTGTAGTCAGTGAAATGAGTAGTGGAGACAGTTGTAGGTGCCCTCCCTCGATGAGTCTTTGGACTACCTGGAGGTGTCATGTAATAATAATAAAATATAAGAAAGGGTGAGCCTATCTGGGAACCTTACTTTAAACACAAACCAACCAAGCACAGAACTTTTTTTTAAGCTTTCAATAAACAGTGCTGGTTTTGCTTAACATGATAAAATTCATCTATCAGTATGAACACATGGTTCCACACACACACCCCATCCATCAATGAGATGGATGGATGGTGTGTGTGGAGCGACTAATCTTCAGAGAGTTGATGCCTCCAGCAAAGCAAACAACAGGACTACATGGTGAGGCCTAGTAGCACATCACCGAGCATCGGAGTGACCATATCGCATCTGTGGATGACCAGTGAACATATAGATAGATCAATATGAGACAATTACAACATCCAAGCCTATGGCAAGATTCAAACTCACAGGGTGTTAGTTGGGGAGAGAATGCTATCCACTCTAACAATGCAGGCACATACTTGCTTCTTGCTTATATTTTGCTACAGAAAAGCAATAAAAATTTCTTCAAGAAGATAGACAACTATAACTGGAAAATTAGTTTTATAATGAAAATATCTTCATAAAAATTGATTTTTTTAACTTCTAAGTCCTTTATATAACCATTTCAAGTTATAGGCCTCCTCCATTTGTTTTCACCTTTCTCTGTTGAAGGCTTTCGTATGCCAGCATTCTCCAGCCATCTCCACTAGATCATTCTTTCATCTGGTTGACCAGGCATTCGTCTTCCTTCATATGGATGCCACTGGGTGACTGCCATTGTCCATCTAGCACTTTTCACCCATGCAATAATTTTCTTAACAGAAATTTTTCTTATATTGCCATTGCTTATTTTGTCTTGCAGTCTGATGTTTAGAATAGCTCTTTCCATTCTACGTTCAGTTTTCCTCATTCTGTTCAGAATTTGGTTACTGGCCACTTCTCTGATCCATAAATCATAACCAGGATGATACACCAGTTGAAAAGTTTGGCTCTATTTTTTTTTTTATTGCACAGGAATATTTTCAGTTTAACAAAAGTCACCTAAGTCTGGTTAATTCTTCTCTTTATTTCTGATTGATGCTTCTTTTTGCTAATATAAAAGTTCTTCCTAGGTATAACCATTCTTGTACTTGCTCTATTTTGTTACTGTCTTATTATTTCCTATTATCTGGTTTCCTTCAATATTTGTCATTATTTTAGTATTTTTGTAGTTTATGCATAATCTTGCTTTATTTGATACTGTACAAAGATGGTCTGAAAAGTTTTCAGCCTTGACCATAAATGGCAACACTATCGACAAGATTTTTTTTTCTAAGTTGGTACATCTGTCATAAGCATCCATGTGAAATTGCAAGTAATTCTATCAAGTAGTTTGTTTTATACAGCTGTCTGAAGCAAAAGAGCTGCCTGTATCCCTTGAAATGGATAAAATGGAATATTGTGCGGTTATAAAATTCTTTGTAAAAGGTTTAATGCCAAAAGAAATTCACTTGAAGTTCATAAAAGTTGATGGGCACTCTTCTCCTTTGTTTTCGACAATTAAGAAATGGGCTGTCGAGTTTAAACATGGTCGTACCAGCCTTGATGATGACCACGTGAAGGACATCCAAAAAATGTAACAACACCAGAAATCATTGATCAAGTGCATGATATGGTATTGGATGACCGGCGAGTCAGAGTGCACAAAATTGCTGAGACTATAGGCATTTCAAAAGAATGTGTAGGATATATTTTGCACGAAGAATTGCAAATGAAAAAGCTTTGAGCAATATGGGTGCCGCGCTTGCTCACAGCAGATCAAAACCATACTCGCATGAAATCTGAACAGTGCTTGGAGTGTTTTAACAAGAATAAAACTGATTTTGTGTGTCAATTTATTACTATGGATGAGACTTGGATTCACCATTACACACCAAAATCCAAACAGCAGTCAAAACAGTGGACAGAAGCTGGTTGATTAGAGCCAAAGAAGAGAAAGTCGGTTACATCAGCAGGAAAGGTCTTGCCATCAGTGTTTTCGGATGCTAAAGACATTCTGTTTATTATCTTGAAAATGGTAAAACAATAATCGGGGAATATTATTCCGATCTTTTAACCAGACTAGATGAAAAAATTCGAGAGAAAAGACCCAGTTTGCAGAAGAAAAAAATCATCTCTCATCAGATCAATACACCTCCCCACAAATGTGTTTTGGCAATGGGAAAATTAAGGGATCTGCACTATGAATTGTTGGAACATCCACCCTATTCCCCAGATTTGGCTCCCTCTGAATTTTATCTCTTCCCAAAACTAAAACTCTTCCTCACTGGTCATTGTTTTTCTTCAAATCAAGAGGTGATTGCAGCTGTAGAGGGGTATTTTGCAGATCATACTGAGAACCACTACAGGGACAGGATAATAGTGCTGGAGCATCACTGGAATAAATGTATTAGTCTTAAGGGAGATTATGTTGAAAAATAAAAGTAATTTTGAAATTATAAATTTGTTTTTTCATTGTTAGGCCGAGAACTTTTCAGACCACCCTTGTATTTAATTCATATATCATCTCTTCTAATTCTTTTTTGTTGTTTGCTATTACTACAATATCATTTGCATATTTCAATGATGTATTGATCTGCTATCCCTCAGGGTGGAGACAGCTGCCTATAGAACTTACTTGGTCACTCGGACATATTCTGAAGCAGAGCAGTGTAGGCTGGGTAAAGACAGAGGCTGGCTAACTTCCCTCTTTTGAACGGCAAGAGTGATAACATCAACGATGATGTTCACACTAGTTAGATGAGTTATTGCCAATCCTCTCTCAAGCCGATTCGTCATTGTGGGAGAAAAGATGACACCCCCCCCCCCGCCTCTATTAAAATCATTAATATGGTTTTTTTTTTTTTTTGGTTTTTTTTATACTATCACTTTATAATTGTTCCTATAGGATGGCATCTGTCTTGCTCTAATCATATTAGTTAAATTTACTGGTGAACTACAAGCAAGTAATAAAGCATTTTAAATCTTATGGGAAAGTTTTTGGAAACACACACCTATGGCAACCGAAACAACTAAAAGGACAGTAGATTATACAACATATATTTGCAAGATTTTACTTGTAGATTTGGTATAGTAAGAAACAAAACTTATATGTGTTTTGCTATAACCAACTAACAGCTTTATCAGGAAGATAAACATATTAGAGATATTGCAAAAAAATCTAAAACTTCTAACAATAGTTGTTTTTAAAACATGTAACATTAAAAAAAAAAAAAACAGAGATAATGTTCAACATAAAAAGAAAAAAGTGGCCTCACTGTACACATTTTCTCAGAACATCATGAACCAGATTGGCCTTCTGTCTCAATGCCTTATCTAGATGACATTTCAAAGATATTCAGGGAATCCTTGGAGGTGTAAAGATCACATGGCACCTTTAACAGGAACCAGAGCCTCATTCTTTGTTAACGTTTGGAATGTCTCCGATATATCTTTGCAACCTACAAGATCTCAAACTATACCAATAACCATCTAAAGACTTGGTGCACAAATGAACAGTTCATGCTTCCTGTACAAAATGACATGACTAATCTGTTTTTGTTATAATATTAATGTTACACACTTCAAAATCAACTGTTGTTAGGAAGTGTTCAGTTTTTTTGGGTATTCTCTAATACACAAAAATCCCAGGTCAAAAATTAATGATGTTAGTGAGGCTATTATATGCACCCACAGTTGACAAAAGTGAAGATGTTGAAGAGTTTTATGAACACCTAAAAGAGATTAAAAACCTAACAAAGAAACATGATATAAACATAGTGATGGGTGACTTCAATGCAAAAGTGGGAAGAGGGGGTGATGGAGAAATTGTTGGCGAACAGGGCTTAGGCACCAGAAATGACAGAGGAGATCGCCTAGTCCAGTTCTGTCAGGAAGAAGATCTAACAATAGCAAATACCTGGTTTAAACTTCCACCCAGAAGACTGTACACTTGGAAATCGCCTCAAGATAACCAACATAACATTGTCAGAAATCAAATTGATTATATACTGATAAATAAAAGATTCCACAGTAGTATAAAGAGTGCAAAGACTTATCCTGGAGCAGATATCTCATCAGATCACAATCCCATAGTTGCAGAAGTACGTCTTAGATTAAAATCAGCTAAAAAATCACAAAAGAAGAAAAAGAAAATTGATGTAGAAAAACTGAAAGACCCGAACATAAATAAAAGTGCCAAGACACAGCTTAACCTGCGATTACAACAGATTAACATAGAAGAAAATAAAAGTGTGGAATCTCTTTGGAATAGCTTAAAGAATGCCATCGTAACAACAAGTATTGAAGAAGTAGGTTATGTGAATAATATAAAACAACAGAAATGGATGACAGATGAGATTCTTTCTCTTATTGATACAAGAAGAATGTACAAAAGCAAAGACCTTGCCAGGTATACAGAAACACATAACATCATCAAGAAAAAAATAAAAGAAGCCAAGGAAAATTGGATGAAAAATTTATGTACTGAAATTGAACTGCTTCAGAAGAAACATGATAATTTCAATCTGTATAAGAAAATCAACGAAATTTCTGGAAAACTGAGGAAAAAGCAAAGTGTCTCTAAGAGACGAAAATGGAAAAATAGTTCTAGAAGAAGAGAATAAAGCACAGATTTGGATAAAATATGTAACAGAACTTTCAATGATACTAGACAGAAGCCTATAAATATAAAAGATAACATTCAAGGACCAGCAATCATGAAATGCGAAATAGACAATGCTATACAAACAAGTAAAACAGGAAAAGCCAGTGGACCAGATTGGTGTGCAAACAGAATTTTTAAAATTAATAGAACCAGATAACATCAAACTTCTTGAAAAACTATTTAATAAAATATATGAAAGTGATGAAACCCAAAGCGAATTCTTGTGGTGACTTCCGACTGATTAGTCTAATGAGCCAAACATTAAAAATATTTTTGAAAGTAATTCAGAATCGTATTTATAGAAAAAGTGAAGGAACTCTAAGTGAAACACAATTCAGCTTTCGGGATGGTTTTGGTACTAGAGAGGCCCTTTTCTGTACTACCCAAATATTGATACAAAAATGCATAGAAAAACAGAAATCTGTCTTTATGTGTTTCATAGATTTTGAAAAAGCATTCGACAAAAGTCAGACACACTAACTTAATAGAAGTCCTTCAACAAATAAGGTTAGACGAACAAGACATAAGACTAATAACAAATCTGTATTGGAATCAGTCAGCTACCGTTCAATTAGACATCATTACCACCAGTGATATTAACATCAAAAGAGGAGTGAGACAAGGATGTGTACTCTCACCACTCCTGTTCAACATATATGCAGAGGTAATCTTTAAAAAAGCATTGGAAGAATGTCCAGAGGGAATCACAATAAATGGAAAGACTGTTAACAACCTACGATATGCAGATGACACCATGCTAATTGCAGATAATATTATGGATCTCCAAAAACTCATTGACATAGAAAGCCAAAGAATGGGAATAAATATAAACATCAACAAGACAAAATACATGATCATCAGCAAATATCCAGCCTCATCAATGAAACTGATGAGGAAATGAAACTCAATGGGAAAAATATTGATTAAGTGAAAAAAAAAAAAAAAAAAAAAAAAAAAAAAAAATCAGCTAACGCCTTTTTATTCCCGTATATACGGGAGTAGGCGAGGCCATTTAGCCCTATCTAACTTTTGGAGACTGAGTGGGCAGTTCAATCTCCACTGGTACCCAATCAGAGACAGATGGCCCAAGCCTATCACTAATTAAGCGGTACGCAGTGAAGAGAGACGGCTCAAATGTGCCGCCATCTCGTGGTGACTAACCCTAACACAATATATTTAATGTCTGAAATAATGTGGGTTCTACGGTCGATTTTCTTGAGTTTACAGGACGAAAAACCCGAGTTTCCGGGAGGAAAAACCTGCTTGCCCGTGCCAGAGATCGACTAACTCGGGAACCGGTCGAAAAAAGGCTTAGAAAAATTTCCTCTAGTCGCCGACTAGACTCGAAACCAAGACTTCCTTCGTGCGGCCTAGCGCGATGGTGTGCAAACGCCACATCCACTGAGCTACACAGGCTCTTATTGATTAAGTGTCAAGATATAAATATCTCGGTTGCTGGCTTAATGAACGGTGGGATCCAGAAATAGATATAAAGACAAGGATTGAAGTTGCACGGCAGTCCTTCATGAAAATGAGAACACTATTCTGCAATAAAGACCTAAACATGGAAGTCAGATGCCGAATGCTGAAATGCTACGTGTGGTCTATTCTGCTCTATGGAGTTGAAACATGGACATTGAAGGCGACAACCATCAAGAAAATCGAAGCCTTTGAGATGTGGCTATACAGAAGAATGCTAAAGATATCATGGACAGAAAAAATTACCAATGAAGATGTCTTATCCATTGGCAAAGCTAAACATCTTGTACAAATAATAAAGAAACGAAACACATCATATCTTGGCCACATCATGAGAAACAGCAAATACCAACTTCTACAAACTGTTTTGATAGGAAGAACTGATGGCAAAGGAACTAGAGGAAGAAAAAGAATATCATGGTTTGACAACATCAAGACGTGGACAGGAAAGAGCAGTGCACAACTGCTCAGATTAACACAAGAGCGCAGTTTGTTTGCCAAGATGGTCGCTGACCTTCGATAGAAGATAGCACAATAAGAAGAAGTAAGGCTATTACAGGGCAAAAGGGTAAAGTGAAAGAGTTGATCGTTTTGGCTTACTAAGATTATGCATTTTGGGGTGAAAAGATTACCAGCTGTATACTACATTGGTGGAATGAATGATTTGAAAGGAGAAAAGTATAGTGTGAGGGAGGATATGAAAGAATTACTGAACATAGCAAAAGAAAAGAGTGAGAAAGTTAAGACAGTGAATTTCTTGCTGCAGTATGAGAGAGTATAGCCAAGAAGGAAGGCATAATAGCAAATGACAATGCATAGGTTATGCAGGAGAAATAATGTGGAGTTTGTAGATGTGTGGATGAGTTTGATGGACAAAACGACTTATACAAGAAGGATGGTTTGCATCTGAATGGATTTGATGTTCAGAGTTTGGAAAAAAGTGTTGTTGAATAAAGTGAAAGTGGATGTACAAAATCAGGGAAACTAGAGCTTTTAGGGGGAAGCTGTTGAGTGGATATGCAGATATAAGTGAGACAGTTGAGTAAGAATGTGCATAAAATGCCTGTACCACTGGTAACAAACCAGATGGGATAGTATAAAGCATTCAGGATAGTGGTGGGTCTAAGAGTTTTTTGCCCTTTATGTACACTAATGCAGGAACATTCAGAACAAAGGGGAGGAGTTTCTGGCATTGGTTAGTTCATCCCACCAAAGGTTATTGGCATTAGGGAGATATGGCTGACAGAAGATGATATAGTTAGTGGGATATTCAGGGAATATAGAGAAAAGAATGGAGGGAGGAGTGTTATATTGATGATAGCCGATGAACTGCAACCAAAGAGAGTAGAAGTTCAACTGCAGTCAAGCGAAAATACCACATTTGAGGCTATCTGATGTGAGACAGAGGCCAGCAGAACAAAATATACAGTTGCGTGCTCCTATAGACCAGAGAATGGAAAGGATGATGGGGATAGTATGCAATGGCAAATAAGCTCAATGAGTGGAGGACGAGTAATTATTATTGGGGATTTCAACTGTGGGAACATAGACTGGGAGGAGGAGAGGACACATTGGAGAAAGGAAATATACAAGGGGGTTTGAGAGTGCTAGATCTAGTAACTGCAACTGAGAATTTGTCTATAACCAATATGACCATGTTGCTGCCAATTGGTGAAAGTGATCACATAGTCTTGATCTGGGAGGTTGCTAATTGTGTGGAATTTTCAGTTCAGAAGTATATTTGGAATTACAGGGCTGGTAAGTATGACAAGCATAGGAGATTGCTTGAATCAGTGCCATGGCATGTGAAACTGCATGGGTTGGATGTTGATAGTTCATGGAAAGTGGTTAAGGAATGTTTGAAGGAATCAACCTAGAGCAGTGATGACGAACCTATGACATGCATGTCAGCACTGACACACTTGAGGGTTTCAGTGACACACCTTGGATGTTGAAAAATATTGGTATTCTGATGAAAAAACTAATTTCAGTAATTTCAGTTTATTAAATTAATTGTATAATATGAATTCATAGATTGTATATCAATATCCTATTAAATAAATAGCCTAATATGATATGTATAAGTCACCATCCATGATTAAGTAGTTAAATTTATAATGCATGTATGCAAGTAGCATATCAACAATGTCAATATTTAAAAAAAAAAGATGTTTGACACACACACCTGGGTAAAAAGGTTTGCCATCACTGACCTAGAGTCAGGAAAGTAAATCAAGTGGACTGAATGAATATCATCATTAAGCTGAAGCTACAAAAAAAAATAAAAATTTGTTTTTATTTCAAGGAATTCAAGGAGAAAGGTGACCAAGCACAGCCCAGAAGGGTAACCAGTGTGGTAAGAAGAAAAGAAGTCCAAAAGAAGGAATATAGATGAAAATGGGATACTGTAAAGAGGACAACATGATTTTGTGACAGGCATGCCTCAGTAACTTGCTCACATTTTATAATACAGTGACAGCTGAGTTGGATAAAGGTAATGGGTTTACAGTGATACTGCTGGGCTTTGAAAAAGCCTTTTACAGGATACCACATGGAATCAGTAAACTGCAGCATATGGAGATGGATATAGGGTTGGTGAAGTGGATAACGGGGTGGGTGATGGAGAGATAGTAGAGAGTCATTTATTCAGGAGTAGAGTTCAAAAGAAGGCCTGTGACTAGTGGTGTGGGTGCAGGGTTTTTTTCTTGGACTGCTACTGTTTAATTTGTACATTAACGATATAGGAAAGGATCTTAGAAGAACGTTCAATTGTTTGACAAAGAAGCAAAGTTGGGTAGAGCAATAGCTAATACAGATTATGTTAAAATTTTGCAGGATTATTTGGACAGACTGGCAGTCTGGACAAAGGGGAATGGATGTCAGTTTAATGTGGCAAAGCGTAAGGTTATGCATTTTGGGGTGAAAAGATTACCAGCTGTATACTACATTGGTGGAACTGTACTTCTAGAAGTACAGTTTCTAGAAGAAATACTTCTAGAAATAGAAAAAAAGCCAGAGATTTGGGAGTTGTATCGGATAGGGAGCACAGCAAAAGTGGCTAAAGTAGTTCATCAAATTACTTGGTTACTGAAGAATACTTTGACAAGCAGGTTATTGTTCCTCTTTATCGAACCTCGATAAGACCCATCTTGACTAGTGCACACAGATTGGGCGCCAAAGTTTCTTGGCAATGAGGAAGAGGATCCAGAGGCAAGTGACCAAGATGGTAGCAGGCCTATGGAATGAACCTTACAAGAACAGGTTGAAGATTTGTGGGTTACAGAAACTGGTTGATAGGCAAAAAAGGGGTGATAAAATTGAGACATACAAATGACTGAAGCGTTTTTACAAGATTAACTCAGAGGAAATTTTACAGAACAGGTGTTCTGTAAAGGTGGTGGGAGAACTAGGGCCCATTTTTGGAAACTGAGCAACAGTGTTAGAAGTAGATTTTTTGCTTAGAGAGTGGTGATTAAGTGGAATAGGTTGCCAGAGTCTGTTGTGGATGGCATGATGTTTAAGGCCTCCCTCGATGAGTCTAAGGAATCAATGGAGTAGCCTGTAATAATAATATGTTTATCTTCCTGACAAGGTTTTAATCATTTACAGTAAAACATGCAGAAATTTTGTTTCTTATGAAATCTACAAGTAATATCCTGCAGATAGTTTACATTTACACAAAGGACAAATTACAAATACACCTGAACAATCACATTATAATTTTAAACCAATGTCATTATAATTTGAAATTATTATACTTGTTTTCTAACCCAGCTTAAACTGTAAATCAATTAGTGTCATGCCTGTGAAATATATTTACAAACAAATAAATTCAAATTATTAACTCAACTCTAGAAGAAGAAAAAAAAATAAATATATATATATATATATCTACCCTATATATATAAAATGATATGCCTTTTTATGTCACATTTTTTGAAACATTTTGAAACCGGACTGGCAGGCCAGTTCTCCTTGAGAACTGGCCTGCCAGTCTGGAACTTTGGGGGTGGGAAGAACCCCCTTTTGAGTCTTCAAAATTCAAGGAGAACCGGCCTACCAGTCCAGAATTTGGGGGAGCCCCTCCCAGTATATATATATATATAAATAATGTTATTGTACAATCTACAGAGCACAGGTGTGGATTTCTAATTAAAATTAAAATTTTGAAATCATAAATTGCATTCCTAAGATACATAAGCACTTTATCGTGAAAAATTTCTTTCCCACAAGATTTCAAAAAAGACTACTTGTAGACCAAAGATTAGATGCAAACAAAATTATAAATGATATGTATGCTACTGTCACAAATTCTGCAAGATGCAGAAAGATCATTACTGAACACCTGTTCAACAGAAGAAAGAATCTAGACAGCATCAATCAATGCCAATCAACAGGAATATCACCTTTGAAGATATTTCATCTGTTCAAAAGCCATCCAAAACCTAGCTGTATCCTTTTTATTTCTTCTATTTTATTTCTAATTTTATGACTCATCCCCCAGATAAGAATATGAATCTACACTTATCAGTGTAATTCTTTTTAGTGTTAAACTGTCATTCATCATTACTTTTGTTTAACTTCATCTTCAACTCAATTTGACTGGACACCTGAGTTAATTCTTTTAATTTTCTTCCCAAGTCTTCAGCTATACTATATCATCAATAAAACATAGATGAGTTAAAATCTTTCCATCTAAATCCTGCCTGCTCCTCTAATTTTAAATCATCCATTCTTCCAGTTCAATTCATGAAAAACTTCCTCTAAGACAGATATAAAGAATTTGAGAGATGTACACATTTCATTCCTCAATTTATTGGAAATTTTTCACTTTTCTTATGAAGTTTAATAACAGATTTGGCATGATTATATATATATATATATATATATATTATGGTTACCAAGTAATTTTATAAGCTTGGTTATTTAACTCCTAATCCCAAGTAAGCAAACAATTAAGTTTGCGCCTGAAACATAGTTCAAGTCTAAAGATGGTACAACACCAGGGCAACTCATTGTAAAGATGGGTAAAGCTCTGATCACTATTCTTAGTATTTTCCCATAATGTAAAGCACATCTCAATAAAAGATGTATACTGCAATACATTATGGGTGGGGTCACTACCCAGACTGGTTTCAACCTTTTTTGAGGTCTCCTCAGTGAGTAGCTAGACCCTAAATAGGTTTTAGTAATACAGAGCCTTATCAACTTTACCTATGCAAGTTGCTAAAAGTTAATTCACTGTTGAGAGAAATGTAAACAAACGTAAAGATGCAGTATTAAATCATAACTGCATAAAATTAACCGTTATTAATTAGTTTAATTAGTATAAAATTTTTATAATGACTCATTCATTAGTATATAGACTAGGTCAGTGATGGCGAACCTTTTTACCCAGGTGTGTCAAACTTTTTTTTTTATTTTAAATATTGACGTTGTTGATGTGCCACTTGCATACATACATTATAAATGTAACTACATAATCATAGATAGTGACTTATACATATCATATTAGGCTATTTATTTAATAGGACATAGATATAAAATCTATGAATTCATATTATACAATTAATTTAATAAACTGAAATTACAAACTTACATTACATTAATGACTTTTCTGTTGCTGACTACTGGTAGAAAGTTCTTTCAATGAACAAACCTACCTTCGCCTTAACTGAGAGCGATCTTACACAATTTATCACAGTTTTTTCATCAGAATACCAATATTTTTCAACATCCAAGGTGTGTCACCTGAAACCCTCAAGTGTGTCAGTGCTGACACGTGTCATAGGTTCGCCATCATTGGGCTAGGTGAAGCAATCATACTGCTGCTTCTTTGTTATCAATACATGAATCGTTATACTAGTAGAAAATCGTTATACTAGTAAAAAAATATGAATAATTATTTTTCACATTATCTTTTCATTTTTGATATCTAGTGTTAGTAATACGTATAACACCTACAGTGTTATCATATAAGACAATATTAATGTAGATGCTGACAGACATAATTCATCTAGTAAGCTTATGGTACTGATAAATATAGTACTGTAAATGTATTTACACTTCCTTATCATTTTCTTTTCTCTATCTTTATCATAAGAATATAGTATATAATACATACATACCATACAAAATGTGTGTTAATCAACTGTTTATGTTATCGGCAAGGCTTCTGGTCAACAGAAGGCTATTATTAGTTAAGTTTTTGGGGAGTCAAAGGTTATATGCGGATTTTTGAACAACGCAGGGAGTCGGCACCATTAATCTACACGTTGTTCAAGGGTCAACTGTATATAAATAAATAATCACATGCAAACACACTTCAAATGATCCTAATAGTACTGTTTTTTTTATCTAGCTGTCTGGCAACTCCATATAAGGAGATTTTTTTTTTATACTGACGATGATCCACGATATGTGAACCGAAATATTTGTAATTAATCAATCTTAATTAAATATTTTCAACTGTGTCTATGTTGTTACTTACGGAGGATGCAAAAGATAGACAGGGATAATGGGCATGTAACTGACATATAGTATATGCTGAATTATTTGAATAAGTTGGAAACGTGAGAATGTGAAAATGGCTACAAATTCTCTTCAAGGATTAGGCATCTGCCTGTTCCAGTTTCACTGGTTTTTCCATCTTGAAGCTGATCTTTCTTTCTTTCTCTCCCCCCCCCTCTCTCTCTCCTTTTCGTAGCCGATATCTGGCTGTAAGTTCAGTGTTGGCAAATGTAAAGTTGTGCATTTCGGTGTAACGAGATTTCCAATGGCATATTATATTGGCAAATTCTAGAAGAAACTGACAAGGATAGTTTTCTTGCAGTTTTAGTAGAAAGGAAGCTGAAGTTCAGGGATCGTGTGGCAAAGATTACAAATACAAGTCAGAGAATAATTGCAATGCTGAAATGAACATTGACATGAAAGGATAAGTTATTTTGTCTCTTTAAAAGGGATTTGATATGATTTCATCTGGACTATTGCATGCAGGTCTGGTCTCCTGGTTTCTGAGGTGATGGAGTGGAGAAGGCACAAAGGAGAGCATTAACGATATTAGGAACGTGGAATGTAGATTGTGAGAATTTTTCTATGTATTTTTAATTTCCACTTTGTAAAAATGTGTGGTATGTTGTTTATTAAAAGCAAGAAAATAAGTAATAACACAGATGAAAACATAATAGGAAGAACTGCAACATCAACAGTACTCAATTTTGTCTAATAGTCCTGATTGCTAGTACAAAAATCAATTTGAAGATTTTCAAGAAAAATGTACACTGATCATTAATAGGGGAAAATTTGGTTGTTCAATATGTGCAAAGGTCACAACTTATGTAGGATGCTTCAGCATTGAGGCAGTTGTCATGGGCACTGGTGTCAGAGAGTAGAAAGGGTAGGATATTTTACCAATTACTGAAACTCCCATACTATAAAAGGTACTTAGTTCAGAATTATCCAAGTGCACTAGAAACCAAGCACACTTGGATAATTCTTGGATAACTCTGGTATTTAGGTGTAGAAATTGCTACATTCCATGACTTTCCAAAACTACTGTAAATAATGATGTTGAATGCAATGGAAATTCAAAAGCATTAAGGTAAATTTCTTCAAAGAAAAATCTGAATATTTCATATCAAGTCACTATTTGAAAGCTTTTATTATAGAATGAGTAAGAAGTTAACCAAAAAATTGAAACCAAAGTAAAAAAAATAATTAAATACAGTTTAACAGTTGGTAAATAGAAACAGGCTAATGTAACCTTCCTTATTTAAATTTTATAGCTATAAAAATTAAATAAGGAAGATTGATTTCTATTGGAATTGCCAACAGCCATGCCACTATCAAGGATACAAAAGTGAAAAAATAGAAATGAAAATGCAAAAGTCAGCATAACAACTGAGGAAACATCAACTATTGCTTGCACAAGTGTTCTAATTTACGTTAAATGTGAAATGAACACATGCAGTGAACATGTTCATTGTACATTTTCGTTCTACAATGAAAATGTGCAATGAACATGTTCACTGCATGTGTTCATTTTGCATTTAACATAAATTAGAATAATTTTACAATGAAAATGTGCAATGTACATATTCACTGCATGTGTTCATTTCATTTTAACGTAAATTAGAACACTTTAGCAAGCAATAGTTGATGCTTCCTCAGTTGTTATGGTGACTTTCACATTTTGTGAGCTTTCATATCAAACGCATGGAAAATAACACATTCTTCAAAAAATATTGGTTCATTGTAAAATTAGAATATGTGTAATGTACATATTCACTGCATGTGTTCATTTCATGTTTAACATAAATTAGAACACTTTAGCAAGCAATAGTTGATGCTTCCTCAGTTGTTATGGTGACTTTCACATTTTGTGAGCTTTCATATGAAACACATGGAAAATAACACATTCTTCAAAAAATATTGGTCAAAAATTTGTGTTATGAGGTGGTTCTGATGTTATGCCAGGTGTCGTGTGGGGTAGTAACCAGACTTGTACAAGATTTTCCGAATGTAATTATCTAGCATTGTTGTACCCATACTACAGGTTCTGTTAGATAAGTTCAATGATATCATAAATTAAATGCGAAACTTTAGATATGATATGTATACCACAACAAATGAAACTCAGTATAAATTAAAATGTACAGCAGAAAATCCTGAAACTGAAAATTATTAAAATATGAACTTCTTGGACTCAGATGGACATCATGCAGATTACACACTGCACTTGTTTGGCAGGCAAGCATATCTTGCATTATATCTTTTCAATAAATGAGTAATGATATTTTGGCAAGAAGATTACAAAACAAAAATGTCATAGTTTAGCATCAATTATTGACATTAAATGAATTGTCATTACTGCTTTCAAACAAATTACAAGAGAAATTGCAATATACAGCATTAAAAAGAAAAGTCAAATATTCAAGGAGTATACAAGCTCGTCCAGAGCAGGTTTTTTGATTTTTTTAAAAAAAAAACATTCATGCCTACAATAGGATTCAAACCAGATATATTATCCTCTTGGCTTTATGTCAATAATATACATGAGCAATGGTTGAAATTACAGCAGTGGGAATAATTTCAAAATTCTTCCATTTGAAGAGTAAGCAGTCTAACTTCTTAATAGAAAAGTTAAGTAACAGTTTGGTCAGGTATGTAAAAACTATAAAAAATATTTCAAAAAGAACAAATTATCTTCTACTTAATTTTTAGAACTAACATACTTGATCAAATTCTTGGAATTGAGAAAATATTCCCTCATGGAGAAAAGATAAACTGAAAAACCTTTGTAACAAAAGAAAATATAAAAATGGTTTAAATAATTTTGGAAATTTTGCAATATGAATATAAAATCAAAAAGGTAAATAACTCCTAACAACACTAAAACCAAAAATATTGCAAACAACTGCAATCAGTAGAACAGAAGAGATGTCTTATAGTGAAAAAAAAAGTTTGCCATTACATAAGTTATTTAAAATTTCTTTAACCATGTGCATCTACAGCCAAAGAAACTCCAGTCAAATGAGATTATAGAAACATATCGAATGGACCATTCTTGATTTCTACACAAAATTATATCAAAAAATATAAAATGAAATGAACAGTTATTTGCTCTACATAATTTGTCAATGAACAACAATTTTACAATTCGTTTTTTACCACTGAAAATTTTTGTATTCTGCAAGACAGTTCTCAGCTCATGAAAAGCTATAACCTTTCGCTGAGTTATCTGCAGAGGACATTACAGCTTGTTTATACTATCAAATTCCTGATACGGGGGGGGGGGGGTTATCAGATGTTTACCTATGTATTTATCAGAACTGAAAAGTTCTGATAAACACCTAGAACCAAAATGATATTAAAGCAACCGATATAACCACAAGAAAGAACATATCTTAAAACCTTTTAACATCCTCGTTTCATCAAATTGCAATAATTTGTTCTTTTACTTTTAGGATATATATAAGAAGACATGTAAGAATTTTTGAAGAAATTCAAAGACACAGAGGTGTGGGCCATCATGAAACATGGCTTCATCACTATGACCCAGAGACCAAACAACAGTCAATGCAGTAGGGACACAAAGGTTCCCCATGGCCAAAGAAGTTCTGAACCCAAAAGTCAGTGGGGGAAATTCTTGCCATTGTCTTTTGGGATATGGATGGTGTAATCCTTATCAAGTACCTCAAAAAAAGGTGAAACAGTTACAGCAACAGTTTATTCAACAGCTCTGAAGGAAAAATGCTGTGGGAAACTGAGCAGAGGCAGGAGAACACATCTGCTAATGCTGTTCATGAAACCCAACAGAACTTGGGCTTTCAATATCTGCCTCACCCACCCTCTTCGCCAGATTTGTCCACATCTGACTATTTCCTATTCCCAAATTTAAGGAAACACTTGAAAGGAACAAAATTTACCACAGATAATGAAGTCATATCTGCAACAAGGGAAAGACTTTTTTATCAGAGGATTGTAAATGATGCAACAGCATTGTAACAAGTGTATAACACTTTTTGGGGAATATGTAGAATAATTTGTAAGTTATATGGTTCTACCTCAATTCCTTCATGATGATTATCACTACTTTTCAGCACACCTTCATATGTAACTTCATGGGGGGGGGGGGGGTATACAACCAAACCATCTCTCTCTCTCTCTCTCCCTATTTATGTCAACTGCATGTGATTTTATGACCAATTTTACTGTATGTGGGATGAAACTCCCATCTTCCTTCATATAAGATCAGTAGTTAACTCCCCAATGAAAATCACAAAGATTCCTCTGTTCATAACGAGAATCAAACTTCTGTCTTTTCCAATTTTAAGGAGCAATGTCCCATCATTCTTCCAACTATGCTATCATAGAAGCACCTTCAAGGTGCTTCTATTATAATCATGTACTATTATAGTACTAGTGCTATATTTACATTATTAATAACCTCCTATCAACAGTTTTTCTTTAATCTGTTATTTGACAGGACTCCTATACTGTCAGATCTTACATTTTGGTCTTCCAGGAAGGATACTTCTAACAGCATCAGTCCATCTAGATCTTGTTCTTCTAGGTGTACTTAGATCAAGTGTTTTTCCTCCTATCTTGGCACAATAGCAATTTTGTTAACATTCCTCTCCCAATCTGATTAAGAATGGGAGAGACCATACCACTTTTGATTATCTCTGCTCAGACATTCTTTAATGCTATGTCAAGTTCCTTTCTCATATCTTCATTTTTGATATGATTCTGCCATTGATGCTATCTGTTCCCCCTTTTACTTAATGAAACAATTATTTATTATACTATCTAATATCAAAAACCTAAGGCAGAGGATGAGGTTGCTCCATGAAGTCCAACAGGCAATAAAATGCTATCACTGGAAATTATCATTATGTGCATTAGAGAGAAAAAGAAAGAAAAGTTTGGAATACTCATTTGTAGAGGCCTATATGTAGATTCTCATGCATTGTGTTGTTTCAAGAAACTGACAATGTACACTAGATAATAAGCATATGACATTATCAGTACAACTAATGAACAACAACGGGAAATTGTTATTGTCAATTGTATTCAATAATTTATCTGCTATATTTTAATTTAGTTTGAGTAATTTTAATTTCAGCCAAGTAGTTTTTAATCCATGAACACACAAATGTATATATGGAGGGATTTCAATTTAAGCATGTGCACTACTGTTTTTTGAATTCAATTCCTATCATTGTTCGTTATTTGTACTGATGATGTCTTGTGGTACATAAGACGTTAATGGTACATTATTTACATAACAAAAAAAAAAGTTATTGACTGTGGCATATATGTTATTCTATAGTTAGGCACACTTTAGTAACAAAGATGGAACAGGAGAGAGATAGAGGATGACCTAAAGTCCTATAATTATGCCACCTATTGGCTTTGGTTGGGTGTTGGGCTGACTGCAGATGAGGGTTTCCCATATGAGAGGCAGTTTGATACAATCATATTTGTTTAGGCCGGGACAGTTGGTTAGAGCTGCAGCAGATTCAAGGAAAAGCCTCTCAAATTGAAATTTGCTTCAGTGGAGTAAGGAGGCTTTTTTCCAAAAGATCCTGTGCCAGGTATCCAATGCATGGTCTGCTAATCCTGAGCAGACATAGTGGTGGAAACAGATGTAATCTTGGTGCTCTGATATGCAGATGTTGGCTGTCCTGCTTGTCTGGCCATAGTACAAACAGTTGCAGCTGCAGGGTACCGGTTACACTCCAGGTAAATCAAGAGGCTGTAGCTGGTCTTTGGGAGGAGCAGATAAGGACTGCTAGCTTTCTGTGCACTTTGTAAGTGGTCACAAGATTGTGCTTTTTTAAAATCTTTGCCACCTTTTCTGAAATGCCATGAATACAAGGAATAGTGATGGATTTAGTGTAATCTATATTTGGAAAGGGGGGGGGGGGCTGTGGGTACATGGTGTTAGAATTCTCTTTATTTGGTGTGAGGTGTAGCCACTGGCTAAAAAAAGTGAATGTGTGGGTTTTCTGTAGACAATAAAGGTCTGAGATCCATTTCGTAGTCTTGTAACTAGGATGTCTAGGAAGGGCAGACTGTTATTACTTTCTATTTCTATTGTGAATTGGATCCTGGATGTTGGTTGTTCAAATGAGATCAGAAAGTGTGTAAGGTGTCCAAGGCCATGTGGTCAAATTGCAAACACATTGTTCACATAGTGCAGCCAAATGGTAGGTTTAAGGGGGAGAGGAATTTAGGGCATTCTTTTCAAAGGGATGAGAACGAGGGGAGCCCCAGCTGTTTCCCCTGTTTGTTTGTAGAATCTTCCTTGCCAAACAAAATAGCCTGAGTTCATCATGAACTGAAATGGAAGGAGATATTATCAGCAGGAAATTCTACTTGGATGAGAGCAAAGGTGTCCTTAAGTGGGACATTTGTGAATAAGGAAACATGGAAACTGACCATTAGATCAGTGTTGCAGAGTGTGAGATCTTGCATACTGGACTTAAAATGGGCTGAGTTTTTTTATATGTGAGAAGGTATTGCCAGTAGTATGAGAAAGCACTATGACTAAATGTTTGGCTAATTTGTAGGTGGGCAAGTCTATACCAGGGGTGGCCACAGCATGGCATGCAGCTCGTGTCCACACAGCTCTTCACAATCTACCAGGAAAAAATAAACAAAAAGAGAAGAGGAGACAACAGAAAAAGAGGAATAAAATAAAAAGAGGAGAGAGAGAGAAAAACAGGGTCAATAAAAATTACTGCAATAAAAAAGTTTAATTCGAAACACATTAAATGAAGTCTACTTTGAACAATTAAAATAATTTTAAAGTCGAAAAACAATTATTTTAGTTATGCAGCTTGAGAGCCACACTGTGGCCACCCCTGGTATAGAAACATTCAAGAGGAATAAAGTCAAGAGTATTTCAGGTAGGGGAAAAAAAGTCATCAAAAACCTCAAATGTGGAAAGGCAGATAGTTGATATTCAACCAGAAATGCTTTTATAGAAGTATAAAAGTTTTCAGTGGCTATACTACAAAATTCAGAAGGCATGGTTAGAAAGGCAAATTGTGATGAGTGGAGTGGAGCTCTCTCATAGTATCCATCTATAAAAAAGGAAATAAAACAATGGAAGAGTTACAGAGAAATTTTCCTATTGAGTGTTCCAGGTAAGATTTATGCAAACATTCTTCAGAAAATGGTAAAAAAAAAAAAAAAATTCTGAAAGAGAAACTAGAACAAGCTGGATTCAAGCCAAATAGAGGTTGTCAAGATCAGATTTTCACACTATGAAAACTAGTTGAGAAATCATGGGAATATAACAAGCATCCTTACTTAAGTTTTGTAGATCTGGTAAAGGTATACAACATGGTGCCCAGAGAAAAGCTTTTAAAAATGCTATAATTATATGGTGTAAATGGGAAGCTGTATAGAGCAATACACAGTCTATTTAAGTTGTGAGTCAGCAGTTAGAATCAAAGGAGATACAGGAAGACAAGTTAACATAAATTCAGGTGCAAGACAAGGGTGCACACTATTTGCATTATCTACATGGTTCACATTATGAAAGAAAGTAGTGTTAAACTCCTGATATGAATGGGTTTAATGATGTGTCAGCAGAGTCATTCTTTGATCACACAGTAAGGTCACTTAAACAGAATCGGAGAGGAAAAGTTAGCAAAATAAGTGCTTTTTTTTTTTTTTTTTTTTTTTTTTTTTGCAGGATAGCAGGAAAAGACCAAAATTTAAGATATGACAATACTGGAGTCCTAAAGGACAAATTAATTTGGAAGAAAATTGTTGATAGGAAATCAGTAATGATATAAACTTTTCCTGCAGCCAGGGCCAGTGCTACCATTTACGCAAACTAGGCAACTGCCTAGGGCGCAAGCCATGAAGGGATGCAAAACTTCAAACTATGCTTTATTCATACTTTACTAAAATATCAAAATTAAACAGTGATATATGATTTAGGTATCGATTCTTTTTCCTTATCCCTCACACATCACACTAACTACTTGACTATTTAATTCTTGGTTCTTTTTTTTTCCTTACATAAATGATTTGAACTTACCACTATTTAAAATTCAGTTAAGATAAATATTTTAAAACGTTAACATTTTAAAATATTAAATTTCGGTATTTTATACAACTTTTTTTTTGTAAATGAATTATAACAGAGAATTTTCAAATTAATTAAAAAAGAAAAAAAAAGCTCTATTAATTTACCTATTTTAGTTTATGAAATAAGCGCCGCACCTAGGGTGCAAAATAACCTAGCACCAACAGTGCCTGCAGCTATTATAGTATCCTATACAAACTTTGAGGGTACACATCAGGAATTTTATGATGATCCCATCAATGAAGGACTAAAAGCCTAAAGTATCTTAGTGATTACTCATAGGCTAAGCGTAATCATTTGGGAAGAGCATTCAAGAGACCAAAAGTCTTTTTCATATCACTTCAAGCCTCCATTAAGCTAAGTGATCTTACAATGGGCAAAGCAAATGAATTACTACCTATAAACTTTGAATAAATATTCATACCAGAGACTATACAACTACAACTTGTTTGGTGGTAAGAAATAACACTATCCACTGGACCAGCTACTTAATATTTTGTTGCATGTTTTCAACTGTGTTATTCAAAATCTCTTCCTGGTTTGTGTTTGTTCAGAAAAATAAGCAAAGAAAAGATACTATCTTCAAGACAGGTTGAGCCCCACGTGTATAGCAGCCTTCCAGCATTCTCTGTCCAAAGCAAGCAAATTTCATATGCCAACAGCTTTGAAAATCCAATGCAGATGTCCCTTTTATATTATGTCGCATTCTTGAGAGACAATTCAAAATAATGGGCTGCTGATTAAGAATATACAGAATAGCATTACACCACAGACTTTTTTTTAAAGCTTTCAAAGTTGTCGAAGACAAAATTGAATGCTCTTCCCAAATGTGTGGTACTAAGATACTCTAGGCTTTCAGTCCTTCATTGATGGAATCATAATAAAATTCCTGATGTGTACCTTCAAAGGATGTACAGGATACTATAATAGTTACATGAAAAATTTTATATCATTACTGACTTCCTATTAACAATTTTCCTCCAAATTAATCTACTGTCTTTTAGAACTCCAATATCGTCATATTTGTCAAGACCGAACTTTTTGGATTCTTTAAAAATCGATTTATAAGTTCATAAATTTAAATACAAATATTCCAGCTACTAATTTAACTTAAGCCTTCATTAATTTGGAATACAGAGTGGAGAAAGTGTCCCCCTAAGTGCCAAAAAAATGCAGTATGATTTAAAGATTAAAGACTTTCCTATAAAGACTATTTTACTATGCAAATATAATAAAACCAATAAGAATTTAATAGGCACATTTTTTAATTTTGAACACAAAGACAGGTCTTTCTCAAACAACAAAATTAAAAACAAGTCATAACAGTGTAAGCAATTATTTTTAACAAAAGACAACCAACTACTGTTCATGCTGCTAATATATGCATTGAAATGCAAGGTACTTTTAACATTATTGGTTAGCATCTGCAGAATGAACTTTTTTAGAATTTACGTATTTGAAGGGGGCTATTGTTCTAAGTAAAGCTAATTACAAATATAAACTAAAATTTGCACTATTGTTCAGAGATAATGTTTAGGTCCTGTATAATTTGAAGCAGTTATTTTTGAGATTGGGAGCATCAGCTGTCTCCTCAGACCTTTTATTCTTTATACAACTTACTATACTTGGAATAAAAACTTAAGACTAGGCAATTGTGATACATATTTCCCTGATTACTATTTATTGCAAATAGTAGTAATCAGTAAAATATGTATTATAATAGAACCAAAATTTCCTAAATATATGGTTATTATATGGATATCTCAAGAAATTATCATGCTACACTTTGGGCTATGTCAATGGATAGAATGTTCTGACAATATAACTATTAATATATTACTATGCCAGATGTTGTTACTATCATGTCAACAACCTCCATGAAGTCAACAGAATCATTGTGGGAAGTTCACTCAACCAATAACATTTATTATATGGAACCTTGAAATCCTTACCACTCCCAGCATTCACACAATGCATTCTGGTAATGTGTTTCACTCGGCCACAATTTTCTATGTAAAAAATTGCTCCTCACGTACCTTCTTCATTACACCTTTATAAAATTCCAGGGATGAGCTTTGTTCTTCCCCTCTCACCTTCTGCTCTTTTTACAATTCCCCCTCTGTATTAATCGGATAAAATCTCCTAACTTAAATATTTATAATATCACCTCTTTTCAGCTTATTTATCAAACTCTGCAATTTAAATTCCTTGAACCTCTCTCCATAACTACCATTCCAGAGCCCTGATATTGCCACAGTCATCCATCTCGGAACCCTTACTAATATTTCCATATCACCATGAAAACTGGGTGACTGAAACAGAGCACAATAGTCCAAGTGTGGCCTGACTGAACTGGAATATAACTATTAGGTGAGAAAGCATTCTTTGTTTACAAACAAATATAACAGGTTGTTTTTCTTATAAACATAAGTTTATTCCAGATATAGGATATATATCTTAAGACATTTTAGTGGAAAATGGAATAAACATTACTGTGTGTGTAAGCCATAGGTTCATCACCACTAGATTAACATGTCAAGTGACTCCTGGAATAAGATGTTGCAACTATACATTGTCAACCCAGCCTGTACATAATTTCCATATTATTAGTATTTGACACCTCCAGGGAGTTCAAGACTCATCGAGGGAGAGCACCTACTCTACAACTCTCCGTCTCCACCACTCATCTACCAACCGTATTATCTACACCAACACCATCTACTGCCCACCACCACTGGCATTTTCACATACAATCACAAACATCCATGCCGTGGCAGGATTCGAACCCACAGCCTTTTGGTTGGAGAGCAGATACACTAACCACTTGGCCAACTGACACAATGATTAAAATATTTCCCTTAATGTATGTTTCTAACACTTAAAGTTAGCATTTAATGAGTTAGTTAGGAATGTAGCTGTCTACTATATTATGTAAGGGTGAAGAAAATTGAGGATATTAATGTAATTAACAGAACAGTCTATTTATTATAAAGTTATTTTTCAGTTAATTTTCTGAAAAATGAAAGAACTAAGCAATTACAACAAAAATATTCTACGTACTGAGCAAGGTCTGATAGTAATGAAAGAAGTTTGTTAGCATCAGTGTACTATATTCTATGTATTCATCATATAAATATCAGAGAAAGGGGAATCAAATTGGTCAGAGCTATTCATGACATCATTTCCAAGAATCTCCTATTTATGTTCCAAGGAAGACATTATCTAGGGATAATAATTAAATAACATTTTTATTAAATTATTACAATTTAATATCGATTTAATATCGACAAATATTGATATTCACATGCCCACAGGCACAACTGTAGGAAAGCAAATACGGACTGCATTCAAAATGGCATAATTCTACGGTCCTAACTAGTGCAATGAGAAGAATGTCAGCTGAATGATCTTCATTATTCATCCAACAGTCTCATGATGACAGCCGCACAGACTTTGGAAAAAAGTAAGGCAACCAAATTTATTCAAATTAGGCTAGGTGCTGCGGAATATTCCAGAAGAAAAATCAGTTAATTTAATGCAAATTTTAATTATTGCAAGACATCTGTTTCTTCCTCCAAGCAAATATATGTGTAATGAGTATCATGAAGCAAAACGTCTATAATCAGTATTGTAAAGCAAAAATATGTAATTGGCATTGTATCTGTATCCATACCAAATTAATGAATTCTTAAGGAATAACAAGTGATTCGAAGGAAGATGACCTATTTCCACAATATGCATACAAATGAATGGAGTAAGTGCCTCTGTAACGCAAATGGAAGAACAACGGTACATTTCCCCCTTCAGTTAGAAAAGGCTTAAGTTCAATTCTCATCATGACAAGAATTTTTATATGGGTTTTTGCAATTGAAGGTGAATTAGCCGATCTCATATGGAGGTAGCAGGATTTTTCTCCCAGAGAACTCAGGTTTTTAATCCTGCATACAGGAAAATCAGCCTTAAGAACACACACAATTTACAGACAAAAAAAAAAAAAAAAAAAAAACCAGTGGTGGTGATAGGCAGTAGGTGGTGTTGTGTGGAGATGGTAGTAGCAGTTCTGTGTTTAGTTGGTGGATTAAATGATGGGAACCAAGTTGTAAAGTGCCTTCCCTAGATGGGTCCTTGGAGGTATTACATAATAATAATAATGGAATAGTGACCAAAACCTGAAAATATAAAAATTGCGTTCCAAATTTTGGATATATCACCACAGTTATTAAGAGCTAAGAGAGGAGTGAGTCGCCGAAGTATTTTTTAAATCCTAAAATCTAGTATGAAAAATAATGTGTACATTAGTCCACTAAATTACTAGTTGCAGCATTCACAGTAGGTGCCTGTGTAGATTTGTGGAAATGCAATTTGCATCCATAGTACTAGACTGCCAAAAGAATGACTGTTCTAAGTTCAATTCAAGTTGCTAACTAGAGAAACTTTCTCTAAGCCTTTCTTTGACTGGTTCTCAAGTTAATTTGTGGCAAGGACAAATAGGATTTTTCCTACTGGAAGCTTGGGTTTTATAATCCAAAATGACAGAATTTGTCTGCCATTTACTATCTCTCTCTCTCCCCCCCCCCCAATACCCCTTTGAAAAGCTTTGATTTATTGACAGTTCAGGCTTGCCATCAATAAATGCTTGAAGGATGTCGTCTGGCAGTCCACTAATCTTAAAGTGAGTCTTGGCTAGTGGAGCACTGCCTACTCCTTCAGGGAATAAAATGCAGAGGATAATAGTAATCTTTAATTCCTAGTGGAATTAAAGATTACTATTATACAAGCATCTTCATAGTCTAAAGACTCAGCAAGATAAGAATATACTAACCAATCTTCACACAATACCTATCACACTTCTCCTTGAACTTATTCATGACAAATCGTTGCCTCTTGGAACTGATCTACTCAATTAACTACTCTCCAAGCAAAAAAACATATTCATGCTCTTGCCATCAACAATATCTAAGAGTGACTTGCTTTCTCTCCCTTGTCATGTATTAAAAAGTTTTTTCCATCGCTCCTACAAAAATCCCTTTAAAAGCTTAAGTTTCTATTGCATCCTCTCTTTTCCCCCTATCAATTTCTGTAATGCAGAATCCTTCAGTCCATCATAATAAGAAGCATTCCACAGACTGGTCACCATTTTGATCAGTTGCTTCTGAATCCTCTACATCATTACTTGTCAGTATGTTCTTCAATCCAAATAATCCTATGAGCTATTCTATCCATTTTTGCAATATGCCATCTGAACTTCAAACTCACTACAAATCTCTAGCCTCAAATTTCTGCAGTCGAATATATGGCAGAAACCTGCTTTCTTCTCCCATTCTATCAATCTAGTACATGGCTTGTAATCTTTTTCAGCCTAGAAAGCATACATAAGCTTTATACTCTGCCATATTAAACAATTATCCTTTGCCCACAATGTCCGGGTATTAAGAGTATCCTGCGGGTTCTACATTTTTAACAACCATCTTACCAGTTGACATTATAAGCAAACAAGATATTTCCCACAAAAATTCTGAATATCATTAATGTGCAAATTAAACAATAGCAGCTAAGTACAGAGCCCGATCATCTACTCCACCATATACTACTTTCACATCAAATCTGTCAACCCCCCCCCCCAACTACATCACCAGCTTCATATCTCCATTTGGTGAATTTATGTAAAAAGTTCATGCAATATGCTATCAAATAGTTCTGAAAGGTCCAACAGTATTGTTGCTGTGTAGTCATTTTCTTTATCTTAAAATCCCTCCCCCCCCCTTCCATAAGATTCTATTAACATAACTTTTATTACAGTATATTCTTATAATTGTTCTATTTTATTATTAGTTATTGTTGTTAATCTCCTACTGCCTAATTTACAAATTAAATTTTATCATAGATGTGTATGTATAGGAAAGAACACAGTATATATAGAGTTCGGTACTATCCACAGTTTAAAGTATCAACTGGAGGTCTTGGAACATATCCCCCGTGGATAAGGCAGGACTACTGTCTGTTTTTTTTTTTTTTTTTTCCTTATAATCTGAGCTTAAACTGAAACAAGTCATATGTCACCGAATTGAAGCCTTTGGCTCTTCATATATCTAATAATTTATTAGGACACCTCTCGGCAATACTCATAGAAGGGTTGTAAGTTCTGTTCACTACTAACTTGATATTAACTAGGTCTACCTACTCACTGATGAGACCTCAATAAAGGTCGAAACCGGTCTGGGTAGTGACCTTCTCTCATAATGTTGAACAGAAATACAGCTCCTAGGAGCTAAGTTCACATTATGGGTAAATATCAAGAATAGTGATCGGAGCTTGCTCCACCTTAGACATGAGTTGCCTCAGCTCGCACTACCTTTAGGGTCAGTTGCTGCAGTATCCAAGTATTTGCTTACGCTTGAAATCGCCGAACTTTATATAGTTTCTACTATATTCAGCATGAAACTCTTTGAGTTTCTTATTCGGCTAAGAAACGATATAGGATGTAATATCCCTTAACTTAAACAAGTCTTATAATCTGATTTTGCTTTCCTTATCACACTGATTATCCTTCTTGCTCTGTACTCTCTATCCCTCTGTACTCTCATAAGCTTGTTGATTACATTTCTATTTTATTTTAGATTACTTCCTTCAATTTTTTTTTTTTGCAGCACCTTATCAACCCCCCCCCACACACACACACTTGACCATTTTCCATTGCCCTGCTCCTTTAAGGTGTCTCCTAAGTTTGTCATAATCACTGACTAGTTCCATATACCCTTTCTAAACAAACATTTTGCATGTTTAGCCACTCCCAGGTCAACAGCACAAACTCTAATTAGACAGAAAGTGGTAGAGACAAATCTTTTAGTGCTATCCCTGGATTTAACCACTCAAACATCAAATCACACCTTCCAAATCCATGTTTTCACAGCTGAAATCCCCACTCCCCCCAATAATAATTAAATACTCCTTGTGCACTCTGACTATTCTGACGCATGTCATCCACATCTTCCTTTACACCTACTAGCCTAGAGAAGAAACCACTTATATTTTGTCATGTGGGTCACCTCTAGTTCATGCCAGATAGATTCATGTACTTTCTCCTACACTTCTGCTTTGTTAATGAGATCCTACTCATGGTACAGTTCTATTGCTATCATCAGCAATACCTCTCTCTCTCCCATTTTGTTCTCGAAAATACTATAACACTTATATTCTATCTTTATATCACATTCCGTCAACCATGACTCACTAATATCTAAAACATCTGACCAAACTGAATTAACTAATGTAAAAAATTCTTCTCATTTATTCAAGATGCCTAATACATAAATTGTGGTATTCCCCTCCCAGACACACAATTACCCCCTGCATCTTATACTGACTGACTGACTGACTCATTCAAATTTGAAGCCCAAGTAAACTACCTTCAACATTTTTTGATTCAATTTCAATCTCGCAATCACTTGCCTCAAGAATACTTCTGCATGTGTGTGTGTACATACCTGTAATCCTCTCTCCCAACATAGTTTCCCAAATTTTGCACTTCTACATTTATTGAACAACATTTTTTCTAGACTCTTATCTCCAAATCCATTCAAGTGCAATCCATCATTTATATAAGTTCTTTTATGACCCTAAGACCCCATGGATTATGACCCTAAGACCCCATGGAGTCAAAGACTCATCTAAGAGGTCCCTTTATCATACACAGCTCATCATACCGCATCTTAAACACATTCAAATTCTCTGCAGACACCACACTCTTAGGCAAGGCATTCCAATCATTCACAACTCTACATGCAAAAAACCTGTTTCTCACTCTCTTGTACACACTCTCCTTATACAGCTTCCAGGGATGACCTCTTGTTCTCTCCTAATTTCCCACCATTATATGAAAAACATCTTCAACACTTATCCTATAACAACCCCTTACCAACTTATCCATCTATCCACTAGACTGTAAATTGCATCTTCTTAACCTTTCCTCATATTCAACATTCCAGAGATCAGAAACTACCTTAGTCGCCTCTAGATCCTTTCCAACATCTCTTCATCCTTTTGTAAACCACGTGACCAAATCTGTGCACAGTAGTCCATGATTGGCCTAATCAGAGCCTTATACAATGGATCTCCTTGCATCTAAAAGTCAGTGTCCTCCACATCATTCCCAGAATTCGTTGCTTTGTTTTTGCAATTTTGGCAATGTGTCTTCTAAATTGTGATCCTTATCCACAATTGCCCCAAGATCTCTTATCCTCCACTTCCAACAATATATCCTCACCAAGTGTAAATTCTACATCTCATCTTTGTTTACCAGATTTTAAAACCGTACATTTTGCAACACTGAACTGTCATCCACACTCCCGTGCCCATTCACTGAATCTATTCGCCTTCTTGTAAGGCCATAACATCTACTCTACTCCTCATAGCTCATCCTAACTTTGCATTATCTGCAAACAACTGCATATCCAAATCCAAATGTCCGCACGGTTATCCTAGTAGTTGTCGCTTCGCAACCATATGCCTGGGGAAGGAGTGTCCTAGGTTTGATTCCCGTCGGAGATGTGAAGAGCTGAAGGATCTTCCTCAGCCCAGCCATAGCCAAGTTAGTCAGTCTTGGGTGTGGACAGTAAGGTTTTTCCCCAGTTTATCCTGGGGTTTTTCATTGCGCAAATCAGGCAAACTGGCCTTGAGAACTCAACGCTACGGACATAGGATATACCGGGGCATAGAGCTGACCACCTTATCCTGTGAACGGTTTGAGGTTTGATGATTAATAAACCCTTGACATGCAAGGTAAAAGAGGGTAAAAGGAAGATAAAAAATCTTACTATCACTGTTTTGCTCTTTTATACTTTGTCTTATCTTCCTTAGCACTGTTTACTAGCCAGAAAGTTCACCAGGTGCTGGAGTGCATGCTTTTTTGTCCTGTGAAAGTCTCCACGTCGTCATCATCATACATATCAAGGATTTAGGCCTGGTATGGCCTGTTCCGGCCTTAGAAGTCATCGTTGAATCGTTTAAGAGGACGTCCTGGTTTTCTTTTTCCTAATGGCTTGTACTTTAAAGCTTGTTTTGGTAATCTTTCTGTTTTCATTCTTTGAACGTGTTCCATCCATCTATGTTTATATTTTTTAATTTTTTCGATTACTGGTTCTTGGTTTAATTCTTTCA
The DNA here is from genome assembly GCF_054136105.1 of Typopeltis vanoorti. Taxonomy (NCBI): domain Eukaryota; kingdom Metazoa; phylum Arthropoda; class Arachnida; order Uropygi; family Thelyphonidae; genus Typopeltis; species Typopeltis vanoorti. The sequence goes on along the minus strand of NC_143553.1, from coordinate 65,429,595 downwards.
TAATATCTTCGTTTCTTTTGTGATCAAATAGGGTATACTTTGCAGTTTTTCTCATAAACTTCATTTCTGCTGTTGTTAATTTTTGTTTGTCTTTTTGTTTTATTGTCCAGATTTCGCTTCCATACATTAAGACCGGTAGGGCTAATGTATTGTATACTTTTAGCCTGGTTTGTTTTTGAACTAGGTTCGGTTTAAATATAGAGTTAATTACTCCTGTTATTTTTAAATATTTTGCAATTTTTATGTTTATATCTTTTTCATTTTCATAAGTGATCATACATCCTAGGTAGTTAAATGAATTCACCTGTTCTAAGATCTTGTTATCTAATACTATTTTAGTTCTTGCTGGATCTTGTCCTTTAAAGGCCATAGTTTTTGATTTTTCCGTTGATATTATCATACCATAATCTTTGGATATTTCATTTAGATTTAAAATAGCTTTTTGTAAGTTATCTTCAGAATTTGTAATTATTATTTGGTCATCTGCAAAGAGGAGAGTGTTTAAGTTAACTGTAGGTGAAAGTTTAATTCCTTGATGTAAATTTTTACTCCATTTTATTATTATTTCATTTAAGTAGATATTAAAAAGAGTTGCTGAGAGGGGACATCCCTGTCGGACCCCTTGGTTTATCTCTCTTGTACATGATAACTCATGATTTAATCTTATTTGTATTTGATTATTTTCATATATACTTGTGATAGCTTTTAGGATATTATTTGGTATTTGTCTTTCTTTTAATATGTTAAATAATATGTTTCTTTTAACTTTGTCCAATGCTTTTTCAAAGTCAATAAATGCAATGTGTTTCTAAATTGTATTCTCTTCTTTTCTCTATTATTAATTTTAGGCAAAAGGCCGGGTCTATACATGATCGTCCTTTTCTAAATCCATTCTGTACTTCTAAAATAAAGTTTTCGGAATATTTCATTAGTTTGTTATTTAAGATTCTGCTGTATATTTTGTAACATGAATTTAGTATACTTTTAGTATACATGAATTTAGATACCTCTATAGTTTTTAGGGTCATCTCTATTACCTTTCTTAAAGATAGGAATCACAATTGCTTTTTTCCATTCTATTGGGGGGATACCAGTTGAGTAAATTTTATTTAAAAATAATAAGAGTCTTCCTTTGAATCTTGTTCCTGTGTATTTATATAGTTCTGAACCTAGCTTATCTTCTCCAGGTGATTTTCCGTTTCTTGTTTCTTTCAGGCTGATTTCTAATTCTTCTTCAGTTATTTCCTTTTCATTTTCGTTAATTGTTTGCCAGTTGTCTTTTTTAAAATATTTGTCTGTCCACAGTTCTGTGTAGTAATTTAGAAATTCTTCTAATTTCAATTCAGTGTTTAATTTTATGTTTTCTTTGGTATCTGCATTTAGGTGTTTCAAAATCTTATATACATTGGGTCTTATTTTATATAAATCATGTTCTAAATTAGAAACAAATTTATTCCATGATTCTCTATGTCTTTTTCTGACTTCTCTTTTAGCTATGGCTCTTATTCTTTTATATTCTATTTGATCTTCTAATCTTTTACTGCTTAACCATTTGTGATAGGCTTCTTTTTTCTTTTTGATTATTTCTTTGATTGTATCATCCCAGATCTTCAGTTTTTTTCTTTTATTGAATTTTTTGGTCTTTCCTAAGCTTTCATTTGCTGCTGCATTTAGTATCGTTTTTATATTAAGCCATTCTATTTCTATTTCTTCATTTTGTTTTATTTTATCTAGATACTGGTTAATTCTTTGTTCATATAGCCATTGTACATTTGTGTCATTCAATATGAATGAATACATGGTACTCATTCATATTGCTTAGCCTCACTCAATTCTTCTTCTACTACTACAATTTCATCTGTATTCTCTCTGGCTTACATTTTTCAAATCCTTTTGTCAATATGCTAACACTTTTGTTCTGAATTCAACTGTTACTTCTAGTACTTGCTTTCAGAACACTTATGACACCTGCCAGTCTTGCTTTCCTTCCACAAATTTTTCATCCTTCTCAAACATACTGCATCTAGCAAAATCCCCAAGTAAAATTCACTTAAGTTTTGTCTGCACCATTATGTGCAGGTGCCATATCACACAAAATTAAATATATAGTAATAAACAATGTTCTAAATGAAACAAGTACACTCTCATAAAAACAAAGAATCTGCCATAAATAAATTTAATATTCACAATAATATAATCAACCAACTTTGTTTAAAGATGTATATAAAAAGAGTTTTTTGGGATGGGTACCATGATTGCCAACCATTCCTAAATATCCATAAAACATTTAGATATCAGTACACATACTAATTTCTGTGAAGATTTTTTTGCAATTGCTTCATAAACTTTAAATAAAGTTTGATATTTTCAGGAGCAACAGCATTTTTTTTAATTTGATTAATGCTAAAAAATAATTTCACAATTTCAATCTGCTCAGCATTCAGTGCAATTCTTGAAACATTGCAGATGCTGCATTTGTTGATGATGCAAAGCTGGGGAGAATTATAAGTAGCAGTCCTGATGTTAATTCCCTTCAGGAAGGTTTGAATAGACTTTTGACTTGGACAGAGGAGTGGAGTTATAGTTTTAATATTAATAAGTGCAAGGTGTTGCATTTTGGAGTGTAGAAATATAAGGCTGTGTACTATATTGAAGGTGCCATACTGCAGGAAGTGGATGAGATTTGAAATATGGAAGTGATGATTAACAGTAGACTGAAGTTTTGAAGATGTTGCTAGTGTTGTAAAGGCTGCAACATTGTGGTGTGCTGCTATAATAAGAAGTACTCTAACATGCAGGGATAAGGAAGTGGTTGCCATCATCAAATTCCTGATATGTATCCTGAAGGGGTGTACAGGATATGATAGTACCACATGAAAAACTTACATCATAACTAACTACAATTTTCCTCCAAATCAATCTGTTACCTATCAAGGCTCCAACACTATCAGATCTTATATTTCTGTCTTCTAAGGCACTTTTTATTGTACCAGTCCACCTATATCTTGGTCTTCCTCTGGGTCTTTTATCTGCCAAAGAACACTTGTTTTTCTAATCTTTCCTCTCCCATTCTGTTTAAGTGACCATACTACTGCTGTTAGCTCGGCTAACACATTCCTGGATGCTAGTTCTTTCCTAATATCCTCGTTTTAAATGTGATGGTTGTGATAGGCAGTAATTGTGCCACTGTATAAAGCACTGGTTAGACCAGACTTGGACTAATGTGTTCAAATCTGGTCACCTGGTTTTCAGTGTGATGTGGAAACACTGGAGAGGGTCCAGAGACGAGTGATTAAGACAATATCAAGACTTGGGAATGCTGGCTATGGAGAGAGAGAGAGATTGAAGAAATGTGGATTGCAGAGTTTAGTAGATAGGAGGAAAGGAGATGATATGATAGAGACATTTAAGTTAGCGAGAGGATTTTATCGAATTAATCCAGATGAGATTATAAAAATAATAGAGGGTGAGAGGGGGGGAAGAACCAGGTCATCCCCTGCAAGTTATTAAGAGTGTGGTGAAGAGGGGTGTTAGGAGTAGATTTTTGACATGGAGAATTGTCAGTGAATGGAATGCATTACTAGAATATGTTGTTGTTAATGCAAGAAGTGTAAAGAATTTTAATATTCAGTATGATAAATATGTTCTCAGTTGAATGAACCTCCCAATATGAGTCTGCCAACTCCATGGAGGGTGTAACAATAATAATAAAAGATTTAGTTCTATAATATACAGCAGGGTTCCTTTCTAAAAAGCAATTTCTCATTCCATAAGACAATTGTGTGTTATCATAGCATTAAAGAAATGAAGCCAAGTTACTTGGTCATGACAGACCATTGAACCTCACACATAAGGAGAAGCTGAGTAATATTAAAGGCCTTCTTTTCAACATCCAATAGCAGAATGCTCTACGGATGGTGTTCAGTACTGTTTAGCCTATTTCCACCTCCTCTGCATTACTGGCACACATTACAATTGTACCTGCTGATGAATTCTGAAAGATGGATTACTGGAATTAATAAACAATTTTATTAGTGCTATGTCTTCAAATTCAATGAAAACTCAAGGTCAATTCTAACCAACATTTAAGCGTGCAACAAGTGATCAGTTAATGATAATGTGAAGTGAGAATATAATGAAACATTCCTAGTGTGTTCTCTTCGAACTTATTAGTCAAGCACAATTTAAATATCTGGTTGTATAGCACAGTTAAGTGATGCTATGCTTGCTTTCAAAATGTTCCAGAAAATTTCAGTATTTTTCTGATTTGACCCATGTTGATAATACATATAACATTGGGAAGGAGGACTATTGGTCCAAAGCTATATTTCTATAGACACAGGCATAGAAGAAAAAAAAAAAAAAAAAAACCTGAATACCAGGTGCATTGGTGACAACATACAATGAAAATAGACATCTTAGTGCAATCTGGAATACTTTATATTATGTGAATTCTACCTACAAAAGAATGCAAACCTCTGATACATTTACTACCCTGGGTGGACTGGAAACCCTGCTTTAGAGATCAAACACAGACTTATACAAGCAACTTGAGGCCCCTGATAAGCAGGAAGTGTGATCTCATCCTCTAGCAAAATTCATCTACCATCTAGAGACATTAAGAAACAATCAATTATAAGATTTGAACCTACAGCCTATTTACCGAGGGCAGATACGCTATCTGCTTGTCTAACCAGGCTGGCAACTCTTTAGAAGAATAATAAAGGCAACAATGCCAGTTATTTTGTATGTTTTTTTTCTTGAAATCATAGTTCTAGGAAATACAGTGAAATTAATGATAATTACTGGAAATATGCAAGTTGAAAATGTAAGTACATGCATTGCATAAATTAATGTGTCTGGTAGTCAATGTTCGAAGTTTTTTTGTTTTTTTTTTACTCAAAAATAAGAAGAGCCCTGTTATTTAGCATTACAACAGTAACAGGCACTGCAACTTTTTTTCCCATAAAAAGATGTTACTAATAATTTAATAACCTCCTGTAATTAAATACACAGATATTAAATATGTGTTTATGTGTCAGCACAATATTTTATATGTATTTAAAAAAGTTCCCCTTCCTACATGTCTGGAAAATCTGTATACCATTTGCTCATTAAAACGCTTTTTTTTCTTTTGAAGTCTTATTAATACAGTTCAACTGACACTGAAAGATCATCCAAAATCAACATGGTTCAATGAAATGTAATATGCCACTAACTTTCCATGAACCTCAAGCTGTGAAGAGGATTCTGAGGCAAGTAACCAAGATGGTGCCAGGTCTGAGAAATGCTCCTTATAGGGTTATAGTTGATTCATAAAGCAGGGGGGGGGGGGTAAAAAGATAGATGCAGATGAAATTTTTCAATATATGACAGGAGAGAAAAGAATAAGAGTGTGGTTAGTGAAGATAAGAGGCTAGATTTTTTTTCTTAGCGTGTGTGAATGAGTGCAATGGGTTACTGGAGCAAGTTAAGTGCACTGTCAGTGAACAGGTTTAACCCCCTTACCAGTCATTAATGATCAAATACACATCCTCAAAAGCTTCGTATCCATCATAAATTTCAATGTAATATCAACAGTATTACAATTTTAATATGCAATTTGCATCCATGGTAATGTGGACGTACATATACGTCCTGGCCGGTAGCATGGGTAAGCAAGATACAATATGTATTGTGTAATAATGGCTAGTGTGAGTCTGCCAAAATGAGCCTGATGAGTTTTTGGAATCAGCAAAAATGGTAAGACCTATGATACCAAATGTGGCAAATTGGCAACTGAGCAAAATCGTATCCATTGAAATCTGATGTTTCTTAATAAAACTTACAATTTTATTGTAAGGAAAGACACATTGAAAAAGGAAAGATGGAAATAAAAGTAATTCAAACAACCTTAAGATTTTGGATCACAATAATTGGAGCAAATCAGGATGGAAGGAAATGATATAAAAAAAATGTTACAAGAAAAATAAAATTTAGTGATATCTCTCAATCATTAGACTTTCAAATGAACGAACCTTCAATTAACTGACCCTTGCATGGGTTAGTTTGTTAACTGACTTCTGGTATAGCACCATATAATTATATCTTCAGTTACCCCAAAGGCAAACTACTCTCCCACTGTGGTTAGATAATTAAGGGATTACTGTGCTTTATTTGACTATGCCATAATAAGTGATGAAAACTAAAAAGAGATATTGTACAATACCATTAAAACAGCCACAATTATGATTTTTTTTTTTTTTTTTTTTTTTTTACAATGTGATATCAGTAATAGAATTCATTAGAACTCCTATTATATACAAACTCAGTTATGATCTACAGGTTTAGTTATTTTTATGGTGATGTACTCAACTTATTAATACCCAATCAAGAGTATTGTGTATCTTGTCATGAGAAATCAAGATGAAATGCTTCAAATACTGATGCTGCTATATCATCTCTTCATGGATATTTTAATGATGTCTTTACTCCCCTTCACATCCTTCTACATCATTTATAGTAAATTATTCACCCTACCTGCAAGTCAACAGAAGTGTAAACTAATAATAGATAAAAGGTATGGTATATAATAGATATGTTAAAGCAATATGTCAACAGAAGAAACTTGCTTTTCAATTATGATTATGGAAAAGTGAAATTGGTTATATCAAGGCATATATATCCCACTTACTAATGTGTTTGTATACATTTAGCATGTAGAAATTCATGCATATATCCCTTCCCATTTAGATTTTTTTTTATGAAAAGCAAAGCAAGCTTCATTTTCATATATTGATGAAAAAATCTATTCCTCATTCCCTTTATAACTATCCTTATGTTCCAGATAACTTGTTTTTCCAATTCTGCCATACTATGACTCTCCACCCTATATGTGTGTGTGTGTGTGTGTGTGTGTGTGTGTGTGTGTGTGTGTGTGTGAGAGAGAGAGAGATCTATATGACCTTCTTACCAACTTATATCCCTATCATATTTGCCCTCAACACACACCCAAGACAGATTTCTCCTCTTAGCTACCAAATTAACTTACATATTATCTTAACCTAAACTCACATTTAATATTCTTATTTATCCTGGTTACCCACCTCTGAACCCTCAACTTCTTCGACTCAAAAAAATAAAATAAAATAAAAAATAAGGCAACAAAATTTTGTGCACAACAATCCAAATAAGGCTACAGAGGAATAATCACTTCTTCCTATTATTCATTCATTCAATCCCATCTTACAACATACTTGCTTTGCTATTTTATCCTCAATATCAGCCTGCATAATCAGATAGTTATATAGTCAGATGATATCTGGTCAACTAAAATGCACTTCCATAATCACTCTTCATATCAGTTTGGTTTTGGTAATAAGGAAGGTAAATGAAAAAATAATATTTTCTTTTATTTAACAGGATAGTCTCACTCAAATAAAGACAGTATTACAAAATACTCAACTGATTATTACAGTAATATTTGTTAATATTTGGTCAGAAGTTATTCAATCCATATCCCCAACTGCCAAGAGTAGTTTTCTACCAATCTGTGCATTCAAATTCTACATGAATTTGGTATACTTCCTATTATCATTTGAATGGCAAGGAAGTTGTTTGTCTAGAGTTCAGCTGAACATAACCAAACATATGCACCATCTGAATTAAGAATCAAAAGCTCTAGAGAACATGAAAACACAGTTCTGGTGCAAACCTAGAAATCCGAACATCTGGGTTCAATGCCTCATCCTTTTGAATTGAAAGTCAAATTTTCACTAACATGACTGGCTGAATTATAAGATAGTTTTCAAGATTTTAATTACTTTGACAGATCTTAGACCTTCTCTAATACATTTTCCAGAACTATAATAAACATAGTAATTATCGACATCGGGGATATTTAAAGCTATTACAATCAAGTAAATTAGCAGTCTTACCTTATCTTTTAATGACACACTTGAAGTTGCACCATTTTGCTGATAAATGATCATGCTATTGTTATTGATATTGCACAATAAACCTATTTAGTCTCTCTTAAGAGCAGAGGTGTTTCCCGGTGAGCTGCGCAGTTGCATATCTCTGGTGAAAGAAATAAAAATTTGCATGCTATTTTTTTAATAAACATTTCAATTTCTTAAAATCAGTTGCTGATACAAACGCATTTTAATACTTAATGTCACCAAAACACAGCAGGTATCCATCTGTTTCAAAAAAAAAAAAAAAAAAAGTAACTGAAAAGGAACATAGTCCAAACAGAACTAGCTAATTTTTTTTTAAAACAGCATAATAATAATTAGAAATGAAGTTCGTGGTGTTCCTTTTCATAATCATATTCTCACATATCGGTAGTTTGCCCCAAAAGGTATTCAGTTATAGAAAAAGTATAACCAGATATGTAGAACGTGTATGCAGAATCAATGATCTGACATGAAAATTAATTTGAGGAAAAGGTCTTTGGATGGTCTAAATTTAAGTTCAACATCAATTATGATATAGATTGGAAACAAAGCAAAACTTTTTTGGGGGGTGTTCTTTCTAGAAGTTTTAAATCAAAATCCCATTAACATAATTATAAATATAAAATGTTGGGACATATGTATAGTATAAATTAGTACCTCCCAAAGCTACTTCTATATATAACACAAAGAAATTTAAAAATTTGTGTTATATTTTTTCTGCCTTTAAATGTAAAACCAGAAACAGATAAAGACCTGAACTTTACATTGCTGGAATGATTATTACAATGTTGACAGTGTTCCAGTGAAATTGATATGTATAAAATTAAAATCTTATGCTAAATTACCTACTAGGAATACCAGAAAGTGGTTCTCTAATTAACTTTTAGAAAGCAGAGAGCTAAATTCTTCCAGTTATTGATAGTTTCTAAGGGAGCTGAAACTTCAGTTGAATTGGTTGGAAAGAATTCAAACAGTTAAACAAGCAAGACTGTAGGTAGAAAGTCAACATATGTAGCAAGGATTAAATCTTTACTGACTTCAAAAATCTTGACTTGCTTCCCTCCATTCAACAATAGAGAAAATAATCTACTGGATTTAATCTACATACTCATTTCTTTCAGAGAGAGAAACCCAACCTTAGCAGTACAGAAAACCAATTAACTGTCAATTGCATAACACCAATTTATAATGAGTATTACACTATAAATGATGAGCTCAGTTCTTATAGACAACAAACACTTACCTCATACAGACTGCATTAGCAAATGAAAAATCTTGGGGGGAAGAGGGGCAGGAACATAGGCAGAGGAAGGGCAAAGGAAAAGACAAGTTGAATTAATCTAGACATTTTACATCTTTTTCAAATAATGAAGAAATCATTATTTTAATTCACAATGATTATGTAAATTGCAATTTCTTTTCTTAGTTAAAGAAGTGTAAAAACCAAACCAGAACACTCTCACAGAAAAATGTATTGTGACGCTGCCTTTTCAGTTATTTGAATAAATGCCATGATATCCCATGATAAAGTTATCACGGCATCTCTTAAAAAATTCTTGAACAAATCATTATTATTATTATTATTTGATACCTCCAGGGAGTCCAAAGACTCATCGAGAGAGGGCACCTGCTCTACAACTCTGTCTCCACCACCCAGTCCACCAACTGACTGCAACTACACCACGCCAATCACCACCACCATTACCATTTCCACAGACAATCACAAACATCCATGCCGACGGCAGGATTCGATCCTTCAACCCTTTGGCTGGAGAGCAGATACGCTAACTACTCGGCCAGCCTGGCTGACATTATTAAAGAAGTAGACTGAAATTACAAATTACCTGCAGTGACTGATAGCTAAATTCTCAGTTTGTCAAGAGTTTTTTTAACTTATATATGGTCCTTCATTTTAAAAATTTATGGAATTTACAACCGTGTTAAAAAAGACTTTTATTATCCCGATGTTTCGATCTTCACATCAAGATCATCATCTAGAGCATACATCAATATACAAGACAAGCTGAGTTACATTATTAACTATAAGCTAAAGAAACAATGATTTGATCACATGTTATTCTACTAGCATGACCTCTAGTGATAAAAAAAAATTACATCAAGCTAAATTCTATTTACGATGACAGGAATAAACATTCTTTCAGAAACAATGATGTCCTATTTTTAGTATTACAATTCTTATTTTTGCTTTTAAGATACTGGATTTTCTACAGTCCTGTTTATAGTTGTTCTTCGTGAGGAACGTTCCATGGGTCGAATATATACCTTCCATATTTTTGGGATTTTTAGATCATTATTGTTCAGATTGGGGTGGTTGATAATAATCTCACATGCTTCCTTAAATTTCCGTTCATACCATGTTTTAGTGCGATGTAGACAGCTAGTGCTTTTCCAGTCAGCTCTGTGTAAGGAATTTAGGGCATGATCAGAAAGGCCAGCTTCACCATAATTATTATATTTAATGTGTCATTTATGTTCTTTTTGTCTGATAGGAATTGTGCGTCCTGTTTCTCCTATATATGGTATGTAGCAAGTACAATAAATCCAGTACACTCCAGGGTGGGCTAGTGGAGAGAGTGAGTCTTTGGATGAGTTGAGTAAGCTTTTTAATTTTGCAGGAGGTTTAACGGTGGCTTTGAGGTTGTATTTTCATAGTACTCTGTTTATTTTGTCTGATGTTCCTTTAATGTAGGGAATGGTTAGTTTTACTGTAGTCTGGTTTGTCTTTGTTTTTTTTTTTTGAGGTTTTGTAGAGAATTTTCTTAATAGTGTTTTGGCTGTATCCGTTTTTTTGGAAAGTATTAAAGATAATTTTAAATTCGTCTTTTAGTGCCTGTTCGTTGGAACAGATCATCTGGCCCTGTTTTTTAGAGTGTTGATGACACCTAGTTTTTGTATTGGATGGTGGTAGGAGTTTATGTGTATATATTGTCCCGTATGTGTCGGTTTCCGGTAAACAGTGAAGGAAAGATTGCCAGAGGGAAGACGTGTGACAAGTATATCCAGAAATGGAAGTATGTTGTGTTTTTCAATTTCAATTGTATGCGTTTGTGTTGTTTGTTTAGGTGGCTAACATGGGACCAGATCGCGAAAACATCGTCAACGTATCTAAGCCAGACTTTGGGTTTTAAAGGGGAGGAACCTAAGGCAAGTTGCTCAAAACGTTCCATGGAAAAGTTAGCAATGGGGGGAGGGATAATGGCAAGCCCATGGCTGTGCCTTCTTTTAGTAAGTAGAAGGCGTTTTGCCATACAAAATAACCCGACCGTAATACATGCGCAAAGAGCGCATTATATCTGGAGGGAATTTGTTCTGTAGGAGAAGGATTGTGTCATTGATTGGGACATTCGTGAAGAGGGCAGAGATGTCAAAACTGACTAATAAATCATCTTTTTCTAATGTAATGTCTTTGATGGTGTTTATGAAGTGTTGTGTGTTTTTGATATACGAGGGGGTATGACCTAACAACTCCTGGAGTGTTGCCGCTAATTTTTTTGTTAAGTGATACGTCGGGCTATCAATTCCTTCAACTATAGGTCTTAACGGTGTGCTTTCTTTGTGAATTTTCGGTAGCCCGTAAATTCTTGGGGAGCGCGCATAGTGAGGAAATAGTTTTTTGTCCGTATCTTCAGGCCAAGTGGTAATTGACTTAAGTAGTTTCTCTGTTTTGTTTTTTATTCTGTTGGTTGGGTTGTAGTTAACTAATTTGTATGGGTTATTGTCAGAAACCAGCAGATTCGTTTTTTCTATGTAAGTAGTATGGTTTAAAATAACGGTGACATTTCCTTTATCGGCTCTGGTTATTACTATGTTTGGATTTGTTTTAAGTGATTTTATCGCTGTCAATTCATGTTTAGTAATGTTGCTTGTTATTGTTTTGTTATGATTTAAAATGTTTGGCAGTTTCTAAACGTATTTTGTCTGCAATGTTATTAGGGATGAATATTAGGCCTCTTTCAATATTACACCTAAATTCAAGTTTGTTTATCGATTTCGGTGCTAGTGCTATAGTAAAATTTAAACCTTTGTTAAGTATAGAGATTTTTTCTTTGTTTAGAGCGTGGTTAGATAGGTTGACTATGTTATCGATGCCTGTGGATAATTGGTGACTCCTGTTGTTTCTTGCTTCTAGTTGGTTGTCGTTATTTACTGTGGTGAACTTTGAATATGGCGACTGGTTTTGTCGTTCTTTTAGTCTTTGGAATTTGGAAATTAGGTTTCCTTTCTTCGTTTGGGGGATGTGGTTTGCTGTGTTGTCCGTAATCTTTTCTAGGATCATCCAGATATCTTCGTTTACATAGCTTGAAAGTTCAGTTTTTTCTTTTAGTAGCAGGTTTTGTGTAGCAGCTAGGTTCTTTCTGGTAGCTTGGATCTACTCTCTGAGAAGTGCTTTCTCCATGCGGTAGTATATTCGTTGCGCTTTTGTTGAGGTGAATTTTCTCTTTAGCCTGATGCAATTAGGAGTGATACCGCTGTCCCTACACCATTTTAAAAAAGCAAGTCGTTTGATCAAATTTGAAACTTGAATCTTCAGCTTACCATATTGATTGCATCGCTTGTGGGTCGAATCTCCATGAATTATTGCAATCCTTTCTTTTAGAGTTGCACGGTGATCAGCATTCATTTTAAAAATTTATGGAATTTACAACCGTGTTAAAAAAAACTTTTTTATTATCCTGACGTTTCGATCTTCACATCAAGATCATCATCTGGAGCATACATCAACATACAAGACAAGCCTGAGTTACATTATTAACTATAAGCTAAAGAAACAATGATTTGATCACATGTTATTCTACTGGCATGACCTCTAGTGATAAAAAAAAAAAATTACATCAAGCTAAATTCTATTTACGATGACAGGAATAAACATTCTTTCAGAAACAATGATGTCCTATTTTTAGTATTACGATTCTTATTTTTGCTTTTAAGATACTGGATTTTCTACAGTCCTGTTTATAGTTGTTCTTCGTGAGGAACGTTCCGTTGGTCGAATATATACCTTCCATATTTTTGGGATTTTTAGATCATCATTATTGTTCAGATTGGGGTGGTTGATAATAATCTCACGTGCTTCCATAAATTTCCGTTCATACCATGTTTTAGTGCAATGTAGACAGCTAGTGCTTTTCCAGTCAACTCTGTGTAAGGAATTCAGGGCATGATCAGAAAGGCCAGCTTCACCATAATTATTATATTTAATGTGTTGTTTATCTTCTTTCTGTCTGACAGGAATTGTGCATCTTGTTTCTCCTATATATGGTATGTTGCAAGTACAGTACACTCCAGGGTGGGCTAGTGGAGAGAGAGCGGGTCTTTGGATGAGTTGAGTAAGCTTTTTAATTTTGCAGGAAGTTTAAAGGTGGCTTTGAGGTTGTATTTTCGTAGTACTCTGTTTATTTTGTCTGATGTTCCTTTAATGTAGGGAATGGTTAGTTTTACTGTAGTCTGGTTTGTCTTTGTTTTTTATTGAGGTTTTGTAGAGAATTTTGTTAATAGTGTTTTGGCTGTATCCATTTTTTTGGAAAGTATTAAAGATAATTTTAAATTTGTCTTTTAGTGCCGGTTCGCACCAAATGGGGAAAAAAGTGATCATCACTTCTGCCTCAGTGTCAAAAGTCCTAGATTTCTCCACAGCACCAAAACAGCTCTTTCCAATAACACAACACAGAAAACAACACTATATCATTATCTTATCAGTAACTAATTATGTTGGGTTAGGTAGAGTGCACATTTTCATCTCTCTCCCCACAAAAATAAAATAAAATAAATAAATAAAAATGAAATAAGCACCTCCATTGAACTAAACTTTTTTAAAAGAACTTTAGAAAAACAGCTCTTAAATAATGGTAATACCACTATCATTCTTAATACTGTCACACACAAGTGCATTTACTCACTTCTTAATATGATCTGTTTATATTTTGTTTAGAATGAGAAAGACCATCCTTGTATCTGAAATATCCATTTCAGTTATTAACATTAGATGTTAATATTTTCAACTGAAAAGCACTGAGTATCGAAGGGGGAAAATATATAAATTTTAAAAAAGAACAATTCATCAAAATGTAATTAATTACTAAATTATTATCCACACACCTTTAAGGAATTCTAAGGCTCTTCACAAAAGGGCCCACACTAATGATTATTGGCACAATGACTATCATACATACTCATTCACACTAAAAATGCACTCAACTTCCTCTGAAACCCATTCTATTAGTTCACTTGTCGCAAATAAAAAAAATCTGGTCCTCCTTGTTCTTGATAAGCAAACTTTTAATTTGAACAGTTACTTCTTGCTCTCTCCCCTGCTGTCACGTATTGAAAAATTTCTTCTGCATAACCTACATATATGTTCCCCCCACCCCTCTTTTTTTTCTCTCTCTGTTACATTAAAAGGTTTTTTGGTTACAGTGATATCTTCTTGCACTCAATCTCTTCGGATTCTGAGTTTACACTGATCTTAGTTCATCTTGATAATGTTTTGTACTCATCTTCAATTTAACTTACAACTTGAAAAAAAGCCTATAATCAACATATCACAAAAAAAGAGGGGTGGAGAATAAAAGAACGACTATCATCTCCCTTACTTGAATTCTCTGAATAATAATCAGAATATCATCTACAGTCAACTTCTTCACTATATGTAAGGCTACAAATTAAGCAGTAAATATTAAATGCATTCCATAATTCTCAAACCACAGCATATCTGTTAGACATAACTCACCTTTGGATATGAGCTATGGGACAAGCAAGGAAAAATGTGTGGTCACCTAGGACATTTATATACAATTACAAGGACAATGGCAACAAAGACACTCGGGGGGGTGGGGGTGGGGGTAAAATGTTGTGTGTGCGCGCGCGCACATATATTATGTATTCACTGCCGAGAGAAATGTAACAGGTGCTTTATGATCCACAAATGCAAGACTTGTCGAAAATGGGAAAACGAAGTAACAGAATTTAATGCTAAAAGCCAAAACTGAAAATGTTGTAGTGAATGGAGTTATTGATGTAAATGATTGTGAAAAAGCATAAACGATGTTGTTGAAAGTAGCAAAAAGTTAGTCTAACAGACTGTATGATAGTGTGTGTGATAGGCAATGAGGGTATAAGTGCAACTGAACCTGGTAGATAGGGAAGAGGTGAAAAATTAATTGAGGATATGAAAATGGAATTGAAGATGAGGCAAAAAATGAAGCAACTGCAGAGTGAATTGAGAAGAATAACAGGTATGTATGGAAGAGAAAGGAAGGTTGGAATAAAAGAGTAATGTGAAAGAGATATCCAATGATCTGAGTGACCATGTATGAGAATTCAATTATCAGAGGTGTAGTTAAATGAGAAGGTGTATAAGATTTGCTTTCCAGGGTATAGATTGAGCAAAGTGATTGAAGCACTAGATATGAGAAGGAAGCATGCAAAAAGAGTTGGTAGTGGTACTAGGTACAAATGATCTGGATAGCAACAAGGATAATGTGAGGATGGATATCAGATAGTTGTTAATGGGAGTAAAAGATAACAGTGTAGTAGGAAAGATAGTGTGTTGCCCAAGTATGATAGTGATGAGTTGGGATGGTAAGTGAGGATTGTGGATGGAATACTAGTAGAATTGGGTAAAGAGACGGGAACTCAGTTTGTGAATATGTAGGATGAATTTGAGAGACGGATAGCTGTATAAAAGAGATGAGCTACATTTAAATAAATCTGGTGCAAGCCAGCTGGAGAAACTGTTGCTGCAAGAGTAATGATTTGAAGTGAATGAAAGACCTGAGAAAACTAGAGGTGACATGGAAGGGCAGGATAGTAGGGCAGGAGCTTGTGAATGAAGAGAATGAGAGAGAAGGAACATAAGAGAAACAAAGAAATGGGGGGGGGGGAATGTGTGAGAATAGCATATGGATACAGGAGCAGATCTGTGTATACAAGAAAGGATTGGGATGACCTAAGATGTGAGGTTGGGAGAAAGAAACAGGTCTGAGGAGAGATGTAAGATCAGTGATGATAGGATCAGAGTGGCCAAAGAAGGGGTGAGGTATGGAGGAGCCATATCTGAGGAGTGGGATTGGTGAAACTTGTTATAGAAGCAGAAATAAGAATAGTATGTTTGCAAATGAAAGAAATATTCAAAATAAAGTTTTGAATATCAAAATAGCATAAATATTCTATTTATGCTATAATTAAATTATAGCATAAATAGAATATATTCACCCAAAAATGTTGGAATAAGTGAGAGATGGTTAAATGATGATATTCTGACAAGAACAGAGAAGGATGGATATGTTTCATGAAAAGAAACAGGGCAGAAAGGCAGAAGCAGTGTTCTTAATATTAGCAGAAGAGTTAAGGTGGAGATGAAAGAAGCAAACAGTAGCAGTGGTTTTGAAGCAGTATGGTAGATATAGACCTGGTAATGTGGAGGACGATGAGAAGGAAATTTGTAGGCAAATGTTGATAAATGAGGCATGGTTAGATGAGGATAATATTCTGACAGGAACCGAGATGGATGGATATATTTTTCATGAAGATAGACGGCAGAAGCAGTGTTTTTAATGGTAGCAGAGGAATTATCATCTAAGGTGGAGATGAAAGAAGCACAGCCACAAATTGATAACAGCAAACTAATATGAAGACAGATTGAGAAAATGCAAACTGCAGTCTAGTGGATAGAAGGAAGGAGAGGGGGACATGATCGAGATATATAAACTTGGTAAGGGGTTATTTACAGAATTAATGTGGATCAGATTTTTCACAGAATGGGTGGAAACAGGAAAAGAACAAGAGGCAATCCTGGAAGCTGCATAAGGGGGGATACGAGCAAGGGGGTGAAGAGAAGGTTTTTTTTTTTAATAGGTGGTTGGAATGCATTGGCTGGAAGTGTTGTGGAGACTGTGAATGCATTCAAGTTATAGCATGATGAGCTGTGTGTGTGATGGAGGACTTCCTGCAATGAGTCATTTGACTCCATGGAGATCTGATGATGTCATAGTCAAGAGCTTCCTTGCTTCAGATTTCTTAACCAATATCTGGGCATCCTACAAGTTAGATGCTACAAAAACAGTAATGCATCTTATTTCCTACAAACTCACTTCACTTTCCAATAACTCCTAAAATACTTGTCTCCATTTAAGAGCACCTTTCCTTTTTTTTGGCACTGCCTTACATCCCTGGCTTTTCTTGGAAGAGATATCACATTCGTAGTTTCCCGATTTGTAAAATGCTTGGTAATTTTTCTACTTAAGATCTAATTTCATTATGTAACTGCTAACGCTATATTATTCATGTGAATTCCATTCATGATAAGTCACAAATATATCATATACTAGTATTGCAGAGAAAATAATAATTAGAAACCCTGTTCTGGAGACCAAACACTGAACTTTTACAAGCCATTTTCTGCTGCTGTAGTGCAATTGGAAGAACAGCAGAACATTACACCCTTTGACTGGAAAAGACCTGGATTCGATTCTCATCATGATGAAGGAAATCCTTATATGGGATTTTTCAACTGAAGGTGAGTTAGCTGATATGGAGGTAGGGGTTTTTTCCTTCTGGAAACTTTTTTTTTTTTTTTTATCCTGCTTAAAGACAAATTGGCCTTCAGAATACATGCAATTTACAGACAAAAAATACTGTTGTTGGTGATGATGGGCAGTAGATGGTGTTGATAGTAGTAGCGTCATAATTGGAGAATTAAGTAGTGGAGAGGATGAGATGCATTTAGCCAAGTAGAGTAGAGTGCTCTCCCACAATGAGTCCTTGGACTCCCTGGAGGTGTTATGTAATAATAATAATAATAATTTCAGGCCCGATAAGTGGAATGGTGGTCTCACACAAGGCAATGACAATTCATCTAAAACTTTCACAATAAATTCATGCCCTCAGTGGCATTGAAAATGCACAGATTACTTAAGGGAAAGGAAAAGAATCTCCTGCCCAACTCCAAATCAACCAATGTTAATCATGTTCTCCCATTTCTGATACTTTGAAAATCTTCCTAAAATGCTCGATGCCAGCATACTGTTAATAGATACATCTCTTCTTTCACACTCACACAAATCATCTTAATCACTCATTTTGCTATGCTTTTATATGGCTATTTCCACGGGCACTGCTGTAATAATCTCTTAACCATCATTCCTTTCTTTGCTTTTAACCTGGAAAAACACAAGCAGCAGCTGGTTAACATCCATACACTGTTCAGCTTCAAACATAAAACTAATTCTCCTATTTTATTCAGTCTGCATCTGTTCTTTTCCATGGCGTTATGCTCAGTTTCCTCCAAGATTATAACTTCCATCTATAGAAAAGCAAGAAAATGTTAAAGCAAATCAACTGGTTCAATTGATTACTGAAAACAGTATTCAATCAGACATAACATTCAGAGGAACATTTATTCATCTGAAACCATGGCTAGCTTCTTATACAATAAATTAAAGATGCCAAGAAATTATATTCTTGGTTTAATCCATTATCCAAGTGTAAGCAAAGTTTGCACATGAAGTAAATTCACGACTGGATAACTTGTAAATAGAGGCTAATGACTTCACATCGCTTGCCTTTGTATTCCATAATGAAAAGCACATCCTCACAAACATGCATAATGCTATGCATTATGGTAAGGGTCACTACCCTAACCAGTTTCAACCAGACTCAGAAGTGATACCAAGGTTGAAGTAATGCAGAAGTCGTATTTCCATATACAAGTAGCCAAAAGATGTTACATGCAATTACTAAAATATGCTGGATTAGAGATGTTGAAAGTTTTCCCACTTGGTTATACTATAAATAGTGTAACCAAGTGGTCACACTATTTATACACCAGCAAAGGTTGGTCGAGCCTCTGCTACTAATTGCTCGCAAAAAGTTAAGCAACTTTGAGCGGAGTTAGCAGTTGGAAGGGTTCAATCATTCGATGCTGTTGGCACACATTCCCTTGATGAGTCTTTAGACTCCCTGGAGGTGTCACATAATAATAATAAATTAAATATCCAAAGAAATTATATTCTTGGGATTGTTGGGATTCTTGGGAAAGTGAATTCATGACTAGGTAACTTATATATGGAGGCTAATGACTTCACATCACTTGCCTTAGTATCCCATAATGTCCTTAAGGATATGTGTTTTGCATTATAGGAAACTAAGGCAAGTGTCCTTATACATGTTCTTAAGGATATGTGCTTTGCATTATAGAATACTAAGGCAAGTGATGAAGCCATTAACCTCTATATGAGTCGCCCAGTCATGAAGTTACTTCACATGCAAACTTTGTTTGCTTACACTTGAATAAAGGATTAAACCAAGAATATAATTTCTTGGCATTGTTAGTTTATAGTATAACCAAGTGGAAAAACTTTCAACAACTATCTCTAATCCAGAGTGTTTTAGTAATAATGTGTGACACCTTTTTGGCTACTTGTATATGGAAATATGACTTCTGCATTACTTCAACCTGGGTATCACTTCTGGGTCTGGTTCACAGTGATGAGACCCCAATAAAGGTTGAAACTGGTCTGGGTAGTGACCTTCCCCATAATGCATAGCATTATACATGTTTGTAAGGATGTGCTTTGCCATTATGGGATATTAAGGCAAGTGATATGGGAAGTCATTAGCCTCTATACACTAGTTGCTCAGTTGTGAATTTACTTCACATGCAAACTTTGCTTACACTTAGATAAAGGATTAAACCGTGAATATAATTTCTTGGCATCTTTAATTTATAGTATAACCAATGGAGAAACTTTCAACAACTTCTTATATGATTTTTTATTAAAGATTTTCCACTAGGTTATACTATAAATTAAAGATGCCAATTAGAATTCTATTAAAGCTAATCCTCTTAATTGGGTAATTAAGAGGAGTAACTTTAACAGAATTCATTATTCAATTTATATGTTACATTTTTTGTAGACAAGAAGCAAACAATGAAGGCTTTGAAACAAAGTTTTTCAAAAGTAAACAATAGCTTAGGAGAATACAATCTTTGACATGAGAATTATCTTGGTGCCTTTTAAGTGTCACCGGTGGTCTGAACTGTTTTGAATTATTGCTTCTATGAGAAACCAGACAAATTCAAAACTAACTAATACAGGGAAAATATAAGTAAATGGATAGAATTCATCTTTTAATTGTAACACCAAGGCAACTCTTAACGAAGGTTGTATTCTCATAATAATTTGATATTTTAAAGGCAAACTATGTCTACTGCTTAACAATATGGCTATAATATTTATTATCCTTTACAAGAATAAAGTCAGATGAAACTTTTCATTCTTCTTCTACACTTTAATGTTATATTACAGGCATATCCGAATATATTATAGAATTTTCTTTCTGCTTGTCAATTATTCCTATTCCCACCTCCAACATAAAAACCTTAAATTTTAGATAAATTACAATCTCAATTATCAAGTCACACTGAGAAACTAAACTGTCGGTTAACTGAGGGTGGTTAGAGAGTATAGCCTTCCAGGAGTCAGCCGTGATAAAATGATTAAATAGGCATTATTATATTTTACATGAAAGATTATAGTCTTATTGTACATTTTGTACCTTGGTGAATGGCTATAGTTAGACAATCCAGATCTACAGACACGTTCTCTCAATCTCTACTTTTTCAAGCCACTTCAGGACTCCAATAAAGCGGTCATCTAATACTAGGAAAAATTTTCTAGGAAGAAAAATCCCACATCGCTGTGGGATTTGAATCCACAGTTTTGGTTGGAGAACAGATATACTATTCTGCCTGGACAATCCATCAGTTAAATGATGTTTTGGATATTGATGGTTAGATAATTAAAAGATCACTTTTTTTTATCATCACCCCGAAAACTAGAGAAAAAAAAATCAGAAACAGCAAATCCCAGCTTCCAAGCATCCCAAGATTTCAGATTTTGTACCAGTATAAGCATTTCTAAACACACAATCAGGTCTAATCTAAAGTCAAATAGAATGGAAGAAAAATTATAGGAAAACAGGTTTATGAAAGTAAGACAGGAAAAAAGACAAAACAAAGATGTAAATGGATTATTGCAGTTCCTCAGAAGACCAAAATGTAATAGCTGATCATATTAAAACCTCACAAATGAAACTGATATGAAAAAACTAATAATAAAATCTTGTGTTTAACTTTCATAATAGCTACACACACACACACACATGCAAAAACCCTGCGAAACATATATAGCACAAAATTACTGCAAACATGCAGACTTACTGACCCAGTGAGGGCATTATTTAGTGTAATTGGCTCGATGTTGTAGATTTATAGCATTACAAAGTTTGTATTTTGCCATACTATAAGCCTTCGTATTACTTTAATTGTTTATGCAAACCATTATTGTTATACAATAGAACAATGGGATTTGTTTCCTTCGATTAGAAAAGACCAGAGTTTGATTCCTGTCACGATGAGAGGAATCTTTATATGTTTTTTTTTTTCCAATTAAGACAAGTTAGCTGATCTCATACAGGTTTTTCATTGTGCAAACAGGCAAACTGACCAAAATAACACATGCAATTCCCAGACAAAAAATACTATTGGTGGGAAGAATGGTAGATGGTGTTGTGTAGTTAGAGGATTAAACAGAGGAGATGGAGAGTTGTGCATAGTGGAGTGGTGTGCCCCCATGATGAGTCTGGATGTGTCGCATAATAGTAATTACTAATTATGCAATTCAAGAAAGACAAACAACGAAAAGAAAAATTTATTTTAAAAAAAAAATCATACCATACATAATTCACTATCATCAGTTTAAGATAAAATAACCATGATTACTCTAATTATTAAAAAAATTACTACTAACAAGTTTTATTATTAAAAATTCAAACTTCCAAAATTTCAGTTTATCTTCATTGCAAGTACATGTTTCAAAGACCGGAACTGTCATAAATTGTTCACATTCTACATGTTGTAGCATCCTGTTTCTTATGCACAGAATTGCAGCACTTCATGCATTAGAGTCAGTTATCATTCATCTCATTTGTGAAGGACATATGGAACATATCTTCCTTTTACAGAAAAAAGATTCACATCAAAAGATATAGTTTAGATTTCTGAACATTCCTAAAATTTATCCAATTCAAAAAATAAATAAATAAAATAAGGAAGCTAGTAAAGTGTGTATGCAAAACATTAAAAGAATAAACTAGTCAAAGCTTTATAATTCCAGAAGACAGGATTGCCAAGTGAGGCTGAAAGCCCTAAAACAAATAAATGCCTCGTGCAAGCATTTTCGATTAACTTTTTAATATATTTATCCCATACACAAGAGGTATGAGATAGCACATCAGCATCATGTGTGGGGTGCAGGTAAGGATTAAGGGAAAAAAACCTATTGACAATTTTTTTGAAGAGATGGAGGATGAAGTTGTTGGGAAATTATGAGAAAGGGTCTTCCAGAGGGGGGGGGAGAGACACAAGATAGTACACCATAAGGACTGAGCAGAAATCTGTGGACATTTTTCTTGAAGAGCTGGAGGTTAAGTTGTTGAGAAATGCATCATAAAGAATGCAGTTCCAGAGGACAGAGAGAGAGAAAGAGAGATGGAATAGATGAGGAATTTCTGTCCAGCAGAAAGAGGACATGTTTTCCAAGTTCACTGGAGCAGTGACCATAGAACATTGCATTTGTGAGATAAAGGTAAAAATACATCTGAGAGGGAAAGGTCATCTAATTGTCAAATTGCTCTTTTCTGGATGGAACTAAGAACATTTCTTGAACTAAGAAATGTGAACAGTATTCTAAGGATGCACGGATTTTGGATTTGTGTAGGGTTAGTAAGGTATAAAATAATTTTTTTAAAGGAAAAGAATGCCAAGTTTTTTTAGAGGATGAGAAAGATACTGATGTGATGTGTTTATGCCAGAAGAGGTTGTTGAAAAATCTAAGTCCAAAGAAAGAAATCTGATTCTATGTGATAATTAATGTATTAGTGAGGGGTAAGGGAAGGCAAGTTGAGATCCCTTTTGTAAGAGAAGAGGCTGGACTTCATTTTGATGGAGTGCCAGGTTATCCTTGCTCCACTGAAGGATGGTATGGAAATCAATGTTTAAGTTACTTAAATATAAAGAGCTAATAAGCTTCATTTCGGCAATGTGGGATTTAATATCCCCTTAATTTAAATAATGTTTAAGTCTTTGGTTGCAGATGATCTTGAAGCTTGGAACATGAGCACTAAATGGTTTGTCAAATGAGGTGTACCATCATCAGCAACACTGCGAAAAGGATTAGTGGTGACAGAGTAGATCATTTATGTATAGAAGAAAGAGTAAGTGAAAGAATAGAGTAATGAGACATTCCTGTATTAGTGGTAAGGCTCGGGAAAAAAAAAAAAAAAAAAAATGCCATCTGCCATGACATGAATGAATAACCAGAGAGAAAGCTAGCTAATTATTGCAGAATCAGGGTCAAGAAAAAAGTAATCTGATAATATTTCTCTAGAAGAGGTGGCAGTGGCTGTTCTGGAAATTCTTGATTGAAAAGGCTATTCCACAGAACTATGGTTAATGGCATGAAAGCTGTGGGAATAGCAAGTTCAGCGAGTCAGAGGTTCGACTATAAAAGGTTGCTCAACAGCTACTGCTCATGTAATTGTAGCTTTACCAGGAATAGGGTCATGATGGATGACAGTTCTGCTGAACAGCATCCACATCTGCAAGAGATAATTCAGAAACTGTTTATAAGTCACTGAAGAGTCTGGGAGAGAAGTTACATCATTACTCACTTCCTATCTACAATTTTCCTCCAAATCAATCTGTTACCAGTCAAGACTCCAACATTATCAGATATTATATATCTGGGTATAGTTTCTGGGAAAATTCCCATGCTACTCCTCTTAAACACTATTATTATAATAACGGCTATTATATCCTGTTTTATATACCTGTTATATATCTGTCTTCTAAGGTGCCTTTTACTGTATCAATCCACCTACATCTTAGTCTTCCTGTGGGTCTTTTTCCTGCCAACCTGACAGAAACACTTGTTTTTGCAATTCCATCCACTCCCATTCTGTTTAAGTGAATATACCACCTGAGATTAGCTCTGCTACATTCCAGGAAGCTAACAATGTAAAGTTTCTTCCTAATATCCTCGTTTTTAATATGACATTGCTACTGATGCCATCTGTTCATGCTCCTAATTTTTCTCAGGACTCTCATATCTGTGGTCTAGTTCTCTGGTCAAGTGTTTTATTTCTAACCCAGATCTCAGATCAATAAGTTAAAATTTATTTGAACACTGTCTTGTATACAGCTAATTTAGTGTTCTGACTAATTTTCCTCTTATTCCATATAAATTTATTCAGTTGACTTCCTATTCTACCAGCTTTATTGATTCTGTTGTTTATTTCCATATTTACTAAAAATGTTGCCCAGGTAACTGAAATATTTTACTTGTTGTATAGGTTCTTCATTCACAATGCAGTTGATATTTTCATAGCTTGTGCCTATTTTCATTATTGCTGACTTTCAATAACAAATCTATTAAAACAGTTTTTTGATTTAGTCAGGGAATCTTGCAGACTTGTACCTGATTTATTTAAAAGTGCAACATCATCCACAAAGTAAAAAGCTGAGATTAACATCTTCAATTTTGATATCAGTTTTAATACCACTTTCCTTCATAATGTGATCCATATAAATAATAAAAATCAGAGGGGATAATGTACATCCTTGTCTCACACTAGGTTTAACATTAAACCATCTTCCTGTACTTCCTTCATATTTTACTTATAGGGAATAAGTAAAATATGAAGAAAAAAGAAACTATACATAACTTATATACAATAAATATGGTCAGATGTTCGTCCAAGAATTTGCCATTATTATTAGCTTTGCTCTTTTCTCCAAATTTTCCCAAAACATTTATGTATGTCTGACCAAATCATTTCTTACTCTGCTATTTTGATCTCCAACAAGGATTATGCAGCTGATCAGGAAGGCTCATGAACTCATCACCATCAATTTCGGTTCTATCAGCTATAACCTGAAAGATGGGAGGTTCTGGTTCTGCACTCCAGAATATATGTATATATGGCATGTCCTTGAAGGATATTCACTCATCATATTGCATGTCTGAGATTGGAGGTGATAGAGAATAACAAACATGGCAACAGCCATTTCACCCTCAATATGCAAGGTGGTGGATTTTTGCCTGGGAAATGAAAGTCATTTACTACCTGGTAGCTCCAGCTGGCATTTCCTTTAACTAGGAAGATATTCCTTTTACAGTAGGAATGCTCAATGATAGCACCAGAACCCATGTGCTAGAAATTTGACCAGGAGAAGCTATGTATTGCATGCCACTAGCTCATGATCCAAACTATTGGGGGGGTTGAATCACTTCAGAAAGAGGACATGTCTATGTTTTTTTTTTCTTCAAAAAATGGCTTTGAGATCGCTTACTGCTGATTAAACTTGAACAATACCACAGATTTTGAGAGCAATGGATTATAAAGATATTAGGATCAAGAAAATAACTGAAGTAATTCAAAAATGAAAAATTTGCAACAAATCAACTAATATGCAGTTTCTGGTTGTTCCTGTAAAGTGGGGAAAAAATGGACATATTTCCTTTCTGCAGTTAGCGATTTATTTATTTTTCTTCAAATAAATGTTCATAAGATGTCTGTCTGTGAATACCAAGATTCACAGTATTCAGAAATAAGGAAGAAGAATTTATTGAAATTATTAAATTTTGTTTGAAAATCAAGTGAAACATGGCTTGATGAAAATACATCACAGGCAGCACAAGTGAAGGCAGTGCTATAACTAGCTTTTCATGGGTCCTGTGCAAGATTTTATTTTTGTCCCCCTTTTTTTTTGGAAAAAAATAAAATAAAAAAAAAAAAATTATTATTATTATTATTATGTGACACCTCCAGGGAGTCCAAAGACTCATCGAGGGAGAGTGTGCCAACAGCATCGAACGATTGATCCCTTCCAACTACTAACTGAGCTCAAACTTGCTTACTTTTTTGCGCGAGCCATTAGTAGCAGAGGTTCTACCACTCAACCAACCTTTGCCAGCAAAGGTTGGTTGACTGGTAGAAATATAAAAATAGATTGGTTAATTTTTAACTTAACAAAAAAACATTATGGAATCGGCTCCCATGGTGGCAAAATTTTAAAATGAAAATATAATACTGATTATTTTTTTATGCCAAATTTCAGGCCCCCTTTGTCCTGAACCCTGTGCCAGTGCACCCACCTAGTTACGGCACAGAGTGGAGGGATATGGAATTTTCTGTGTAGATAAGAGAAACATTATTTAACAAGGGCAGACTTTGCATTCACCCAAGGTGAAAATGCAGGGAGGAAATAATGGGCGTAGTAAAAATATTTAGTAGGGGGAACTTAATATTATAGGCAATTTTAACTATGGATCAAACTTGAAAGCAGCAATTTGAGAACAAGTACAAGGGATTTCTTGACTATGCAACAGAGGACACAAGAATCCAGGATTTCAAGCACAATGGTGTATAATTTGCCTCAAAGTGATGTTAGTTATCCTTCTGGATAATAGTTATATGCAGGGTTCTGTGAAGAGAGGATAGATGCAAAACTACAAATCAAAATTATGATTTTCATTGTTGAAAATTCAACAATGTGAAGCAATGGAATGAAATAAGGAATGGATATAAAAATGAATCGGGTAGAAAGGCAATTGGGTATTACACACTATACTATACTGATCGAGAGATTTTTAACATCGCTGCCTAAATAGATCCAAAAGTTAAGAGGTTCGATAGGGTAAGCATGTGCCACTAATGAGTAAAGCAAGAGACGTATTTTCTCCTAACCAAGCCCAACTCCATCTTCCTGTAATGTGGTCTGTTTCCACAAATGAGATCCCAACGACTATTGCCACCAGAAATGCATATGTTCCCTAGAAAGTATTTTTAACTTGGGTATAGTTATGTTAAAGATACCAAGCAATTTTAAACCTGGTTTTACTCCATTTTTTCAAGTAAGCAAACAGACAAAATGTCAAGTTTGCGCCTGTGGGATCAGCTAGTCTTGCATAAATTGCAGGCGCAAACTTGACATTTTGTCTGTTTGCTTACTTGGAAAAAATGGAGTAAAACCAGGTTTAAAATTGCTTGGTATCTTTAATATGTTCCCTAGTTGGAGGAAATGCCATTTAGACCCATAGGTGGTAAATGACCTCCATCACTTAAGGAAACACCTTGTCTACTGAATAACCTGAAGTGGCTGTTGCCTTCTTTGATCATCAGAAAAACGTTTATGGTTTTACAAATTCCTTTCTTCTCACATATAATGAGGAAACAGTTTCATGAAGATATGCCAGCTGTAAGGACCTCAAATCTCCTACATTCAAAAGTACAGTAATGAAATATTTTCCACAAGATTACACTAGATAGCACATGGAACTGAATCACATGGTAATAATTCTGAAGGCTTTATAATGAATAATTCAGCTGGCCGGTAGGAGTCTCGAGTGTAATGGCATGGGTGGGAGGCAGACCTATAAAGGAAAACACAATGGGCTAGAGACTGGTGTTCTGTCTACATAGGTAGACTACTCTTCGCTCTCACTGCAATGACAATACTCCAGTTCAGTGTTTCTCAAACTTCAGATATCCACGTACCCCTTCTTAAATTTTCATTATTACCAAGCATCCCCCTTATCAAATAATAAATAAATAAAGTATATTTAATAGTAAATGTCTATTTTATTTGAATTTATATGTTCATGTAAACAAAAAATATGATTTATTTTTAATAGAACAAAATTTGGAATAGGTTCCTCTTCATTTCCCATTCATGAAAATCCACATTTCAAGTAATTTCATACTTACAAAAAATTTTTCATCTTCTTCCTAGTTGGTTCTCTAGAGATGTCAGACGACACATCCTTATCAATTTCATTTGATCCAGATGCAATATCAACGTTTTCTTGTTGCTTACAGCTACTTGTATTTGCTATATTGCTTTCTTTTGTGGGTTTCATAAATCCAATCTTTAACCAATGATCCATACGTAAGAATTTGAAAGCTAAAAAAATTACCGTATTTACTCGAATATATAACTCGTACTTTTTTCCCAAAATTAAAGCTAAAAAATTGTGGTGCGAGATATATGCAGGGATTTTCGGAAACTAAAGTTTTCAGAAAAAAAACTGAAAATGGTGTGACTTACCAAGAAGCTCCTACTTGCTATTACTACTTTTAGCATTGAGAACAGTTTGCTTGCTTGCATCATCAAACTCATCTACCCAAATAGCTTCATCTTCTTTTCCATTATTTCAAGCAAACATTACCAGTAATTTACAAGACTTGAGATACGTAAAGCAGCTATGAAGAAGTGCATACGATTGGTGTGGTATTAACAAAAGATTGCGCGAACCAAAGACAAATTATCATTTCAACAGTTGAGTTGACTATATATATATATCACATTTACTATATATTTATTAGTTTTAACACGTTCACAACGAGGCGGTGTCAAGCAAAACCATGCATTGCACCAGCAACATATGGTTTTTCTTGAGTCTATACAACAGTTTCTGTTGAAGTGGGGATGTGATTCATTAGTTAGTGCTATTGTCATCCTAGTTGTCTCTAACTGTGCTATTTGTTGAGAAATATGATTCAATGCGTTAATGATGCATAGCCGAAAATTGCCACGTACCCGTGAAGACCTTTCGCATACCCCCGGGGGTATGCGTACCACACTTTGAGAAACACTGCTCTACTTCAACAAAAACCAAGCATTTAAGTCAACAACAACAACAAAAAAAAAAAAAAAAATTGCTAGCATTGCATATCAAAAAACTCCCTCAAAAAAACATATCCACCTCAATATTCATGGTCTTAATAACAATAATATGCACAATCACTTATAAACAGGCAAATCTCATTTATCAGCTAGCATCTTCAACCACTACTGCTCACCTGAATTTTCCAAACTACACTCTGCATGAGTCCCTCCATCATTGGGCAAAACCTCTACATTTTTTAAATTTGACAATTCCCATAGAGAATGCTAAATCTTTAATCCCATATTAACAATCCACTGAGACTCAAAATTCCCTGGTGTGATTCAGTTGGATTCGCTCATTGTCTCTAATTCTCTAAATATTCTGATAACTACTGACCTTTTCCATTATTTATCTGTGATTCTTGAACCATCTACAGTCAAAATACCCTGACAGGAGATGTCTTTCTTTCTTAGGCACGCTGACTCCTTCTTCCAACTCCACCAAAGCCCAAAATAAATGCAGCCCTGAGCTGCCTTCAATTTGAAGAACATTTCAGAAAAATATGGAGAAAAGGGAAAAGCTAATTATAACAAGTATTTACTGGACTTCTGCTCAGGACAAAGAATAGTCATTACTAACACTATATTTCAACATAAAAATGTGCATAAGGTCACATAAAAAGACACAAGAAATAAGAAAAGCCTCATTGACTACCTAATTGTTGATAGTGATATCAACATGCTGGTTCAGTATACTAGATTGTACAGAGGATTTGAAATCAGAGGTGACCACTACTTAGTACTAAGCAGGATAAAAATGGATATCACATTGAAAAGAATAGTATGTAAGAAAGTTTTAAAAAGAATTCAAGCTGGGAAACTTTTACAGGTAAATTGTAGACTTGATTATACAAACATTACTGAAAAAAAAAAATGGCAAAATGAAAACAACAACCAAACCTTGGGGTCTCAGTGGCAAACTATGAAGAAGACTAGAGAGGTATATGGTGAAGTTGTCTGCAAGCATAGATAAATAAGAATACTGTAGTGAACACAAGAAGTTAAAGAAGCAGTCCTGGAAAGAAAGAAAGCATACCAAACATTCCTAGCACATAAGTCAGCAGTGTCCTAAAAGAATATAGAAAAAGTTATAGGAAGACTGGAAAGAATATGGAAAAAAATATCAGAAGGTGGCAATATGTTCTGGAGGCTACTTAAAAAGCTTAGAAATGGAGGAAAGAGTACTATAAAAGAAATCAAAGATGATAAGGTGACATGAAAACTGAAGATAAGGATATCCTAGATGTCTGGAGGAATTACTTTGAAAGACTTAAATGAACGAAGCAGTGGCAGAATCATACTACAAAGATTTCAAAGGGAATGCAAAGAAGAGTACATATCAATACTTCAGGTAGAAAAAAAAGCTGTCAAAAACTAGAAACATGGAAAGACAGCTGGAGTAGATATTTGACCAGAAATGTTTAAGTATGGAGGTATAAAAGTCTTCCAGGAGCTGTACTAAAGTTTTGTAGATCTGGAAAAGGCATATAACAAGGTGCCCAGAGAAAAGCTTTTGAAATATTTCAATCGTATAGGACAATGTTTCTCAAAGTGTGGTCCGCAAAAGGTCTTCAGGGGATCTGTAGCAATTTTCGGCTATGCATCATTAATGCATGGAATAAAATTTAAGTTTGAGATCGTAAAATGTTCCTATTGTATCACTGAATAAGGTACAGAGACATCAGCAGGCTGTGTAATATGTTTCTCAACAAATAGTGCAATTAGAGACAACTGGATAAAAACGGAACTAATGAATCGCATGACTCCTCCCACATAAAATGCTGTATAGTAGACAATCAAAACCATATGGTGCACCAGCAACATATGGTTTTGTTTGAGTGAACGTGTTAAAACTAAGAAATATATAGTAAATGTGTTTCAGATATTATATAAGGAATTCGGTTGAAGAGAATTAGCATTTCAACTGAACTGTCGGCTTGCTTTTGTCAATTAGTAGCGCGATCTTTTGTTAATACCGCACCAATCATATGGACGTCTTCATAGCTGCTTTATCTCTACTGGCCTACCATTGCTGTCTGTTTCAAGTTCTGCTTTCACTAGCCATTTGTTGAAGGACTGTTCGTTAAATATGGTAATTTCTTTTAGCTTACAAATTCTTAAGTATGGATCACTGGTTAAAGACTGCATTTTTAAAATGTGCAAAAGAGAGGAACATAGTAGATACAAGTAGCTGTCAGCAACAAGAAAATGTTGATATTGTATCTGGATGACGTGAAATTGATAAGTGTGTGTGTCGTCTGACATCTCTAAAGAACCAACTAGAAAGAAGATGAGAAAACTTCGTAAGTACGATATAAATTACTTGAAATGTGGATTTTCATGGACGGGAAATGAAGAGGAACCTATTCCATTATGTGTAATTTGCGGTGAAACTTTAAAAAATGAAAGCATGAAACCATGTAATTTAAATCGCCATTTTGAATCGAAACATAATGAATGCAAAGACAAACCTGTCGAATTTTTTCAAAATAAACTAAAAAATTTAAAAGAATATGAAAAAGTGATGTCGATCGTGTCAGGAGATGAAAACATGAAGGCTTTAGAAGCTTCATATCGTGTGTCGCTATTAATAGCAAAAAGTAGTACAGCAGAAACAATTGGTGAAACTTTGGTCAAGCCTGCAGCAAAAATAATAGTGGAAATTATGATCGGAGATAATGCAAAAAGATCTTTTGATAGGATTTGTCTTTCAAATAGTACCATTCATCAAAGAATAACTGAAATGGCTGAAAATATAAAGCAAACATTGTTATCCGATATACGTAAGAGTCGTTATTATGCGTTGCAGGTGGATGAATCCACCGACATTACAAATGTTGCAAATCTTCTAGTGTTCGTTAGGTATGAAAACAATCAAAAAATTCATGACGACTTTTTATATTGCCAACCCTTGCCAGAACATACAACAGGAGAAGAAATATCCAACAGCATAAATACCTTTATGCATCAAAACAAGCTGGATTGGAAAAGTTGTGTTGGAATAAGCACAGACGGAGCGAAATCCATGGTCGGATCTAAAAAAGGGCTTGTTTCAAGAATTCAAGCTGTTGCACCAAATGCAAAGTCGACACACTTCTGCATACACAGGGAGGCTTTGGCTATACATATAATGTCTACAGACATAAGAAAAGTTCTTGATGAAGCTGTAAAAATCATAAATTATATTAAAGGCCGTCCTCTAAATGCCAGACTTTTCTCTCAACTTTGCAAAGAAATGGGAAGCAACTATACACAACTTCTTTTCCATACCGATGTTCGTTGGCTTTCTCGTGGAAAGTTCTTACTCGTTTATTTGAACTTCGGAATGAACTACAAGTTTTTCTTGATGAAAAGTTTGAATTGAAAAGTATTTACATAATTGGAAATGGCTCAGTCAATTAGCATACCTGGCAGATAGATTTACGGTATTAAATAGTCTTAATTTATCTTTACAAGGCAAGGAAATTTCTATATTTCATGTCCAAGATAAAGTGAACGCCACATTGGCAAAAATGAAGTTATGGCAAAAGCGGGTTGGTAATGGAGAATTTGACGCGTTTCCATCGCTTCATGAATTGCTCGCAAGTTCAAATGAACAAACTGATGATGTGAAAATTACTATTATGCAGCATTTAAAAAGCTTACAAATGAATCTAGAAAAGTATTTCCCTGAATAGGACATTAATATTGAGTGGATAAGATACCCTTTCAATAAAAACAAATTTATGCCAAAGGGTCTATCGTCAATAGAAGAACAACAACTTTTAAACTAGCTTCTGATGGTTTCCTAAAAAATAAATACAGTGAGAATACGTTATCATTATTTTGGCTACAAATACAGAATGAATTTCCTGAATTAACAGATAAAGCTCTAAGGTTCATTTTTCTATTTCCAAGTTCATATCTGTACGAAGTTGGATTTTTGGCCCTTGTAGATATTAAGACAAAGAAGAGGAATCGCATTATAGATGTCGAACCGCATCTGAGATTGAAATTAACAACTATAGAGCCAAATTTTGCTGAAATTTTATCTCACCATAAGCAATTTCACTCCTCTCATTGATGATAATATTTCAAGTAAGTAAAACTTTATAGTATCTTTATAAAGTTTGTTCTATTAAAAATAAATCATATTTTTTTGTTTACATGAACATATAAATTCAAATAAAATAGATATTTAATTTTTTAATATTTTAAATTAATTTATCGATTTTAATTAATTTATTAATTTTAATTAATTTATTTTTGAAATTAATTAATTAGGGGTACTTGGTAACAATGAAAATTTAAGAAGGGTGTCCGTGGATATCTGAAGTTTGAGAAACACTGATATAGGGTAAATGGAATATTATACAGGGCAATGCAGTCTATACTTAAGTTGAAGTCAGCAGTTAGCATTCAAGAGAACACAGGAAAATGGTTTGATGTAAAATCGCATGTAAGACAAGAATGAACATTATCTCCACTCTTATTATCTATATGGATCACATTATGAAATAAAATGGCATTAAACCAGATATTAGAATTGGAGATATCAAATTTGGCTCTTTAGTTTATGCAGATGATGATTTATTCCTGAACACATCCAGTGCAAGTCTCAAGGATTCTCTATTTAACTAAACTGAATAACAGTCGTAACAAATTTGGCATGAAAATCAACAATAAAGACAAACTATGAAAATAGACAGGAACATTGAAAACTACAGCTGCATTCTGAATGGAGATCCTATAGCACAAGTAAACTCATTTCATTTATTTAGGCACAGTTGAAGATGGCAGGTTAAATCTGGAAATAGACAACAGAATAAGCAAAGCTGGTTTGATAGGTAGCCAGCTGAATAAATTTATATGGAATAAGAGAGAAATTAGCCAAAACACCAAATTAGCAATATACAAGACAGCGTTTAAACCAGTTTTATGTTATGGATCTGAGAATTCAGTTAGAATAGAGCACTTGGTCAAAGACTAAAGACCATAGGTATGCAGGTTCTGAGAAAAATCAGGGGAGTGAACCGATGGCATTAATGGCAGAATCGTATTAAAAATGAAGATATTAGAAAGGAAACATTAAAGAATGTGTCAGCAGAGCTTACCTAAGGTGATACGGCCATTTAAATAGAATGAGCAAGGAAAGATTAACAAAACAGGTGTTTGATGGCAAGAACGAGACCTAGAGGAAGACCAAGGTCTAGGTGGATGATTCAGTTAGAAGTACCTTAGAAGCACTAAATGTTAGACATTATTGGAATTTTCACAAATAATAGACTGATTTGAAGAAAAACTGTTGACAGGAGATTAATAATTATGTAAACTTAATCACGTAGTGCTGTCATAGTAACCTGAATATCCCTTATTGGGTACATAACAGGAGATTGATGATGATGATTGGTTTCTGGAATGAGACCAGAAATGAGGCAGATACATCATGTGATTGATGCACTCAACAGATAAGCAGTCACAATCATAAAGGTTCAGTTATGGTGAAATTGCTTGATGGTGGAATAGACATACAAGTTTGAGTTGCTGTTAACATCTTAACTGCTACCTTCTCAGCATAAGAGGATCTCAGAACAGGTGTGGTGGTGGCTAACTTCCTTTTTGCATCATATGTTTTATTTCTTTTTATCTTTTGTATCTCTTTTTCATCTTTCCATTTCTGACATGCATGGGAGTATGCTGGATGATCTTCCTGACAATGTACAAATTTAGCTTTCTCTGCAGAGCAAGATTTGCTATGCTCTTTACTACAAGGCTTAGGAGTATCAAAAGTAGGGTCTGTTTGTAACTAGGTGATCATCCCTATGGATCAGGATGCACCCCATACCTGTCACTGCCTGATCTTTCAGCTCTGAACATCTCATCAGAAACATCAAGGAGATTCGATTCTGAGATCACTCATCAACAGAAATTGAGTTTTTATGAGGTGTAATTGTTACTGGTATTCCACCCACTGATGTTGCTCTGAGTAGTTTTTGAATGTTGTCGACATGCTGTTTCTACAAGAACATCACCAGAATGTAGTTTCTTATCTGTTTTGGGAGACCTGCCAGTCCTCTTAAACTCTTTTGAATAAAGAAGGGTGGCATTTCCTCCTATTGGTTTTTCACCTGTTGCATAGATGATTAGAAAAATTGGTACATTTATACTGGTATCATGTCTTGTTTCTTTCTTCCGTTATTGAAAGGTGTATCAATGGTATCATTACTTGTTTAAGGCTTTGTTAGGCCCATGAAACAACTGAGGATGAAGAATTCATGCTCGAGTGGTTTTCAGTTTAGAACCAGCGACCCCACCCACCATGAAGCCACACATGGATGTCCACTCTATGGGAAGCAATAATTGTGCTCAGGATTAGAATGCCAGGGATACCCTGAATGCTATATAAGCACCACAAAAAGCCTTTTGCCCTGTCCCTGGACCAAAGGAGGAAAGGAGACTTACTGCAGCACACTTGATCCTTGCAGGCAAGTCCACTAGCCAATTGATCCTGTCTAGGCCATCAAAAAATGTCCCCTCTTGCCAAAGCAGAGGGGAAAAGTAGTGCAAGACCACTAAGATCCTCCTTTCCAGATGGCACGGGTCACACCATACGGCAAACACAGCAGCAAAGCGTTGGATGCCAGTGATGGTAGTCTGGAAGATAGGATAGAAAAAAAAACTCAGGAGGAGAAGAACAAAGAATACATGAAGAAAAGCAAAGGAAAAGAGGAAGAATGAAAAGGGCCAGTACCATCACTGGAAAGTCCCCCTCCACATGAAGGGGGGGGGATGAACAGGAGAGAGAGAAGTACTGTCTGGAATGGAAAAGAATATCAATTTTTTTTTTTCAAGGCTGAAGAGATTATAGACCTGATGCGTTTAAACCAGGATAGATTAGATGTGAGAGTTAATTCAAGGAAAGAAAACTGGTCCTAGCTGGCAAGAGGAATATTGTCAAATGCAAAAGGAGAGATCATGTTGGAGGTTTAATGGAATATTATCAGCACTGAGAAAAGAATTAAAACTAATTTTAATGCTTCCAATATTTCGTCTCAGTCGCAGAGACATCTTCAGGGAATAGAAAAAACGTTTTGTAACAACACACACAAATACAATACAACAGGGAGTGAAATTAAAGTCCTATTTAGGTGGTGCGCCCTCTATGGGCATTTGGCAGGTGGCCTAGGATGTAAAGAGGGATCTCTGATAATTAATGTTTCCAAAATTTTGGGAAGTTTTATGCAACCATATTTGTTTAAATTAAGTTGATTCCTGAGTGCAGATGCAAAGAACAGTCTTTCTTTTTTGAATTTACTATGGTGGAGAATGGCAGTTTTTTCCAAGAGATCCCGTGGGTTGTATCCAAAACAGTCTGCAAGGCCAGCTTGACCATAATCATGATTATAGATGTATGACTTGTGTTCTTCTAATCGGATGATTGCTGATCTGCCTGTCTGTCCAAAGTATTACAGGAACAAGGTACTCTATATACTCCAGGCACTGAAACATTAATTATCAGAGATCCCCTCTTTACATCCTAGGCCACCTGCAAATGCCTATAGAGGGTGCATCACCTAGATAGGACTTTAGTTTCACTGTTGTATTGTATTTGTGTGTGTGTTGTTAGAAAAAAGTTTTTTGTAATCCCTGAAGATGTCTCTGTGACTAAGACGAAATACTGGAAGCATTAAAATTAGTTTTAATCCTTTCTCAGTGCTGAATATTCCATTAAACCTCCAACATAGATTCTTCACAGCACTTAAGCCTCAACACACAAAAGAAGAGAGTGGCATGATCCTTCTTCCTAGAAATGAAACAGGATCATTTTGGTGGCATTCAAATTTATCATCCTCATGAAAAGGATATCAGTGTTTATGACTCTAGTTAAAAAAGATATTGAAATGCAAGTTACCTGATGGCAAGAATGAGACCCAGAGGAAGACCAAGGTCTAGGTGGATGATTCAGTTAGAAGTACCTTAGAAGCACAAAATGTTAGACATTATTGGAATTTTCACAAGTAATAGATTGATTTGAAGAAAAACTGTTGACAGAAGATTGAAAGATTTTGAAAAAATTAACAGACTAATATATTAACCAAAATTTAATTAATACTTCCAATATTTTGGCAAAGCAAAATATTGGAAGTATTTTGTTCCCTGATGAGGGCAATTTTAGCAAATTGCCCTCATCAGGGAACAAAATATAATATAATAAGATGCACTACACTCAGTAATAAAGATGAAGCATGTCAACTGAGAGTGGCCTAAAGGGCTGAAGTATGGAGGATGAAAGATTCCCAAATTTGGGACAGTTTCATGCAATCAAATTTGCTGAGGTTTGGGTAATTTCTTAAGGCAGAAGTAGATTCATAGAATAGTCTTTCAGATTTATATTTGCAGCAGTAGAATGGAGAAGCTTTCTTCCAGCATATCCTGTGGCAAGCATCCAACACATGGTCAGCAAGTCCTGAGTGGCTGTAGTGGTGGAAATGGATATAGTCTATGTTCAACAATTCTAATATTGGTATCTTGCCTGTTTGGCCATAGTAGGATAGTTTACAACCACAGGGAGTTGGTAAACACCTCACAGGTCTAGGGACTATGGTGGTCTTTAGTGGAGAGGATAAGGGATGCTAATTTTTATACAGTCTGTAAGTGGTTAAAAGGTTGTATTTTTTTAAGATTTTTGTTAGTTTTTTGGATATATGGAATAGTGATATCTTTAGTATAGGCTCTATTTTGGAGAGGAGGAGAGGGTGTGTGGATTTGGAGTTTTAATATTTTTTGGATATGGTAGGAACTGTAGCCATTGGCTAAGAATATTTTGTGAAGGTAGGTTTAGTAAAGAAAGCACTGTTATCTGAACTAATTAATTTAGTCCTGTTTAATTAATTAATTAGAACTAATTAATTTACTCCACAGAGGCCTGAATAATAATACTAATATATTAGTATTATTATTCAGGCCTCCGTGGAGTCAAGAGACTCATCGTGGGAGGTCCTTTCTAAGGAAAACAAGTCTATCAAGACTCATCGAGGGAGGTCCCGCTTAGTAAACAAAGTCTATCATACTACTCCTTAAACGCATTGACCATTTTCACTCTCACCACTCCATCAGGCAATGCATTCTGTGGTTCAACCACTCCTCACCCTCTTTCTCACAGTTTCCTTTCGTAACTTCCAGGGATGGCCCCTTGTCATGACTCCTTCCCGCTGTTCAACTAAGCGAAAGAACTCCCCAGTGTCATCCTTGTAACCACCTCTCAACAGTTTAAAAGTCTCAATCATATCACCTCTCCTTCTTCCAATCATAATGTTGGTATGTTGGAGTGTGAAGTTTTCTATACTGGTTTTAAAGTGGACTGAGTTTTTTTGTTTTTTTTAATGTATTTAGCACTTCTGCTAAATATTTGGCTAATTTGTGTGGGGGTGAATCAACAGCATCCTCAACAACCAAGGATGCCAAATTTGGCATACTAGGGAGCAACATTTAGGACTTTAGGCCTACTCTCGGTTGACATGCATCATCTTCATTACTAAGTACAGTGCCTGCAAGCACATATCTTATATTTTGTTCCCTGATGATGACAATGACTTTGCTGAAATATTGGAAGTATTAATTAAATTTATTTTAGTTAATATATTAGCCATTCCTTAAAAATATACATTTATGAATAGTCAATGCATCAACCTTACCACCAGACTAACAAGGTTTTGAAAATGAAAAAAGAGGGGGGGGTATGTCATCGTTACAGCTATGAATATGATTGGATGTCAGATATCAGAGAGTCCCTCATATCTGGGACTCTCTGTCAGATATCAGAGACTCCCAGATATGAGCCTTGTGACACACCAACATTAACTAAAAAAAACTGATGAAAGGAAACCCATCCACCATCACCTAGATTAAATGCCAGAAAGGAAGCTGGCAATGCATCTGCAAAGGGATTGATCATGTGCTCGATCAAGTGCTCTGGAAATATCAAGAATGACTACTTCAGTTTTTCTCTGAACTTTTACATGGCCTGTGTTCACAGGTAGGTGAAGTTGGTAAGGAAATCTCTTGTGAATGAGAGTTGTGAAGTCCATATTGATGATCATTAAGTACTTGCTGGGTCTCTAAGTAGTGAAGCAGTTGGCTATTGAAGACCTTTTCCATTATTTTTGAGAGTATTGAGGTCAGAGCAATAGGACAATAGTTTGATGGTTGACTCTCTCACCTCCTTTTTTTTCTGGGGGGGGGGGGGAGAGACTGAACAGAAGCTTGCTTCCAAAGTGTGGAGTAGATGCCAGATGAGTATGATGAGTGTAAAGAGACGATGTAAGGCAGGTGCGAGTTCTGGAACACAAGCTTTTAGGAGGAATATCATCAGGACTAGGAGACTTACTGATATCAAAGCTGCCAGGGATTTTTTCTGATGTTCTAGAGAAATTTCAGGAGACATACTGTAGATAGTTTGTGGAATAATGATAGTCCTGTAACAGTCCTGTAACTTTGTCCTGCAACAGGACAAAGCACTACCCAGGTATGGCTTGAGGAACACTCATCTGAGTTTGGGACATCCAGTGGCCCCCAAGGTCAATTGATTTAAATTCGATTGAATCTCTCTGGGATAATGTTAAGTGAGACATTACATCCATATATCTGGAACAAACATCTAAGGTGCAGTTATACACAATGCTGCTGTAAAATCTCTCATGATATGTAACTATGGAACTTATCATGTATGCTTTTACAAGTTTTTTTCCTAAGGAGATTGCACTTAGAGAAATGTCAAATTTTGTCTGTAATAATCTTGTATTTGTAATAATTTAACCATAAGCCTTTGTTAAAGTAATGTGGCGCACGATGTCATTATGTAATGTTGTTAACTCATGTAGGTATGTGGCAATTTCAAAATACACGAAGTATGACATCATGTTCGGATGTCCATACATGACCATATATGGAAGTTTCGAGAGATGCGTGCAAGCGTACAACGGAAATCCAGGCCTTTATAAGGCAAAACGGCAAGAAGGACTTTGTTTTGGGTTTCTCAACTTAATCTTACCTGGGTCTACCGCCACGTAAGGTCCGCTATCAGTAATTGAAAGAGAAGCATTGTAAAGTCTTAGTTTTCTAAATATCCTGTTACCTGGGTCTGCCACCATGCGAGGTCTGATGTCAGTAATCGAAAGAGAAGCGCCGTAGGCCTGAGGGTTTTCAATCGTCTCCTGCCTGGGTCTGCACCATGAGAAGTATTGTGTCACTCGTCAGGATATCCCGCTAGGAGAGAGCTGTACGTTGCCATCATGTTAAGGGCATAGAATAGTCAACACAAACAAAAGAAGGGAAGTCATGAACGAGTCAGCAGTAGGAAAGAAAAAGGAGCACTTTCATGTGAACAAAAGTTTAATGTAAAAGGCAGTGCTGAACGAGAATGCAAGTACTTATGTATGTGATAATTCCGAAAAAGAATGTACATCAAGTTTGTCTGTTTATGGGCATAATAAGATAATGTAAACTGATACTGAATTAAGCTTACTCAAGGTATGCTTTATTGTCAGTTTTTGTATATATGATTGGCAGGATATTCTAGAGTATGATTTAGCTTTAAAGGAAGTAAATTAGAACTAAGTTTGAATTAGGAAGAATTGAAAATAACAAAGAATTGTATTGCAATTTGTGTGTGTGTATTAATATGAATCAAGCTGTGTAAATAATGCATTTTGATTTAATTAAATAGTTTGTGAACAACACACTGGACTGATTCTGTCAACGAACCATCCCGAAAACTTCAAACCTGCATAAGATTAAGTTTAAGTGATCAATAATCATGCCACGACCAATTAAAGGTAAAGATTAACATAAGTAGGGAATGCTAACAATATCTGCTTTGTCTTTAGTTTAAAATCTTATAATCTTGCACTCAATACATAGTTAAACTGGTGAAGTCAAAAAACAAATAAATATGTTAGACCAGGGTTTCTCAAACTGTGTTCCACGGAACACTAGTGTTCTGCAGAATGTGAATAGGTGTTCCACGAATATTTTATAGCAAAAATATTCTGAGGAGAATAATATTCGTGAATATGTCAAAAAGCTCAGACCCAGAACACCTAATAACATCTGTGTATCGTTAATTTTCACACATCGAAACCTTTCAACATTTGGGAGAGGGAATGCTGCTGTTTATGACGGACTTGCAGGCAATTTTTATTGCCTGCAAGCCCATTACAACAATTGGTGTCATATCTTCTATTCTCAAAACTGAAGGAAATGACATCTGTGTAGCAAATGTCAGTGACCAAGCAGCATATTTTTAAACATGGAAGTATTCATGAATTATCGTTAATTTTCACACATTGAAATCTTTCAACAATCGGGAAAGAGAATACCACCATTTATGACTGTTTATAAAAATTGCCTGCAAGCCGATTACAACAATGGGCGGCGTGTTCTCAAAACTGAACGAAATAACATGTGCGCTGCAAATATCAGTGACCAATCAGCAAGGAAGTATAAAGAAAATTTTTCCACTGAAATTGAAGATCAAGGTTGTCTGTATTCAGTTCACAAATCTATTACTACTGAATACTTTCTTCGCAAGTTCGTATTACAGTGTGTAAGTGCTTGTTCTGAAACCAGAGTGCCATGATTTTTTTAAAAGTAATAGGAATACAGAGTTAAAATCTGATATGAATAACAAGGCACTTTGTTTAATTTTGGTATTAAGAAATCTCTTATTGAAGGTGTTTGTGATGGAACAGATAGTGAGTCATCCACCTGAAGCCTACAAAGATCTCCAGGATGTACAAAAGGAGGGGAAAACTACCAGCACACAGGAGAAAAAGTCTGCATTCACTCGTAAGTACTTATAATAATATTATAAATATATTTTGTGATCAGAATGGATATGTAAATGAAAATCAGCACAAATTAATTTAATGATGTTTGCCTGAATAAACTATGACATGCTACAACATTTCATTAGTCCAGTGATTGATAACTAATTTAAATGTAATTTATATTTGTCGACATGCCACACGGTATATATAAGTGTACTAACACTCTTTATGATTATGCCATAATTAATTACACTGGCCAACAAAAAAAAAATTTTTTTCTGTTCATTATGATCTGACACTTGTTTTTTTTACTAATTTGGGTGCGCTGATTTCAAATATCAAACCCATTTTTCTCTATTCACGTCAGGTTTTTCCTCTATGGCATTTTCTTTTTGCTAATTTGTAAGTTTTTGATAGTTTTAAGGAGGCAGTACTATTTAGAGGATGAAAAAAATCAATTTTTAATATTCTTTTCTGAAAGTATGTACTTACTTTTAAAAATCTGTTCCTAACTTTTTTATCAAGAAATTCGAAAAATTCCTGAAGATATAGCCTATTATTCAAAGCGGTGTGCAGATCAGAATCGGAGCGCTCACCGCTCTCGCTTGTTAGTAAACGAATAAATGCGTAAGAACCTGCAACGGCACGTACTGGCACTTTGGATGTGAGAGAGGCCAATAACCGACCTAATACATTTAGGTGATGAAAAGTAGGCGATGACAACTGCCTAAAACAAATGAATACCATATGCGTCGTAGCAGACAAAGAACAATCGAAATCAGTCAATCGTTAATCGATCGTGAAAGTATGATGAGCGCTTATAACGTTTCAATAAAGTCTCTGGTTTTTTTTGTCTTGTTAATTGCATGTTAGTCGGCAGTGAAGAAAATACATCATTTACTAACAAGCGAGAGCGGTGAGCGCTCCGATTCTGATCTGCGCACCGCTTTGAATAATAGGCTATATCTTCAGGAATTTTTCGAATTTCTTGATAAAAAGTTAGGAAGATTTTTAAAAGTACATACTTTCAGAAAATAATATTAAAGAAATCAATTTTTTTTATCCTCTAAATAGTACTGCCTCCTTAAAACTATCAAAAACTTACAAATTAGCAAAAAGAAAATGCCATAGAGGAAAAACCTGACGTGATAGAGAAAAATAGATTTGATATTTGAAATCAGTGCACCCAAATTAGTAAAAAACAAGTCTCGTATTAAAAGTCAGCAAAAATTGTGTTGGACTGTGTTATTAATACTTATGTTAATGTATGAACTTTAAAAAAATTTGGAAAGGTATTTACGAGTAAATTTGTTGGGACCAGGCCCTCGGAAAAAAAAAAAAATCAGCTAATGCCTTTTTATTCCCGTATATAGGGAGTAGGAGAGGTGACTTTTAAAAAAAGAATTCTTCTTACTCTTTTAACTAATTTTATAATTAATATCTGATTTATTTTGAACTGTTTAATTTTTTTACTGAACATTTTATCAAATCATTCTTATTAAAATTGCTTTTACATTATTTGATACGGTTTAGTACTTTTCTTACAAGTATTGTTACAATTCATATTTACTTTTGTGTGTTGCAGTCTTTTTTTACTATTTTGCATAATTCATTTACTTTTATATTATTCGACATTTCTTATTTATAATCTTATTGTTTTTCATACAAAAGTTACCTTTACAACACAATTCTATTTGTTTTTATTATAGCTCTGACAAATATTGGAATTTGAATATTATTGAAAAAATACCCATGGATTCTTGTTTAAAGACAGGAACTTTAACACAAGGAGGAGCAAACACTTCTGCTGACACACATATACTCGTATGATTGGAGAAGATACGGAATTGCAAACTGTGGTTTCTTCAAAAGCTCATATTAAAGAACAAGAGTCATCAAAGAACAGACCAAAACGGAAGTACCATGAAAATTATTTAAATTATGGATTTATGTGTATTGGCAATACACATGCTCCTGATGTTTTATGTAATAAAATACTAGTAAACAGTTCTTTGGCTCCAGCTAAATTTTGTAGGCACTTCGAAACGAAACACACTGATTACAAAGGAAAAGATATACATTTTTTTAAGAAACGATGTAACTCGCTAGAAAAATCTAAACTTCAAATGGCTACAATTGCTACAACTGAAAATGCAACAGAGACGTCTTTTCGCGTGAGGTACCGCATTGCACTTCATGGTGAAGCTCATTAAGCCTTGTGTGAAAGACATTGTATCAAGCATGTTAAACAAGCAGACTGCTAAAAAAAATAGATGCAGTACAGGTATCAAATGATACTGTTTCACGCCACATCAAAGATCTTTCTGCTGACATAGAAAAAGAGCTAATTCAACGACTTAGACTGCAGTGAATATTCGTTCAAATGGATGAATCTACAGATGTTGCAGGACTCTCTGTATTACTAGTGTTTGTTCGTTACATATCTGTTAAAAGTATTGAAGAAGATTTGC
This sequence comes from Typopeltis vanoorti, assembly GCF_054136105.1. Taxonomy (NCBI): domain Eukaryota; kingdom Metazoa; phylum Arthropoda; class Arachnida; order Uropygi; family Thelyphonidae; genus Typopeltis; species Typopeltis vanoorti. The sequence goes on along the minus strand of NC_143553.1, from coordinate 65,385,572 downwards.
TCATGTGCGAATATCTACAAGAAAAAACTACCGGAGAAGATATATTCAACTGTATTAATAATTATATTACAAAACAGGAAATCGGTTGGAAGAAGCGTATTGATATTTGTAAAGATGGTGCTCAAGTAATGGTAGGAAAGATGAAGAGAGTTGTAACACGTATCCTGCAAGTAGCTACAAGAGCCACCAAAAGTCATTGTGTTTTGCATAGACAAGCACTAGTAACAAAAAGAATTCGTACATATTTAAAAACTATTTTGGATGAAGCCGAAAAAATGATCAACTATGTAAAATCTCCACCACTTCAATCCAGATTATTTAAAATTTTGTGCGATGAAATGGGTAGTGTACATAATGCACTTTTATTACTTACTGAAGTGAGATGGCTATCCAGAGGAAAAGCATTATTGAGGCTTTTTGAACTTCGTAGTTAGTTAATGGTCTTCTTGATGTCACATAATTTAGGACAAAATTTTATTGAATTATTAAGAAATTCTTCATGGTTGATGAGTCTTGCGTATCTCGCAGATATTTTTACAAAGTGCAATGAAATTAACTTATCATTACAAGGAAAGAATATTACAATTTTTAATACAAGAGATAAAATTGCATCTTTTGATAGGAAGTTGCAATTCTGGACTTCTACAGTTGAGCAGAATAATTTTGATTGTTTTCCCACCTTGCATGAATTTTTGACTGCAATAAATTCTAAAGTATATGAAGAAGTATCTAACGTAATTTTAGAATACTTGCAATCAACTCTTTTGCAATATTTTCCAAAATCCAGTGAGGACAATTCCTGGGTTCTGAATCCATTTACAGTGACAGCTAAGCCAGCAGGCTTCAGCGCAAGTGACTATGAAAATCTAATTGACTTAATTAGTGACTTTGATTTAAAACAAAAATACAAGGAACTGCCAATAAATGATTTCTGGACAAGCGTGTCAAAACCAGCTATTTTTGTTTTACTTCCTTTTACAATGACATATTTATGCGAGGCAGGATTTTCATATTATGCTGCAACCAAATCAAAGTCCAGGAACAGATTTGACGCTACACCAAATATGAGAATTCAACTTTCTAATATTGTGCCTGATATCAAAAGAATTTGTAATTCAAAGACCCAAAAACATCGGAGTCATTAAGAACTTAATTTGCAATATACGTTTTACTATTTTTATGTGTTTTGTTTTTACTAATTAACATTTGACAATAAATGATTGTTTTTTTCTTAACGCTTAGATTTACTCATTTATTTTATTTATATTTACCTAACCCACAAAACCAGCACACAGGGGAAAAAATCTGCATTCACTCGTAAGTACTTATAATAATATTATAAATTTTTGGTGATCAGAATGGGATATGACAATGAAAATCAGCACAAATTAATTTAATGATGGTTTAATTGATGTTTAATTAATCATTAATTATCAATCATTAATAATTAATTATTAATTAACAATAAAATAAGCTAAATTACCAATTAATTATTAATTAATACATTACAAAATAACCAAGGTGTTCCGTGAACATTTTAGGATTTGTGAAGCGTTCCATCATAGAAAAAGTTTGAGAAACCCTGTGTTAGACTATGCATGAGAAAAAAAAGATCTAGTAGAAAGAAATAAATGGCAGCAGTTGATAGTGAGGTGGTCGACCATTTCCGACATCAATAATCAAGCCACGACCATTAAAGATAAATATTAACATAAGTAGGGAATGCTAACAATATCTGCTTTTTCTTTAGTTTAAAATCTTATAATCTTGCACTCAATACATTGTCTAACTGGTGCAGTCATAAAACAAATAAATTTGTTAGACTGTAGGTATTATTTTTGGGAAATTCCCATGTCACTCCTCTTAAAAACTATTACTTATACAGCTGTTTTAGCCTGTTTTGTTTAGGAGTGTCCCTTATTTTAAATACATTGGCTTTTTACTCAAAAATTTTTCAGGGCATTATAAGTGTATTTTAGAGGTAAATATATGCAGACTAATAGAGGAAGAAATTTTGCACATACCTTATTTGGATGTTAGGATGTCTTCGTTCTCCATACTTCTGCTGTCAGGCCGATAAGGGGGGTAGGGGTGTGTGTGTGGGGGGGGGGGGTGAGGCAACGTGGGAAGATTAAATTAGAAAACCCAGGGTTTTTTTTTAAAATAATATATATATATATATATATATATATATTATTGGGGTGCTTAAGGGTCAAAGCTGTATAACTGAGAGGAGACCTCCACATAGCCTTTAAAGGAATGCGGAGAACCGACCAGGGCTTCTGACCTAATGTCCAATCTTCACCTTCTCGTGGTGCACCCTGTTGGGTATCTACTTTGATACTGAACGAACGAGGATGGGCTGGCAATTTCGGATTTAGCCGACCAAATTGTATTCTTATTGGTTAAACCAAAATAAAAAATGATGGTACAACATGACAAAATTTCATGCCGGCTGGGGCGTCGCCCGGTTAAACAAGGCCCCGTTGTTTTCGCCAGGGAACCAGGGCAAACAGCGAAAAGTCAGCTACTGGAACAAATCTGAAAACAAACCCCAACTCAACATCACCAGAGTTAAAGATCGGTACTGTCAACGTAAGAAGCCTGAATGGCAAAGAAATGGAGCTAGCTGAGGAATTAGATAAGTACCAGATCGACATAATAGGGGTGAGTGAAACAAAAAAGACCAAAACTGGTGAGATCTTTCTGAGCAATAAATACAAAATGTTATATTCAGGCAATGACAATCAAGGAAAAGAAGGAGTAGCCATAGTATTCAACACAAAATACGAGGCTAATCTTCTTGAATGGCAGTCAGTCTCAAGTAGAGTAATGTGGGCAAATATGAGAATGGGGAACTGGACAATGAGACTTATTTGTGCCTATGGTCCCACAGAAGGTTCTACTAAGGTAGAAGTGGAGGAATTTTTTGAGGCTTTAGAAAAAGCAACTGACACAATGAAAAAGGAAAAGTTGGTCCTTGTTGGGGATCTAAATAGTAGAGTAGGAAATGAGACATACAAAAATATTTTGGGAAAATTTGGAGAAAAGAGCAAAGCTAATAATAATGGCAAATATCTGTTGGATTTCTGCTCAGGACATGGACTGGTTATTACTAACACCATGTTCCAACATAAAAATGTGCACAAATTCACATGGAGAGAAGAGGCTAGGAATAAGAAAAGTCTCATTGACTATGTTATTGTTGATAGTGATGTTTTCTCCCTGGTGCAGGACACCAGAGTGTACAGAGGATTTGAAATTGGAAGTGATCACTATTTAGTCTTGAGCAGGATAAAATTGAATTTCATATTGAAAAGAATAACATGTAAGAAAGTTTTAAAGCGAATAAAAGTTGAGCAGCTCTCAGATGTGAACTGTAGACTAAAATACAGAAATATTATTGAAAAGAAAATGAAAGAGTTTGAGAACAGGAATCAAACCTTGGAGATTCAGTGGCAAACTCTGAAGGAAACATTGATTGATTCTGCCAGAGAGGCATGTGGTGAGGTTGTGTGCAAGGATAAAAAAATCAGAACTCCCTGGTGGACACAGGAAGTTAAAGAGGCAGTGAAGGAAAAGAAGAAAGCATATCAAAAGTTCCTGGCAAATAAGTCAGCTTTTACTCTTACAGAATACAGAGACAAATGTAAGAAAGCTAAACAATGTGTAAAACTAGCTAAACAAAAGTCATGGGAGGACTTTGGCAAGAATATAGAAAATAAATATCAAGAAGGTGGAAAAATATTCTGGAGGTTGTTGAAGAAACTTAGGAATGGAGGAAAGAGTGCTGTAAAAGGAATTAGAGATGATAAAGGTGAAATGAAAACAGGAGAAAAAGATATCCTTGAAGTATGGAGTAATTACTTTGAAAAACTGCTAAATGAAACAAGCAGTGATGACAGCACAGTGATAAAAAACACTGACCAGGCATGCAGTCAGGAATACATATCCATACTTGAAGTAGAAAAAGCCATCAAAAGCTTGAAATGTGGAAAGGCAGCAGGAGTAGATGATATTCGACCAGAAATGCTGAAGTATGGTGGTATAAGAGTCTTACAGTGGCTGCACTGCACTGCATAGTTCAGAAAGCCTGGACAGAGGGACGAATTCCCGATGATTGGAGTAGAGCTCTCATAGTACCCATATATAAAAAGGGAAATAAAACTGCATGTGAGAATTACAGAGGTATTTCCCTACTGAATGTTCCTGGCAAGATCTATGCAAGTATACTTGAGAAACGGTTGAGAAGAATTGTGGAAGAAAAGCTTGGTGAAGAACAAGCTGGATTCAGGCCAAACAGAGGCTGTCAGGATCAGATCTTCACTTTACGACAAATAGTCGAGAAAGCATGGGAATATAACAAAGATCTGAATTTAAGTTTTGTCGATTTGGAAAAGGCATATGACAAGGTGCCAAGAGAGAAGCTATTCAATACGCTGCAGTTATATGGTGTCAATGGGGCATTATATCAAGCAATACTTAGTCTTTATTTGAGTTGTGAGTCAGCAGTTAGAATTGAAGGAAGTACAGGAAGATGGTTAATGTTAAATCTTGTGAAACAAGGATGTACATTATCCCCTCTGTTATTCATTATCTATATGGATCACATTATGAAGGAATGTGGTATTAAACCTGATATCAAAATTATGGATGTTAATGTCAGCTCTATGCTTTATGCGGATGATGTTATACTTCTAAATAAATCCGCTACAAGTCTGCAAGATTCTCTGACTAAATTGAATAGCTGTTGTAATAGATATGGTATGAAGGTCAGCAATAAAAAGACAAAGACAATGAAAATAGGCAGAATCATTGAAAATGTCAACTGTGTTTTGAATGGAGAACCTGTGGAACAAGTAAAACATTTCAGCTACTTAGGCACAATTTTTACTGAAGATGGTAAACTAAATATAGAAATAGACAACAGAATCAGCAAAGCTGGTATCGTGGGAAGTCAATTGAATAAATTCATATGGAATAAGAAAGAAATTAGTCGGAACACTAAATTAGCTGTATACAAGACTGTGTTCAAACCAATTTTAACTTTTACTTCCGACCCAGCTCTCAGATCCATAACACTTGACCAAAGACTAGAGACCGCAGATATGAGAGTCCTGAGAAAGATTAGAGGCGTGAACAGATGGCATCAATGGCAATATCATATTAAAAATGAGGATATTAGGAAAGAACTTGACATTGTCAGCATCCAGGAATGCGTTAGCAGAGCTAATCTCAGATGGTATGGTCACTTAAATAGAATGGGAGAGGAAAGATTAGCAAAACAAGTGTTCTCTGCCTGGTTGGCAGGAAAACGACCCAGAGGAAGACCAAGATATAGGTGGATTGATACGGTACAAAGTGCCTTAGACGATAGAAATATAAGATCTGATAATGTTGGAGTCTTGACAAGTAACAGACTGATTTGGAGGAAAATTGTAGATAGGAAGTTAGTAATGATGTAATTTTTTCATGTAGTACTGTCATATCCTGTACACCCCTTGAGGGTACATGGCAGGAATTTGATGATGATGATGATATATATTATTATTATTATATTTAAGGGCTCATCTTTGGAGAAAAGGAAGGGATTTATGGGAAACAGGGCCGGGGAGAGCGTTAACGGGGTGCGAGCCGTTTCGATCGTGTATCTTCATCGGAACATTGTGGGGCTATGTCATGTCAGCTTGGTGTATCTGCCTTAGGACTTTTGTTTTCGCTTATTCGTGACAAAAGTTCTTCTAAAGAAGATACAATACTGTTAAAAACGGGAATAAAAATGTAAACGGTCTATAGAATTAAGCCTATAGATTTATTGGTACATTTTAACAAAATCAATGTTTAAACATAAAAAGATGCTGTGGAAATATAAGCAGTTGCAACGTGGATTTCTCCCATTCCAATTCTTTTGTTCAGAGGTATCCACCTCTGGCATATAAGCTTAATTTTCCATGGGAAAAACTGTGATGAATACAGAATTAATTGGTAACTGCTGTTAAGTCTGGAAGCTTACATATATTTCACAAGATAGCTACGTTCTTATGATATGTGGTAAGTGAATGGAATAAGCTACCAGGATATCAAGTGCATCTTTAAGGCATGCACGTGTACTTGTATTTTAAGGAGAGGTATGGAACAAACTTAGACATTGCATAACCTATGATGGGCACTACCTCTACGAGTTCGTTAGTATCTGGAAGTGCCTGTATAAAATCTCTCCTTGTAACTTTTTTTTTCCATATCCAATTGATTGCTTGGTTAAAAATATTCCACACATTAGACAACTCACACTCAGTCATGAGTGCAAGATTGCACAATTTATTATTTCATGAGCAATTTTATAAAGATATTACAGGATAATAATAAATATTAAATAATATATAAATAAAGTTTTTCAGTAGCATACGTCATCAGAGGGAGCCTGTTGACAGCTACTGAAAGTAATTCCAGGTGACTACTTTTTAATACTGGGTCCGGGTGACCATCGCAGATCCCGAAGAGATATGCCTAGCTCCATTGTGAAATCCGAGAAAGATTGGGCCTACATGTTGTCTTTAACGTGGAGTTGGTCACCCACTTTGGCATACCTGTGTGCCCATCACGGGGAATTAAGACCAAACGATGTCTTGTTGGGAAGAGGTGAGAGTGCCCTAAAAGACTCTCACTGTGCCCCTATGCACATACACCGTAGGGAGGTTCTTTCTAACTCACAGACATTGGGTTTCTCGGTGGATTGCAGATCGTGGGTCTCCCTGAGTCGATATGCCTAATAATGAATAACTGATTGAAGAATATAATATTATTATTTGAAGTTCCCTGATAGGAGTAGGTGGGAATTTAGTTCCTAGATGTAAGCTACTTTAAGGTAGAATTAAGTTAGTCTGTAAGCTAGTTTGTAAGTTGGGAACAAGAAATCATGTGCTTGGTCATGTTAAAAAGAATAAAATATAATAACGCCGCACCATTCAGGTGTGACATGAGGGCACCAAATCGTCCACAGACGACCTAGGTACTGGTCTGGGCGTCGTGCTTAGAAGAGCAGCTACCATACTGCGATCTATTGAGACTCATCCGCCCAAGCACACTTACAAGATATTATATGAGAGATCAGAGTCAAAAACAATCTTGGATCCAATTTACCTCATCAATTAATGAAGCAGCCAGTGCAAAAATTTTATGGAATAAAATCTGGAAAATGAAAGGTAGACACAGGACACACCATTTGTATACTTTACCATAATAGATGTGTTGTATAAGGCTTTAATAAGGCCACATCTTGACTACTGCACACAGATCTAGACTTATGGATTCCATGATGATAAAGAAGTTCTGGAGAGGATCCAGAGTTGCAATGGGTTGCAAGGTGGTTGTGGGTGCTTCATCAGTAAATGAGTTTAAGGAGAAGTATTGGCTAGTGTGTGAATAAATGGATCTCCCATGATGAGTGACAAAGATTGTGGCAGGTCCTGTGAGATGCTCCCAATGAGAACAGATTGTCTGCAGGCTTCAAAAATTAGCTGATAGATGAAAAAGAGGAGACATGATAGAAATATTTCAGTTATTAAAGGGATTTTATAGGATTGACACTGAAGACTTTTTATAGTACATGGCAAGAAGGGAGAAAACAAGGGGTCACCAGTGAAAGTTGTATAAGAGTGTGCTTAGCAAGGGTGTCAGGACTAGGTTTTTGGCTTAAAGGATAGTGAATAGGGGGAATGGGTTGCAAGGTGGTTGTGGGTACTTCATCAGTAAATGAGTTTAAGGAGAAGTATTGGCTAGTGTGTGAATAAATGGATCTCACATGATTTGTCTTCTGACTCCATGGAAATACCTGCACAATGATAATACTAGTGTTTTACTTCTGACCCAGCTCTCAGATCCATAAGTTAAAACTGGTTTAAACACTGTCTTGTATACAGCTAATTTAGTGTTCCGGAATAAGAGAGAAATTAGTCGGAACACTAAATTAACAAGACAGTGTTCAAACCAGTTTTAACTTATAGATCTGAGAGCTGGGTCAGAAGTAAAACACTAGACCAAAGAATAGAGACCGCAGATATGAGAGTCCTGAG